>NC_143037.1:14642500-15242500 GCF_057628025.1 Oncorhynchus mykiss
GAGCGAAAGAGAGACACATAGGGAAAGAAAGAGAGAGAGAGAGAGAGAGACAGAAAGAGAGAGAGAGAGAGAGAGAGAGAGAGAGAGAGATAGTATAGTGCCAGGATTTTGGCGTGTGCTAATTTCTTCAGTGCTACAAAGCAGGTTGCAGACTTGAAAGGCTTACATGTGATTACGGTCCCCTGGATCACTGTGAGTCAGACTAGAGAGTGGAGGTCGCCCATCATCCAGTCAGACTAGAGTGGAGGTCGCCCATCATCCAGTCAGACTAGAGTGGAGGTCGCCCATCATCCAGTCAGACTAGAGAACGGAGGTCACCCATCATCTAGTCAGACTAGAGAACGGAGGTCGCCCATCATCCAGTCAGACTAGAGAACAGAGGTTGTCTATCATCCAGTCAGACTAGAGTGGAGGTCGCCCATCATCCAGTCAGACTAGAGTGGAGGTCGCCCATCATCCAGTCAGACTAGAGAACGGAGGTCGCCCATCATCCAGTCAGACTAGAGAACGGAGGTCGCCCATCATCCAGTCAGACTAGAGAATGGAGGTCGCACATCATCCAGTCAGACTAGAGAACGGAGGTCGCCCATCATCCAGTCAGACTAGAGAATGGAGGTCGCACATCATCCAGTCAGACTAGAGAACGGAGGTCACCCATCTCCCAGTCAGACTAGAGTGGAGGTCGCCCATCATCCAGTCAGACTAGAGAATGGAGGTCGCACATCATCCAGTCAGACTAGAGTGGAGGTCGCCCATCATCCAGTCAGACTAGAGAGTGGTGGTCGCCCATCATCCAGTCAGACTAGAGAGTGGAGGTCGCCCATCATCCAGTCAGACTAGAGAACGGAGGTCGTCCATCATCCAGTCAGACTAAAGGGGATTAAGTAAACATCCTATAGAATTATGGCTCCGGAGGTGTTGGAGAAACATTCACATTGGTAAACACACAAACACACACACACAGATGTGTACAGGGAGAAAGAAAGAGTCACACAAGGAACAACAACAACAGATGTGGGGAGGTGAGGTACGAAGTAGTAGAGAAGCCAGACATTTTAACAATGTAAACAACAACATTCCTACCAGTAGATTTCTCCAGATCTGTAATGACTATCTACAGCCATGTGGTAGTAAAAAACAACTTGGGTGGCGACCCGGGTGGTGCAGTGGTACCAAAGACTCTGGGTTCGAGCCCAGGCTCTGACGCAGCCGGCTGTGACTGGGAGGTCCATGGGGCGAAGCACAATTGACCTAGCGTTATCTGGGTTAGGGAGGGTTTGGCCGGTAGGGATATCTTTGTCTCATCGCGCACTAGCGACAACTGTGGCGGGCCGGGCGTAGTGCACGCTAACCAGGTCGCCAGGTGCACGGTGTTTCCTCTGACACATTGGTGCGGCTGGTTGGATGCGCGCTGTGTTAAGAAGCAGTGCGGCCTGGTTGTGTTGTGTTTCGGAGGACACATGGCTTTCGACCTTCGTCTCTCCCGAGCCCGCACGGGAGTTGTAGCGATGAGACAAGATAGTGGCTACTAAAACAATTGGATACCACGAAATTGGGGAGAAAAGGGGGTCAAATTCCAACAACCAAAAAAAGTAATAAACAACTTATGAATTCCCGTCATGCTACAGGAAACCCTCCAGTGTAATGAGAGTGAGGAGATGATGGATGTACAGTACATCTACAGCAGTGACTGCATGACAGACGTGCTGCATATTTAGTGGGAATACAGAAGCAGTTCAAACCAGTTGGTAAAGATCAGTAAGAAAAGCAGATGATTAAAGAAGCTATTTGATGAAATAACTCATAAACGCATGAATTTTCCAGTATGCAAGGTATTGTACGAGGATTAAACACACAATGAGGATGAGTCCACTTGGACATCAAACAGACTCCTTAACGATGGACCATCCCCGTGGAGCCCTCGCTCTCTCTTGCTCCCTGCCGCTCTCCATCTCTCCCCACCTCTCTCTTCCCCTCTCTCTCCTGATTGTTAGTTTGGAGATACGTTAGCGACCAGCTAATGAGACAGTGGGAGAACAACGGGTGTTGTTGTTGAGCACATTCAAGTCACGAGGCTGGCTAAGAACCTGGGTGGTTGTGAATCAGCGGCTCAAACAGGCAAGGCTAAGGCCAGACGCATGCAGTCACCCCGCCACACCGGGCCCCTCCCTTTAACTTTATGATAACCCAATTACACCCATCTAAGTGCACCTCACACAGGCTCACAGGGACACAACGTTGGGGCGAGGTGGAACAACAACATTGATTTTTGTGTCCAACAGGGACAATTAGTTCCGCCTGTTGGCTTAAGATGGAGAGATGGTTTCCGGTGAAATAGAGAGAGGGGAAAATGAGGGGGCACATCTGCTATTCAGCCACAGCCCACAGCAATTCCCTCTCCACTGCGTTGGGACAGCGGCGAGGGACCTAAAACAGAGGCATGCAACCAAAACTGCTGAAACAGAGATAATACATGAACCACAGGGCAATGAAATAAAACACACTTTTAAAAAAATCTCCCAGGGTGAGTCGGATAGTGAGATGAGGTAAGGACTGGGGAAGTGGGTTCATACTGCAGTCATGTCTTGCTACAATGGTTTTGAATTCCAAAAAACCATGTCAATTAGGGGTCTCATTTGAATGCCAAATGGATACCCTCAAAGGCGTGGATTCTACAAGACATCACAGGAAAGACACTTCTGAGAAAATAATCTCAGCCACTATGCCAAGAACTGGCATAATTGTTGACAAAATCTAAATCACTAGGGTAATAGTGATTCAGGAGACAAAACTCCCTGTCTCCTCTCTTTCTCCCTCCCTCCCTCTGCTCCTCTGGCAGGAAGAGGGAGAGGAGGAAGAGGGGAGAGGAGGGAGAGGTGGGAGAGGGGAAGAGCGGGAGAGGGGGGAAGAGCGCTTCCCCTTCCACCCGCTTGCCATTGTGCCGAACGAGGCATACCCCAATCTCTTTGATTATTCCAGCTTTTCAGATCATTGGTAAATCAGGGACCCACTGGGAGGATAATTGGCAGTAAATTAGATGATTTGCCATTCCGATGGAGCAACCGGCCCAGCACTTCCAAAACCACTGATTACTCCAAATCAGGGCAATCTCAGGAAGATTCTGATCATTTCAAGTTGTGCCAGCCGCACACACACTACACACAAAAAAATAAAACATCTAACTTTGGAAACGCCATCCAGCTTGACAGTGAGCCAATTACATCCCAGCAGAGCTCACGTTACTGGTGTTTGTGAGGGATCACAACAGCTCCGTTCAGTGTGGTTTTGAAGTGTTCTTTCAGTGAAAACATTGGTATGAAAAACTTCAAAAGCGTCACAGCTGAAGGGATGCAGGCAGCGTCAGCGTGTCTCGGAGCTGTCACCAGTCTTCTGGTTCAAAAGCACGGCGTCGCATCCCACACACTGTGTACTGCTGGGGGGGGAAACAAGCAGGCATGAAATAAGTGCCACATGAAATGATCTTAAATGTGTGGAGCGCAAGGAAGGTTTGCCCTCCTAGTCTGCTGGGAGTGGATGGAAATGATGTGGGAGGATGCGTATAAGTCATCAAAGACTTTAAATAACTTCCAATAGTATAGATAAGTGCACATGAGACAGAGAGAGAGAGATGGAGAGAGATGGAGAGAGAGAGTCAATTGTCTCCATGTCACAACGTTCATGTTGTCATAGTGTATTGGAGTAAATCCTGATGGCTGGACGGGAGACAAGAGGCCATACTTGGCTGCTCTCTCTCTCTCTCTGTCACCGTCTGTCAACCTTCGCCACAGCATTATGGCCACTACACTAATGTCCAACTATAGTATTCATGTAGCCCCGGCAGCCTTTGGATTGACAATCTCTGGAATCTGGAATGTTACACAATTAGAGGACTCTATTGTATGCACGCATGACCGTAAGTCATTTTGGGTAAAAGCATCTGCTAAATGGCATATATTATTACTCTATTAAACTACGATCAAGTGCCGGTTGCAACTGGAATTTCATTAGCAACACTATCTAGAATTGAACAGAGGACCTTCAGCACTTCATTGGCATTACCATGTATGGATGTAATCAAAGACAGGACTTGTGGACAGTTAGGCGTATTAAGATCATAAAATGCTAATTGCAACGCTTTTAAGTCCCACCTGCCATATTTATGCCCCCCATAAATTGTGGCTATACTCCTCAGAGTAGTGCAGTACAACCGAGCGTTGCTAAATGAGAGACTGAATCTGAAGGAAGGCCCTTTATCTACTTAAAGGGAAAATCCACACATTTTGCATCATCGCGATGTGGCCAGTGACACTTTCCTTCTTGAAAGTCCAATATCTTGAAAACTTGACTGCTGACATGCAAAAACATTTTGGGCCTGTATCAACAGTGGACTAATGAAAATAATATTAAAGGGTCGTTTTGGAGTGGATTTTCCCTTTAAGGCAAGGAGAGGAAATTGTCACTCGGTTATCTGCCTGGTTGTTTCACTTTTCTGTGCCACATAAGAGATAATAACTGGGCACCAAGGATCTATTTTGGCTCTAAAGAGAAAACGCTTGGAACGCTGTAAAGCCTTGTTCACATTGGCAGTTTGAAGTGACTCAAATCCTATTTATCCGATTACAATCGTTTTGTTTTCCTGCAGTCTGAGCAGCCAAAAAGCACATGGAATCTGATATTTCAAACCACCTTCGCAGATGGTTTGAAGTCAGATACAAATCTGATTCCTGGCCATGTGACTTGTTTCTGAACAGTCAGATCTAATTAATTTTCCCTATTTGGCATATCTTGTTGCTTGCTAGCTACTCTGTTGACGGTTTAACAAGAACATCTGGTAGCTAACTAGCTTGTTAATTGTTTACAAACAAATGAGTGAATGTGCTGGAAAGTTAAACAGCTACCTAGCTAGTTGACTGCTGTGGCTAACCAAAAGGATTCATTTTGAAGGTTGCATCATCCTATCCTTTGAGGCTTTAAAAATGTTCCCACATTATGATTTTGAACATTCAAAGCAACTAAGAAAGGTCCATGGCAGGCATTGGTTTCACCTTAGCTTGCTACATAACTTCTGAGTGATAGGAAGCATGAGCACCACCACCAATCAGCCTACACCACTGCGCACACACCCGTCGTTACTATGACAACTAATGTAGCTATGTCAGCAAATGACTGCTGTCTGAACACACACAAATCTGATTGGTCACTTGTAACTTGCTGTTTGAACAGTAAGTATTCACAAACGGATTTGAAAAACAAAACTGATTTGAGCATTAAGGCCTGCAGTGTGAGTAATGCTTAATAGCCACAGACTCCCCAACACTGGGAAATGAGGGAGAGTTAGGGAGAGTCCATTTTTAGAAGTGAGAGACTTACAGTATAATCAAATAGTGGCCAATTTCACACAGAGTTGCACTCAAACATTAGGCGAAAGGTAAATGGGTTTGAAATGGCTCTGGTCCAACGGGGGTGATAAATCTAACTTCACCCCCAAAAAATGACAGTCACGAAGCCTTCAAGCCTGTACAGGTGTCATCTAATACCACCAATTTATTTTCTCTTCAAAAACAACGGATCAAGGCTCAGCACCGGTGTGAAATAAATCCTATCTCTCTTTACAGAAAACAATATGATTATAGCCCAAATGCAATTGAACAGATTACGGTATTAATTACACACCACTGTAAATTTGTGAAAAACAAAGGTGTTATATTCAATCTCACTGGATTTACAAAGGCAGTCAGACACTCTCTTAATGGTTGCCGTTCTAGGCCATTTGATTACAATGCGTGTTATTCTATTGAGGCCATATAGCAGGGGTGTCTGCAATAATTTGGTTATTAGTTTTTATTCAATTTCTTCACAATGAATTCATCATAATCTCTGGTGGCTGACTCAGACTGGGAAAGTCAAATAATCCACTGACTGACAATCCATTGAATGTCTCCTTAAAACCTCAACAAGAACTCTCTGTCTTCCCAATACTCCTCTTCTTCATGTCATCAACCTTCATTCCACTCTTCCACACACCATTATAGCGCCTCTCCCTCTATCCTCTCCCTCCCCCTCTCTCCCTCTTTCCCCCTCCCCCTCTATCTCCTTCCCTCCGTCACTCACTCCCTGCCAGTCTAAAACACATAGATTGCGAAACACGCTGAGCAAGAATCCACCAGACTGTTCCACCACAGCAGGAGCTGTTGCCATATCAATCTCCCATAGACCCTGAACAAAGCAACCGCAGTGTGTGTGTAGAGAGTGAGAGAGAGGGGCTGTGTGTGGATATACACTGAGTAGACAAAACATTAGGAACACCTGCTCTTTCCATATCATAGACTGACCAGGTGAATTGAGGTGAAAGCCATGATCCCTTATTGACGTCACTTGTTAAATCCACTTCAATCAGTGTAGATGAAAGGGGGGTTAAATATGGATTTTTTTATTTCGTTTTTTATTTATTGAGACATGGATTGTGGATGTGCGCCATTCAGAGGGTGAATGGGCAAGACAAAAGATGTGCCTTTGGACAGGGTATGGTAGTAGGTGCCAGGAGCACCGGTTTGTGTCAAGCTCTGAGGGTAAAGGGGGGGGTGGGGTTGTCACTCAATATTAGGAAGGTGTTCCTAATGTTTTGTATACTCAGTGTATATATGGAATTATATATTATCTATGGATACCAAAAATCTATGGGACAGCTGTGCATCCTTCCTTTTTTATGAATACAAATATTTGCCTTTGCCATTCTAATGGTAAATGGGAAGAAAAAAATCCCAATTTGATTCATCTTGATGTGACAAACTAGAACGACAAAATAATACACCCATGACCTTACATCCTGAGGTTCAACTTTCATTTGACTCTTACTAGGGAAGCTCAATTTAGGAGTTATCAGTGCATTACCTTATAAGGTCGTGATTCAACTCACTCTCAGATTGCTCTGACATTTTAAAGCAAAATAGGCTAGGCCTAAACGTCTTTTGTAGCCCAAAGGATAATGATAACAAATCCTGTGGATGTGGCCTTTAAAGAGACGGATCATTCCAGCGCAAGAAAGCAACCAAAATGGACTTGAGTGGAGGATTTAAGAGGAAGGCAATACTCTTTTCGTATGGCTTAGCTCTTTATTGCATCTTGGTGGTATTCCTCTTCTTTGACCCTGCTAAGAGAAACTGCCCTTGAGCAGAGAAGAAGTATGACAAAACAGAGTGATAGAGGAGGATGGATGAAAGGGGAGTTCTCTCTCTTTCTTCAGTGGGGGTTTGGGCATTTGTAAGGCTGCGGACTGGACATTAATCAGTTACATCCCAAATGGCACCCTACTGCCTATATAGTGCATTACTTTTGACCAGATTTTGTTTATACACTCCATTCTCTCCTTCCCCAGGTCACCCGCCTACTCTCAGACAGTGAGCCCTCAGGCCCTACCTTGTCCTGTTAATCTATTCATAAAAATGTTAGAATGTGTCGATGAATACATTTAAATTACAATGCAAACCCCTTCTTTTCACCAGAGCAATGCAACAACATGGAAAATAGATTGTAGAGCCCAAATGTCACTGCAGGTTTTCACTTGGCTAATCCAAAATTGTACGTTCATGAAAATCTAGCACATAAACTACTGACTGAGGATATCTTCAGAGAGCCATAACATTTTTACATGCTTCGCCGGATCCTAAGACTTAAACTACTGTACAAAGCAGTACAATTCCCTGCTTTGACCAACCCACCAAAACCCGTGTGCAGTCAACCTTTAGCTTTGCTAGCTTTGCTACCAGCACTGCCATGCTAAGCTAAGTGCCTCACAGAAAAATGAATAAATAATGTATATGAATCAAATCAAATCAAATTGTATTGGTCACATACACATGGTTAGCAGATGTTAATGAGAATGTAGTGAAATGCTTGTGCTTCTAGTTCCGATAGTGCAGTAATATCTAACAAGTAATCTAACAATTCCCCAACAACTACCTAATAAACACAAATCTAAAGGGATGGAATAAGAATATTTACAAATAAATATATGGATGAGCGTTGGCCGAGTGGCATAGGCAAGGGGCAATAGGAAGTATAAGGTACAGTATATACATATGAGATGAGTAATGATATGTAAACATTATTAAAGTGGCATTATTTAGAGTGCATTGTATAAAATGACTAGTGATCCATTTATTAAAGTGGCCAGTGATTGCGTCTCAATGTAGGCAGCAGCCTCTCTGAGTTAGTGATGGCTGTTTAGCAGTCTGATGGCCTTGAGATAGAAGCTGTTTTTCAGTCTCTCGGTCCCAGCTTTGATGCACCTGTACTGACCTTGCCTTCTGGATGATAGCGAGGTGAACAGGCAGTGGCGTGGGTGGTTGTTGTCCTTGATGAACCTTTTGGCCTTCCTGTGACATCAGGTGCTGTAGGTGTCTTGGAGGGCAGGTAGTTTGCCCCCGGTGATGCGTTGTGCAGACCGCACCACCCTCTGTGTACGCCGAGGAACTTCAAACTTTCCACCTTCTCCACTATTGTCCCTTCGATGTGGATAGGGGGGTGCCCCCTCTGCTGTTCCCCGAAGTCCACAATCATCTCCTTTGTTTTGTTGACGTTGAGTGAGAGGTTGTTTTCCTGACACCACACTCCGAGTGCCCTCACCTCCTCCCTGTAGGCTGTCTTGTCATTGTAGGTGATCAAGCCTTCATCAAGCATCATCAAAACGTGATGATTGAGTTGTAGGCGTGCATGGCCATGCAGTCATGGGTGAACAGGGAGTAGAGAAGGGGACTGAGCACACACCCTTGTGGGCCCCCTGTGTTTAAGATCAGCGAAGTGGAGATGTTGTTGCGAGATGACGTGAGTGCTACGGGGCTATAGTCATTTAGTTCATTTGCCTTTGCCTTCTTGGGTACAGGAACAAAGGTGGCCATCTTAAAGCATGTGGGGACAGGAGATTGAATATGTCCGTAAACACACCAGCCAGCTAGTCTGCGCATGCACTGAGGACGCGGCTAGGGACCCGTCTGGGCCGGCAGCCTTCCGAGAGTTGACACGTTGAAATGTCTTACTCACGTCGGCCACGGAGAAGGAGAGCCCACAGTCCTTGGTAGCAGGCCGCGTCAGTGGCACTGTAGTATCCTCAAAGCTGGCAAAGAAGGTGTTTAGTTTGTCTGGAAGCAAGACGTTGGTGTCCGTGACGTGGCTGGTTTTCTTTTTGTAGTCCATTATTGTCTGTGGACCCTGCCACATACATCTCGTGTCTGAGCCGTTGAATTGCAAGTCCACTTTGTCTCTATTCTGACATTTCACTTGTTTGATTGCCTTGCGGAGGGAATAACTACACTGTTTGTAGTCACCTTTCCATGGTTAAATGTGATGGTTCGCACCTTCAGTTTTGCGCGAATGCCGCCATCTATCCACGGTTTCTGGTTAGGGTAGGTTTTAATATTCACAGTGGGTACAACAACTCCTATGCAACTCACTCACCGAATCAGCGTATAAATCAATATTATTGTCTGAGGCTACCCGGAACATGTCACAGTCCGCGTGATCAAAACAATCTTGAAGCGTGGATTCCAATTGGTCAGACCAGCGTTGAAAAGTCCTTATCACAGGTACATCGTGTTTGAGTTTCTGCCTATAGGAAGGAAGGAGAAAAATTGAGTCGTGGTCAGATTTGCCCGAAAAGAGGGTGGTGAAGGGCCTTGTATGCATCGCGGAAGTTAGAATAGCAGTGATCCAGTGTTTTGCCAGTGCGAGTACTACAATCAATATGCTGATAGAATTTAGGTAGCCTTGTTCTCAATTTTGCTTTGTTAAAATCCACAGCTACAATAAAGCAGCCTCGGGATATATGGTTTCCAGTTTGCATAAAGTCCAGTGAAGTTCCTTGAGGGCCGTCGTGGTATCCGCTTGAGGGGGGATAAACACGGCTGTGACAATAACCGACGAGAATTCTCTTGGGAGACAATACTGTCGGCATCTGATTGTGAGGAATTGTAAGTCAGGTGAACAAGAGGACTTGAGTTCCTGTATGTTTTTACAATTGCACCATGAGTCGTTAATCATGAAACATACACCCCTGCCCTTCTTCTTCCCGGAGAGTTTATTACTGTCAAATGCTCCTATGAACTTCACATGTTGCTGCTCATGGGTCCTCTTAGATGGAAATGACCTGGAACGTTTGTGAGAATTCTACAAAATACGTTTCGCTTTTACAAGACCTGAAAATAACTATTTTAGGGTGTTATTTGCGATAGGCATGTTCTACATGACGCTAGCAACCTAGCTTTTTATAAAGGGCAAAAAGTTCCACATGACTCACTCACACTGCCGCATCACCATGCATTGTACTCTGGTCCTGGATCTTTGATCCGTTACTCACGCAGGTCCAGTATTGCTTTCAGCCAGGGATAGTCACACATGCTTTATAGCCCAGATCACGGTATCAAACACTCCAGGATGTGGGCCATACAAGGCACATGTGGAAGCGCACTAAGTCAATTTCCTTGATTCCTTGACTTCATCTCGCAGATCAGGTGCGCCGAATACAACAGGTGTAGACCTTACAGTGAAATGCTTACTTACGAGCCCTTAACCAACAGTGCAATTTTTAAGTAAAAAAAAAGAGGTATTAGGTTAACAATAGATTTGTAAAGAAATACAAAAGAAAAATAAAACAGTAAAATGCCAGTGAAAATAACAGTAGTGAGGCCATACACAGATGGTACCGGTACAGAGTCAATGTGCGGGGGCACCGGTTAGTCGAGGTAATTGAGGTAATATGTACATGTAGGTATAGTTAAAGTGACTATGCATATATGATAAACAGAGAGTAGCAGCAGCGTAAAAGAGGGGGTTGGCGAGTGGTGGGTGGCAGGTGCGCGCGGGACACAATGCAAATAGTCCAGGTAGCCAATGTGTGGGTGCACCGGTTAGTCGGGGTAGTTGAGGTAATATGTATGTGAATGTATAGTTAAAGTGACTATGCATATATGGTAAATAAAGGGTAGCCTCTGCACATACAATGCATAATTGAAACGCCACTGTATACATGCATAATGTTATTGTTCACTGTACATACTGTAATTCAGAGGAGGCTGGTGCGAAAGAAAAGAGGAGCAGTGCTGATGATGTCATACCACCACTAGAGTCTGTCTTCCAGCCTCATGGGCCTACAGTATAATACTCCATCCATATAGCTTATTTCCTGGAGAGGTTGCTATTTTTTTCTTATCCCTTTCAAACAAGCCATCTTTGCAGTATGAATAGTCCCTCCAGAGGTATTAGACACATAGCTAGCTACTTGAGGGGGAACAGGCCTTATATCAAGTAGTGGTTGATCCTATGGACTCTCATCCTACTAACATACACCTCTGGGTACAGTGCTGTAGAATGGGATATAAACATTCTTGATCAGATGTACATGACCTGAGCTGTTATACAGTCACTTCCTGGTCTTCAACGCAGGCCTATGGTGCTGTAGAACAGAACACAAACAGGCTTACACAGGTCAGTCAACAAGGTCGACAGGCGGGAGCTCTACATGTACTAAAGCCTCAAACGTGTGAAACGGCATCCGCTACGGTATGTATTTAAGTGATAACACCCGAGAAGCCAGTTTTGTTTTTGATATATTGGCACGGGAGTCGTTAGGCATAGATGGAACAGAGTAAATAGGCATTTTAACGTCATAGATTTAGTCGTGGTAACTTCTGAAATAGACACCGGCTGGAATGCGGTTTTAACTAATCAGCATTCAGGATTAGACCCACCCGTTCTAAAATTAAGCAATAAGGCACGAGGGGGTGTGGTATGTGGCCAATATACCACGGCTAAGGTCTGTTCTTAGGCACGATGCATGGCGGAGTGCCTGGGCCCAGCCCTTCGCTGTGGTATATTGGCTATATACCACAAACCCCGGAGGTGCCTAATTGTTATTATAAACTGGTTACCAACATAATTAGAGCAGTAAAAATCAATGTTTTGTCATACCCATGGTATACAGTCTGATATACAACGGCTGTCAGCCAATCAGCATTCAGGGTTCGAACCACCCAGTTTATTATAAGCGTGAGAACATGAAGAAAGCTCTTGCCGGCCAATAAACACACACCACCAAAGAAACCTGCTCGTCACAATAGAGCATTAGGCGTTTGGCTGTATGCTAATGAGGGGTGATTTATATTATAGAGCTGAGTGCTCTTTGAGAACAGAAAATGGGGACAAATGACAGCGTCAATTATGAATCATTCACCGACAACTCCTGCTAAAAGGCTTTGATAACCACGTGCCCCCACAAGGGGTCCCGTCCGTCTACCTTTCCCCCGACCCTACCTCTTAATAATTGATGGAATTTTTTGGGTTGGGTTAAGTAGGAAGGTAGTAGCTAGGCTCGTAAAGTACAGCGGTAGTGTAAGTGCAATGATTTTTTCATGGTTCACTAAGAGGCATGAGAGACGGCAGTAATAGCTACCTGCTGATGTGATGAGACAATCACGCCTTAATTGCATAGTTTAATAGTTGGGCCATGTGCCTGATAATTGGAGGCATTTGCCTGCTAAACAGCAGTCATCTTCTTACAATATTCCCTGTGCCATAATCATTCCAGCTGCAGTGAAAGTCATTTTTTCTTTAAGGTTTGTTTTCATTCTCTGTTTAGCAATCAATACAAATGGCTTCTTTTAATAATAGGGGCGACAGGTAGACTAGTGGTTAGAGCGTTGGGCCAATAACTGAAAGGTTGCTGAATCGAATCCCCGAGCTGACAAGGCAAAAAATCTGTCGTTCTACCCCTGAACAAGGCACTTAACCCACTGTTCCCCGGTAGGGTGTCAGTAAATAAGCATTTGTTCTTAACTGATATGCCTAGTTAAATAAAGGTTCAATTTAAAAGATGTGGAAGCGCGCTGAGTAAATTTCCTTGATTCCTTGATTTCATCTCATAGATGAATTAGCCTCTGCACATACAATGCATAATTGAAACTCCACTGTATACATGCATAATATTATTGCTCACTGTACATACCGTAATTCAGAGGAGGCTGGTGCGAAAGGAAAGAGGAGCAGAAAGCTTCCTGCAATGCTGATGATGTCATACCACCACTAGAGTCTGTCTTTCAGCCTCATGGGCCTACAGTATAATACTCCATCCATATAGCTTATTTCCTGGAGAGGTTGCTATTTTTTTCTTATCCCTTTCAAACAAGCCATCTTTGCAGTATGAATAGTCCCTCCAGAGGTATTAGACACATAGCTAGCTACTTGAGGGGGAACAGGCCTTATATCAAGTAGTGGTTGATCCTATGGACTCTCATCCTACTAACATACACCTCTGGGTACAGTGCCAAAAAATGGGATATAAACATTCTTGATAAGATGTACATGACCTAAGCTGTTATACAGTCACTTCCTGGTCTTCAACGCAGGCCTATGGTGCTGTAGAACAGAACACAAACAGGCTTACACAGGTCAGTCAACAAGGTCGACAGGCGGGAGCTCTACATGTACTAAAGCCTCAAACGTGTGAAACGGCATCCCTACAGTATGTATTTAAGTGGTAATGCATGAGAAGCCAGTTTTGATTTTTAGTTATATTGGCACGGGAGTCGTTAGGCATAGATGGAACAGAGTAAATAGGCATTTTAACGTCGCAGATTTAGTCGTGGTAACTTCTGAAATAGAAACTGGCTGGAATGCGGTTTTAACTAATCAGCATTCAGGATTAGACCCACCCATTTGTATAATTAAGCAATAAGACACGAGGGGATGTGGTATATGGCCAATATACCACGGCTAAGGGCTGTTCTTAGGCACGATGCATGGCCATTGCATCTCTCTCTTTTTGTTTCTGTTTTTTTTTTTGTCTGTGAGTGTGTCTCTCTCTCTCTCTCTGCCTCTCCCCCCCCCCCCCCCCCCCCGTCTCTCCCTTTCAGTGCATGGTTCTCTCCAAGGCACAAAGGTGAGTCATTCTGATTGAATAGTGTAATGCTGCAGCGTGGCGTATTTGGCTGAGTAAAAAGTCTGACAGGTCAAATGAGTGACGAGAGGGAAGAGAGGGGCGTTACGGTGCATCACCATGGAGAGTGCTGTTCTCCCCCTGTGGACCTGTAGAGTAAAAGCTGCCAAAGACAGAGTTACTAGGAGTTTTTCTTTAGCATGTGACGTGGCTCAGGCTCTAGTTAGGTTATAACTAGATCTACATTAAGAAACAGTCTTTTTTTCTTTTTTTATATTTAACCTTTATTTAATTAACTTGGCAAGTCAGTTAAAAACAAGTTCTTATTTACAATGACGGCCTACCGGGGAACAACGGTTCAGGGGCAGAAAGACAGATGTTAACCTTGTAAAAAAATGTACATTTCGGCTACTGGCCCAACGCTCTAACCACGAGGCTACCTGCCACCCCCAATATGTTTAATCTCAATCCAAATCTCTTCATCTTTGTCAGTCCAAACGAACCACAACCTAATAAAAATAGGGGGAAAACATCATAGAAGAGTCAGAAAAAAGGTATCTGCGATCTGTACTGAGATGGCTTGCAGAGATCAGAGAGTGTAATGAAATTTGCCCCGATGGTGTTTCTCCCTTTGAAAACAGTCACGCAGGAAATCACTGCAACTTCAGAAACTCTTTCAATCTCAGCCACATAACTTCCAGACCAAATATGTCAAATTTATGTGGGGCTTGGATCTATAGCTCTGAGACAAGTTGGTCCAGGAAATGATCCTGCTTAAGATGTAAATTCTCCTCATTACTGAATTCAGGTTAGAGAATCGCCTTAGGCCACATAAACTGTAGAAAAGGTCAACTAGCAGAGGCTATACACTGCAACAGGTTTTCAGAGTTCCCTCTAGTCTACATCGATACACTATCACAGTAGATCACAATACGCTGGATATAGGGCTTTTGGCTGTGCCGTAAACTCTTTGAGTACATTTTCATTGTCTAAATAAAAGGGAAAGAGCACATTTACAACATGTCCCAGTATTAGATGACAGGCAGCTGTTCTTTGTCATGACTCAAAATCTTAACAGTGCACCCGCGTGATCAGCAATAAGCAATGGGTACTTTACACAAGTGTTTTTACATGGGTAAGTGTGATTTTTAAAAACGTTTCTATCTATCAGCTATGATGGACATTAACATTGACAGCAGTTGATTTAGACTAAATTGTGCCACTAGTGTCTGGTGGTTAAAACAACACAAGCGGTCTTAACTACGATATATTACATTACCTGATCCATCATTCATCCCTCACTGCTTCCATCCGAGTGTTACCGCTGCTTCCTTATTCCCTTTAATTAATTGCTGGTGGCAGGATAGTAGTTCCATTCCACAGCCACTAGAAATATTTAATAAAACATGATAGGAGTTTTAGATGCCCGAATTAACGAGGGGGCGATTTGGAGGGCTTCATAACGGAAGCTGGAAGAATAAAGCAGGAAAGTAAAAACTGACCCCACTTTGCTGATTACAGCAGGCTACCACTCCGCTACCGAAGTATAGATCTCTGGAAGTCAGGACCTGCTAGATTAATAATAAACACCTCTGGAAAAGAACTACTGCATAAATATTTTTTCTTGGGGAATGAAAGGTGCTAATATATTGGCTAATAAAATGATATGGATATACTGCGAGGCTAATTGTTCGCCCCTGTTTTTCAATTTTCGCCTGAAATGACATACTCAAGTCTATGTCTTGGGAAATGTTCTTGTTACTTACAACCTCATGCTAATCGCATTAGCCAATGCCATGGAAGTGACACCGATCCCAAAGAGGTTTTAACTGCCTTAAATGGGAAAATAATAACAACCCTGAAGAATCACATCAACTCCTTTAAGTGCTGAGATACTTTCCAAACATGGCACATTTTGTATCCATGCAAAAAAATCTATTCCTGGCAAGATTAAGCATGAGATTTACATGAGAGGATACACTAAACGCTTCACACTAAACGCTTCCTCAGACCATGCACAGACCAGCTGGCTGGTGTTTACGGACATTTTCAATCTCTCCCTGTCCCAGTCTGCTGTCCACACTTGCTTCAAGATGTCCACCAAGGTAACTGAACTAAATGACTATCGCCCCGTAGCACTCACTTCTGTCACCATGAAGTGCTTTGAGAGGCTAGTTAAGGATCATATCACCTCTATCTTACCTGGCTCCCTAGACCCACTTCAATTTGCTTTAACGCCCCAATAGATCCACAGATGATGCAATCGCCAACGCACTGCACACTACCACATCCCATCTTGACATGAGGAATACCTACATTAGAATGCTGTTCATTGAATGTACCTCAGCCTTCAACACCATAGTACCCTCTAAGCTCATCATTAAGCTTGATGCCCTGGATCTGATCCCCGCCCTGTGCAACTAGGTCTTGACACTTCCTGATGGGCCACCCCCAGGTGGTGAAGGTAGGAAACAAAACCTGCACTTCGCTGATCCTCAACACATGGACCCCACAAGGGTGTATGCTCAGCCCCCTCCTGTACTCCCTGTTCACCCATGGCTGCGTGGCCATGCACGCCTCCAACTCAACCATCAAGTTTCCAGACGACACAACAGTAGTAGGTCTGATTACCAACAATGACGAGACAGCCTACATGGAGGAGGTGAGAGCCCTGGTGGAGTGATGCCAGAAAAATAAAATTTACACAATGATGGATACAAAATGAAGGAGCTGATCGTGGACTTCGGGAAACAGCAGAGGGAGCACGCCCCTATCCACATCAATGGGACCACAGTGGAGAAGGTGGAAAGCTTCAAGTTCCTCGGTGTACACATCACTGACAAACTGAATTGGTCCACCCACACAGACAAAAGTCAAATCAAAATCAAATAAACTTTATTTGTCACGTGCGCCAAATACAACAAGTGTAGACTTTACCATGAAATGCTTATTTACAAGCCCTTTAACCAACAGCGCAGTTCAAGAAGAGTTAAGAAAATATTTACCATGTAGACTAAAATAAAAAGTAATAATAAAAAGTAACACAATAAAAATAAAAATAACAATAACGAAGCTATACACAGGGGGCACCGGTACTGAGTCAGTGTGCTGGGGTACTGGTTAGTTGAGGTAATTTGTACATGTAGGTAGGGGTGAAGTGAATATGCATAGATAATAAACACTGAGTAGCAGCAGTGTACAAAGGGGGGGGGGGGGGTCAATGTAAATTGTCCGGTGGCCATTTGATTAATTGTTCAGCAGTCTTATGGCTTGGGGGTAGAAGCTGTTAAGGAGCCTTTTGGTCCTAGCCTTGGCACCCCAGTCCCGCTTGTCGTGCAGTAGCAAAGAAAACTGTCTATAACCTGGGTGACTGGAGTCTCTTACAATTTTATGGGCTTTCCTCGGACACCGCCTACTGTAGAGGTCCTGGATGGCAGGAAGCTTAGCCCCAGTGATGTATGGGCCGTAGGCACTACGCTCTGTAGCGCCTTACGGTCAGATGCCGAGCAGTTGCCATACCAGGCGGTGATGCAACCGGTCAGGATGCTCTTGATGGTGCAGCTGTAGAACCTTTGAGGATCTGGGGACCCATGCCAAATCTTTTCAGTCTCCTGAGGGGGAAAATGTTTTGTCTTGCCCTCTTCATGACTGTCTTGGTATGTTTGGACCATGTTAGTTTGTTGGTGATGTGGACACCAAGGAATACTCAACTCTTGACCCGCTCCACTACAGCCCCGTCGGTGTTAATGGGGGCCTGTTCGGGCCGCCTTTTCCTGTATTCAACGATCAGCTCCTTTGTCTTGCTCACATTGAGGGAGAGGTTGTTGTCCTTGCACCACACTGCCAGTTCTCTGTCCTCCTCCCTATAGGCCATCTCATCGATGTCGGCGATCAAGCCTACCACTGTTGTATCATCAGCAAACTTAATGATGGTGTTGGAGTCGTGTTTGGCCACGCAGTCATGGGTGAACAGGGAATACAGGAGGGGACTAACTACACACCCCTGAGGGGCCCCTGTGTTAAGGATCAGTGTGGCAGACATGTTGTTGCCTACTCTTATCACCTCGGGGCGCCCCGTCAGGAAGGCCAGGATCCAGTTACAGAGGGAGGTGTTTAGTTCCAGAGTCCTTAGCTTGGTGATGAGCTTTCTGGGCACTATGGTGTTGAACACTGAGCTGTAGTCAATGAACAGCACTCTCACCAGGTGAGAAAGGGCAGTGTGAAGTGCGATTGAGATTGCGTCATCTGTGGATCTGTTGGGGCGGTATGTGAATTGGAGTGGGTCTAGGGTGTCCGGGAGCATGCTGTTGATGTGAGCCATGACCAGCCTTTCAAAGCAGTTCATGGCTACCGACGCGAGTGCCATGGGGCAGCAATATTTTAGGCAGGTTATCTTCGCTTCCTTGGGCACAGGGACTATGGTGGTCTGCTTGAAACATGTAGGTATTACAGACTCGGTCAGGGAGAGGTTGAAAACGTAATTGAAGACACTTGACAGTTGGTCCACGCATGCTTTGAGTACACGTCCTGATAATCCGTCTGGCCCAGCAGCTTTGTGAATGTTGACCTGTTTAAAGGTTTTCTTCACATCGGCTACCGAGAGCGTTATCACACAGTCAACCAGAACAGCTGGTGCTCTTGTGCATGCTTCAGTGTTGCTTGCCTCGAAGCGAGCATGAAAAGCATTTAGCTCGTCTGGTAGGCTCGCAGCACTGGGCAGCTCGTGTCTGGGTTTCCCTTTGTAATCAGTAATAGTTTTCAAGCCCTGCCACATCCGACGAGCGTCAGAGCCGGTGTAATAGGATTCAATTTTAATCCTGTATTGACCCTTTGCTTGTTTGATGGTTCATCTGAGGACATGCAGGATTTCTTATAAGCGTCCGGATTAGTCCCCCGCTCCTGGAAAGCATCAGCTCTAGCATTTAGCTTGATGCAGATGTTGCCTGTAATCCATGGCTTCTGGTTGGGATATGTACATACAGTCACTGTGGGGAAGACTTCGTCGATACACTTATTGATGAAGCCAATGACTGAGGTGCTGTACTCTTCAATGCCATTGGATGAATCCCGGAAACATATTCCAGTCTGTGCTAGCAAAACAGTTCCGTATTGAGCAAGTCACTGGTACTTCCTGCTTTAGTTTTTGCTTGTAAGCAGGAAAGGTGGTCTAGGATTGTTTTTTTCTGGTTGCACATGTGACATGCTGGTAAAAATTTGGTAAAACCTTTTTTTGCCTGACAGTGTGGTGAAGAACCTCCGGAGGTTGAAGAATTTAGCTTGGCCCCGAAGACTCTCAAAAACTTTATCACCGGCCTTGTACGGAAACTGCACCGCCCACAACTGCAGCGCTCTCCAGAGGGGGGTACGGTTTGCCCAACGCATCACCAAGGGTGATGCCTGCCCTCCAGGACACCGACAGCACCCGATGTCCCAGGAAGGCCAAAAATATAATCAACCACCCGAGCCACGGCCTGTTCACCCCACTATCATCCTTCCAGGTGCATCAAACCTGGGACTGAGAGACTGAAAAACTGCTTCTACTGTATGTCAAGGCCATCAGATTGTTAAATAGCCATCAACCCTGCGCCTTAGAGGTTGCTGCCCTATATACAAAGACATGGAATCGCTGGCCACTTTAATAATGGAACACTAGTCACTTTAATAATGTTTACATACTGCTTTACTCATCTCATATGTATATACTGTATTCTATTCTACTGTATTTAGTCAAAGCCACTCTGACATTGATTGTCCTAATATTTATGTATTTATTAATTCCCTTCTTGTACTTTTAGATTTGTGTATTGTTGTGAATTGTTAGATACTACTGCACTGTTGGAGATAGGAACACAAGCGTTTCGCTACACACGCAATAGCATTTGCTAAATATGTGTATGTGACTAATACAATTTGATTTGATTTGAATAATTTAGCAGACACTCTTATCCAGAGCAACTTACAATAGTGAACGCATACATTTTCTTACTTTTTCGGTACTGGTCCCCGGTGGGAATCAAACCCTCAACGATGGCGTTGAGCAAGCGCTATGCTCTACCAACTGAGGCCCTCTACAGTTGCCTTTG
Organism: Oncorhynchus mykiss; assembly: GCF_057628025.1. Lineage (NCBI taxonomy): Eukaryota > Metazoa > Chordata > Actinopteri > Salmoniformes > Salmonidae > Oncorhynchus > Oncorhynchus mykiss. The sequence goes on from NC_143037.1 coordinate 14,662,508, forward strand.
CATTTCCACAATGTGGTCCGCAGTGGCTAAGAGCAGAGCGGCGTGGGTCGGCAGGTTGGCGCCAAGGTGAAGTACACTCAATAATAGACATTTCCCCTCTTGGAGAGTGGTGGCCCATGCTCTCATAACTCCAGTTTCAATGACTAGCTGTTATCACTACAGCCAGACCTTAACCCTGCTGTGGTTTAAAACGACTCTCCTTCCACCACGGTCACTACTAGCTACATGGTGCAGAAAGGGAAAAAACTCTCAAGGGAAATTGGCTCAGTTCCATTTTCAAGTGTTATATGCTTTATTGGGAACCAGCTTCTTCTCTGCTTGATCCACTTCACCCTACTTGATCCACTTCACCCTACTTGCTTGAGAAGTTGCAAGTTAATCCTACAAGTCTGGCTCAATGCTTTAGCAGGAAGTACAATAGCACTGAATGGTAATCTCTGTTCATCTCTGCTATACTAAAACATGAGAGATTGCCTACGGCTGATAGCAAGTGCTATATGATGGCCTAGTCGGCAGTATCCAAAAGACATGCAGTCAATGGGTGCCTATCATGTGAGCAGATCAGCACAGAGAGAGAGAGCAATGGAGCGAGACAGAAGTTAAGCGAATGAACAAAGCGTGCCGTGGGCAGGCACATCAGTGGGACAGAAGATGGTAATTTGTCTGCAAAGGACCGAGCAGCGGGAGCCATCACTCACACCGGAGCTCTCCATCATTAGATTCCCAGGTGTCTGAAGGTTATTTTATCAGGTAACGGAGAAACACACACACAACTGTCCTCACGCAACAGGCCTCCACAGCGAGCCCAAGCAGCTTGCCAGGCCGCCTGACCGCATTTGAATCAGTGTTTGCATCAGAATGCCGGGATATGAGCAGTAAAGTCCACAAATTAATTATCCCGGATGGCTCCGTTTAAAGCACGGTGCGCAGCTAATGGATGAACTCTCAGAGGCACCCACGGCAGTATATCTTGCGGAGGCAGAATTGGGCTTGTACTTTTGGATGTTTGTCCCCACTCCAGCTATGCATCTCCTTTCTAAATTGCACCAGTCCAAGAGAAAAAGTCAGGGCGGCACCATGATTAATTCTGCCCAATTGTTTCCTCTGTCATAAAATGGGCGTCTTTCACGCATTGCCAGCCAGCACTGACTGATGCGGGTTCAGGGTTGGAGCTGGCTGACATGAGGGATTCTCAGAGCTCACTGTAGAAACACAACAGAGAGGAAGAGAGGGAGGGAGAGGGAGGAGGAGAGAGGGAGATCAATCTCATCACTTTGTGATCCCAGTGTAACACTATCTCTGGTCCCATTGGAGAAGTTGCACATCGAAGTCGCGAGTCTCTCTACCTTCACGGTGAAAATAAGAGCAGGCTTAAGTCTTCTGTGATGTATCCTTATCAGTCGTATCGATTGTATTGTACATATCCATTGAACTCCAACTGAATAGGTCACTTCCAGGAGAGACGGATTAATGTTCTTCATCAACACTCATCTCATCTGCATGGCCACTAAAAAGGGCATATCAATTATACGCTTAAAGCCTGGAGAGAAAAGCTTTTTCTGTTTTGTTTTCTAGTGAGATGAATATGCATGTGGTAAATAATGGAACCCAACCAGTGAATGCTGCTCCGACAATGAGGAGAAATGTCTCCATGAACTATAACAATAATTTGTTCAGCGGAGGATGCCACGGGTAAAATGATTGTTTTAACACTCACGCAGTGGTAATGGAGCTGCTGGTCATGATGAAGAAAACGTCATTAGCCTAATTTGTTTGAATTTAAAAATCCATTAAAAATGTGTACAGCGAGAAACAAAAAGTTGAGCAAGTATCCAATAACGACACTTCAGCATCAGAGTCAATAAAAATATCGAACCATTATAAAGCTTGTTGAGATTTCTAGAATGAACAGCGCTGTGTAAGTTCAATAAGTTATTCTTATAATGATTATACAAATTGTTCTGTGGTTGGGGATGCTGAGTGTGAGGTTCTAATTCCAATTATTTTTTACCAAACATTTCATAGGTAATGAGAAATGTAATTAGACAAACTTTCAGAAGTCATTCTTGATGCTTATAAACAATAGTTTTATATAGAATAAAATCAAAGGTTTGCGGTAAAATAATTGCATGTTCCAAGGATGAAAAACAACTCCTCCCTAAATGCACAATCACCATTATTAATGAGCTGCCACTGTCATAAGAAACACTAATGCTTTGTCTTGTGTTTTCAAACGAGCTAAATCAACTTTACTGCAATGAACAACTGTGTGTGTGCGTGCAAGTCAGTGCATGCATATGTCATGTTTCTCTGCTCTTTTATGAAATGTCTTCATTGGTGTTGTGAATTATTCTGTATCCATGGGCAACGGGAGGGGTAGGGTAACGCATGCTTTCCTTGTCCTCAAGCAACACAATACGGACATCATTAGGGATGAAACACTGCCTAACAGTTACCATGAACAAAACATAGGACTATGTGTGCCTCCAGTATCTTCACTTGCATTGGTTGTTCACTCCTACAAAACTCCACCTATCATGTTTCTCTAAAATGTTCAATTAAACACAGGGAAACAGCACTGGGCAGAGGGTTTCTTATTAACCTCCTTTCGTATGGGAACAAAACGTAATGGGCACAGGCAGGGGCGTTATGACACCTATTATTTTAGAGGGTCACGAAGTACGTGTGGATGGGGGGGAAGGGGGTTGGAGAATTTAGCACTTTTCAAACACCTGAAACAGATATTTCCTGTAATCAGGAGCTATAATCATTATGCCTAATTCTAAATAAAATAAGTTATATGTACAGTATATAATTGTCATTTTAATGAGGGTGTCATCTCTATATAGTACATTAACATGCCTAGGATATTACATCCACATTCCAACACAGTTAATGAGATCATGACACACATCATCATCACTACAGGCACATATCATGGCGTCATAATTAAAGCACACATATTCATTGTGGTGCCAGATTATGTTCAAACCAAGTGTTTTTCTGCATATATAAGCATGCCTCTGTATCTTCCAGACTGGTGTTTCTATTTTTAAAGCATCTAAATATCTTTCTTTGCGTCTCTGCTAAAATCTAGGTAAAAGATTGAAAGGAATTATAGTGTTATTCAGTTCATTTATGAATTGCTTGTTTTTGTAAAGTCTAGCAACCTTGCCAGCAGGCATGCCAGCTAAGACAGACGAACTTGATTGACAGCCTGAAATGGCTAGGAAGCTAGTTATGAGGTTGGAAGATTGGGAACCTATCTAACTGGCTAGCTAAAGCCAACTTCATGAAATGTATAGGTGGCTAGTATTACAGAGAAACAACAAAACATGTTGTTTTCATTCATTCCTCAAGAAGGAATCAATAGGCTACATAGCTTAACCAAATGTACAAACATACTTCCTGTGTGTCTTGCCCATCACTGGCAGCTAAATCAAATCAAGCATTATGTGTGTCACTCTACACTCTCTCTTTGCCTGGTCCAGTCAGTGTGCCCCCTCCGCAAAATACTGCTGGTGGTAGATCTCTCTACAGTTAATATAAGGAAATTAGTCAATTGAAATAAATTAATTAGGCCCTAATCTATGGATTTCACATGACTGGTAATACAGATATGCATCTGTTGGTCACAGATAACTTTTTTTAAAAGGTAGGGGCGTGGATCAGAAAAGCAGTTAGTATCTGGTGTGACCACAATTTGCCTCTTGCAGCGTGACACATCCCCTTCGAATAGAGTTGAACAGGCTGTTGATTGTGGCCAGGGTAAATTTGTCCCACTACTCTTAATGGCTGTGTGAAGTTGCTGGATATTGGCGGGAACTGTAACACGCTGTCGTACACATCAATCCAGGGCATCCCAAACATGCTCAATAGGTGACATGTCTGGTGAGTATGCAGGCCATGGAAGAACTGGAACATTTTCAGCTTCCAGGAATTGTGTACAGATCCTTGCATTATTGGGCCATTCATTATCATGCTGAAACATGAGTTGATGGCAGCGGAGAAATGGCACGACAATGGGAATCTCGTTACGGTATCTCTGTGCATTCAAATTGCCATCGATAAAATGCAATTGGGTTCATTGTTCATAGCTTATGCCTGCCCATTCCATAACCCCAAGAATGTTGACATCAGCAAACCGCTCGCCCACATGACACATACAAACTGTCTACAGTTGAAACCGGGATTAATCAATGAAGAGCACCTTTCTCCAGCATGCCAGTGGCCATTGAGGGTGAGCATTTGTCCACTGAAGTCGGTTACAACAAAATAAGCTTTTTGTGCACATGCATATTGAACATGTCTGGGATCTTTTATTTCAGCTCAGGAAACATGGGATCAACAATTGACATGTTGCGTTTATATTTTTGTTTAGTATGTTTTCGATAAAACGTGGATTTGAAAAAAAAATCTGTTTAGTAATTAGTTGAACATCTGAAAAAAATCTAAAATAAAACAGGACAAATCTGAGGGGGCACGTGCCCTTGTGCTCCCTATTGGCATGACGCCTCTGGTGGAGCTAAGCAACAGAGCGTTGTGTTCTAAGTTAGCCAGGGATCTCTCTCTCCTCCCTCTCCGCAAGACAGGCATCAGATCAGCAGCTCCATGGCCCCCTGGGCGTCTTTTGTTTCTATTGCTCTCTGAGAGCGGATCGGTGTGAATCCCTCCCTCATTACCCATAATCCTCCAAAGAGGGCTGACTATCTGGCGTGGAGGAAAAGGTCAGCGGTGAGTGGGACGTCATCGAGCCGCTCCCTGGCTGTGCCATATTGATCTCCTCTGTCCCTTTGTCATTAATTGAAAAAGCCCAGGGACTCAACTGTGACCAATTAACGGGCTGCCTCCAAAGTAAATGGGAAAAATATGCCATTGTTAGTGTACTCGTGTGCAAAGGCCACGTATACTTACATGCAGTTAGCATAGATTTGCTGAAAGAGATGTATGAAAATAATGAGCAGCATGTCCTTTGCTGCTATTGACCTCCTCTGGAAGGTCACGGAAGGATCACTGACTGAGTTTCGACTTCAATTCAACATCAACGGCTGCCAAAACAAGATAAGTGTGCATGTACTGTATACGACCTGTACAGACCTCTGGCGAGTAATGATGACATTGTTTACAAGTAATTCTAGAATATCAGAGAACATCCTTGTACTCAGAAACGTCTTTGAACATAGCCCAAGGCAAAGGTTAAACATGCTGATTGTGCTAATTCACAGGGGCATTGACCCATTGCTCAACTCTCAGGGGTGGGTGTTAAAGATGCACTATCAAACTTTTGTATAATTTCAACCATTAGTTTTGAAAGTGGTGCTCACGAGCCAAAAGTGGTCCTCGTTTTTTTGTGTCCTACATCATCAAATTGTGTCCTGTGTCATCCATTTCGTATGATTTGTGATGTCCTGCATTTATTTTGCATTTCGTATGATATGTTAGTAATCCAATTCGTGCTATATATAGGCAATGTAGACTATCATTGTGAATAAGAATTTGTTCTTAACTGACTTGCCTCGTTAAATAAAGGTTAAATAAAATAAAAAAATAATAAATATGTTACGAATTTGTTGATCCTGGAGTGTATCTTTAACTGTAGCTTGGTTGACACAAATGAGCGTGTGAATACACTGTGGATACAGCGTTTAAGTGTGATAGAGCAATGACACATCTCCCTTGTAACACTCCCCTGGCTGATGTCTGTTCAAAGGTCATAGCTTCTTCAACCCAGAAACAGATTTACAGGGCGATTTCAGTGTTATGGGTGTTACATTTGAATGCAAAATCACAACTTTAATGTCTCAGAATGGACAAACGAAATTTAAATGATTCCTATGATTGTGTGTTGTGCCCCTTAGGAGTTCTAAATATTGGCATGTTGGAGATATGAAGCAAATTCGAGGGATTAAGGATATTACATGAAATGGCCCCGTTTTTTGGAGTGACTGAACATATTAGCTAAATCCTGTGAGTTTGTAAGTCTTAAGGTCAAAAGAAGGATAGGCATTTCGAAGGCAATGCTTGGCTGAACAAAACAAGGACTATTTTTGAAAATATTGTAATTTCCATTACTACTAAAGAGGAAAAACGACTACTATAGATGTTACACCTTCCATTGTGGATATTACAGTCTGAAACAGCAACAACAACAAAAAACGTATCTAAATCTACCATCATCATGATCATCACCCATACAACAGTAAGACAAGCAAATCAGGCTACCCTTCTTGAAAGCAGAACGTCTATAGGGGTGTCTGCGTACTGGATGGCAATTATGTAGAAAATTGCTATTGAGTCCTGCTCGACTCAATACTTCCACCTAGCTTTCTATTCACAGAAGACACTGCTGCTGGACTAGTTTGGGGAGCCTTGGCTTAAAGAGCATCAAAGAGGAACAGATATTCCCCTTAAAAGGACCATATTCCCATCTTAAAAATATGACTAACTAGCCTATAAACGGCACTAGAGGTAGGTTATGGTACTATAAAGTACTAACCAAATATGGCGAAAGGGGAAAGGGAAAACAATGCATTAAAACAATATAATGGCATCAGACTTACCTTCCTGGACCGCCTGGAAAGGGTTGTTAACCTCGACAAGTTTTATGGAATGTGTGATTTTCTCGCTCTGCAAAATGTCGTCGTTGAGACTGAGGTCTGAGATCGCCAGCTGGAAAACCTCGTCATCCCTCACTGCGTTCTCCTCGAATATGGCACCTGTTGAAAATATGACATTTTCAACATTGCAATATGTGTAGACGTCCGTTTTCTAAGACTACTGAGGCAGTTGCATTTCAGTTTCAGAGAAATCTCGTTCGCCTGACACTTCTGCCTATGTGTAGCCTAATTAGCCTGGGGCTGGGGCTCGGGACGAGGTTAGTTTCAGAGAAACGATTGAAAAGGTCGAATTTGTAAAAGAAAGGGGTGATATGACATGACATGTTAAATCGCCTTTCCTGATTTAGGTTTTTAGTTAAGCTTAATTAGCATTATAATGAAATGTTGGCGGATACACATAGATCATTGAATGGGTGGATGCCACATCAAGACTTTTCACTTTCCCTGCCCGTAAATGGTGGTTATACGATCCCCAAATTTCAGCACCATGGAGAGCAAGAATGTTGTACCATCTTTTCGACCTATATAAACAAACTCTCAGCCCCAGCTCCTCTTAGAATATGTACAATAACGAAATACTGTGTCTTGGACCAGATAACCGAAATCTAATCCTTGTTTTTACCATTGTAAAAAGCTGGCCCTGTATTAGCAGTTAGTGGCGATTTCTGCCCACTCATCATCGGCTTCAGTTAGATATGGGCCGGGCTTCACAATATAACTTCGACCATGCTAGACCTACTACACTATGAAATCCGTTAAGGTTTCACATTATGACCTGGAATTGTTTGTTGATACATTATCAGTCATTTGAAGTTCATTATTGTAAACAGCTTTCAGATGCTATACGATAAAGTAGATTAGGATGTATCGTATTTTGCAGGTGTGCAGGTGTTTTGAGCGAATAGCCTGCTTGATGGTTAACTGGTGTGTTCATCTTATTTAGCGGGGGATGAGAATGTCGCATCTGCCCATTCTGTTTGCCATTGAGAACCGATTGGATTCCCGGTGTTCGAGCCCGCCTTCCAATGCAGGGCTAGATAACCAGCGTCTCATCACCCCGTAAATCCCTCACGTCAGGTGTCCAATTTATGAGACAGACCTATTCCTCTCCTGCTTATGAACACACTCCTCTTTTAGCTACAATGATAACTTAAGAGGAGAAGAAGAACGAATAGGAGAGTTAAAGGATATAGTGCTAAAGAGGGGGGAAACTTGGTTATTTCACGTCGTTCACAACTGACTGTCTCTATTGGTAGCATTTTACGCACAATAACAATAACCCTAAACTGTCTGATTTCTGTAGGATAGCCATATCCATTTCACATTAATAGCCTATATACAAAGCTAGGAGGAGTAACCACCCAAAAAATTGACCGTCATGAAACTGCCACATTCGATAGTGGGCAGTCTTTTGATTGCCAAGTTCGACCCGTCTTTTATTGAGGGCTATCCAGACTTTTTGCGCAGAAGCAGACTGGGCACGGAGACTATTTGAACCTCATGCCTCATGCGTCAAGCATTCTAAATGAGCATCCGTGGTGTTCGAACGTAATGGTGTACCACTCTTCAACTTCCCTCGTTAAGACAATATTTAATCGGAAGTTCATCAGAAAAATAATTAATCGTTTTAACCATGTTCATGTTTAGATTAGCGTAGCCTCGGCTACTCAAGGGTAGGCTAACGCTTGAAATAGCACGCTCGATAGGTTACTTACTGGCTTTGCACTGCAAGCTTTTCCTGTCAAGATCACCGATACATTGGATTCCAATAGAACAAAATGTGCCAAAAACGCATCACAACCTCAACGGACATTAAATGAACGTTTTGAAAACATTATAATAGCCAAATCCAGGTAAAAGCCCTGGTTTCGGGGTAGAGAGGTTGGTGGGGATGACAAAAGTGCAATGGCTACATTACAACTATTCCAATTTCCTTTAGACCGGCTTTGTTAGCTATATGCGGTTGTTATTTATATATGGGTTAGGCAGACAAAAGTGCAAATGCCATCGATGATAGTGTATCCAATACATGTTTAATTATAAACCCCCGCAATGCTGCCTCTGAAGCTTGATAGTGTCCAAGACAAATAACCTACATGCCTAAGTACTGCAGAATTCTCAAATGTCAAATGCTTCAACTGTTGTCGTGCTTGATGGCTTTATTTCAAGCAATCAACTGGTCACTGCTGCATCACCATTGGTATGCAAAGGTTTTAATGGGCAATTTAAAAAACTGATGTTCCACTGCTAAGGTGTGTATACGTGCGCGCGCGTGTGTGTGTGTGTGTGTGTGTGTGTGTGTGTGTGTGTGTGTGTGTGTGTGTGTGTGTGTGTGTGTGTGTGTGTGTGTGTGTTGGTCAAACAAATGGCATTAAACAAATGCCAGTGGCATTACTCAGAAATACAACAATCCAGTCATTCATATTGACCCCTCCCTTCCCCCCACCATCTTCTCCTCCACTGCCGATGTTAGTTGTTTCAGTAAAAAAAAAATATTCAAGACAGATAAAATACATTGGACAAATCTGAATTCTTACCCACCCAAATTCACCAAACAGGTTACACTGGAATCTATTCTACTGTTGGTTTAGTATTTGTCCCTTTGTCATGTATTTCCTTCACAGGCGTGTATTAACATTTCGCTCACGTTCAATTCAAAGTTCAAGCTATAGATGGGGACCGGGAGGAGAAGGGATAGGCAATCCTTTAAAACCCACGTTGTGTTAGTTCGTCTGATCTAAGCAAATTAGTTAGGTTTTTGTCGTGTGAATAACAATATATTTGTAATGTCTTTATTCTCATGATTTATGAAAATACACATTAGCGGTGCACTTTTCTAGGGACTTTCAATCAAGCGTTTGCAAAGCCATTCATGTGATATTCTGTATAATAGGCAAGGTAAACTGACAAACTGATCTGACAATGACTGCATGGTTTAGAATTCAAGTTAAGATATTGTAACATTTGTACAGCTCCACTTATGACTACGCTACTGACCAGAACTACAGATCTAGCGTGTAAGATCTTTAGTTCAAACTCGCTCTTCATTCAGGCTACTAACACATTCAAGATGCATATCTGTCACCCTTATGCTTTCCTAAATGTGTCTTTAATTTCAACAACAAAAGACCGCACTGTTTTATTCGAAGCCCCGAAGGGGTTTATATCACACGTCCGCGCTTTCATCCCTTTCCCCCTGCACATGCTCCTTACCGATGTGAATGATAGAGTCCGCGCTTGCCACTGAATTGCATTGCAATATCCAAAAGGAAATACATATTATCAGCACTTCCATCTCCGGTTTTGGCTAAAGCAGCTCATCCACGGCCCCTCGTGTGTCAGACCAATCCAAAATAAGCAGCAGTGCGTAAACCAGTTGTTCAGATTGCGACTGAATGAAAGCCGAAGAGAAAACTATAAGGAGGGAGGAAAAATGTCCAGGGTTTCCGGGGTATAGAGAATACGTTAGTGGGAAAGGGAGGTGGCGGTTGGGCAGAAAGGCTTTTCGGTAAGTAAGGCTGAGAATCCGGCGCGCTCTCTGTGGCTCTCGCTCTATCCAGCGAGAGTCTGAAACATAACAATCTGCAAACTGCAGAGGAGGGACCCCCCCACAGACACACACACACACACACGCACGCGCGCTGTCTCTCGCTAGCTCACTCTCGATTTTCCCGACCCACGTGACTGCAGAGACTCTCTATCTACACCGCTAAGCTGTCCGGAGAAGGCAGGGAGAGATGGAATCCGAGCAAGCCGGAGACGGGGACGGCGATCAAGACATGCCCTTGAGGCTCCGTCTATCAGCGAATGTACATTACCATGGAAGGTCGGGAACCTGGAAAACCAAAGAATAGCCTATATTAAAAGCACATGGATGGCGCGAAAAGCAGACTTGCATTGCAGTGTAAGTAATCGCACCGGGAGCATAACTTCCAATTTATAGTTTACTGTCATAGAATATTTTATTTTCAAATGACAAATAGATTGGTGCATGGTAGCCTGTAGCTACGGGGATGCCACACGCAGCATACTGCGCTGAGGGGTATGTGTATGTGTGTGCGTAAAACCTTTCCACAGCTACAGGTTTGTATAGGGGACCATTTGAAGCGTTGCAAAAATTCACATGTGAAAATTAACTAAATGGCATGAATCGGAAAGAACAGACGTGGCTTGGACAGTGTCTGCTAAGCGTGCCTGCCCGTAGATAACGCGTGAGCGCACATACTGTTGTGGAGGGGACGCTACTGCAATGTAGTTTGGACGCAGAGGATACACGGGTGGGTATAGAGCACATCTGGCATGGTTTGATACAGGAGCTCATCTAGATCTGTTAGCCCACTGTCTTTGGAAGTTTTGTTAAAAAAAAATATATGTATTATATTCTAACCATTGATTACAGTGTCTATTCCACTGACCGCGGTGACAGTGTGGTAAGCCTTCATTTCCATATCGACTGTATTTGGAGACATGGATTTTGATAGTAATTCTGTTTATATTAACGCCTGACAAACTGTACACAACTGTTCTTGCATGCCAGTTAAATGACATGTCGAACCTGTCATAAGTTAAGGAGAGATTGTACACATGGACATGGAGCAAAGTGACATCATTGTGTTATTCTATTTTCTGACCTACGAGGTTCATACTACAGGTTGATCATGTAGATGGCCGAAGAAGGAAGATCACACCCTGAAACTCCAAAAACGAAAGAACCTTCTGTTTTTTTCCCCGCCAGGACAATGGTCCATTTCAGAGAATATTTCTTCATGTAAGAAATGGAACAGTAATATTCTTAATCTTACAATTAAAGGATATTTCTTGCGAATGAATGAGAGACGGAAATGTCCCTTAATTGTTTGGCTAAGTCTATTTTTCTCACGGAGAGATTTCAGCACCATGGACAGCTCCGGACTCTACTCATCGCTTTATGATGGATGACTCAATGTCAGATCACATTCGTGCCTCTCTTACAGAGCTGCACATACGGAAGGCTATAATAATAATACCTCTTGTAAGCCCATACAGTGTATGAATATGCATACATTTTTCTAGACATGTTAAGGGAATTCTGGCTTCTAAACTTTCCCTATATAATTTGCATATATATTTTAGGTTAAAAGGGCTATTCAATATGCAAACATAATTGATTGCTTATAGCCGGATTGGGCCAGAGGCACTGAGTTGCACACATGCAGTGAATTGGGATTTTATATCGGTTGACGTTCACGGTAGGGAAAGCGCGCCCACAGCTAGACTCTGGTAACAAGTGGTTGCTGCAGCTCGATCTTTTAGCCTCTCCCAAGATGGAAAAGGAGCAGGGTCGAGAGAAAACAGGGATTTTCTAATAAATGGCATGAGACTGATAGAGAACCGACTCCTAGCCTGTAGACAGTTTAAAATAAATGTTGAACTAAACCACAGAATAAGAAAATAACTGAATTACATACAGTACAGCATTTGTCAAGCATTCCACCAGCGTAGACCAAGTCAAATCCAAGGACACAAAATGTCATATATTTTATGAAAACAATACATATAGGCTACAATGCTACAATGTATTTTGTAGACAGTTTAATGTACTGTCTCCAGTAAGCATTTTAAAGGGCCGGCTCTAGGCGTAAGAGACATAAGCCGATGCTTAGGGGCCTGTCCGCTAGGGGGCCTAAACCCCAAAAAATATATACATTATTTGTTAACTCAATCAGGGTCTCAACTTACTGTTGAGAGTTAGAAGTCAGTCTAACTAAATTATGTAAACTTGTAGTAGTCATGGCCGAAAACCGACCAGGCGCGCAGGGCACGTGTCCAGGGATCCTGATCTCCACGGTAACAATTAAAGAAAACTCCAGCTGTCAATCCACTAGCCTCAATGAGGTTGCAAATTGCCCAGCTGTGAAGTCCCACATGTGCAAACAAACAAATTACATTTCCTTACACATTGTCACGAACTGTCAATATTTCCGACGCCATGAAGCAATGAAACATAGTAATGATCCATTCTCCCAGCACATTAAAGCATTGATCGATAAGGGTGCAATTATATTGTCCTATGAACAGGAATCATTGCCGCTAACAGTGGCCCATGTTGGGGTGCGATGAGACGGCATGAAGCGGAGAAGCTAATGCTGTTATATGGCGATGGCACTCTTCTGCGGGTGGTCCTAGACCAAGTCAAGCCAGTCATTGGAGTGAATTGGGCCTGCACGCCCATGCTGTTCTGTAATTCTGGAGGGAGTTTGGGTTTGTTTGACCAATATATAGGCCATCTTTTCACCAGTTTGACACACTTATATATAGAGTGGGCAAATCATTAAAAGTGCCTGCTCATCCATGACATGGACTGACCAGGTGAATCCAAGAGAAATCTATGATCTCTTATTGATGTCACTTGTAAAAATCCATTTCAATCAGTGTAGATGAAGGGGAGGAGACGGCTTAAAGAAGGATTCTTAAGCCTTGAGACAATTGAGACGTGGATTTTGTACGTTTTCCATTCAGAGGGGGAATGGGAAAGACAAAAGTTTGAACTGCCTTTGAACGGGGCGTGGTAGTAGGTGCCATGCCCCCCGGTTTGTGTCAAGAACTGCAACACTTCTGGATTATTCAACTCAATATTAGGACGGTGTTCTGAATGTTTTGTACACTTGGTTTATATGAAATATGGGAAGAATCAAAAGGTACGAGGCAGTGGAGTAAAGTACTTAAGTAAAAAAAACGTGAAAGTACTACTGAAGTCGTTTTTGGGGCTATCTGTACTTTTCTGTACTATTTATATTTTTGACTTCAGTACATTCCTAAATAAAATTATGAACTTTTTACTCCATACATTTTCCCTGACATTCAAAAGTACTTGTTACATTTTGAACGCTTAGTAGGACAAGAACATTTTCTAAGTCACACACTTATCAAGAGAACACATGGTCATCCCTACTGCCTCTGATCTGGCTGGCTCACTAAACACATGCTTCATTTGTAAATGATGTCTGAGTGTTGGAGTGTGCCCCTGGCGATCAGTAAATAAAAAAAAACGAAAAAAATGTGTCCGTCTGCTTTGCTTAATATAAGGAATTTGAAATGATTTATACTTGTACTTTTACTTTTGATACTTTAGTATATTTCAGCAGTTACATTTACTTTTGATATTTAAGTATATTTATAACAAAATTCTTTTAGACTTTTACTCAAGTAGTATTTTACTTGGTGACACATTTTTACTTGAGTCATTTTCTATTAAGGTATCTTTACTTTGAATCAAGTATGACAATTGGGTACATTTTCCACCACTGGTAGGAGGTCTATTTTGTGTTGCAAATACATGCATTATATGTTAAGAGATACACTTATTCAAGTCTTAATAAAAGGTTAACAAATATATTCCCAGCACAGTTATAAATCAGCTGTTTGAGCTGAAGTTACTGGATAAAGATCAAATGATGCCTATTCAGACAAAAATAAATCCTTAAAGGGTATAGAATGCTAGCAGACACATGTATGCAGTATGCCTACTGTATACATGTCACATTTGCTGTCATGACAACGTCAGATTACTACTACAGGAAGCTCTGTTCTTGTCAACTTCAAACTGAAAATGGAAACTAAAGGTAGACTATCATCTGGCCCATGGTTCACATGCAAGTCAATGACCTGGGACCTTTGTATGTATCAACTGTCTCAGAGTAGGAGTGCTGTTCTAGGATCAGGTCCCCCCCCCTGTACATATAATCTTAGTCATTTAGATCTACATTAAAAAATGATCCTAAATCAGCACTTCTAATCTGAGACACTTGATACATAGGGTTCCCGATACTTCTAACTTCACAAACCACTGTCATGGTGTCCTGCATGACAATTGAAATGATGTAAATGTAATGACATGTTTAACCTGCTTTACTGACGCAATAAAGAATAATAGAAACTACATCTGGGTTTTTTAATCATCGTTAATAAACAAGCATTTGGGATTTGAGTTAATAATCTTTATTAATTTGATTCAATTGCATAAGGTTGTAATGTACAGTACCAGTCAAAAAGTTGACACCTAATCATTCAAAGGTTTTTCTTTATTTGTACTATTTTCTACATTGTAGAATAATAGTGAAGACATAAAAACTATGAAATAACACATTTGGAATCATGTAGTAAACAAGAAAGTGTTAAACAAATCAAATATATTTTATATTCGAGATTCTTCAAAGTAGCCACCCTTTGCCTTGATGAGAGCTTCTTTGCTGCCAATGACTGGAAAGAATTTCAAAAATCACTGAAGCTGGAGACTCATATCTCCCTCACTAACTTTAAGCATCAGCTGTCAAAGCAGGTCAAAGATCATTACACCTGTATATAGCCCATCTGTAAATTGCCCATCCAACTACCTCACCCCCAAATTGTTTTTTTGTTGCTTCTTTGCACCCCAGTATCTCTACTTGCACATGAATCTTCTGCACATATATCACTCCAGTGTTTAATTGCTAAATTGTTATTACTTCACCACTATGGCCTATTTATTGCCTTACCTCCCTAATCTTACCTCATTTGCACACACGGTATATAGATTTTTTTCTATTGTGTGACTGTGCGTTTGTTAATTCCATGTGTAACTCTGTGTTGTTATTTTTGTCGCACTACTTTGCTTTACCTTGGCCAGGTTGCAGTTGTTCTCAACTGGGCTACCTGGTTAAATAAAGGTGAAATAAATAAATAAATAGTCACCTGCATAGTCAATGCATTTCAATTAACAGGTGTGCCTTGTTAAAAGTTCATTTGTGGAATTTCTTTCCTTCTTAATGCATTTGAGCCAATCAGTTGTGTTGTGACAAGGTAGGGAGGTATACGAATATAGCTCTATTTGGTAAAATACCAAGTCCATATTATGGCAAGAAAAGCTCAAATAAGCAAAGAGAAATGACAGTCCATCATTGCTTTATGACTTGAAGGTCAGACAATCCAGAACATTTCAAGAACTTTGAAAGATTCCTCAATTGCAGTAACAAAAACCATTAGGCGCTATGGTGAAACTGGCTCTAATGAGGACCACCACAGGAAAGGAAGACCCAGAGTTACCTCTGTTGCAGAACATAAGTTCATTAGAGTTACCCGCCTCAGAAATCGGCAATTAACTGCACCTCAGATTGCAGCCCAAATAAATGCTTCACAAAGTTCAAGAAACAGACACAATCAATCAAATTTATTTATAAAGCCCTTTTTTACATCAGCCAATGTCACAAAGTGCTGTACAGAAACCCAGCCTAAAACCCCAAACAGCAAGCAATGCAGATGTAGAAACACGGTGGCTAGGAAAAACTCCCTAAACAGGCAGGAACCTAGGAAGAAACCTAGAGAGGAACCAGGTTCTGAGGGGTGGCCAAGCCTCTTCTGGCTGTGACGCGGTTGAGATTATAACAGTACATGGACAAGATATTCAAACGTTCATAGACGACAAGTAGGGTCAAATGATAATAATAATTACAGTGGTTGTAGAGGGTGCAACAGGTCAGCACCTCAGGAGTAAATGTCAGTTGGCTTTTCATAGCCGAGCATTCAGAGTTAGAGACAGCAGGTGCGGTAGAAAGAGAGAGTCGAAAACAGCAGGTCTGGGACAGGTAGCACGTCCGGCAAACAGGTCAGGGTTCCATAGCCGCAGGCAGAACAGTTGAAACTGGAGCAGCAGCCCTACCAGGTAGACTGGGGACAGCAAGGAGTCATCAGGCCAGGTAGTCCTGAGGCAAGGTCCCAAGGCTCAGGTCCTCCAGGGAGGGAGAGAGAGAATTAGAGGGAACATACTTCACACAGGACACCGGAAAAGACAGGAGAATTACTCCAGTTATAACAGACTGACCCTAGCCCCCCGACACAAACTATTGCAGCATAGTTTAGAGGAGACTGCGTGAATCAGGCCTCCATGGTCGAATTGCTGCAAAGAAACCACTTATAAAGGACACTAATAATAAGAAGAGACTTGCTTGGGTCAAGAAACACAATCAATGGACATTAGAATGTCACATTTTTGGTTCCAACCGCCGCAATCCCATCTGGTTTACGCTTAGTGGGACTATCATTTGTTACTCAACAGGACAATGACCCAAAACACCTCCAGGCTGTGTAAGGGCTATTTGACCAAGAAGGAGAGTGATGGAGTGCTGCATCAGATGACCTGTCCTCAACCCAATTGAGATGGTTTGGGATGAGTTGGAACACAAAGTGAAGGAAAAGCAGCCAACAAGTGCTCAGCATATATGTGGGAACTCCTTCAAGACTGTTGGAAAAGCATTCCAGGTGACTACCACATGAAGCTGGTTGAGAGAATGCCGAGAGTGTGCAAAGCTGTCATCAAGGCAAAGTGTGGCTACTTTGAAGAATCTCAAATATATCATATATTTTGATATGCTTAAAACATTTTTTTGGTTACTACATAATTCCATATGTGTTATTTCATAGTTTTCATGTCTTCACTATTATTCTGCAATGTAAGAAAACAGTACAAATAAAGAAAAGCCCTTGAATGAGCAGGTGTGTCCATACTTTTGACTGGTACTGTATATTCTGAAGAACAAAAATTGGTTAAGGGCCACAGTATAGAGAAGCTGCATACATTACAAACCGCAATTATTTGATATAGTATTGTATTAATGTGTGATAGTTGGTGCCCTATAGACTTGCCTTTTACAGAGGGCCAGCTGCTTAAGGACTTTAATAACTCAATAGCTCATCAAATTCAACTCTATCGGAATATAGGTCGGCACTCTGAGTATGTAAATGAGGAGAAATCTTAAAACAAATCAGATATTCTATCCAGCAAGAAGAGAAACTGCGGAAGTTAATTCCCTCAAGCAGAGTGCCTTGTGAAGTACAGTCAGTGAAGAGAGAATCTGAAACTCAGTCAATCCCCTGGGTACCTCTTTAAAATCTTAGACAAACAAAGGTGGTCTAGTCGAGTACTGCTTCTTTGTGGTCGGTGAGGTTGGAATTTTAAAAGCTCAAACTTATTCCAGCTATTCCATCATGTTTAGGCAGACTAACAAATAGGTAAGTCGATGCAGCCTTCAGACTAATAGTTTTTTTTACATAATGTCGGCCAGCGCAATAATAGAGGTAGCTTCATTAATTCAGTTCCTGTAACCTTGCTTACAGAATGCAATCTTTAAAATCGTAGGTTGAAATTCAAAGCCTCATTATAATCACTGGGTCCGTTTATTGGGAGAACCGTCAGACATTTCATTAGCTATTAGGAAACCACATTACCAAAGCCTTCCTTTTGAGACACAGCATTCATTAGATATACCAGACGCTGCAGTGGAAAATAAGAAACACTTCCTGTCCGAAGTCACAACCTATTCCATATGTACGGCGCATTTGGAAAGTATTCAGACCATTTACTTCCCCCACCTTTTGTTGCGTTACAGCCTTCTTCTAAAATGGATGAAATAGTTGTTTTCCCTCATCACTCTACACACAACACCTCATAACGACAAAGCCGAAAACAGGTGTTTAGAATGTTTTGCAAATGTGTAACATTTTTAAAACAGAGCTACCTTATTTACATAAGTATTCAGACCCTTTGCTGCGAGACTCAAAATTGAGCTCAGATGCATCCTGTTTCCATTGCTCATCCTTGAGATGTTTATACAACATGATTGGAGTCCACCTGTGTGAAATTCAATTGATTGGACATGATTTGGAAAGACACACACCTGTCTATATAAGGTCCCACAGTTGACAGTGCATGTCAGAGTAAAAACCAAGTCATGAGGTTGGAGGAATGGTCCATAGAGCTCCAAGACAGGGGAAGGGTACCAAAGCATTTCTTCATCATTGAAGGTCCCCAAGAACACCGTGGCCTCCATCATTCTTAAATGGAAGACGTTTGGAACCACCAAGACTCTTCCTAGAGTTGGCCGCCCGGTCAAACTGAGCAATAGGGGGAGAAGGGCCTTGGCCAGGGACGACACCAAGAACCCGGTGGTCACTCTGACAGAGCTACAGAGTTCCTCTGTGTAGATGGGAGAACCTTCCAGAAGGACAACCATCTCTGCAGCACTCCACTAATCAGGCCTTTATGGTGGAAGCCACTCCTCAGTAAAAAGCACATGACAGCCCGCTTGGAGTTTTCCAAAATGCACCTAAAGGACTCAGACCATAAGAAACAAGATTCTCTGGTCTGATGAAACCAAGATTGAACTCTTTTGCCTGAATGCCAAGCGTCACGTCTGAAGGAAACCTGGCACCATCCCTACTGTGGGGATGTTGTCAGTGGCAGGGACTGAGAGACTAGTCAGGATCAAGGGAAAGATGAACGGAGCAAAGTACAGAGAGATCCTTGATGAAAACCTGCTCTAGAGCATTCAGGACCTCAGACTGGGGCGAAGGTTCACCCTCCAAAAGGACAAGACCCTAAGCACACAGCCAAGACAATGCAGGCGTGGCTTCAGGACAAGTGTCTGAATGTCCTTGAGTGACCCAGCCAGAGCCCAGACTTGAACCCGATTGAACATCTCTGGAGAGACCTGAAAATAGCTGCGACGCTCCCCATCCAACCTGACAGCGCTTGAGAGGATCTGCAGAGAAGAATGGGACAAACTCCCCAAATACAGGTGTGCCAAGCATGTAGCGTCATACCCAAGAAGACTCGAGGCTGTAATTGCTGCCAAAGGTCCTTCAACTAAGTACCGAGTAAAGGGTCTGAATACTTATGTAAATGTGATATTTCTGAAAACCTGTTTTTGCTTTAGTCATTAGGAGGTATTTTGTGTAGATTGATGAGGGGTAAAAAAAAACTATTTAATACATTTTACAATAAGACCAACGTAACAAAATGTGGAAAAAGTCAAGAGGTCTGAATACTTTCCGAAGGCACTGTAGTGTTTTACTTTGGGCCAGGGCCTATAGGGCTTTTGTTAAAAGTAGTGTGCGCTATTTAGTGGACAGTGTACCATGAGGGATGCAGACTTCCACATAATATCTCAGAGCATATTTGATTTGCCAGTGCAGGCTCTGCTCATGATACAGGTCCATCCATTTCAGAGTATGACTGAAGAGAAACAAAAACATCCCCAACATCCAAACTCATTACTGGAAACAGGCCCACTAGTACACAGAGACAGATGCCCATTCAGTTTCCTGTCTCTCTGCCAAATCACTTTGTATTCTGAGAGAATATGAGCAGAACCCTTCCGTTAACAGTTTGTGTTTGACTTCCTGTCAACATCAACAATGGCAGAGGACCTCTGTAGGCGCCTTAAGGCAATTAGGATTAGCCCACAGTGGATCCATGTCTTTAACCTCTGGTCTTCTGCAATGTATGACCACAGTTAAACAGAAGCCAATGGGTTAACAGAAGACGTGGAAGCTACATGTCAGGGTCCCTCCAGGTGACTGGAGTAACAACATGACTGTCAGCATCCCGACAGCTGTCTGTCACTAGTCCTCACTACCAGCGGCCCCCATGTCCCATGTCACTCAGACCTCTTCTGGTGAGAGCAGAGCAGGGACTGGTCCTCAGGGCAGGCGCTGGATAACAAAGACAGCTGCTTCCCCTTGTTACCCTGTTCCCCTGGCCTGGCTGGGTGTCAAAGTCTGTCTGTCTGCTGCCTACCTACCTACCTGGGGGTCCTTGTGGATAGCAATGTGGATAGAACTGACGACAGAGAGACTGAAGGGTGAGAAAGAGATCAGACAGGTACTCGTTTCACACCTAACCTGTCACTGCTCAGAGTGGAGGGACCCGCTGGAGGGGTGCAGTGCGAACCCCTGACAGCACCCCCTCTCCAATTAGCCACGACCGAGGGTGATGTCAGGACCTGAGAGGATAAGTAATGGTGGAATTAGGCAGCACTTTAGGAGCAAGTCTGTCTTGGCAGAGAGAGGCCACTGCATAGATGAGGCTGCTGCTGAACACACCCAGGGCTTGGAATGGGGCCCTGTTCTCTGAAAAACAGGATATTAATCACCAGCCACAGCTACCGCTAAGCTAAGTGTGTATCCGACGGGTATTAACAGTCGCAGATTTGAAAGGTCTTGTTACGCCAGGCCTCTGTGTATCTGACCAATCGCAAAGGGCGTTATGGAGTTTGTAAAGCCTGTGTTATGACAGCATCGTGTGGGTAGTGGGTGAATCGTCCGTTAGGGAGAGAACAGATAGGTGACACTGACTGCAGCTTGTGTGGAATGGTCTGCAAACAACATTATTATGATGACCCATCTAATTCTAGAATTGCATGTCACTCGCCCCATAGTCTAAAAGCTTCCATGTACAATCATCTGTAAGTAGAGGAGACAACAGCACACTGGACAAATAGCCTTTGTACAAGTGTCCAGGGATGCCGGAGTGTATTTCTAACCAGAGAGTGTAAAGTATTTGGAGGTGCAATTACAAATTGTCCAAGGACTTCAGTGGATGTATACACGAGCCAGACCAGGAAGCTGTTTGTCTCTGGCCTCAACGCTGTTTTAGGATCACAAACGATGCTCCCCATCCCACACTCCCTGACCTCCTTAAATTCAGATAGTGACAGCGTAGCAGAGAGAGGGGTAAAGAAAGGGAATGTGAGAAGAGAGGAGGGGCAGAGGACCTTTGAAAGGCAGCGTTAGAGCCAAAATGGTGCGGATGGTTGTCCAGTGGAACAGTGGACTTCCAATGCCAATGCTCTCATGTAAAATGCCTTAAGGAGTGTGGGGATGCAGGAAATAAAAGGTTCCATTAGAGAAAATGAAACCCCGGAAGCATTCAGGGAGCTGAAGAGAGAAGGCTTGGATCTTCCATCCCATCGTATGGTTTGCTTTGATGCTAACAAATACATGCATGGCAAATATTAACACAGTAGGCTAGTTGATACTCAAACTCAACAAGTATAAATAAGGGGGGGAATGAAGTTTGTTTTGAATTAGCACTAAAGTGACTAAAAGTCAGCTTCTTTACACAGTAAAACTGCCACAGTGGATAAAGGAGCTTTAGTCAACAATGTAAATGTAAGAAATCTCAAATATAATTTAACTGCAGCACTGAACAAACATCTTCCAACAATGAGTAGATTAGAGTAAGAGAATATTACAGACTCAAAGAGGGAATAGAAAAACATGCCAAAGGCCTCCTGCGATATCTCCGAATTGCTCTTTGTTCATATTTGGCAACATGTTTCTCTCTCCCTCGCTTCAAATAACACATCCCTTCGTTTAGTTTCCAAGCATGCTATTGCTGTGCTCTTCGCATGCCTCATGGCCATTGCTGTGCTCTTCGCATGCCTCATGGCCATTGCTTTTAAAAACATATTTTTACCTCATTGGCTTGATGTGAGTGATGCCTGACCTCTCTCCCTTTTCCCCTTCTCTATCCCTTCCTCTTCCTCTTGCCCTCTGTGCCTGCTGTCTGGGCACACAAATGAGTTCCATCATCTCAATGGCCATTAACCTAGCCATCTGATGTGTGCATTGAGAAAATTTTAAACCAAACAGGAATTAAATATCACAAATGAGGAGATATTACATGTTTCACTCCCAAGTCACTTTTGACAAATCGTAAAACAAGGCAAAGATTAATAATAAATCATGTGTTCATCCAGTAAGGAGAATATGGATGTTCCTGCTGTAGCTGTTAATATCATAGTTAGTCTGTGTCACATAAATAATGCATAGTATGGTGGCCTACTGGGCTAGAATGCATGTGGTGCAGTGGCAAGATTTCCCCAAGCCTTCAGAAAATTATTTGAAAACATAATTAGACTGTGCCCAATAAATGCTTTAATGGTGTTAAAGGCCCAGTGCTGTCAAAAACATGATATTCTTGTGTTTTATATTTTCACACTATGAGGTTGGAATAATACTGTGAAAAAGTGAACATTATGAAAGTGAACATCCGCCTGAAATGTAAGTTTGTTTGGCGTTTGAGTTTTTATTTAAAACAATCACAGTAAGGTACTTAATTGTTACCAATAATTGTTTTGATTTTGCAATAAAAACGTCTGCATGGAACCTTTAAGAATTAACAAATATTCAGGAGAGAGGACCAGACTTGAATGAAACACTTTTTTTTAACTAGTTGCCTTGAACGCAGCTACCTAGCAACTCAACAAGCACCAGCTGCTACTAATTGCCAATCAGCCTCCACACCTGTTTGCGACACATTAACTAGTTGCCTGAAACACAGATCCTCAACAAGCATCAGCTGCTTCTCACAGCTAACAGCCCACACCTGTCCTCGCTGTTTCATCACCACTGTCACCCTACTTAAACCTGACCAAATTAACATTCCTCCTCTGTGTTCTGCAGTGCATGTTGTGTTGCACAGCGCTGTGTCTTAAGATCATTAACAAGTGGGGTATTGCTCAGGTTCTACCACGGATCCCCAGGGGAGGATCACCATCACCACAGCAGCCTGACTACCACAGCCAGACGATGAAGTCTACCTGAGACTACAATTCAAGCTCTACAGAGTCCAGCCCCTGCATCCTTCACCAGCAGCCCCCTGTTTCATCCGGTCCATTCTCAATCCCTTCCTGAATCCTCATTCTCACATCCATTCCCTAAATAAATATTTTAAAACCATTTTGATGTCTGGTCCTTAAAATTCTGAATAGCAATGCAGGATCAGAATGCTTACTGTAGTATCTGCAGGGGCCATAATAAATGCAAGTCTTCAGAGATTTGAAAACCTATAGAATCCATTCAGAGGAAACCAAATGAGGAAGCCAGAGTCACCCTGATTTCATGGTTGTGACATGCTGAGTGGTGATCTGATAAGTCTCTTCCCAACGCCACCGCATAGCGAGAGGCCTATACCACCCAATCATTAAACATACAACGTTCCCTTGGCAATTAATATCATTATGCACACTGGTAGATAAGGAATACACATTCCTATCTGACTGAGAACATCCCAAATGGCACCCTATTCCCTATATAGTGCACTTGTTTGACCAGGGCTCTGGTCAAATGTAATGGACTATATAGGGAATAGGGTCCCATTTGGGACGTAACCTCTGGGTGGAAGCCTTGGGAGGACCCGTACATGAAGCATATCTGATCTATGAGGAATGAAACACCTCTTTGTGTTTCCAGTCTAGAAATACATGTTAAGCTGGTCTGTGACAAATACCATTCTTGACATACAAATTATGTCATCTGTATCTCAGCTATATAAGTCGTCTCCTCAAAGTGAAAGAATGATGATCCATGTTATAGCTGCAGCTTCGTTTTAAATTCTAAAACTTGGCGTCTCGGCTGTGATAACTATTTTATGTGCTTTGCATTGGGTTGCGATTGCATAAAAGGGGCATATGAAATACGACTGTCTCTCTATCCCTCCGTTCCCATCTCTGTAGTGATGAGATGCTCATCTCTTTCTGACTTTCATCTTCAGACAGGAAAAGACAGCCTGAATCTGACTCGGAAAATGTGCAATGTATAGGCTACACATGCCTAGCTACCCAAGATAGCAGGGTGCATCGCAGCCTTCATAGGAGTGCAAAGTATATCTGTCAAAACATGAAACATAAAAACTGCTTTGGGCTTTCGACTTAAATCTCGTTCTTGGATTACTGCTAACATGGACCTAAACACCATTCTAAAAGAAGTGGCTCGACTTTATCAGATGGAATAGCTTGTACAGTAGCTGTGAAAAAGGTGCTAGCAAGCAGCCAGCCCTGTGAACGGTGAATATGTACAATATTCCTTCTCGTCAGTATTTCAAGCCCTCAAGCCCCAAATGTATGATTCATCTCCATTAGGGAACAGTTGGTTGGAGATTATCATTTGTGTCCCTCTCCGTTGCGTTGTGGTGAAGTCAAGTATTTTTCTCCCTTCATTATGTGCTCACCAGTCCTGGCAGTCAGTCGCACAGCAAAATGCACCAATGGCTTTGGCACTTCTCTTTGTCAGTTGTTATCAATCTGATAGAGGAAATCCCTATTATGTTGCATGCACAATTTGAGCATGAAATATAGAGTAGCACAATATTCCAACCGATTCAGTCAGCAGCCATGTGCAATGGGGCAACAGATGTTGCTTTGGGCTACGTATTGATATAATATACTGTAGTACGCCGCCAATTATGACGGCACAGCCCTTTGACACTTTAGTCAAGGTATTGAAGTCAAAACATGGCACACCAGCAGAGGTGGTGAAATGTTTCCATGAGAAGGCGGCCATATTGGAAGCCCTGCCTCTGTTCAGTCCGTTAATAGCTGGGTGAACAGGCTGGCAGAAACCCTTCTGACTAAGCCAGCTGGAGACTACACCTCCATGAATACAACCTGAATACAACCACTAGCTCTGTGGTTGGCATAGCTCACAGTGTTATGGGTGCTGTGGTACTTGTGCCCTCACACAAAGTCACAGACACACACACACACACACACACACACCAAAGAGAGAACATGATGGAGCAGACAGGGGCTAAAGGGTAAAATGTCTCTTTAGAGATTGGGGGAATTACTGTGCCATTTCCTCTCTTTTCTCCTCCCCGCAGCTGTAATGTGTTCCACAGGTAAAGTGGGAATCAGCCTATGAAATTACAACGACTTTCAGGCAGCACCGCTATTGATAACAGGTTACTTATCTAATTTATCTTATCCTGCTAACGCTCACTGGCAGCTTTTCAACAGTTCCCTCCCTTCCCACACCTATCTATCCCTCCCTCCCTCTTTCTCAATCTCTCCCTCTTTTCAGCTCTACTCTGTCACTCTCTTATTAAGCTTGTCACTATGAAATGCAACTATTTTCTACCATGCTGCCCATTTTTACAAATGCAGTTTGTATCGTAAACGGTGTTGTAACAGCATTTCAGGGTACAGCACAGGCCAGTATGACTCAACTAAAGATATTATGACTACCCAAAATGCACACAATTTGTGCTCGATGCCTGCTCGCCTTCCAAACAGAGGTTTGACAATAGGACCCTAGCAGAAAAGTAGCTGTTCAATGGGAGCCACTAGGTCACTGTTGCATAAACTTCCAGAAAACATTTCAGTAGACATATGGTGAGTTTAGTTTGACTGCATTTTGATTTGACACAGAATACTACACGAATCTGCCACTAGCAGGAGCACAAGCCTGAACGCTGCAAAACAATGTTTCGCTTGATGATCCACTATTGACAGTAACATTGAGTGATATTCGAACAGTGCCATTATCTTTGATGAAGGCACTGTGTGTGACAAAGGAACATGCGGACTGATAAAACGAGTGACTTTGCATGTACCAGATAAAAGAGAGAAAGGGAGAGTGGAGGGAGAAAAAGAGACAGAAAGAGAGAAATCCATACTGAGAGTACTCGATGAACCCTACCATGTTCTTGCACTCTTAGAAAAAAAGGGTTCCAAACGGGTTCTTCAGCTGTCCCAATAAAACCCTGGTTAGGGGGACAGGTAGAGTCCTTTTGGGTTCCCTCTGTGTAAAGGGTTCTACCTGGAACGAAAAAGGGTTCTTCAAAATGTTCTTCTGTGGGGACAGCCAAAGAACCCTTTCAGGTTCAAGATAGCTACTTCCATTCATCCCAGCGTGTTGCTTTTGATTCACGTTCATCACAGATGATGGTGATGACAAAGATGTGTCTCTGCAGCCAAGAGGCTCTATGTTCTCTCCGGTGACACTCCATTTCTGGAACAAGAAAGCCAAGAGGTTTGTTTGTGTGTCCTTTCAAATTGCTGCCAGGTCATTGAGTGTATATTGACGCATGTTCAATTTAGACATTCACCTGTTCTTTATATACATCTAAATACACACAGGCAATTGTATGGGAACATTGCACTCTTGAGTGCCCCTTATGCAGGCATGGAGTGACTTGGCTTCTTTAGCCCGAGCAGTCTGATTTAAAATGGAGTCCAACGACTCCTTCAAGCTCATTTTATAATCAGAGAGTGATAAGGTCTGGGTCAGAACACACTCTGCATGCTCCCTGCATCAGGAACAGGTTGCGGGAGGGTCAGTCCGGGGCGCTGAGCGGTTGTGCCCTGCAGCATTTGTTTGTTTGTTTTTTAAAGAGATAATTTGGGGTAATTTCCAACTTACCCAGTCAGACGGACTCATGAATACCATATTCATGTATCTGCAAGCACTTTGAAGGAAGTTGAAGGTAGCATATCATTAACTTAGCGCAATTGCTGAAAGTCAATTGGTATGTAGTAGCCAGCTCCTCTCAAAAGCAGGGAAATAGATCGAACTACAAAGCTGTGTGGCTAACACTTTTTACACTAAGTAGTCTTTACAAGTATATATTAAATTATAACATTTTATATAGTTGTTTTGAAACACATTTCTTTTTGGAGAAAAATAAATCTCTGAACTACACGTTTCATTCAACCCCTGTGACAGTGGGCGCAAAGATAAGGCTGAGACAGCAAGACAGTGGCAGTTTTAAATGAGTTCACTAGATATCAAGTAAGCAAAGTGTGAGAAGGGTACATCAACAAATAATCAAATCAAATAATCAAGTTGAATGTTATTGGTCACATACACATGGTTAGCAGATGTCAATGCGAGTGTAGCGAAATGCTTGTGCTTCTAGTTCCGACAGTGCAGTAATATCTAACATATAATCTAACAATTTCACAACGACTACCTTATACACACAAGTGTAAAGGGATGAATAATAATATGTACATATAAATATATGGATGAGCGATGGCCGTGCGGCATAGGCAAGATGCAGTAGATGGTATAGAGTACAGTATATACATATGAGATGAGTAATGTAGGGTATGTAATCATTACATAAAGTGCCATTGTTTAAAGTGCTAGTGATATATTTATTACATCCAATTATTAATTATTAAAGTGGCTAGAGATTTGAGTCAGCATGTTGGCAGCAGCCACTCAATGTTAGTGATGGCTGTTTAACAGTCTGATGGCCTTGAGATAGAAGCTGTTTTTCAGTCTCTCGGTCCCAGCTTTGATGCACCTGTACTGACCTCGCCTTCTGGGTGAACAGGCAGAGGCTTGGGTGGTCGTTGTCCTTGATGATTTTTTAGGCCTTCCTGTGACATCGGGTGGTGTAGGTGTCCTGGAGGGCAGGTAGTTTGCCCCCGATGATGCGTTGTGTAGACCGTACTACCCTCTGGAGAGCCTTACGGTTGTGGGCGGAGCAGTTGCAGTACCAGGCGGCGATACAAGCCCGACAGGATGCTCTCGATTGTGCATCTGTAGAAGTTTGTGAGTGTTTTTGGTGACAAGCCAAATTTCTTCAGCCTCCCGAGGCTGTCTGTGTGGGTGGACCATTTCAGTTTGTCCATGATGTGACTGCCAACAGACTCCCATTGCTCGTCAAAAGCAATATGTACCTTGTAACCGTGAGTGAAGATTGTTGACACTGCTGGAAGTATTTTCAAGCTATTAGCTAGCTTTCATTAGCAGGTAGTTTTATTTGATTAGGATCTCTTTTAGTCCTCATTTGGACTAATCTTCCAGAAGTCCGCGTACAGTAGCTAGCTACGTGTAGTGAGACTTGTGTTACATCGACGGACTACTATAGCTTGTCCAATACGGTTAGTGCGTGTGCTGTTTGCAAAAACCAACCAAGGACGTAACTGCCAACCATGTTTTATCAAGCTAGCTAGCTAATGTGAGCTAACCAAGATAGCGATGAACTAACTTTTTTAACTCACTGATTGGACATTACATACAGTCTGTTGTGTCAGTTGCTTGAAATAGGATTGATTTCTATTTCTATTTTAGTCATTTAGCAGATGCTCTTATCCAGAGCGACTTACACTTATGAGTGCATACATTTTCATACTTACAGTATCTCTTGCGATGTTATGCAACTTAGTCGCAGGCAATGTTTGTTGGGTGACACATGGAGCAACCCAGATTCAACTTTGTTGGACGCAACATAAATTGTGTCCAGATTGCTTCGTGTGACATCGTGTGACATCGTGTAGCTGTAGAAAAACAACCTCACTCACCACTTTGAAGTGTTTGTGATAGTTTCACCCATCCCCCGCTGGTGCAATAGGTCTAGGGCCGGACATCTGCCCTGTCTATCAGGAGCTAATAACCTACTCACCCTGACAGCCCCCAATCTTTCACCACTTAATTTCCCAGCGCAGTGTACAGAGATCAACGATGCTTGTCTTTTGAACTCATGCCTGTTTGCGAAGGTTCAAGTCAATGTTCCATCACATCTGCAGGGTCCATTTCTGGGAAGAGGACGGAGAAGAACATCGCTGTTACCATGGAGAGCTAACATAGGACCAGCAGAGGAAGAAGAGGTGGCTACAGGGAGATTCACCAACCCACAAAGCCCTATACTCTCTGGTCGTGGACAAATGCCTGCAGCATGATCTTGATCAGATGGCACTGCTCAAACACACAGGTGTGTTCCCCATTGAATTTGCATCTACACTGAGTGCATAAAACATTATGAACACCTGCTCTTTCCATGACATAGACTAACCAGGTGAATCCAGGTGAAAGCGATGATCCATTATTGATGTCACTTGTGAAATTCACTTCAATCAGTGTAGATGAAGGGGGGGAGACAGGTTAAATTATAATTTTTAAGCCTTGAGAAAACATGGACCAGCATCCCTGTGGAAGGCTTTCGACACCTTGTAAAGTCCGTACCGCAACGAACTGAGGATGTTCTGAGGGCAAAAAAAGTGGGGAGGGGTGGGTGCAACGGAATATTAGGAAGCTGTTCTTAATATGTTGTACACTCAGTGTATATCAAATGAAACACACATAGAACCTTTCCTTTTCACATATGAGAAATTCTTTCTTAGAGTCTGTTATTGTCCTCTGATTTGTGTGCATGTGTTCACCAGCAAAATACTTATCACATTATATCTATTTGGCACTAGTCTTGCCCATGTTAATCAATGCTCCATGTAAGATTGTCTTCTTTTTGTATTTTTTTATTTCACCTTTATTTAACCAGGTAGGCTAGTTGAGAACAAGTTCTCATTTGCAACTGCGACCTGGCCAAGATAAAGCATAGCAGTGTGAACAGACAACACAGAGTTACACATGGAGTAAACAATTAACAAGTCAATAACACAGTAGAAAAAAAAGGGGAGTCTACTATGTCTACTATTCTACTATGTCACTTGAGGTATTTCACAGTTCTATGTTGAACTACTGCCAAAAGCATCTCCACTTCAAAGACTACAGCATGAAATCCTGTAACAAGTTGACAGTTTTGGAAAACAATGAGAATCAGAACCGGAAAGGACAAGCCTCAACTGTTGTTGGTAACTAATGAATATGTCATCAATGTTCTGATTTACACTTTAGTACTTGTTTTGTCATATTGAGATGGTGAAAATGGGGGATTTCATTGAGGGACGGTGCTCTCTTTCATTTGTGCTCAGAGGCACCCTGTTTTCCCCTCTGTTTAGGGTGTGGGCCCTGACTATCTCCACGAACTAGGTTTATCTGATAATTTGCATCAGATTACCAATTAGGCTACAGTCGAGCAACATAAAGTGCGCACGGTGGGTTCTTTGCCTGCTTTGATTACTTTTGCTGGTACCTGAAACAGCATGCAAACTTCTCAGGAATACTGGCGGAATCACTCATCCACTACTGCAGAGAATATCTTTTACAATGGACCAAAGGGGACATACCTGCAGAGATGGTGAGACATAACAACCCGGGCGAAGGATTACTAAGAAGGAAGAGGAAATGGGGAAGGAAAAGAGGTGTGGCCAGAGTTTGAGGAGGAATAAAACAAAGATCCCGCTTCCAACTATCCTGCTCTCCGATGTCCAATCGCTTAAGGGAAAAATTTAAGAGTTGCGGGCAGACACACAGTATTGAATAGAATGCAGGGAGGCCTGTGTGATGGCTGTTGGAGGCGGTGCCCGACTTTGAGGTCACCCCCCCCCCACGGAATCACCATTACTGGTATAGACAGAGACAGAGAGGCTACTGGTAAGGAGCACGGAGGGGAAGTCTGTGTGATGATATATCAAATCATATCAAATGTATTCATAAAGCACTTCTTAAATCAGCTGATGTCACAAGGTGCTGTACAGAAACCCAGGCTAAAATCCCAAACAGCAAGCAATGCAGGTGTAGAAGCACGGTGGCAAGGAAAAACTCACTAGAAAGACCAGAACCTAGGAAGAAACCTAGAGAGGAACCAGGCTCCGAGGGGTGGCCAGGCTGTGCCGGGTGGAGATTTTAACAGAACCAAGAACCAAGAAAGGCCAAGATGTCATAGATGACCAGCGGGGTCAAATAATAATAATCACAGTGGTTGTAGAGGGTGCAACAGGTCAGCACCTCAGGAGAAAATGTCAGTTGGCTTTTCATAGCCGATCATTCAGAGTATCTCTACCGCTCCTGCTGTCTCTAGGGAGTTGAAAACAGCAGGTCTGGGACAGGTAGCACGTCCGGTGAACAGGTCAGGGTTCCATTGCCGCAGGCAGAACAATTGAAACTGGAGCAGCAGCACGACCAGGTGGACTGGGGACAGCAAGGAGTCATCAGGCCAGGTAGTCCTGAGGCATGGTCCTAGGGCTCAGGTCCTCCGAGAGAGAAAGAAAGACAGAGAAAAAGGAAGAGAGAAAGACAGAAAAAGAGAGAGAATTAGAGAGAGCATACTTAAATACACCGGACACCGGATAAGACAGGAGAAATACTCCAGATAAAACAGACTGACCCTAGCCCCCCGACACATAAACTATTGCAGCATAAATACTGGAGGCTGAGACAGGAGGGGTCGGGAGACACTGTGGCCCCTTCCGACGATACCCCCGGACAGGGCCAAACAGGCAGGATATAACCCCACCCACTTTGCAAGAGCACAGCCCCCACACCACTAGAGGGATATCTTCAACCACCAACTTACCATCCTGAGACAAGCCCGAGTATTGCCCACAAAGATCTCCCCCATGGCACAACCCAAGGGGGACGCCAACCCGGACAGGAAGATCACGTCAGTGACTCAACCCACTCAAGTGACGCACCCCTCCTAGGAACGACATGGAAGAGCACCAGTAAGCCAGTGACTCAGCCCCTGTAATAGGGTTTGAGGCAGAGAATCCCAGTGGAGAGAGGGGAACCGGCTAGGCAGAGACAGCAAGGGCGGTTCGTTGCTCCAGTGCCTTTCCGTTCACCTTCACACTCCCGGGCCAGACTACACTCAATCATAGAACCTACTAAAGAGATGAGTCTTCAATAAAGACTTAAAGGTTGAGACCGAGTCTGCATCTATCACATAGATAGGCAGACCATTCCATAAAAATGAGGCTCTATAGGAGAAAGCCCTGCCTCCAGTTGTTTGCTTAGAAATTCTAGGGATAGTAAGGAGGCCTGCGTCTTGTGACTGTAGCGTACGTGTAGGTATGTACGGCAGGACCAAATCGGGAAGATAGGTAGGAGCAAGCCCATGTAATGCTTTGTAGGTTAGCAGTAAAACCTTGAAATCAGCCCTTCCCTTAACAGGAAGCCAGTGTAGGAAGGCTAGCACTGGAGTAATATGATCAAAATTATAATTTTTTGGTTCTAGTCAAGATTCTAGCAGCTGTGTTTAGCACTAACTGAAGTTTATTTAGTGCTTTATCTGGGTAGCCGGAAAGTAGAGCGTTGCAGTAGTCTAACCTAGAAGTAACAAAATCATGGATACATTTTTCTGCATCATTTCTGGACAGAAAGTTTCAGATTTTTGCAATGTTACGTAGATGGAAAAAAGCTGTCCTTGAAACAGTCTTGATATGTTCGTCAAAAGAGAGATCAGGGTCCAGAGTAACGCCGAGGTCCTTCACAGTTTTATTTGAGACGACTGTACAGCCATCAAGATTAATCATCGATATAGGCCAATAGTTTTTTATATTTTCTGGGTCAAGGTTTGGCTTTTTCAAGAGAGGCTTTATTACTGACACCTTTAGTGAGTTTGGTATACATCGGGTGGATAGAGAGCCATTTATTATGTTCAACATAGGAGGGCCAAGCACAGGAAGCAGCTCTTTCAGTAGTTTAGTTGCAATAGGGTCCAGTATGCAGCTTGAAGGTTTAGAGGCCATGATTATTTTCATCAATGTGTCAAGAGATATAGTACTAAAAAATGTGAGTGTCTCCCTTGATCCTAGGACCTGGTAGAGTTGTGCAGACTCAGGACAACTGAGCTTTCGAGGAATACGCATATTTAAATAGGAGTCCGCAATTTATGTGACAGATGGTGTAAAACTACGATTGTCACGAAATAAATATGCACTCCTGATCAATGTCCCTTCTATTTTGGGGGGGGGGCACAGTAGCAGCAAATGTGTGGTGTTCAATGTAGGCCTACATTCCATGAGACTTTTGAAAAATTATGCAGGGCTTGACATTAACTTGTTAATCCAGGAGGTGACTGAAAATGTTATTGTTTGATTCAAGAAACCACTTACAAAATCAAAGTCATTATTATTCCCATACCCATTATTACAGAGAATCAGACAAATTATTCTACCCTATTGGCTCAAAATACAACACTGCCCCTTTAATACAAATAAAATGTCTTTACCTGACTCGCTTTCAAAGACAGCTATAAATGCCCACATTTTGTGCTCTTGTTGGAAGCAACTACTCCCCCAATGTTGACTAGAAATTAGCTATAACTGGGCTAATAATTCACTAACAAACAAAGAATATGAACAAAAGTGCACAGGTGACTACATGCAGCTCTTGATTTGATGTCAAAATAAGCGCATATACACGGCCGCTCATACTGTAAACACAGTCCAGTTCAAACTGAATGGCACAGATCCAGTTATTGCAATGTCTTTTTGGATATAGGCCTACTATAGCTCTGATTGGTGATAGCACACCAGTCTGTGTAGAGTAGGGGCCTGAGTAGTGCCTGTCAATGCAATAGAATCCTATGCTGATGCACTCTGCCTACAAGAAAATCTCTTGCATAGTTAGTTTTGAATACTAAGTCTTGCATAGTTTGTTTTGTTTCGGGATATTACAATGAAAGTGGCTAATATTGTGTTCATTCAATAACAATTCCCTCAGTAGAGCAAAACTTTGACAGTGTTAACTAAAGGGGAAATCTCTAGAAAGTTGAGTGAAATTCAATCTACTGCTTCTCGGGGGGGGGGGGGGGGGGGTGGCTGATATTTATTCTGCATGGCAGTCCAAGGGGAGCTGCGTGCAGGACAGGAGCTTAATTGATTGGACCTGTTCTGGAAAGGTGTACACATGTCTGTATAAGGTCCCACAGTTGACAATGCAGCTTAGAGGAAACATTGCTCCTGATATAGAGCTAATTGTCAGTGTCACTGCACCAAATCTACCTCCCTCGTGATTTGCCCAAGCCATTTATGACTGCTGTTAATATCCATCCAAAAGCAAACATTGTCAATGCAATGCAACTGACATCATTTTTAACATCACTCAAGAGCTTTAATGATATTTCCCCTGATGAGCCCAAATTCGTCATTGGGGATTTAAATACTGTAGCTGCACTGTCAAGCACACTTTGAGTACTACCACTCAGTATGTGAGTTGTCTAAGAAGGAAAAATAAGATCATTGACTTCTGTTACGGCTCAGTTCCCAAAGTGTATTCGTCCTTGGTCAGACCCCCACTTGGTTGATCAGATCATAACACCAACTTATAGACAGTTACTCAAAAGGGAGAAGGTGATGGAAAAACAAGTAAAAGTGTGGGATAATGACCGTATTGATCAATTGCAAGGAAGCTTTTTTTGTACTACCTGGAGTGTACTTGAGAAATCATCAGCTGACTTGAAGGAAATGACTGATGTAAAATCTGACTATATTGAATTCTATGATGACTCTGTGAGCCCCCAAAATACATGTAAGATATTCCCAACAACAAACCATGGGTGACCAAGGTGTTGAAAGTGGTGTTTAACAAGAAGAAACAAGTGTTTGCCTCGGGGAATCCACTCGAAAGTACAGAGGGGGGAACAAAGAGATGAAAAAGGTGAAATGCCAGTACAAGAATTTTCATGCAACTGACACTTTCACATGGCAAACGCCCACTTCAAAGGGAGGCAATGACTCGATCTCTGCCCAGATGAGAGGGTGCGCCTCTCCACAGCCAATGAACTGAATGAGTTCTTCACCCGCTTCGAAGCAGGGGGCAGCTTCGCTTCCCCCGGAAAAGGACATCATGACAACCGAGAGTGTGGTTGGAAGTTGTACAACGAGTGTTCAAAAGCACTGGAGCACGAAAAAGCCCGGAGCCTAATAACATAGGTCGTTGTGTCCTGAACAATTGTTCCACTCAGCTGTCTTCTGCTCTCTCTACAAGCAGTCCCTTGATACACCGGGAATTCTATCTCTGTGGCAAAAAAATCTATTGTTGTACCTGTCCCAAAAACTGCTCACCCATCCGCGTCAAATGACTACAGACCTGTCCCTCTTACATCCCTCTTGATTAAATCTCATGAAAATCACACATCATCAACACCACCAAACACCACCTTGACCCCCTCCAATTCATCAACAGCACCAAACACCTCCTTGACTCACTCCAATTCATCAACAGCACCAAACACTCCCTTGTCCCCCTCCAATTCATCAACAGCACCAAACACTTCCTTGAGCCTTTCCAGTTCATCAACACCACCAAACACCTCCTTGACACCCTCCAATTCATCAACAGCACCAAACACCTCTTTGACCCCCTCCAATTCATCAACAGCACCAAACACCTCTTTGACCCCCTCCAATTCATCAACAGCACCAACCACCTCTTTGACCCCCTCCAATTCATCAACAACACCAAACACCTCCTTGACCCCCTTCAATTCATCAACAGCACCAAACACCTCATTGACCCCATCCAATTCATAAACAGCACCCAAACACCTCCTTTACCTCCTCCAATTTGCATACCAGTCAGATAGAGGAACAGATTATGTCATCTTCTCACTTTTAAATCTGGTGCACATTCATTTGGAGGACAGCAGAACCAATGTGCATATCATGTTTTGCAGATTGCTCCTCGGCATTTAACACAATCAGTTTGTCCTTGCGGACAGACAGAGGAGCCTTCGGACTTGATGTTATGCTTATCACATGGATCGCTAACTTCCTAACGGATAGATCTCAGCAGGAAGGAGTTGGCACACCGTCGGAGGTGCACACTTCTTCAGTTGGAACCGCACAGGGCAGCGTCCTGGACATACTGTGTACTGACAGCTGCAGGACCCAGTTCCCAGGGTGCCACCTGATCACTCCACCCAAAATTCCTCCCCTCCCCTCTGGCCTAAGGTTTGATTCCGAATGCAATTCTGCAACTTAACAAAATATCGTACTAATTGCAAATTAGGGCTTACACTTTAACATGTTGCTCATTTTTACATTTTTATTATGAAATTGCACTAACCCAGCCTAGTAAATAAGCTTGTGCGAGCCGGAACAGCTCATAGGGCAAGAGCCTATCTCCTGTTTCTGCAGTGAGAGGCAGCATGATATACAAGTACACCCCCTGGACAGGACATTAGTATATCGCAGGGCCTTACCCCCAATCTATCTCCTTAATGCTGAGTGCCAAGCAGAGACAGTCTTTGGTATGTACTGGCCTACTTGCTAGTATATATAATGTTTTGTTTTTTGCTGTTGTTTTTTAATATATAATTTTACTTATATGTTTTATGCCTGCTGCAAAATGAATTGCCTCTTTGAGGACATTAAAGCTTTTCTGAATCAGACAAAATTCTCTCTGACAGCAAGGCCTTGTCTGGAGAAAGAGTGCTGACATTCATATCAAAGGTGCCGCTGCAAGTGGAAGCCATTTAAAAAGGCTAGTCGCGCTCCAGCCCCAAGCAAAGCAGTCAAGAAGACAAACTGAGAATTCGCGGTCCCCTGCCTGCCGATCGATGCGGCGGCCAGGCTGTAATTTATGGCAGGACGGCTGGGCTCTTTGAGCAGGCTGTTTAATCTGCCTCCATTCAGTGCCGGCAGCAGGCCAGGGCGGGTTCCACATCTGAGGGCTGAATTGACTCTGGGAGTCAGAGAGGCAGCGAGGGCCAGAGCAGAGACCGGGAGCAATGCAGTATTGATGAAACTCCAGCACTCTGATCCGATGTTCCAAAAACCGCCACAGTTCAGCCGGACAACGCCTCAAAAATACAACATGAAAATAAGAAATTAATAAAATAGTTTGGGACTTAACAGGTGTATTTAGTTGGCGGATGGTGTCTGGTAGAAGCCTCAGAATAAAGAAGTGAGAGATGTGTGGTGTGCAGACCTCGGATAACTATAGTTTTAAATATGCTTAGTGGAAAGTAACTATTTTTTGGGAGGAACAGATAGTTACGTTGGAGGTGACTACAACTTTTTGAATACAGATCCACAAAAATTACTACTTTTGAAAACGACTTTAAAACCAATGTTCAATTCAGATCATCAGAAATCATTTGATTGACTGCATTCAACTAATTGCCGGGCTGCATCTAGAACTGCATGTTGAAGATAATGAATAAATGAATAAATAAAGCACACACAAGTTCCTATAATATTCCAATCCATCTGAGAGTTGATCATGTTTGATCTACTCATTACATTTCTATCTGAACATTCTGTAAATGTCCATTCTCCTGAGCAAGCACCAGGTGTAGGGAATCAATTCAAAGTATTCTTGTTTCAACACACACTGTTCCATCTTTAAAGGGATAGTTTACTCAGAATACAAATTAACATGATTTTTCACCTACCTTGGCTGTAGTTGAATCAAGAAAGGCATGGATATTTTAGTTACCGAAGACACTTAATAGCCATATTTGTATTTACTCTTAGCATTCTCAGTCGTACTCAACTTTAAGCTATTCTTGTTCCTTTGTAATAACTCTGTAATTACTTTCAGAGCAACGTTTTATCAGTGATGGGAAAAGTACCCAATTGTCATACTTGAGTAAAAGTAAAGATAAGTTAATAGAAAATTACTCAGGTAAAAGTGAGTCACCCAGTAAAATACTACTTGAGTAAAAGTCTAAAAGTATTTTGTTTTAAATATACTTAAGCACCAATAGTAAAAGTATGAATAATTTAAAATGCATTATATTAAGCGAAAGATTGCACAATTTTCTTATTTTTATATTTACAGATAGCCAGGGGCACACTCCAACAGTCAGACATAATTTACAAACAATGCATTTGTATTTTAGTGAGTCCGTCAGATCAGAGGCAGTGGAAATGACCAGGGAGGTTCTGTTGATAAGTGTGTGAATTGGACCATTTTCTGTCCTGCTAAGCATTCAAAATGTAATGAGTACTTTTTGGTGTAAGGAGTAAAAAGTACATATTTTCTTTAGGAATTTAGTGAAGTAAAAGTAAAAATTGTCAAAAATATAAATAGTAAAGTAAAGTACAGATACCCGAAAAAAACTGCTTACATTTGAAGTCAGAAGTTTACATACACTTAGGTTGGAGTCATTAAAACTCAGTTTTCATCCACTCCACACATTTCTTGTTAATCAAACTATAGTTTTGGCAAGTCGGTTAGGACATCTACTTTGTGCATGACACAAGTCATTTTTCCAACAATTGTTTACAGACAGATTTTTTTCACTTATAATACCTGTAACATAATTCCAGTGGGTCAGAAGTTTACATACACTAAGTTGACTGTGCTTATAAACAGCTTGGAAAATTCCCCAAAATGATGTCATGGCTTTAGAAGCTTCTGATAGGCTAATTGACATCCTTTGAGTCAATTGAAGGTGTACCTGTGGATGTATTTCAAGGCCTACCTTCAAACTCAGTGCCTCTTTGCTTGACATCATGGGAAAATCAATAGAAATCAGGCAAGATCTCAGAAAAAGAATTGTAGACCTCCACAAGTCTGGTTCATCCTTGGGAGCAATTTCGAAACACCTGAATGTACCACATTCATCTGTACAAACAATAGTACGCAAGTATAAACACCATGGGACCACGCAGCCATCATACCGCTCAGGAAGGAAGTGCGTTCTGTCTTCTAGAAATGAACGTAATTTGGTGCAAAAAGTGCAAATCAATTCCAGAACAACAGCAAAGGACCTTGTGAAGATGCTGGAGGAAACAGGTACAAAAGTATCTATATCCACAGTAAAAATTAGTCCTATATCGACATTACCTGAAAGGCCGCCATAAAAAAAGACAGACTACGGTTTGGGGACTACTGCACATGGGGACAAAGATCGTACTTTTTGGAGAAATGTCTTCTAGTCTGATGAAACAAAAATAGAACTGTTTGGCCACAATGACCATCGTTATGTTTGGAGGAAAAAGGGAGAGGCTTGCAAACCACAGAACACCATCTCAATCATGAAGCATGGGGGTGGCAGCATCATGTTGTGAAGGTGCTTTGCTGCAGGAGGGACTGATGCACTTCACAAAATAGATGGCATCACGAGGAAGGAAAAGTATGTGGATATATTGAAACAACATCTCAAGACATCAGTCAGGAAGTTAAAGCTTGGTCGCAAATGGGTTTTCCAAATGGACAATGACCCCAAGCATACTTCCAAAGTTGTGGCAAAATGGCTTAAGGACAACAAAGTCAAGGTATTGGAGTGGCCATCACAAAGCCCTGACCTCAATCCTGTAGACATTTGTGGGTAGAACTGAAAAAGTGTGTGGGAACTGGGAATGTGGGAAATAAATAAAAGCTGAAATAAATCATTCTCTCTACTACTGTTCTGACATTTCACATTCTTAAAATAAAGTGGTGAACCTAACTGACCTAAAACAGAGAATTTTTACTAGTATTAAATGTCTGGAATTGTGAAAAGCTGAGTTGAAATGTAATTGGCTAAGGTGTATGTAAACTTCTGACTTCAACTGTGAGTAGTACTTCAAAGTATTTTTACCTAAGTACTTTACACCACTGCGTTTTATTAGCATGTTGTTACATAATGCTTTAGTAATTGCTTTTTAATGCATAGCAATTAACTGTGAGTTTTTGTAACTATTGTACACAAGAGGAATAGTGACTGTTTCTTATTCAACATGTGTAAAAAAAACTCCATTATTATGCAATTATAAAGATATTTCTAAAGTCCTATGTAGCAACAATGCTGCTATTGTAGTAATCAAAGTTACTACTTAAGTGATAATGCCCCCAAAGCCTGTGTTTGGAGGGTATATTGGCACAGGTGTTGTCAGGCCCAAGAAAAAGTGCATTATTACTTTTAGACAATGGTTTACCAACAGATTCAAATAATGACTGACATATTTTCATTAAAAACGTTATTTTGATTAATTTATTCATACTATTTCATCCTTCCACAAGACATAGTCCCAACACAAATCTAGAGTTGCTACTCAGGTCGTCTGGTCATTTGTTCAATCGGTTCAGTCGCTAGAGACGCGACCCAGTCGCTCAATCTTTTAGTTCTGTATCTAAATGTTCCATTGTCATACTGGCAATGAGGCCCGATTTTGCCTGGCATAGAAAATGTGTTCTCTCGTCAGGACACTGATGTTCAGAGGAGCTAGCCAACACAGCTAACGCAATCACTTCAAACTAAAGCTGGAAAGACTGCAAACTAGCTGCACTTTTACCTGTTTTCAAAGGACATTTCTTTGTATAAATCTATTAAAATGATGCCAGTTGATTCATGATTTCGACTGGCTGAGAAACGTTGCCTGCCTGTCTGTCTCGTCCCGACTCCCAACACATTCATTACTATGGTAAAGCTGTAGATCGAATTTGAATACTGAAACAAATTTCGCAAATGTTGGAGAAACAGAGAGCAGGGTTTATACAAATCTCCGCTATTGAAAATGAAATGTTAGTCTAACAGAAATGTGAGATAATGTCTAGATGCTTTTTATAGTGGAGATCAAATGTATAAATTGCCTGGCTGGGCTGATGACAGTGGATTGTGCAGTCAAATGGAACAAAGTAAATAGGCATTTTAACGTCACAGATTTAGCCGGTGGTAACTTGCTGAATAGACACGAGCTGGAATGCTGTTTTAACCAATCAGCATTCAGGATTAGGCCCGTCCAGTTTATAAATATGAATAAGAACTTGATGTTAAGTGTTAATGTATTGCCTTATGTCTTACTCATTATGAAAATGTATTTCTTAGTCATTTTTAAAGCTGCAAGTGTGTTCTCCTCTAATGTTCAGTCCATGTCCCTCAAACTGTTTCCTAGATATAGCTACATGCCTGAAAGGGACAATTATCAGATGTTTTCAGGCCTACAATTGTGTCATTAGTCCATGTCCCAGGCCATCGTTGTGTAGATCCAGTTATATGCCTCAATGCTAATGAGCATATACAGTGCCTTGCGAAAGTATTCGGCCCCCTTGAACTTTGCGACCTTTTGTCACA
This sequence comes from Oncorhynchus mykiss, assembly GCF_057628025.1. NCBI lineage: Eukaryota > Metazoa > Chordata > Actinopteri > Salmoniformes > Salmonidae > Oncorhynchus > Oncorhynchus mykiss. The sequence continues at coordinate 14,703,338 of NC_143037.1, forward strand.
TTTCAGGCTTCAAACATAAAGATATAAAACTGTATTTTTTTGTGAAGAATCAACAACAAGTGGGACACAATCATGAAGTGGAACGACATTTATTGGATATTTCAAACTTTTTTAACAAATCAAAAACTGAAAAATTGGGCGTGCAAAATTATTCAGCCCCCTTAAGTTAATACTTTGTAGCGCCACCTTTTGCTGTGATTACAGCTGTAAGTCGCTTGGGGTATGTCTCTATCAGTTTTGCACATCGAGAGACTGACATTTTTTCCCATTCTTCCTTGCAAAACAGCTCGAGCTCAGTGAGGTTGGATGGAGAGCATTTGTGAACAGCAGTTTTCAGTTCTTTCCACAGATTCTCGATTGGATTCAGGTCTGGACTTTGACTTGGCCATTCTAACACCTGGATATGTTTATTTTTGAACCATTCCATTGTAGATTTTGCTTTATGTTTTGGATCATTGTCTTGTTGGAAGACAAATCTCCGTCCCAGTCTCAGGTCTTTTGCAGACTCCATCAGGTTTTCTTCCAGAATGGTCCTGTATTTGGCTCCATCCATCTTCCCATCAATTTTAACCATCTTCCCTGTCCCTGCTGAAGAAAAGCAGGCCCAAACCATGATGCTGCCACCACCATGTTTGACAGTGGGGATGGTGTGTTCAGCTGTGTTGCTTTTACGCCAAACATAACGTTTTGCATTGTTGCCAAAAAGTTCAATTTTGGTTTCATCTGACCAGAGCACCTTCTTCCACATGTTTGGTGTGTCTCCCAGGTGGCTTGTGGCAAACTTTAAACGACACTTTTTATGGATATCTTTAATAAATGGCTTTCTTCTTGCCACTCTTCCATAAAGGCCAGATTTGTACAATATACGACTGATTGTTGTCCTATGGACAGAGTCTCCCACCTCAGCTGTAGATCTCTGCAGTTCATCCAGAGTGATCATGGGCCTCTTGGCTGCATCACTGATCAGTCTTTTCCTTGTATGAGCTGAAAGTTTAGAGGGACGGCCAGGTCTTGGTAGATTTGCAGTGGTCTGATACTCCTTCCATTTCAATATTATCGCTTGCGCAGTGCTCCTTGGGATGTTTAAAGCTTGGGAAATCTTTTTGTATCCAAATCCGGCTTTAAACTTCTTCACAACAGTATCTCGGACCTGCCTGGTGTGTTCCTTGTTCTTCATGATGCTCTCTGCGCTTTTAACGGACCTCTTAGACTATCACAGTGCAGGTGCATTTATACGGAGACTTGATTACACACAGGTGGATTGTATTTATCATCATTAGTCATTTAGGTCAACATTGTATCATTCAGAGATCCTCACTGAACTTCTGGAGAGAGTTTGCTGCACTGAAAGTAAAGGGGCTGAATAATTTTGCACGCCCAATTTTTCAGTTTTTGATTTGTTAAAAAAGTTTGAAATATCCAATAAATGTCGTTCCACTTCATGATTGTGTCCCACTTGTTGTTGATTCTTCACAAAAAAATACAGTTTTATATCTTTATGTTTGAAGCCTGAAATGTGGCAAAAGGTCGCAAAGTTCAAGGGGGCCGAATACTTTCGCAAGGCACTGTATTTAGACTAATTAAACAAACTGTTGTAGAATTAGTTCTTCATAAAATTTTGGGCAGCATTCAAATACTTATTTTTTTGTGTTCAAATACAAAAAAAAATTTGAGAGGTGTTCAAAATAGTTTCAAATATAATTTGTTTTTCTGTGACCTTTATTTGAATATCAAAGAAAATAATTGCATCAGGCGATTCTCTATATTTGACTACCTTGAGTATTTGAAAAGTTGGTACTTTCAAATTAACTACAAAATACAAATATTTTCTGCCTAGATCTGTTGGTGTGACTGTTGGTAAATCAATACATTTTATTTTCTAGAATGTGTTGAAAGGAAGGTTAAAGTTATAGACTTTGAAGCACCCCTCTGTTATGTTACTCCGTATTGAGCCAGCTGCATTCTTTTTGGTTGCCCTGGTGACTGGAGATTAGCCTTGCAGCGTGGTGGTGGTGGTGGTGTGTGTGTGTGTGTGTGTGTGTGAAAAGTTGGCAGGGAGTGAGGCTTTGTGTTTACAGCATTTGGGCAATGAGCCAGGGAAACCACTTTCTGAGGTTTCTCTTATTCAACATATAGTGGGGGTAATCTCTGATATGTGTACATACATCTAATAATGGCGCAGTACAACAGTGGTGTGCAGAACGGCATTTCAGAATGCACAACTCTTCTGTCGGTCCTTGTCACGGATGGGGTATCGCAGCAGATGACCACACCGGGTTCCACTCCTATCAGCTAAAAACAAGAAGAAGTGGCTTCAACACTGGACAATTGAGGGTTGAAAAACATTACCTGGTCTGACGAATCCCGGTTCCTGTTGAGTCAGGATTTGGCATAAGCAGCATGAGTCCATGGCTCCATCCTGCCTGGTGTCAACAGTACAGGCTGGTGTTGGTAGTGTAATGGTGTGGGGAATGTTTTTCTGGCACACGTTTGGTCCCTTTGATACCAATTGAGCAACGTTTCCATGCTCAGAACAATTCAGGCTGTTCTGGAGGCAAAAGGGTGTCCGACTGGGTACTGTACCGAACAAAAATATAAACGCAACATGTAAAGTGTTGGTCCAATTTTTCATGAGCTGAAATAAAAGATCCCATAAAGGTTCCACATGCACAAAAAGCTTACTTCTCTAAAATGTGGTACACAAATTTGTTTACATCCCTATTAGTGAACATTTCTCATTTGCCAAGATAATCAATCCACCTGACAGGTGTGGCATATCAGGAAGCTGATTAAACAGCATGATCATTACACAGGTGCACCTTGTGCTGGGGACAATAAAAGGTCACTCTAAAATGTGTAGTTTGTCACAAAACACAATACAACAGATGTCTCAGGTTTTGAGGGAGTGTTCCATTGGCATCCTGACTGCAGGAATGTCCACCAGAAAATTTGCTAGAGTATTGAATGTTAATTTCCTTACCATTAACCGCCTTTAAAGTCATTTTAGAGAATTTGGCAGTACGTTCAAACGGCCTCACAACCACAGACCATGTGTAACCACGCAAGCCCAGGACCTCCACATTCAGCTTCTTTACTTGCGAGATAGTCTGAGACCAGCCACCTGACGAAGCTTGTGAAACTGAGGAGTAATTTTGTCCGTAATAAAGCCCTTTTTTTGGGGAAAAACTCATTCTGATTGGCTGGGCTTGGCTCCCCAGTGGTTGGGCCTATGCCCTCCCAGGCCCACACATGGCTGCACCCCTGCCCAGTCATGTGAAATCCATTGATTAGGGCCTAATGAATTTATTTCAATGGACTGATATCCTTATATGTACTTGAAATTGCTGCATGTTGCATTTATATTTATGTTCAGTATATATGGGTGTGATGTACCTAATAAACTAATGAGTGCAAAAAACAGTACCCGCCAAAATTTAGGACACATCCACTCATTCAAGGGTTTTTCTTTGTTTTCTTATTTTCTACATTGTAGAATAGTAGTGAAGACATTACAACTATGAAATAACACATATGGAATCATGTAACCAAAAAAGTGTTAAAACAAATCAAAAAATATATTTTATATTTGACAGTCTTCAAAGTAGCCACCCTTTGCCTTGATGACAGCTTTGCACACTCTTGGCATTCTCTCAACCAGCTTCACCTGGAATGCTTTTCCAACAGTCTTGAAGCAATTCCCACATATGCTGAGCACTTGTTGGCTGCTTTTCCTTCACTCTGCGGTCCAACTCATCCCAAACCATCTCAATTGAGTTGAGGTCGGGTGATTGTGGAGGCCAGGTCATCTGATGCAGCACTCCATCAATCTCATTCTTGGTCAAATTGTCCTTACACAGCCTGGAGGTGTGTTGAGTCATTGTCCAGTTGAAAAACAAATTATATTTCCACTAAGTGCAAACCAGATGGGATGACGTTTCACTGCAGAATGCTATGGTAGCTATGCTGGTTAAGTGTGCCTTGAATTCAAAATAAATCACAAACAAGTGTCAACAGCAATTCACCCCCACAACATCACACCTCCTCCTCCAAGCTTCATGGTGGGAACCACACATGGGGAGATCATCCAAAGGACAGATTTCCACCAGTCTAATGTCCATTGCTTGTGTTTCTTGGCCCAAGCAAGTCTCTTCTTATTATTGGTGTCATTTAGTAGTGGTTTCTTAGTAGCATTTTGACCATGAAGGCCATATTCACGCAGTCTCCTCTGAACCGTTGATGTTGAGATGTGTCTGTTACTTGAAATAAGTTAAGCATTTATTTGGGCTGCAATTTCTGAGGCTGGTAACTCTAATGCACTTAATATTCTTCAGCAAAGGTAACGCTAGGTCTTACTTTCCTGTGGCAGTCCTCATGAGAGCCAGTTCCATCATAGTGCTTGATGATTTTTGCCACTGCACAAAGTTCTTGAAATGTTTCGATTCTTCATGTCTTAAAGTAATGATGTGCTGTTATTTCTCTTGAGTAGTTGTGTCCAAACGTTTGACTGGTACTATATACTGTATACACACTTCACATGTTACCCGTAATAAGACTGTGAAATGTGTATGTTAACAAACTGAATATCTGACTCCATAAAGATTATTTAGCAATATGCAAGAGACTATAGTTGAGTTACAGTAATAGCCAATCAAGATAGGAATAAGAATTGTCTATATCAAAAGGTAGATATTTAATATAATTGTGAAATGAATGGATCCACATTTAAGGCATGTTAAAGCTTAAGTTACAAGACAATACTAGCATTACAAGGCATTATTCTTGGCATGATCAGAGAGGGAGAGAGAAATAAATCAAAGCCTAAAAGGCCATGCCCAAAGGTCCATGGGGAGGATAGCGAGAAAGAGAGATAGTCTATATCACCACAGCTGGTCAGGGACAAAGAGAAATAAATTAATCTAAGATGTTTTAATAACATCTGACCAATAGTATTACTGTAATGTTAACCTCCAATCAGACATCAGACCTACACAATGTAAAGACAACAGAACCTCTGCTTCCCAGAGGTGTTACAAGAGGGGGTTGGTGAGATAATGCAGTGTTCCTATGACAACACAGAGGAAACCTTGCTTACAGTTTAAAATAGTCACTTTGGGGGCTGGGCCACACTACAAACACAACACCACCACCCCCCCTTAACACACACACACACACACACACACACACACACACACACACACACACACACACACACACACACACACACACACACACACACCACCTCAGAGCCTGTGTCCTAGACACATAAACACACACACGCACAAATACACAAGCGCAGACATTGATTTATGCAATGTACCGTGCCACTGCCAGTGACGATGCCGTGATGTATTTTGCATTTGGGAGATGAAAAATGGAACGTGAACAGGATTGATCAGCAAGTTTCCACCCATAGAGTGTGAAATGGAGCTAACTCGCACTGCGCATGCTCCTGAGGAGTGGGCCTTTTCAGACTCTAAGCCTGTCATTCATCTCTGTCCCCGGTTCTAATCCACAGACTAAGCAGTCCAGAATGGTGGAAGCTTCCTTCCTTCTTCTATATCAGGATAGAAGGCAGACAATTCCATTTCAATCCCATTTAATTCAGAAAGTAAACCATATTCTAAATTCCAATTTCAGATTTTCCTCATTGAAAAGTATTGAAGAGAAATGGAATTGGATTTCGGTGTACTTCCTGAATTGACTAGAAGGAAACAAAAGTGTGAAATGATTATTGTCTGTTTTAACGAGCCAATCCATCCTTAAAGGCTATGTGTCATGCTATGCTAACTGTGCAAATGGCCATATGTAATTAAGAATCTATTTGTATGTAGTTACTAATGTATGATGGTGAAATGTTGAAAATACATGATCTAATTTCATAACAGCGGGGGCATAATTCAATGTTAATTCCATGTTTTTATGGAGCCTGATACCTAGCAGACCCTATGATTTTGTTAAGTATGTCGTTAGCCTACAGTGTAACCCTTGTCTGTGACTCAGTTGAAGTTAAACGTATCCACCAATGTTTCATAAATCTTTACGCAAATACGTGAATCCTTTGTTTTTTTTACACTGAATGCAAAACAAACAACAACAAGAACTAGCAGGAAGTTAAAGTGCCTGGGGGAGGAGTGAACAAGGATATGACACACACACATGAATGTGCAGGCACACACCACCAGGCACACACACACACACACACACACCCACGCATTCCCTGCAGCACTATTTTCAATCAGACTGAATATCCGTCTATTAATCTACCTTTTCATAACAGCTAATCCAGAGTGATGGAGTGTGTGTGTGTGTGTGTGTGTGTATGTGTGTGTTTGTGTGTGTGTGTGTGTGTGTGTGTGTGTGTGTGTGTGTGTGTGTGTGTGTGTGTGTGTGTGTGTGTTTCAGCTGCTGAAGACCTGTGATTGTTTGTTTTAGAGATGAGGCTTAATGAAAGAGCCCTATTACTAGGGCCAGGACGATACCAGTATCACCGTACTCGTTAGCATCGCGGCAAGGAAGCAAAGCCCGAAGCGGATTTATCTTCTTTAGGAAAATAGCCCTAATGTTGGAAACAAACATTATTGTCATCCAGTCACATGCAGTGGTGGAAAAAGTACCCAATTGTCATACTTTAGTAAAAGTAAAGATACCTTAACAGAATATGTAAAAGTCCCCCAGTAAAATTCTACTTGAGTAAAAGTATACTTAAATACACTTAAGTATCAAAAGTAAATGTAATTGCTAAAACATACTTAAGTATGAAAAGTAAAAGTATAAATGATTTCAAATTCCTAATATTAAGCAAACCAGAAGGCACCATTTCTTGTTTTTTTATTTATGGATAGCCAGGGGCACGCTCCTACACTCAGACATCCTTTACAAACTAAGCATGTGAGTGTCAGGGAAAATGTATGGAGTAAAAAGTACATTATTTTCTTTAGTTATGTAGTGAAATAAAAATTGCCAAAATTAGTGCAGATACCACAAAAAAAGGACTTAAGTAGTACTTAAGTACTTTACACCACTGGTCATATACATTGATTTTTCACACTATAGCACACAATATTTTACATAAGGCATGTTTTTAAAGGACCAGAGACTTCGTGTTTTCATTTTTGCCATGGAAAAAATATTGTGATACTGATATTGTCCCAGCCCAATTTAATACATATTGTTTTTTGGCTCTGTGTGGATGTTTCGGGGGTTTATTAAAGATAGTCTAGTGCATCAGTGTCAGGATTCGGGAATGACTTGCACATGTTCCATGTGCAATTAAATGTCAATCAACAGTGAGCACTCTCCATCACTCTGGATTAGCTGTAGCACTCACCATTATTCTGGATTAGCTGTAGCATTCTCCATCACTCTGGATTAGCTGTAGCACTCTCCATCACTCTGGATTAGCTGTAGCACTCACCATTATTCTGGATTAGCGGTAGCACTCTCCATCACTCTGGATTAGCTGTAGCACTCTCCATCACTCTGGATTAGCTGTAGCACTCAACATTATTCTGGATTAGCTGTAGCACTCTCCATCACTCTGGATTAGCTGTAGCACTCTCCATCACTCTGGATTAGCTGTAGCACTCTCCATCACTCTGGATTAGCTGTAGCACTCACCATTATTCTGGATTAGCTGTAGCACTCTCCACCACTCTGGATTTGCTGTAGCACTCTCCATCACTCTGGATTAGCTGTAGCACTCACCATTATTCTGGATTAGCTGTAGCACTCTCCATCACTCTGGATTTGCTGTAGCACTCTCCATCACTCTGGATTAGCTGTAGCACTCTCCATCACTCTGGATTAGCTGTAGCACTCACCATTATTCTGGATTAGCTGTAGCACTCTCCATCACTCTGGATTAGCTGTAGCACTCTCCATCACTCTGGATTAGCTGTAGCACTCACAATTATTCTGGATTAGCTGTAGCACTCTCCACCACTCTGGATTTGCTGTAGCACTCTCCATCACTCTGGATTAGCTGTAGCACTCACCATTATTCTGGATTAGCTGTAGCACTCTCCATCACTGTGGATTTGCTGTAGCACTCTCCATCACTCTGGATTAGCTGTAGCACTCACCATTATTCTGGATTAGCTGTAGCACTCACCATTATTCTGGATTAGCTGTAGCACTCTCCATCACTCTGGATTAGCTGTAGCACTCAAAATCATTCTGGATTAGCTGCAGCACTCGAAATAATTCTGGATTTGCTGTAGCACTCTCCATCACTCTGGATTAGCTGTAGCACTCGAAATAATTCTGGATTAGCTGTAGCACTCTCCATCATTCTGGATTAGCTGTAGCACTCTCCATCATTCTGGATTTGCTGTAGCACTCTCCATCATTCTGGATTAGCTGTAGCACTCTCCATCATTCTGGATTTGCTGTAGCACTCTCCATCATTCTGGATTTGCTGTAGTACTCTCCATCATTCTGGATTAGCTGTAGCACTCTCCATCACTGTGGATTAGCTTTAGCACTCTCCATCACTCTGGATTAGCTGTAGCACTCTCCATCATTCTGGATGAGCTGTAGCACTCTCCATCATTCTGGATGAGCTGTAGCACTCTCCATCGTTCTGGATTAGCTGTAGCACTCTTCATCATTCTGGATTAGCTGTAGCACTCTCCATCATTCTGGATTAGCTGTAGCACTCAAAATCATTCTGGATGAGCTGTAGCACTCAAAATCATTCTGGATGAGCTGTAGCACTCGATATCATTCTGGATTAGCTGTACCACTCGCCATCATTCTAGATTAGCTGTAGCACTCTCCATCACTCTGGATTAGCTGTACCACTCAAAATCATTCTGGATGAGCTGTAGCACTCAAAATCATTCTGGATTAGCTGTAGCACTCAAAATCATGCTGGATTAGCTGTAGCACTCTCCATCACTCTGGATTAGCTGTAGCACTCAAAATCATTCTGGATGAGCTGTAGCACTCAAAATCATTCTGTATGAGCTGTAGCACTCAAAATCATTCTGGATTAGCTGTAGCACTCTCCATCATTCTGGATTAGCTGTAGCACTCTCCATCATTCTGGATTAGCTGTAGCACTCGCCATCATTCTGGATTAGCTGTAGCACTCAGTGGTGGAAAAAGTATTCAATTGTCATGCTTGAGTAAAAGTGAAGATACCATAATTTAAAATTAATTCAAGTAAAAGTGAAAGTTACCCAGTTAAATTCTACTTGAGTAAAAGTCTAAAAGTATTTGGTTTTAAATATACTTAAGTATTAAAAGTAAATGGAATTGCTAAAATGTACTTAAGTATGAAAAGTAAAACCATTTCAAATTCCTTATTTTAAGCAAACCAGAAGGCACAATTTTTTTTTTATTGATGATCACCAGGGGCACACTAACTCTCAGACATAATTTACAAACGAACCATTTGTGTTAAGTGAGTCCACCAGATCAGAGGGAGTAGGGATGACCAGGGATATTTTCTTGATAAGTGTGTGAATCGGACCATTTTTCTCTCAAAATGTAACGAGTACTTTTGTCAGGGAAACTGTATGGAGTAAAAAGTATATTATTTTCTTTAGGAATCTAGTGAAGTAAAAGTTAGCAAAAATATAAATAGTAAAGTAAAGTAAAGTACAGATAATACCCCAAAATACTACTTAAGTAATACTTTAAAGTATTTTTACTTAAGTACTTCACACCACTGGTAGCACTCTCCATCACTCTGGATTAGTTGTAGCACGGTTTGAAAGCCTAAAGGAAAACCTTGGGAACAACACTAGTAGTGTTAAGACAAAAGATGTCCAACTGTAGATCATTTAGTCTGTGTTGGGAGGCTAGCTGCGCAACAACATAATGAATAGCGCATTGTGTTGTCATCTCAGATTAGAGTAGAGAGGAGACATTGTAGTCATCTGATTAGCGCCGCTCGCTCTCAACCTCTCCGTCACAGATTATATCATCATTTCAGTTCAGTTCAAACACAGACATCTGATGTACTGTATCTTTGGTAGCTAGAGCATCTCTAAATGACAGAGATATTCAATCAAATCTAGCGCCCCCCCGTGGGGATGAATAAAGTTGAATTGGAATAAATCAAAAACAAACGTCTTCCCCCTCAGCGGGAAAATACTAATCAACGTTAATTTGAGTTTCTCTTTTTTTTCTCACTCAACAATGTTTCATTGAATACATGCTTTAAAGTACTTGAGTGCAGCATTGGTGCCAAAAAAAATGGTTTTGTCTCATTCCAGAAACCCAGTTGCCATGTTCAATTGAATAGGCTCCTGTATTCCCTGCTTTGGTATAACAAGTTTATATGAGTTTGCCAAGTATCACATAGGCCTGTCTAGCATTGGCAGCAAGATCGTTGACCCCTGTGGAGTACAAGTAGGTCTTCTGAGAGCTGAACTGTGCCCTGTAGTAAAACTGAGAGAAAACAGAAGAATCCATCGCTGGATTCATTATGATCAACAACAACAAAATATGATATTGCCCTTTTAATGTAAGAGCTGTTTGAAAAGACCGCCTGAAATTTCAGCCTGTTTTGGTGGGATGGAGTTTTGGCCTGCCTTGTGACATCATCAAGCGGTAAATTAGTGGATTGACCAATAAGAAAGACAGTTCCAAACCTCTCTGCCAATAACAGCTAGTTTTCCGTTTTCCTGAAACATACTGTAGACCCTGGAGTGTGTGCTTTCAGAACACTGTTGCTGACAAGCCAGAGTGACTCATCTGGAAAGACACACCAAAGACAGGCAGAAATATAATTGGTTCATTTTATCGTGAAAATACTGTTGACCTTTGGTGAACTCCAGTTGCTAGAGACTAAAATAAATAACTGACACCCTTAACATAGAGCCCCAGTCCGTTTTAGAATGGGTAACTAGCAATAGGCCAGTGCTAAGTACTGGATCAAATTTTTGGGGACAAATCTCTCATCTAGATCTATAATGGAGTAATGTGGCTATTGAGCAAGTTGAAGAGACTAAACTGCTGGGTTTTAACCCTAGATAGCAAGCTATCATGGTCAAAACATATAGACTCAATGGTTACTAAAATGGGAAGAGGTCTGCTCTGCTTTCTTGATATCTCAGTCAAACAATCAGGTCCTACAGGCCCTGGTTTTGTCACACCTGGACTACTGACCAGTTGTGTGGTCAGGTGCGTCAAAGAAGGACATAGGCAAATTGCAGTTGGTCCAGAACAGATTAGCACGTATTCCACTTAGATGTCCTCGGACAGCGAATGTCAATGACACGCACGTCAATCTCTCCTGGCTCAAAGTTGAGGAGAGATTGACTGTATCACTATTGGTCTTTGTGCGAGGTGTTGATGTGTAGAAGGTACCGAACTGTCTGTTCAAGCAGTTGGCACACATTTCGGACACTCATCAGTACCACACGAGACATGCAACCAGAGGTCTCTTCACAGTCCCCAGGTCCAGAACAGAGGCTGGGAAACACACAGTATTACAGTTTTTTTCGATTGCTAAACGACAGTGGGCACAACTGGAGTCACATGTGCAAAACTCTAACTACAGTCTGCACTACCAACAGTCACCTGAGCTAAACAGTTCACATCACTTGCAAAACTCATTCCAAGCAACACAACTCTTAACACATGGCTCAAAACACGCTCAGTGCAGCCAAACACTATGCACAACCCTCACTGAGATAACACACACTGTCACTCAGAACACACTGAGAGTAAAAACACTAGCATCAAACACCAATACAGAAAATACAAACTTTTCATCTTTACAGTTTGAACAATTTCAGTGACTTCATACAAAGTAATATTTTCTTCAAAGAAAATAGTGACATTCTTTCACATGATTTATTAAAATTTTTAGAACATAACAATTCTTTAAGGTAAATGAAAATTAGCAGTTTGCTTCAATAGTCTGTAGTAATTTACGGAATTACAGTAATGAGAAAAAAAAGGTAGAAACTAAAAGTACATACTGTAATTCAAACAAATAATTGAGGGGCTAATCCTGCCTCTCTCTAGGATCAGGCCACAGGTTTTCTTCAACATCACATCTAATGTTTTCTCTTGCCATGCACCTGGGGAAGAACCATCTGGAGTGCCTTATCCATCCCTGGCAGTCCTCTGGACTCGTGTCCTCACATCCGGCACGCATGGCTTCCAAAAGAGACATTTGGTCATGTGGGTGGTGACCAAACACTTTCCACCTCCAGGCAGAGAAAAACTCCTCTATTGGGTTGAGGAAGGGTGAATATGCAGGCAGGTACAAAACCATAAATCTGTGATGTGCTGCAAACCAATCTGTGACAGCTGCAGAGTGGTGAAAGCAACGTTATCGCAAACTATGACAAAAACTTGGGGGTTTCTTACTGGCTCCCCCTGTTCTGCTGGCACTAGCTGAGCATAGAGCTGTTCTAGGAAAGCTATAAGCCTTTCTGTGTTGTATGGGCCAATGAGTGGTGTGTTGAGAAGCAAACCATTATTGGCCATTGCAGCACACATGGTGATATTTCCCCCCCTTTGGCCTGGAACCTCCACAGTGGCCCTTTGACCTATAACATTCCTTCCTCTGCGCCGTGTTTTGGCAAGGTTAAATCCAGCTTCATCGATAAATACAAATGAATGTGGTCTTTCCAGTGCTTCCACCTCCATTACTCTCTGAAAAACAGTAAGTGCACAGTTTTACTGTAGAAATGCTAGTGTTTTTTTTTACTGTAAATATTTTGTATAGCTGTGTACGTAACCTCAGACGTCTTACCTGGACATATTGGTATCTTTGCTCTTTTACCCGTTCACTGTTTCTCTCGAACGGTACAGTGTATAACTGTTTCATTGTAACTTGGTGTTTCTTTAGGACTCGAGCAATAGTTGTTGTGCTGACAGAATTAACATTTTCAAATATATCATTATCAGCCAGCACTCTATCTTGAATCTCCCGCAGTTTTATTGCATTGTTGACAACAACCATGTCAACAATAGCATTTTCCTGCGCATCTGAACATATTTTTCCTCTTCCCCCTGTTGGGGGCAGCCTTTGGGTCCTGTTGTAAAAATATATTTTACAGTCAAACTTACTGTAATATATATCTGTGTAAATATTCTATAATTGCAATACAAAATAGATTCCTGTAATGTTTTCATTTACTGTAAGGATGTAACTCTCACCTGTTTGTATGATGTAAAATTCGCATTACAGATGCCACTGTGGATCTTTGCAGATTGGGTTGCACCCTCAACCCTGCCTCTCTCAATGAGAGACCATGGTTCACAACATGGTCTATAAGTGTAGCCCTTATTTCATCTGAAATAACAGCTCTTTGTCTTCTTTGTCTTCCTCCACGCATCCACCATCTCCCTGCCACCTTTCTCCCTCCACAAACCCATCTTCCTTGTTCCATTTCCAAAATGAGTCTTTCTGAGCTCTACCTATATATACTGTAATATGTGTGTGTGTTCACTAACAAGGCTAAAACAAGACACCTGCTTAGCCTTTCAGCTGAAATTGCAATCAGCAGTGTTTGAAAGGCACAAGGCTGAAATCTATTCCGTTTTGAATGTGTGGTTCACAGTTTTGACAGCAGTGTGTTAGCATTTGAACAAAGTGCTGTAAATCCACAGTGTTGTGCAGGTTGTGGTTAAAGTCATGGGATAAGTGTGTAGAGTTTTGAAAACTGTGTTCAAGCAATGAAAAACGAACTAGAGTTTGGTCCACATGAACTGCTGCTGTGCAGACTGTAGTTAGAGTTTTGCACATGTGACTCCAGTTGTGTCCACTGTCGTTTAGCAATAAAAAAAAATTGTAAATAGAGCCATGACTAAATATAACTCTCTGCCACCCCAGGTAACTCAAACTAGCAATAAAAACAGATAAAATAACACCTTACAGCATGACAGGTACTGAGACACAGACAATTTGTATGCATTTTGTATTGTATTATGTATTGTTTTATGCATGTGATACGTGGTTGGGATACGACTGTGATATGTGGTTGTCTCGTCTGTCTATCTTAAGATGAATGCACTAGCTGAAGGTCGCTCTGGATGGAAGATTCTGCTGAATGGCTCAATTTTAATGTAAATGTAGTGCTATGTATATTTATGTATATTATTTATTTTGTTTGTTGTGTTGTTTCCTGTTTGAATCCCAGGAACAGTAGCTGCTGCCTTGGCAACAGCTAATTGGGGATCCTACTAAATACTTAATACTTCCCTGGGGAATGAAAGGTAGGAATGTGGAAGACTATGGATAGAGGAATCAGAGATATCCAACAGAGCAGCCTCCCTGCTCTGAACACAATCTGTGACAATCTTCCAGTAGTCTCTCTGAACACACAGTCTCGCCATGGTAGCCTCCTGCATTAGTTACACCTGCCCTGGGAGAGTGTGGAGTTCTGTGACAGTCTAAGCAGTGAAGTGTGTGTGTGTGTGTGTGTGTGTGTGTGTGTGTGTGTGTGTGTGTGTGTGTGTGTGTGTGTGTGTGTGTGTGTGTGTGTGTGTGTGTGTGTGTGTGTGTGTGTGTGTGTGTGTGCGCGCGTCAGATTGACAGGTCGTCAGTCCCTCTCCACAGTCACTACCAAATCTTACAGCATAGAGAAACAGGCACGGGGCTAAGAGGAGGTGGTGTGTGTGTGTGTGTAAGTGTGTGTGTGTGTGTGTAAGTGTGTGTGTGTGTACTTTTTCATTCATGTGTGTAGAGAGCTGGTGTGGCTATTACCGACCTGCTGCGAGTGATACATTTACTGAGCTGAATGCTAACAAAGTGATGGAGAAAAAAACTGAATGTCATCTGCAACTGGAAGGGACAGGCAAAAGGAAAACAAACCCACTGCAAAGGAAGAGTGCGCTCCGGTTTAAAAAATGCTGCTGTAAAAACAAAGCCTTGCCGAAAGCAAGTTTGCCTTACTATGATTCATTTAGTCTCTGTTGTACTCATATATGAGGAGACAACTGCCATTTTCTACATGTCAATAATATGCATATTTCTTACTCTAATAAGGTATTATGGCTTTTGTGTGTTTGGAACTGTCCACTGTCAGAGTCCACGATTGTTCATACTTATTTTAACTTATAGTGTGATAAGGGGGAGTACTGGTGTTAGTCTGTGAGACTAGCCAAGCAATTATTTATGTTCAACTTCTCAAACATCGGCAATAAGAAACAGTCTTTCATGGTCCTTCCTCCCTTCCCCTTCGATTTCAAATCTTTTTTTAAATGGAAAACTTTTCGGTAAAAAAAATTCTGTACGTATATCTACAGGAGTGGGAACATCCCTGAGCTGTCCTCTCTGTGTCCATCATTGTTCTGAAGGCTCAGTGGGCTGATGGGAGTGCACATTTCAGGAGAACACTGCGTGCCTGGCGTTGGAGAGCCTAGGGACACATTTCAGTGCGACACACTGCATTATTAATATTACGCTCATGTTCCCTGTGGAACCTCTTTTATTGCTCAATGTGTGGAACAGTGGGCAACGCCCAAAGACGAGAGCCGCATCCCAACACACTATACACTTGCATCCCAATACAGATCTAACACTGACTGGAGGAAGAGATTGTCCTGCACAACAGCGGAGAACGATGGGTCAGAAAATTTAGGGCACATTAGGGGGGATAAGAAACTAACGGAATCTTGACCCAAACTACTGTATTGAACCAGGGAAGAAAGCTGAATCCTACCATCACTATGACAGTAATGGAGTGTTACCGAAACCAACTTGTTAGATTCCGCCAAACGTTGAACAACAAATTGTAGCCTACGGAGTCCCAATCATATCCCTTATCAGTGGCGGCCCACCCATTAGGGCGTTAGAGGCGGCACTCCACTTAATGTGATTGGTCCCCCCCAAAAAAGGAAATACACTTTTATTTAAAATTAAATCTATATTATATAATGTTTTAAATTATCCTAAAGGTGCGATAAATGTGTACATTTTCCTGTTTCAAAAATATATAGTTCAAAATAAGCGGTTCAGTTACTATTCTGCCAGCAGCAGCTCCGCTGGCACATAGGCCATGCGCACATTGCTTGGATTGTTTTGTCAGCTATTTGCTATGGTGGGGGGGGGGAGTGCATAAATTATAACAGCACCAAGTAAATGGACAGTCCTGGGGTGCTCAAATGTGCATCGGTTCATTCAGAACCTCTGGGTCTGTTCTAGTCTCCATCGCAATCAGTCTCTCGGCGTCAGACGGTTTACTTCCTCACGTGAGACTAGATCTGCTCTGTCAGGTACAGAGGGCACTAAAGCAAAAAGCTGATTGTCATTAACTTGTAAATGAATAATCCTAACAGTCTTGGGAGCCTGGGACCCGATAAACCGAACAAATACATCCAACAAGAGTCCAAGGACAGACGGATACACTAGCTAGAACCTTCTCCTCACGGATCTGGTAGGATAAAAAAGCATGACAGTGGCTGGCCAATTTGATTGTTTCCATTCATGATAATCATCATGTTCTACTGTAGGTGGGGGGGGGGGTGACATGTTGTGTGGATTAAAACAGCATAAAATCGTAGATATCACAAAGCATAATCAAATTAATTAGCCAGCTACAGTAATTTTGAGAAACATTGAGAAACAATGTGGACGATTTTTTTCGTCCACTGAACCAGTCATCTATCTACCTTTTATAAGCAGCTAACTATAGCTAGCTGGTAGCTTGCTAGCTAGTTACCGCCCATGCCAATCTCAAGTCCTTCTAAACTAATATCTGACTAACTGGGAAATATGAGGTTATTTCAGAATGAAAGTTAACTGGCTAGGGAATCATGCTTTGTGACATTATGTTAGCTAGCTATCCCGTTAGATTGTGTTTTCACTTACTGCATCTGCAGTGGCCACCACTGTCCCTTGTAACTGGAGCCAGGAATCTTTCCTGATCATGCAACCTGACCAAGGGGCTTAGTTTTTATTTTTTTATTTTATGTTATTTAACCTTTATTTAACTAGGCAAGTCAGAGTTAGAGTGTGGTATAATGCTATTCAGGTCACGTAGCTAGGAAACACTCCTGACCCTTTCTACTTGCTACCTGCACAACACACTGACTGCAGCACAACAGCCTTTGCATCTGAAACCCACATAGAGAGGCTGAGGCTCCCTCCTCCCACTCCAGCCTGCAGCACTCAGCCAGCCTCAGCCTGCAAGCTGCACAGAGACACCCCCCCTCCTCCTCCCCTCTCCCCCCTCCTCATTCTTTCATCAAACCTGCCAACTTCTCTCTCTGTCTCTCTGAAGAAAGCCAGTGGAGTGGGCCCACTGCTCCGCTCTGCTCCGCTCAGATCCTTTCCAATGGAGATATTAGCATTCATGCACTTTGAAAAGACACTTTATATAATTCTGTTATCAAAATGAATCATGCTGTATTTGTAATGTTCCCCCTCCCCCTCCACCACGCCAAAGTATCGCTGTTTTAGCAAAAGGTCAACGGCATCCTCTTGATCTCCTAACCAAAACACTATTTCCTCTTCCCTTTTTCACTGAAGCAGTATTTTCTCTTTTAACCACATACAGCAGTAGATTATTCCAAACCTCTGGGACTTCTTTATCAACCTTCTAGCCCAGGGGAAGAGAGGAAGATAAGAGAACAACAGAGGGAGGGGAGAGAAAAGAGAGGGAGGGGAGAGGAAAAAGTTGTGGTGCAGAGTGACAAAGAATTACAGCGCTAGAGAAATCAAGAGAAAGGAGATTAAGGACGTGACCACAGAGCCTGCCTAGATGACTAGGTTGTCCCAGAGGATAACCCTGACTCCCCACGGCACAGTGTGTGTGTGTGTGTGTGTGTGTGTGTGTGTGTGTGTGTGTGTGTGTGTGTGTGTGTGTGTGTGTGTGTGTGTGTGTGTGTGTGTGTGTGTGTGTGTGTGTGTGTGTGTGTGTGTGTGTGTGTGTGTGTGTGTGCACATGCATCTGCATACATGCACTACTGCGTGTGTGTGCAAGTGTAAGTGTGTTCATGTGTGTCTCCTTGATCCTCCAGTTCACTGGGGGCGCCGCCACACTGGACCTGAGCTCATAACCGTTATATCTATGGTTCAGAGTGCACAGTGACAGTCCCACAGCGCACATAAAGCTGAGGGCACTGGACTATAGGCTCATAGAGCTGGGGGTCAGAGAGCCTAACACACAATTGAGTTATCATTACTTCTGCCCTGTGCCTAGCTGGGCCAGACAGATAAAGCTGTGGCTGTCATGACATTTTGTCAGCCGGTTAATGTCATACAAATGACTGCCGGTCTCACGGTAATTGACCGTTAACTAACATAAACATGATTGACATCTCCAGGCTTCCACACATACAAGTCGTTTGGAACATCTACATTTAAGAAAGTTTAAGAAATCAATTTAAAATACACCATCACAATAAATCCCTTATTTATTTTATTCAGGTCTAAAGAAACATTATGACATGAAGAAAATGTATTTCAGGAGAACAGAATAGGAGTTGGCCTACTGTATGTTATCTGGCTATGCACCATGCCATAGGCTGTAGGCTAATTTATTTAGCAGACAAGATATGCTTATAAGTCCCGTGCTATTATTTTATTTTATATGATTATATAGTAAGAAGAATATAATTGAACTGAATAAAATAGAAATTATGTTTGTTATGGCTATGTTGAGCATAAAAGTGATCATTTGAAATAGATCCTATATGCTAGATTTAGAGTTGTTTGGTAACTTTAGTTGTGAACGACACAAACCTTAGAATGTCTTAGAAATCAAAACATATACGGACTGCATGATGTCACTATGGGATTTGAAAAAGTAGCAAAAAAAGTCTGCTCTGTTCCTTCCCTCAGGCTGCACACAAGCTGTTCAACATATTTTCACCCGTCAGACTATTCTCAATTCAATCTTGTCGTTACTAATATGTCAAATGTGTTTAGATTTAAAAAGGCCCATCATCAAATGGGCAGGAACAGGGGCAGCAAAAAAAAAGTGTCATACAATTGAATCCGTTTTCCTACGGTTCATTCTTCAAAAACATGACTACTCTGGTTAGCGGCGGAGAAATACAGTGCCTTGCGAAAGTATTCGGCCCCCTTGAACTTTGCGACCTTTTGCCACATTTCAGGCTTCAAACATAAAGATATAAAAAAAAGATATGTATTTTTTTGTGAAGAATCAACAACAAGTGGGACACAATCATGAAGTGGAAAGACATTTATTGGATATTTCAAACTTTTTTAACAAATCAAAAACTGAAAAATTGGGCGTGCAAAATTATTCAGCCCCCTTAAGTTAATACTTTGTAGCGCCACCTTTTGCTGCGATTACAGCTGTAAGTCGCTTGGGGTATGTCTCTATCAGTTTTGCACATCGAGAGACTGACATTTTTTCCCATTCCTACTTGCAAAACAGCTCGAGCTCAGTGAGGTTGGAGGGAGAGCATTTGTGAACAGCAGTTTTCAGTTCTTTCCACAGATTCTCGATTGGATTCAGGTCTGGACTTTGACTTGGCCATTCTAACACCTGGATATGTTTATTTTTGAACCATTCCATTGTAGATTTTGCTTTATGTTTTGGATCATTGTGTTGTTGGAAGACAAATCTCCGTCCCAGTCTCAGGTCTTTTGCAGACTCCATCAGGTTTTCTTCCAGAATGGTCCTGTATTTGGCTCCATCCATCTTCCCATCAATTTTAACCATCTTCCCTGTCTCTGCTGAAGAAAAGCAGGCCCAAACCATGATGCTGCCACCACCATGTTTGACAGTGGGGATGGTGTGTTCAGGGTGATGAGCTGTGTTGCTTTTACGCCAAACATAACGTTTTGCATTGTTGCCAAAAAATTCCATTTTGGTTTCATCTGACCAGAGCACCTTCTTCCACATGTTTGGTGTGTCTCCCAGGTGGCTTGTGGCAAACTTTAAATTACACATTTTATGGATATCTTTAAGAAATGGCTTTCTTCTTGCCACTCTTCCATAAAGGCCAGATTTGTGCAATATACGACTGATTGTTGTCCTATGGACAGAGTCTCCCACCTCAGCTGTAGATCTCTGCAGTTCATCCAGAGTGATCATGGGCCTCTTGGCTGCATCTCTGATCAGTCTTCTCCTTGTATGAGCTGAAAGTTTAGAGGGACGGCCAGGTCTTGGTAGATTTGCAGTGGTCTGATACTCCTTCCATTTCAATATTATCGCTTGCGCAGTGCTCCTTGGGATGTTTAAAGCTTGGGAAATCTTTTTGTATCCAAATCCGGCTTTAAACTTCTTCACAACAGTATCTCGGACCTGCCTGGTGTGTTCCTTGTTCTTCATGATGCTCTCTGCGCTTTTAACGGACCTCTGAGACTATCACAGTGCAGGTGCATTTATACGGAGACTTGATTACACACAGGTTGATTGTATTTATCATCATTAGTCATTTAGGTCAACATTGTATCATTCAGAGATCCTCACTGAACTTCTGGAGAGAGTTTGCTGCACTGAAAGTAAAGGGGCTGAATAATTTTGCACGCCCAATTTTTCAGTTTTTGATTTGTTAAAAAAGTTTGAAATATCCAATAAATGTTGTTCCACTTCATGATTGTGTCCCACTTGTTGTTGATTCTTCACAAAAAATACATTTCTTTTTTTTTATATCTTTATGTTTGAAGCCTGAAATGTGGCAAAAGGTCGCAAAGTTCAAGGGGGCCGAATACCTTCGCAAGGCACTGTACATATTGTAGCAGCTAGGATCCTCCTCTTTTTAGTGGCAACCATCAAAACTCTGCTTTCACACAGGATTGCATATAGAAATGTCTGAGTTTGTAACACTTACAGTGTGTCACTGTTTGAAGAGCATGCAGCCTCCTGCTGCTCAACGGGTGATCTTCTGCCCAAACTCTATATGCCATTTGCTCTCCAAACCTGTCCCTGCAGCTAACCAGTGCAACATTTTGGAAACAAAGTGAAATCTGTTCGGGAACATTAGTAACATGTTTTCACAACTAAACATTTTTCATTAAGTCTTGACTGAAGACTGGAGTATTTCTCCTGTCTTATCCGGTGTCCTGTGTGAATTTAAGTATGCTCTCTCTAATTCTCTCTTTCTCTCTTTCTTTCTTTCTCTCTCTCTCTCGGAGGACCTGAGCCCTAGGACCATGCCTCAGGACTACCTGGCATGATGACTCCTTGCTGTCCCCAGTCCACCTGGCCGTGATGCTGCTCCAGTTTCAACTGTTCTGGCTGCAGCTATGGAACCATGACCTGTTCACCGGACGTGCTACCTGTTCCAGACCTGCTGTTTTCAACTCTCTAGAGACAGCAGGAGTGGTAGAGATACTCTCAATGGTCGGCTATGAAAAGCCAACTGACATTTACTCCTGAGGTGCTGACTTGTTGTACCCTTGACAACTACTGTGATTATTATTATTTGACCATGCTGGTCATTTATGAACATTTGAACATCTTGGCCATGTTCTGTTATAATCTCCACCCGGCACAGCCAGAAGAGGACTGGCCACCCCTCAAAGCCTGGTTCCTCTCTAGGTTAATTCCTAGGTTCCTGCCGTTCTAGGGAGTTTTTCCTAGCCACTGTGCTTCTACACCTGCATTGTTTACTGTTTGAGGTTTTCGGTTGGGTTTCTGTACAGCACTTTGAAATATCAGCTGATGTAAGAAGGGCTATATAAATACATTTGATTTGATTTGACAGTCCCTCTCTTTTCACGGTGGTGGAAGATATGAAGGAGAGAGAGGAGGAGATGGAAACACACTGTGGTGAGATATTCTGTAGCTAAAGGTAATGTCAGCCTATTAATTATGAAAATATATTTTAAAATCCTATTACTAGGCTATTCAAAATCCAATATAAATTCACTATATTACTTTGTTAGGCTAGACCAATTATGTACTAGAATCAATGTTTTTAAAATGTTTTTATGCCATGCGTAATATGCGGTAGGCTATGCATTGTATAACGACACAATTATTATTATTGTATATTTTTTACATTTTACCCATTTTCTCCCCAATTTCGTGGTATCCAATTGTTTTAGTAGCTACTATCTTGTCTCAACGCTACGACTCCCATACGGGCTTGGGAGAGACGAAGGTTGAAGGTCATGCGTCCTCCGATACACAACCCAACCAAGCTGCACTGCTGCTTAACACAGCGCGCATCCAAGGAAGCCAGCCGCACCAATCTGTCCGAGGAAACACCGTGCACCTGGCAACCTTGGTTAGCGCGCACTGCGCCCGGCCCGCCACAGGAGTCGCTGGTGCGCGATGAGACAAGGACATCCCTACCGGCCAACCCCTCCGTAACCCGGGCGACGCTAGGCCAATTGTGAGTCGCCCCACGGACCTCCCGGTCGCGGCCTGAGCGCGAACCCAGAGTCTCTGATGGCCCTGCAGTACAGCGCCCTTAACCACTGTGCCACCCGGGAGGCCCCTCAATTATTATTTTAATGATGATGTTTTATTTCAGGCCTAGGCTCATGCTCTGATATGCGTATAAGGGTTTTGAATTAATCATCACCACAGAAAGCGCTGTCAGTTTCGTTGTTTGTCTTTGAAACAGCATACACAACTAAGATGTTTTCCACACAGTTTCAACCTGTTGTTTAAGTTTTTTCTTCAAATTGATCGAGCACAGTGAGGGGAGTTTTATAAGCTTGATACTGTTCTGATCTTAAGTATTTGATATGATTGTTGACAGCATTTGTATTGATGTCAGAGTGGTTAGAGCAGGCCTGGGCAAAGGCCGGCCCAGGGGCCGTATGCGGCCCTCGACCTGATTCAGCATGGCCTGCGGAATCATGCTCAAATCACAAAGAATATGTGATAGTAAAGTTTTGAAAAACGTATTTGTTATTCAAATTAAAAGCACAATGAATACTCGCCTTTGTCTATTGATTTAAATCCCACTGTCACACCAGCCTTCGCTTTGGTTCCCCCTCCTGTCCAGCTCAGGCGCTAGGCGTCGCCGGCCTTCTAGCTGCTGCCGAACCTGCTGCTGGCAAACGCCCTTCACTCATCAACCCTGGAATTTGTCTCGTCATCATTACACACACCTGGTTCCAATCCCCACTCTATCACTGTATATATTCTCCCTCCATCATTTGTCTTTGTTAGTCATTGTATATGTTGCTTGTTTTCCTGAGAGGAATCTCTCCTAGTATTTCCAGAGTACTTTATTATTTTGCACTTTGGGTTTCGTGCCTCTTTTATATATGGTGCTTTAATACATTTCAATCGTTCTAAACCTGCGACTGCCTCTCTACACATGTGACACCCACCGCTTGTGGGACATTTATTTTGAAGGCACGTATAAATACCAACTGAACGAGGACAGAGAGTGACTGACAGGCTGACACACGTCACAGTTACGAATAGTAGCTAGCTAGAAATTGCGCCTTTTTTTTCAAATATTTCAAGGAAAAGGAAAGTAGACAATGAATGTAGGGTGTTCCAGCAAGACTGGACATTGAAATATTTCTTTATTGAGGTATCTTGGAAAGCTGTATGCTTAGTGTGCAAAGAGAGCATCGCTGTCTTGAAAGACTACCACTTATCCCTACACACCCAAAAGAATCGTGCAGAGAAATGTAGGAACATGTCTTCTGAGCAGAGGGCAAGTGCATCGAAAGAGTGGCTTTCTCAGTTGCAAAAGCAGCAAGGACTTTTCACATAACTGCATTCAGAAAACGACGGAATTGCGAGAGCTAGCTATGTATTGTCTCACAAAATTGCTAAACAGCAAGACATTCGCTGAGGGTCAATTCATTAAAGAATGTTTAATTGACTCTGCAGCAATACTTTACCCCGACAAGAAAGAGCTTTTTGAAAATGTTTCCTTGTAGAGATGAACAGTGACATGGCATGGTGAGGACATCGCAGATAATATGGAACAACAATTGAAAGACAAGGTAAAGGATTTCACCTACTTCTCCTTGGCCCTGGATGAGAGCAGTGATGCGCGTGACACGGCACAGTTGTTGATATTCCTACGAGGCAAAACCCCAGACTTTGATATTACTGGAGAGCTTGCTTCAGTGCAGTCAACTAAGAGCACAGCCACATGGAAAGATTTATTGGAGAGGTTAATTAGTGTGTGGCAAAGCTGGGACTGAGTTTTGAAAAGTTATCCAGTGGGACCACTGATGGGTGCCCAAACTTGACAGGAAAAAACATTGGCCTTTTGAAACTGATAAAGTAGCTGAGCTGAACCCAGATCAGAAAAGTATTTTCCTGCATTGCATTATTCATCAGAAGGTGTTCTGTAAATGTGTTCTGAAAATGAGCCATGTTGTGGAGACAGTCACTAATGTGGTAAACTTTTTAATAGCAAAATATTTAAACCACAGGTAGTTGTCTCACTGTTGGAAGAGACAGAGTCGGGTCATGCAGATCTCCCCTACCACACAAACGTGAGATGGCTGAGTTTGGGGAAGGTGCTTAAAAGGGTGTGGGACCTGAAGTCGGAGATTGCTGAGTTTTTGCAAATTAAAGGAAATAGTACATTTGCTTCGACTGCAAGATAAATAATAGTTGGCTGATATTGCCTTCACCGTGAACATCATGGCCCTCATGAATGAACTGAATTCCAAACTACAAGGGAAGGGACTTTTTGCACATCAGATGTACAGCCTTGTTATTAAGGCCTTCAAGGGAAAATTACTCCTCCTGACCCGGCAAGTAGAAGCCAACAATCTGACCCACCTTCCGACACTACTAGTCTGTTCCTCTCAGATGACCAGCGGGAGAAGTATACATCTCTGCTGTGTGCTTTGAACGGTGAGTTTTCTCGTTGTTTTGGGGATTTCAAAGCGTTGGAAAATGACATGCTGTTGGTTTCCTCTCCTTTCACCGTCAATGCGGATAACACTCCCACTGACCTGCAACTTGAACTTATTGATCTTCAGTCTGATGCAGTGATTGGAGAACTATTCAAAACAATGTCACTGGCGAGGTTCTATGCATCTCTCAATGAACAAAACTTTCCAAAGATTAGGAGTTATGCTCAGAAGATGTTTGTACTGTTTGGGTCAACCTATGTGAACAGACATTTTCAGTGATGAAATATAACAAGTCAAGGCACAGATCATCTCTCACCTCTCAGCAATCCTGCTCATAGCGACATCAGAAACTATACCTGACTTCACTGCTCTAGTCAATGCCCAACAGAGACTTCACTCCTCACACTGATTGAGTAGTTTAAATGTAATGTTGAGCTCTCCCTCTTTCTTGTGTTTTTGTGCATACCCGTTAACAAGAGTTCTGTCCGTGGTGCTGAATGCACAGTGTACTTTTCCCTCCATGTAGTTTATTGCTACCCAGACTATTCGCACTGTCCCCCCTCCCCTCTCCGCACCACTGCCACTCAATCTCTGTTATCATCTATGCATAGTCACTTTAATTAACTCTACCTACATGTACATACTACCTCAACTAACCGGTGCCCCCGCACATTGACTCTGTACAGGCACCCCCCTGTATATATTATGTGATTTTTTTTACTGCTGCTCTTTAATTACTTGTTACTTTTATCTTTTATTCTTATCTGTATTTTTCTAAACTGCACTGTTGGTTAGGGGCTCATAAGTTAGCATTTCACTGTAAGGTTGTATTTGTCACATGTGACTAATACAATTTGATTTGATTTGAAATGTGCTTGGGATGGTTGTTAGATAAAACAGCTTGGTGATGTGTTGACAGTGAGGATGAGAACTAATGTTTTTTTTGAGCCGCAGGGAATGCAAGCTCCAGAGGGTCTCGAAGCTAAGCAATTCCTGGTGAACATTCAAAGTCCCCCCCCCCCACACACACACACACACACACTGTCAATGCTGGGTATAACAAACAACTATTAAGCAACCTTTTGATTGCTTTTGTTTTTGCGTCTGTGCATGTTTGTGTGTGCGCGTCTTCGAGCCATGAGTCAATCTGTGCTTCCAGGTTTGAAGGCAACTGAATTAATTAACTTGCATCTGTACATCCCTCTCGCTCCCGTCTCTCTCTCTCTCCCCATCTATCTTGTTCTCTCTCTCTGAAATAAAAGTGTTTTTGTGCCTCCTGCCTGTCATTATGCCTGAGTGGGTACATTGGGACAACACTAACTGACGGAATATGTCACAGGCTGTCTGAATACGGCGAGATTGAAACGGCGTCTACCACATTGAGTGCTTAGGTGATTATGCCTTACTGAAATGTATGAAAGGTTATTGCACTAGCTGGTTATATATTCTCCTCAGGCTAATACAAGCAGATAAGCAAGCAGCCAGCAGCACAGCCCTAGCACTTGTTGTTATGTCTTTGCTTCGTGAGGTGTTTGCTATGTCTCCACACATGGAAGAAATCAACGCCAAGACATCCTTATTTAGCAGAGAGGTTTGCACAGCCTGTCTGGGAATCCTAGATCCCCACCTTATTCTAGAACGGAAATAAGGATTTTGGCTTGTCGGCACCTCAAAATCCTCTCACGCTCAAAGTTTTCATCGCTCTGTCTAGACAAACTTAAGCAGTTTTCAGCACCCCAAAACATTTAGATTCCACACCTTGTGTGTGGCTGTGTCTGCCCTGGGATTCCCTATGGAGAGACAGTGGCACAGCTGTGTGATGCCTAGAGATTCCCTGTGGAGGGCTAGGCAGGGAGCTGCATGTTAAGCCTGCCTAGAGCGCCTCATCTATACTGCTGGCTGCTAATGCTTGAAATGGTGAAAGGATTTATTGAACATTTTAAGAATAGACACTTTGTTTTGTACAGTGCCTTCAGAAAGTATTCATACCTCGACTTATTCCACATTTACAGCCTGAATTCAAAACGGATTAAGAAGATTTTTTTCTCACCCATCTACACACAATACCACATAATGACAAAGTGAAAACATGTTTTTACAAACGTATTGAAAATGAAATACAGAAATATCTCATTTACATAAGTACTCACACACCTGAGTTAGAATCACCTTTGGCAGCGATTACAGCTGTGAGTCTTTCAGGGTAAGTCTAAGGTTTTGCACACCTGGATTGTACAACATTTGCACATTATTATTTTTTAAATTCTTCAAGCCCTGTCAAATTGTTTGTTGAACATTGCTAGACAGCCATTTTCAAGTCTTGCCATAGAATTTCAAGCCAATTTTAAGTCAAAACTGTAATTAGGCCACTCAGGAACATTCAATATCGTCTTGGTAAGCAACTCTAGTGTGTATTAGGCCTTGTGTTTTTGGTTATTGTTCTGCTGAAAGGTGAATTTGTCTCCCAGTGTCTGTTGGAAAGCAGCCTGAGCCAGGTTTTCCTCTAGGATTTTGCCAGTGCTTAGCTTTACTCCATTTCTTTCTTTCCTAAAAAAATCTCCCTTGTCCTTGCTGATGACAAGCATACCCATAACATGATGAAGCAGCCAGCACCATACTTAAGAATATGAAGAGTGATAGTCAGTGATGTGTTGTGTTGGATTTGCCCCAAACGTAACACTTTGTATTCAGGAGATTTCGTTGCCACATTTTTCTAGTTTTACTTTAGTGCTTTATTGCAAACAGGATGCACGTTTTGGAATATTTTTAATTCTGTAGAGGCTTCCTTTTTTTCAACGTGTGTCACGTTGTCTAATGATTGGAGACAGGCGCAGGAATACATAATAGGGTTTTTTATTTACTCCACCCAAACAAAAGAGTGAGGTGTAAAACCTCTAAATAGTACACAGGAAAAGACCTGTAAAACAAGTGCAAAATAACACGTAGCATGGAAGCTGATACAACAGCACAGGCACTCACAGGACCAACGGACATGGTAACAATAACCAACAAGGACAATGAGGAACAGAGGGTACATATATACACATACTAACCAGGGGGAATGGGAACACGGTGTGCATAATAAGACAAGACAATCCGGAGTTGATGGTAATGAATCCAGGGCGGTGACGTAGACCTCTGGAGCTGGTGAATGGAATGAGCAGACGGTGGAAATCCCTGGTCAGCGAAGTGTCCAGGATGTCCACCGCAGGAACCCGGTACCGCTCCTCTGGGCTGTACCCTTCCCGGTCGATGAGGTACTGGAGAAGCCCCGCCGACGCCTCGAATCCAGGACTTCACGGATCTAGTACGCAGGGCCTCCTTCGATGTGCAGAGGAGGAGGCGGGGCGTCACTGGGTCCAGCCTCAGTGAGGGGACCAGGCACCACTGGCCTGAGGAGAGACACATGAAAAGTCAGGTTAAAGTTAAACGGTAGGTTACCTCATTAACCCTCCTCAGGACTTAAAACGTCCCCACAAACCGCGGGCTCAGCTTTCGGCAGGGCAGGTGGAGGGGCAGGTTCCTTGTGGAGAGCCAGAACCGGTTGCCTGGAGAGAAGACAGGCGCCTCACTGCGGTGGAATTTGGCCTGTTCCTTGTGCCAATGCACAATGCACGCTGGAAACTAGTGTGCGCAGTGTTCCAGGTCTCCTCAGTGCGTCAAAATCACTCATCCACTGCAGGGGCCTCGGTCTGGATCGGAAACCAAGGTGCCAGGGCCGGTTGATACCCCAACACACACTGGAAAGGAGTGAGGTTAGTGGAGGAGTGGCAGAGGGAATTCTGTGCGTACACACCCAAGGTAGAAAATCCGCCTACTACCCCGGCCAGTCCTGATAGTAACACCTCAGGAACCTGCCCACTTCCTGATTGACCCTCTCCACCTGCCCATTAGCTTGAGGGCGGTACCCGGAGGTGAGACTGACCGTGACCCCCAGGCATTCCATGAATGCTTTCCATATGTGTGAGGTGAACTGAGGGCCACGATCTGACACAATGTTCTCCGGGATCCCGTAATGCCGAAAGACGTGCGTAAAAAGAGCCTCCATGGTTTGAATGGCCGACGGGAGCCAAGGCAGAGGAAGGAGGTGACAAGCTTTGGAAAACCGGTCCACAAACTACGAGAACAGTGGTGTTCCCCTGGGAGGGGCGAAGGTCAGTAACAAAGTCCAGCAAGAGGTGAGACCAGGGTCATTGTGGAACTGGCAGGGGAAGGTGTGTGGTTTCTTAAACTGGGCACAGATGGAGCAGGAAGAGACGTAAACCCTGACGTCCCTCTCGAAGGTACGGCCTATCACAGGATGACCCGACACAGGCACCGTGTGCACCCAAGTAAGAAGGCACACCCGTGGGCACGTAGGAGCGGTTCTCCGGGCATTGTGCAGGTGCAGGTTCTGAACGCATGGCCTGCTGTATGTCGGCGTCCACGTCCCACACCACTGGCGCGATGATACAGGATGGAGGTATGATGGGGGTCTCCTCTCCCTCCCTCTCCTCTGTGTCATAGAGACAAGACAGGGTGTACGCCTTCACGTTCTTTGAGCCTGGCCTATAAGAAAGCGTGAATTGGAACCTGGCGAAGAATAGAGCCCACCTGGCCTGTCTCGAGTTTAGCCTCTTCGCTGCCCTAATGCACTCCAGGTTACGGTGTTCCATCCACACCAGGAAAGGGTTTTTGGACCCCTCCAGCCAGTGCCTCCACGCCTTCCAAGCCTTCTTGACCACCAAGAGTTCCCGGTCCCCTACTTAGTAGTTTCTCTGGGCGGGTCTCAGCTGCTTGGAGTAAAAGGCGCAGGGCCGCAGCTTTGGAGGGGTTCTGGTGCGCTGGTACAGCACTGCGCCGACTCCTACTTAAGGAGGTATCCACCTCGACGATGAAGGGAAGTGAGGGTTCAGAATGTGCCAGCACGGGAGCAGTGGTGAAATGTACCTTCAGTGTCTCAAACTCCCTCTACGCCTCCGCCGTCCAACGAAGCCGCTCAGCAGGGAGTTAAGGAGCACGACCACCGTGCTGAAGCCCTGGATGAACCTCCGGAAATAGTTTGACGAACCCCAGGAATCACTGGACTACTTTCACAGAGTTGGGGATGGGTCATGACCTGACTGCGCCGACGCGCTGCTCCTCCATCTCCACTCCCTCCGTGGATATGACTGTAGGGGAACCAAAGGAATGCGTAATGTAGTGGCAGCTCTGGAAATTCCCGGCAGCTCCGGAAATCAATCAGAGCTAACGGGAGTGAGGGTTAGGGGTTTAAGGGAATTTTATGGGAAAACACACTGGTTGAGTTGACAGAAAAGGAGGGGAGATCTTGCATCCTACCTGGGTTGGAGCAGGGGAATTCCCTGGCTTGTCACCTCCTCGCCTGTTAGTGGATAGAGGGCAGGTCGGAGAGAAATTACCCCTTTCTCCACAATATGAGCAGGTGCCCAGATTCCTCCTTTTCCTACGCTCTGCCTCGGGCAAATGTGCAGAGCCCACCTCCATCCTCTGTCCACGGAGCAGGTGTAGCCATGGGCTCCGGATTCTCTGCAGGTCTTCGGCTGGAGCGCAGGAGGTTGTCCAAACGAATCGCCATGCTGATGAGCTGGTCGAGTGACAGGTAGTCATCATGGCAGGCTAACTCCAACTGTACCTCCTCCCTCAGTCCGCTGCGGAACGCGGTGGCCAGTAAAACAAGTGCACAATAACACGTAGCATGGAAGCCAATACAACAGTACAGGTACTCACAGGACCAACAAGGACAATGAGGAACAGAGGGCACATATATACACATACTAATCAGTGGGAATGGGAACAAGGTGAGCGTAATGAATCCGGGGTTGGTGGTAATGATCCAGTGACGCCTAAAAAGCCGGTGACGTAGACCTCTGGAACTTGTGAACAGAATGAGCAGCAGAACAGGGGGAACTGTTCTTTGGGTTAGTATTGAGGAGTAACTACAATGTTGTTGATCCATCCTCAGTTTTCTCCTATCACAGCCATTAAACTCTGTAACTGTTTTAAAGTCACCACGGGCCTCAAGGTGAAATCTCTGAGCGGTTTCCTTCCTCTCCGGCAACTGAGATAGGAAGGACGCCTGTATCTTTGTATTGACTGGGTGTATTGATACACCATCCAAAGTATAATTAATAACCTCACTGTGCTCAAAGGGATATTCAATGTATGTTATTGTATCTACCAGTAGGTGCCCCTATTTGCGAGTCATTGGAAAACCTCCCTCGTCTTTCCCTCGTCTTTGTGGTCGACTCTGTGTTTGAAATTCACTGCTCGACTGAGGAACCTAACAGATAATTGTATGTCTGGGGAACAGAGATGAGGTAGTCATTCCAAATCATGTTAAACACTATTATTGCACACATTCAATGTATGTGACTTGTTAAGCAAATGTTTAATGCTGAATTTATTTAAGCTTGCCATAACAAATATGTTGAATACTTATTGACTCAAGACATTTAACATATAAATGTTTTATTCATTTGTAAGAATTTCTAAAAACATAATTCCATTGTGAAATTATGGGGTATTGTGTGTAGGCCGGTGAAACAATCTCAATTTAATCTATTTTAAATTCAGGCTGTAACACAACAAAATGTGGAAAAAGCCAAGGGATGTGAATACTTTCTGACGCAGCTGTATGTGTGCTTTCCCTCTTTCCCAATTCGACAAGAATTATATCGTCATTTTATATGTTATTATATGGATTAACATCTACTTTCTTGTAGTTTGAATAGTGCAGAACGGATGGTTGGAGCTTTGGGAGTTCTGTCTGTCAACAGACAAGACTTAAGGCAGCAGGGCCGGCAGATAGCTTCTGGTATCAACTGCCCAAAGGGGGAGGGGGGGGGAGTAGAAAAGGGATGAATAAAAGACAGGAGACCATGTTAGCCTTCAAGGCTGCAGGAGCTCCAGTCAGCACTGTTTAGGGCCAATGTGATTCGTCAGGGATAGGGAGCAGAAGCCTTGCTGCTGTTATGTTGGCCCCTCCTGTCTGTCACGTCACCCTGTGAAAGCCAATCTCTTTTCATTAGCGCCATTCTCACACTGCCATCTGAGGTGCTCCAACACACACACACACACACACACACACACACACACACACACACACACACACACACACACACACACACACACACACACACACACACACACACACACACACACACACACACACACACACACACACACGCACACACACACACATCAGCTTCAGCTGAGACTTGAGGCAATAGGACTCCTGACAGTTGGAGACATGTACACGTATTGTATGTAGACAGATTTGCTCTTCACATACAATATTCATAAGAATACCCATGTTCTCTCCTCTCACATTTTGTCTTTCCCTCGTGCTCTGCTTCACACGCATGCACACACGTGTAATGAACTGGGGTCTCCCAAAGGAGCAACCAACATCTTAGACCGCTAGACCAAGAGGAAATTGTCCCCTGGGCTGAGGGTAGAGGTTTCAGGCCGGGCTACCTTGTCACGCAGACCATGACCGACTCATGTCTGCTACACACACACACACACACACACACACACACACACACACACACACACACACACACACACACACACACACACACACACACACACACACACACACACACACACACACACACACACACACACACACACACACACACCACTCAGGGTAGTGCTTTACTCCTAACGAGTTAGGGTACTACATAATTTAGCAGACACACTTATCTGGGCTGATTTGCCATGCTATCAATGTCTACATCACAGCTTGGTGTTCAGAAGAGCAGAGACTGAGCCTGGAGGCTAGGCTAGCACATCCCAGTCCCCTGAGGGGACCCCACAACCCAATACTCAGGATTCATTAGAACCCAGGCTACAGAGTTAGGTCTGTGTATACAAACACTGGTAAAAGCTGGAGTTTCTAGTGCATCCACCACCAACATTAAGGGAATTTCACACATGAGCTGCTGCGGACACGACCTGCCTTACAGTTTTTTTCGATTGCTAAACGACAGTGGACACAACTGGAGTCACATGTGCAAAACTCTAACTACAGTCTGCACAGCAGCAGTTCATGTGGACCAAACTCTAGTTCGTTTTTCATTGCTTGTACACAGTTTTCAAAACTCTACACACTTATCCCATGACTTTAACCACAACCTGCACAACACTGTGGATTTACAGCACTTTGTTCAAATGCTAACACACTGCTGTCAAAACTGTGAACCACACATTCAAAACGGAATAGATTTCAGCCTTGTGCCTTTCAAACACTGCTGATTGCAATTTCAGCTGAAAGGCTAAGCAGGTGTCTTGTTTTAGACTTGTTAGTGAACACACACACATATTACAGTATATATAGGTAGAGCTCAGAAAGACTCATTTTGGAAATGGAACAAGGAAGATGGGTTCGTGGAGAGAGAAGGGTGGCAGGGAGAGGGCGGATGCGTGGAGGAAGACAAAGAAGACAAAGAGCTGTTATTTCAGATGAAATAAGGGCTACACTTATAGACCATGTCGTGAACCATGGTCTCTCATTGAGAGAGGCAGGGTTGAGGGTGCAACCCAATCTGCAAAGAGCCACGGTGGCATCTGTAATGCGAATCTTCCATCATGCCAACAGGTGAGAGTTACATCCTTACAGTAAATGAAAACATTACAGGAATCTATTTTGTATTGCAATTATAGAATATTTACACAGATATATATTACAGTAAGTAACCCAAAGGCTGCCCCCAACAGGGGGAAGAGGAAAAATATTTTCAGATGCGCAGGAAAATGCTATTGTTGACATGGTTGTTGTCAACAATGCAATAAAACTGCGGGAGATTCAAGATAGAGTGCTGGCTGATAATGATATATTTGAAAATGTTAATTCTGTCAGCACAACAACTATTGCTCGAGTCCTAAAGAAACACCAAGTTACAATGAAACAGTTATACACTGTACCGTTTGAGAGAAACAGTGAACGGGTAAAAGAGCAAAGATACCAATATGTCCAGGTAAGACGTCTGAGGTTACGTACACAGCTATACAAAATATTTACAGTAAAAAAAAACACTAGCATTTCTACAGTAAAACTGTGCACTTACTGTTTTTCAGAGAGTAATGGAGGTGGAAGCACTGGAAAGACCACATTCATTTGTATTTATCGATGAAGCTGGATTTAACCTTGCCAAAACACGGTGCAGAGGAAGGAATGTTATAGGTCAAAGGGCCACTGTGGAGGTTCCAGGCCAAAGGGGGGGAAATATCACCATGTGTGCTGCAATGGCCAATGATGGTTTGCTTCTCAACTCACCACTCATTGGCCCATACAACACAGAAAGGCTTATAGCTTTCCTAGAACAGCTCTATGCTCAGCTAGTGCCAGCAGAACAGGGGGAGCCAGTAAGAAACCCCCAAGTTTCTGTCATAGTTTGCGATAACGTTGCTTTTCACCACTCTGCAGCTGTCACAGATTGGTTTGCAGCACATCACAGATTTATGGTTTTGTACCTGCCTGCATATTCACCCTTCCTCAACCCAATAGAGGAGTTTTTCTCTGCCTGGAGGTGGAAAGTGTTTGGTCACCACCCACATGACCAAATGTCTCTTTTGGAAGCCATGCGTGCCGGATGTGAGGACACGAGTCCAGAGGACTGCCAGGGATGGATAAGGCACTCCAGATGGTTCTTCCCCAGGTGCATGGCAAGAGAAAACATTAGATGTGATGTTGAAGAAAACCTGTGGCCTGATGCTAGAGAGAGGCAGGATTAGCCCCTAAATTATTTGTTCGAATTACAGTATGTACTTTTAGTTTCTACCTTTTTTTTCTCAATACCGTAATTCCGTAAATTACTACAGACTATTGAAGCAAACTGCTAATTTTCATTTACCTTAAAGAATTGTTATGTTCTAAAAATTTTAATAAATCATGTGAAAAAATGTCACTCTTTTCTTTGAAGAAAATATTACTTTGTATGAAGTCACTGAAATTGTTCAAACTGTAAAGATGAAAAGTTTGTATTTTCTGTATTGGTGTTTGATGCTAGTGTTTTTACTCTCAGTGTGTTCTGAGTGACAGTGTGTGTTATCTCAGTGAGGGTTGTGCATAGTGTTTGGCTGCACTGAGCGTGTTTTGAGCCATGTGTTAAGAGTTGTGTTGCTTGGAATGAGTTTTGCAGGTGATGTGAACTGTTTAGCTCAGGTGACTGTTGGTAGTGCAGACTGTAGTTAGAGTTTTGCATATGTGACTCCAGTTGTGCCCACTGTCGTTTAGCAATCGAAAAAAACTGTAATGTAGAGAATACGCTGTCCAGTAAGGTAAACAAGCATCATTGCTGCATGAATGAATACACACACACACACACACACACACACACACACACACACACACACACACACACACACACACTGTAGATACAGTATACAGTACATGCAGAGACGAGGTGGAGGTGCAGCATTTAATCACGATGATTGGACCTCAATTGCAAAGGTCAGCCAGTTGGCAATTGTCGCTATCATAGCTGCACATAGACCACACACAGGAGCTCTCCCTCTCTATCATAGCTGCACGTAGACCACACACAGGAGCTCTCCCTCTCTATCATAGCTGCACGTAGACCACACACAGGAGCTCTCCCTCTCTATCATAGCTGCACATAGACCACACACAGGAGCTCTCCCTCTCTATCATAGCTGCACGTAGACCACACACAGGAGCTCTCCATCTCTATCATAGCTGCACATAGACCACACACAGGAGCTCTCCCTCTCTATCATAGCTGCACGTAGACCACACACAGGAGCTCTCCCTCTCTATCATATCTGCACGTAGACCACACACAGGAGCTCTCCCTCTCTATCATAGCTGCACGTAGACCACACACAGGAGCTCTCCCTCTCGATCGTAGCTGCACGTAGACCACACACAGGAGCTCTCCCTCTCTATCATAGCTGCACGTAGACCACACACAGGAGCTCTCCCTCTCGATCGTAGCTGCACATAGACCACACAGCTGAGCTCTCCCTCTCGATCGTAGCTGCACATAGACCACACATCTGAGCTCTCCCTCTCGATCGCAGCTGCACGTAGACCACACAGCTGAGCTCTCCCTCTCGATCGTAGCTGCACGTAGACCACACAGCAGAGCTCTCCCTCTCGATCGTAGCTGCACGTAGACCACACAGCTGAGCTCTCCCTCTCTATCGTAGCTGCACTTAGACCACACAGCTGAGCTCTCCCTCTCAATCGTAGCTGCACGTAGACCACACAGCTGAGCTCTCCCTCTCTCCTTTTCTCTTCTCTCTCCACACCCTCCCTGTCCTCACGATTCTCTCTCTCGCTCGCTCTCCCCGCTCCACTGAATCATATTCCAAAGCCTGCCACCCCTACCACTCTGCCCAAACAGGCTCCCTCCACTCTGCCCAGCTCTTGCCACCCACCACATGACCAACCGGGAACACTGCAGCAGATAATTACGGAGACTTCTGGGCAGACTCCCACTGTGAGCCCAGGTTTCCCAAATAGGCAGGCAGAAAAAGCTGGCAGGGAGGCAGTATGCCAAGACTCTGGAAAGCCAATCTCTGGTCCATGTGGATCCAGGTCTAATGAGTCAATTAGCTTCAGAATTAGCATGATTAATTACCAGAGCAGCTAACCAAGCTGGTAGCGCCTTGCAGGCCTGGCTTAGTGTAGAATAGTGAACCCAGAGTAGTGAAGGGAGGTGATAGGTGGGAATGAGGAACGCACAAACTGTACCCGTATTTATTGCAGATTAAGAATTTCAGGATACATGTCTTGTCTCAAACATTTGTCCATAGAAGCAACATTCAAGGAAGTCACAACATCAACTGGTAAGAATCACACCGTTTCACAGAGACATTATCAGTGTGCCCTCGGCTCAGTCTGGCGTCAAACTTGAACTATAAGAGTCAACACTGGCAGACATTTGATACTGGCAGTCAAACAGGTCAAAAGGTAGAAGATCATTACTTAGTTACAACAGATAACTGTAGACTCAAACACAGGAAAATAAGTTAGCAAATCATTTCTCATTACAAGTTCCTACTGCAGCTAAGACGAGGCCTAAATGCTAAACAGCATAATTAGGGATTACCCGTTTTCCAGCTCTGGACAGAGCCTAACTCTCCCCCTTAGCAATTTAAAATGTCCCCTAATCAGACCTTTACTCTGTTCCAGCTGTTTGATAGGTGTTATTAAAAGTGTAGCACAGAGGATTTAGCGTACCTTAACTTGTCTATACTTCCATGCCCGACTTGCAAGACAACCAATGTCTTCTAAATGCCCATGTCTAGTTGCAGGGGGTTCATTTGAATTTACAAAATGCTCCGTTATTAAATTAAAAGAAACGTTTTGATCCATCTAGTAATCTGACAATGCGTGCTCTGCCATCTTGTCTCTTTCAAATCTTCTCTCATTGATTGAGACAGGTAGTTGTCCACCCCGAAGGGCCGCATGTCATGATGACACTCACCTATCTCAATCAATGAGGGAACATTTGAAATAGATAAGATGGCAGCGTACACATTGTTGGATTACTTCATGGAGCAAAACCAGGGCTGGAATACCGAACGGGCATGCAGAGCACGTGCCCTGGGGCCCACAACCTTCAGAGAGCCCCCCCCCAAAAAAAAAAAATATACATTAGCCTGTTACAATCTGCAAGCTACAACTTAGCAGGACTAAAGGGAGTCCCCCAGGACAGTGAACACCAAGGATGCAACAAACAAACTACTATGGAGTATATCTGATGCCTATATGATCTTATCTCCAATGTGTAAACGGCAACAATAAAAAAAACACATGGAATCTGATCTTTTGACTCCCGATGTATGCCACCTCTATATGTGGATCTGAATCCTCATACAAACCCCATCCTCCATATGTGACCTCTGTCTGGACACTCTTTGGTGTTGCTCTGAAGTGCGTTTTTATTCATCTTTTTTTTTCACATGCCGTTACCATGACAACCCCCCAAAATCTAAAAGGAAGAGTGACAGGAAGTGAGCATTGCATATGTGTGCTACTTCAGAGGCAATGTCAGTGTGAATGTTCAAATCTGATGTGGGTCAAATGCATAGCAGCGGGAAGCAGGGGTGCTGAGGGTGCTGAGGGGGCTGAGGGGGCTGAGGGTGCTGAGGGGGCTGAGGGGGCTGAGGGGGCTGAGGGGGCTGAGGGTGCTGAGGGGGCTGAGGGGGCTGAGGGGGCTGAGGGTGCTGAGGGGGCTGAGGGGGCTGAGGGGGCTGAGGGGGCTGCTGCAAGACATGTGTGAACTAGGCCGTTAT
This sequence comes from Oncorhynchus mykiss, assembly GCF_057628025.1. NCBI lineage: Eukaryota > Metazoa > Chordata > Actinopteri > Salmoniformes > Salmonidae > Oncorhynchus > Oncorhynchus mykiss. Next base: position 14,741,286 of record NC_143037.1, read on the forward strand.
TGCTCCTGTTTGTGCGGAGAAAAGATCGTATATAAAAATAAAATCTGTTTTGGGTTCTTAGGGTGGCTGTTTAAATGCAGCCATAAACAGCTGCATTAAAAAAACCTGATTGGAGCTACTCAGGGAGATTGAAAACACAGGTGAGCTGAGTGCTAATTATTTAACTCACCACACCTGGCTTAACCTAAGCAATCAATTTGGTAGCAAACAATTAAGGTCGGGGACACCAAAACCAGTGGATAACTATGCATGGCAATGAACATGTGCACTTTGTCAAAACCGCATAGATAGATACTGATACGCATTTTAGATGATCATATTGTTAGAAAGTAAATTTTAAACATATATTAAAATGGTAAAGAGGCCAGACTCAGGCTGAAAGAAAATGGGTCTGGATGGAAGAGGAATCACAGTGGTACAATCCAGTAGCAGAGCTGTTGAATACTGAGTGGAACATCATCATCACAGAGCGTGTGCCATTGAATGCTTGCTCGCTTGTCAAATATTCGGAGTGCACTGCCTTTCAAATAGCCTGCCTGCCCCAAGTGTAATGCTAATAATGATAGCATCCCTGTATGAATGGATGGAGAGAGATATGAATATTGCTCTCTCCTGTAAAGACAGCTCATCTCCTCCCCCTGTGCTGTACCGTTCCTTTGACACACACACAGTATCCATCACACGTTAGTGGCAGTATGGAGGTGAAAGGAATTATGGGTCTGACGTGTGACAGAGCCTCCACACACTCACACACCTTAACAGCAACACTTCAAACAACTACACATGCATGCACACACACCCGAAACAACATACACACACCCGAAACAACAAACACACACACACCTGAAACAACACACACCTGAAACAGCACACACACACACACCTGAAACAACACACACACACACACACACACACACCTGAAACAACACACAACCAAAGCAACATACACATACACCTGAAACAACACACACAACCAAAACAACATATACACACATACACACCTGAAACAACATATACACACACACACACAACCGAAGCAACATACACACACACCTGAAGCAAAACACAAACCTGGACCTAAAACTACTTTAAACCTCACCAACTCAAGACATGTTAGTTCTGAATGCAGAACTGAAAAATAAATCCTGCAAAAACATCTTCACAGACAAGCATTTTGTCGTGAGAGGATCACCATGAGGTGTAGTCGATAATTTTCACATGGAATATTATAGTGCTGTAATCTATCTCTCCATCATCCTGGCCTGATTGAGGATTTTTATTTTACCTTTATTTAACTAAGCAAGTCAGTTAAGAACAAATTGTTATTACAAATACGGCCTACCCTGGCCAAACCTGTGCGCCGCCCTATGGGACTCCCAATCACAGCCGGATGTGATACAGCCTGAATTCAAACCAGGGCCTGTAGTGACACCTCTTGCACTGAGATGCAGTGCCTTAGACTGCTGCGCCACTCGGAGCCCAATGTACAGGAAGTAAATGTTTATGAGGACGTATTTAAGTATTATCAGACATAGATCAAACAATGAATTTGTGAGTGAGGAGCCAACATCACTTCCAAAAGAGAGGACTCCTCCTTCTGCGGCTAAGAATTCCTGCCAACAGTGCTGGAACAGTGGAGCACTACTGTCTGTGTGCGTTTGTCGAGGGGATATAGTGCCCACTACTGGCCTCAAAGAGCAATTCGGGAACAACTGGTCCATACCCATAGGTTTCCAGACTGAGAGAATGGCAAGAGGGTGCACTCGTATACTCCTTTTCATGAATTTAATAGGATTGATGTAAGCATTGGTTTCCATCTTTGTTACATCCATGCGAGAAAGAGTGCAAGAGCACAATGTGGGAGACGGGTGGACAATCGGTGCGCAGACCAAGAAAGAGGTCTGTTGTTGTTGAAAAGTATTGAATGTACACAACAGGATAGTAGTATGTATTATTGGGTCCACACCAATGCCTCCTACTGAATATCTTCCTTGAGGGAAACCAGTAGGCACACATCATAGGGTGACTAGAACTTGAAATGCAGTGACGGTTTGGGCAGAGCATTTCTAATGTCTTCACATCACAGATGTATAAGGAACATTAAGACAATGACAATTAATGTTGAAGAGGAACACTATCTGATTAACATATTGTCAGTAAATTGCTTATGAGTCTATCTTGAATGATGGTGGCATTTGGGCATGGCATTTTGGAAAAAACAGACTTTTTCAAAATGGCCTACAGGCCCTTTTTAATAGTTGTGCACTACTTAGGGAATAAGGTGTGGTTTGGGATGCAGGCTCGGTTTGAATGGAGTATATCTCCGTGGCGGGCCCAGCCTCTCCAGACGTTTACGTGATTGTATGCAGTTTCCCAGGGACACAGCACCATCCAATGGCAAATTGATGAAATCATCTCAAAGATCCCCAAAATGGAGTCTGTCTGGCCTGGGTGTACACCACTCCATACAGCACGTGCCATCACAGCTCGTGGTCCAGGGACACGCTGGGGCTATGCCTGGTGGCCACCCACTGGGAGGTCCAGGGAGTCCAGGACCAGGCCCAAGGATGATGGAGAGGGTGATTAAAACACAAAGAAGCCCTGTTAATACTGGATGAGCGAGAGAGAGAGAGAGAGAGAGGGAGAGTAAGGTGGAGCGTGGCTCTAAATTGGACCGTATATCTCTGGTGCAGCCCAGTCCTGCGTCACCCCACTGGTGACAGATGAGAGAAGCACTGTAACTTCTTCAGCACAGGCAGTGCCCACTGAAGGAAAATCCCTTGTCCTATATATAGTGAGAGACTAAATACTCATAAAAATGCTGTAGAGCAATCCTTTAAAATCTTCCAGTAATGTCAGCTTTAGGTCATTCAGAGGCAGAGTTGGGGAAGCTACTCTGAAAAGTTTACCAAGCTACCAATTACTTCACACTGGAAGAAGTTAAGCTACACTAGAGCTGCCCTTAAGAAAAATGAAGTTTAGTTAACTAAAGTTACTTTGAAAAAGTAGTTCACTACCTCTAAATTATCATATCTAAATCTCAAATGTCATAGACTACAAATTGCAAGACAGATCACTATGGAATCAGATGTTAACAGACAGTGCATTGTAGCCTATAACACAGATACTATGTTTCAAGTGAGAATTAGGCAGGTCTGATGCCGAAAATGAATGAAATTCTAACCCACTTCACCAGTATTTTATTTTTGCAAAAAAAGTAGTGTGTAGTTCCAGTAGTTAGCTACACCACTGCATGGTAAACAAAAGTAATTAACTACTGAAAACACTACCAATATTGTAATTTAGTTCAATTACCACCAAGCTACTGCAAAATGTATTTAAATGACTAGTTACTAACTACATGTAGTCTACTCCCCAACACTGTTCAGAGGTTGGAATAAAATGCTAGTCTGGGGCTGGTATAAAAATGCTACTATTTGACACATTTTCAATGTCAAAAGATTCACAGATAAACAGGAAACCTTTGGAAATCTGACTGGCTGAATGGTTGACTTTCCAGACAATAATATTGGTTTTCTACAATGTCTGAACATTTTTGGTCGACACCCTGAACAGCAAACGGTAATGAACACATTTGAAAACATGTTTTATGAGAGAGAAAAAGATGGAGATGCACGTCAAATGAGCCATAAGTTCATTGGAGAATAGTCGGTGAGATCAACAAGAAAACCAGAGAATGAGGCCAGACGGGACAGTTTTGTTTTGTTTGTTTTTCATCATTTGGCAGACGCTCTAGTCCGGAGTGACTAGGGTTAAGTGCCTAGCTCGAGGGCACATCAACAGATTTTTCACCTAGTAGGGACGGGGATTCAAACCAGCAGCCTTGAGAGCATGCTTCCTGCTGTTTGACAGTCAGTGTACCCTGTCTCCCTGATAGGAGTGGTCGAGGCCTCCTCTCACACCAGACAAGGTTGATAATAGGACCTGACGTGTATGAGACACCAGCTCTGAACTCTCTCCCATCCATCCTGGCTTTATCCATAATTAACAGATCAGAAGAGGTGCTACACGTTCATTCTGGAAACGCAGTGAGACACAGATGAAAGGGTCACGTTATAAAACCTTTCCCCCAAAAAATGCTGTCAAACTATGTGATATTTTATGCAACAGCTCACTGCATATAGATAGAGGAATTAACCAGCAGGAAAATGTACTCTCTGTTTCTACCATCTACATCCCTTCAGTAGAGTTCTTCCACTATATCTGTTCCACCACCCAACCATAACTTAGTATGGTGCATCCATCTATTCAACGCTATGTATGTAAATACCATACATCTACCCAAAGCACAAGCCATCTAGTCATTCTGAATAGCTCATCCATCTGGCCTAAACAACACAGCACACTGTAGATATTCAGAATATGGCCTATCTATCTACCCTTACTACAAATCATCCATCAACGAGGTGTAGTATCCATCTATCCATCGATCCATCCACACCGTGTAGTGGAGGTGCACATCTGTCTGGCACCCTAAATATGGCCCATATCTGTTACAGACACACAGTGCTCGAGGGTATGAGGGTAACACTCCTCAAAACATTTCTCTGAGTCAATTATACAGGGGGATGCAAATAGGGGTCCTTTGGGTCCGGCCTCATTTTGGAAATAGTTTGTGGTTGGGGAAGATGCAGAGAGCCTTGGTTTTGCTCTGAAATGAATTGTCCTCCTGTGTGAATATGCTAGAGATGTGACGCTGATGACATGTGGGGTGGAACAGTGTGTTGTTCCTCCATGTCAAACCAAAATGAAGATTTCACAGCTTTTCCAATTAATTTCCATTACATTGCTGGAGGAATCCTCTAAATAGGAGGGGGTTCTGAAAGCAGAATTTGTTAACCAGGTAGGTGTTGATTCTACTCCAAGTCTGAAGTCCATATATATGATTTGAAGCTAGAAGTTTGAAATGAATTACAAAATGGAATCTACTGTACAGTATGGCCTTCCAACATTGAATTGCACATGAAAAACATGAAAATGCATAATTCAAGGAAAAGTCTGTGGGTGAATTGGAGGGAAAATCATGTTCTGTGCGCTTCACTCCTACTTCGTGCTAGTCCTATTAGCTGCCATGGAAATCAACGTCTCTGCACATTCTCTGAAGGGTTCGCATTTACTCCTGCAGATGTTGAATATGTATTAAGTTGTTCTGCCTATGACCTGCTTTCCTCTGCTCTCCTGCCTGTCTAAATGGCGAGCCTGCCTTGCTAATTGTAATAATATGGCTAATGTCAGTAGTTGTTCTGCTTGTCTGGAGGTCTAGGCTCCCTGCTAATGTCAGTAGTTTTTCTACTGCCTATCTGAAGGGGTGGGGAGTGAGTGAGTGAGTGAGTGAGTGAGTGAGTGAGTGAGTGAGTGAGTGAGTGAGTGAGTGAGTGAGTGAGTGAGTGAGTGAGTGAGTGAGTGAGTGAGAGAGAGAGAGAGAGAGAGAGAGAGTATAAAGGGACAGGGGGCATAGCTAGAGAGAGAGAGAGAGAGAGAGAGAGAGAGAGAGGGAAAAGGGGCGAGATAAACAGAAGCGCCGGTGCATTCAGAGATGCATCAGAGGATCCGCACCAGGCTGTGGGCATCTTTCCCCATAATGGATTTAATGACACATAAACACACACACACACACACAAACTAAAACACAACTCCAGCCCCACACCTCACACTCAAAAGAAGAGTGGGATTGTGATTTTACACATTAGCATTTGTACAGAACACATGCTATGAAGAGGAGAGAGGTGGGCAGTTAATGTAATCTCTAGGATTAGTCATCCTCTATGTGCTCTTTGATGGGAAAAGACTGGCTATCCTGATGTGTTGTTAACATCGTGGGCCAGCACTGCGGGACACAGACCCACACCGTGCACCACAGTCCATGGGCACCAAAGAGCGGGGGTGTCCCCGCCCCTCTTCACTCACACGGATGTTAGATTTGTTGGTGAGCAGAGCAGAGCAGGGTTAAGGTTAGGGGAAATGGGACTGAGAATGGGAATTAATTGTGTGTGTGTGAGTGTGTGAGAGAGAGAGAGAGAGAGAGAGAGAGAGAGAGAGAGAGAAAATATATATATATATGGAGAGAGAAAAGAGAGAGAGAAAATGACTCTTCATTAATTTTTCAACATTTATCTGCACAAGACAAATTCACAAACCTTACTGGGGACGCCAGCACATTACTTATACATTTCCAGGAATAGCGTTGACCAATTTCACGAGATTCAGCTCAGCCCAGTACCCAGCACACTAGTTGGTGAAAGTAATGTGATTCTTATACTCCAGTGCCAGGCTTAAACCCAACACGTGAATACTGAAGTGTGACAATAAGAATATATTCCAAGCGGTGGAGGCATGTTTGATGTAGTTGATACCTTTCCACCTATTCCGCTCCAGCTCCATTACCATGAGCCCGTCCTCCCCAATTAAGGTGCCACCAACCTCCTGTGATTCCAAGATATTGTTTTTCTATCCATTTTGTGCTAACTCACTGACTGAGCTACCTAACAGGTTTCCTAAGATGGCTGCATCTTCTTCACTCAGAAAAACGACAAGCAGAAAGCCATATTCACACCGTCTGGATATGCACAAACATACATAATGCTGTGTTCATAACCAAGTGGGAAGGTGGTAATTAAAAGTGGTGAAGTCGTAAATACCAGCTGGATGCATTCACGTACTTTAAACTCATTGAGAAACGCTAATAGCCAACCAGCTGCGTAAACCAAAAACTAAAGGTACAGCTGTCATTCTTGTAAACAAATTATAGTGTTTAAAAAACATGCTTTTTTTTGTAAAAATAAATGTAACTGCCAAAAACACTGTCAATGAGGTCATTTCCTTAGTAGGGTACGTCAGAGGTCTGCATGTGGGAGAAGTCAGAGCTCAGAGATGATAGACAAGTTTCCCACTAGTAATTATAGTTATAGGGCTGTTCTAGACTATTTTTCCCAGTCGTGTGTGGTAAATACCACCTTCCCACTTGAATGCAGCATAAATAAGGCTACAAATACATACCCATACAGAGCCTTCAGAAAGTATTTATACCCCTTGACTTATTCCACCATTTGTTGTTGCTTTTTTCTCACCCTCTTACACACATTACCCTGTAATGAAAAAGTGCAAACATGTTTCTTAAAAAAAAAAGCTAATTTATTGAAAATGAAATACTGAAATATATCATTTACATGAGTATTCACACCCATTTGCTATGACCCTCAAACCCTCAAAACCCCAAATTGAGCTCAGGTGCATCCAATTTCCTTTGATCATCCTTGAAATGTTGGTACATTTGTGGCCAATTCAATGATTTGGACATGTTTTAGAAAGAAACACACCTTTCTATATAAGGTCCCACGGTTGACATTGCAGGTCAGAGCAGAAACTATACCATGAAGTCCAAGGAACCGTCCGTAAATCTCCGAGACATAATTGTGATGAGGCGTATATCTGAGGAAGGGAATAAATCTATTTCTAGAGTGTTGAAAGTTTCCAAGAGCACAGTGGTCTCCATGATTGGGAAACTCTCACTAGAGTTGACCGTCCGACCAAACTGAGCAACAATGCTAGAAGGACCTTGGTCAGGGAGGTGACTAAGAACCCAATGGCAACTCTGACAGAACTACAGAGTTCCTTCGCTGAGATGGGAGAACCTGCCAGCAGTAAAGTTTCTACAGCACTTCACCAAGTTGAGCTTGAGTTGCCAGACAGAAGCCACTCCTGAGAAAAAGGCACATCACAGCATGCCTGAAGTTTGCGAAAAGGCACGTGAAAGACTCTGACATCAAACAAATGTGAATTTGGCCTGAATGCAAAACGCTATGGTTTGGAGAAACCAGGCACCCATCTAACACCATCCCTACCGTGAAGCATGGTGGTGGCAGCATCAGGCTATGGGAATTATTTTCAGTGGCAGGGACTGGAAGACTGGTAAGGATAGAGAGAACAATGAATGGAGCCAAACACAGGTGAATCCTTGATGAGAACCTGCTTCAGAGTGCAAACAACCTTAGGCTGGGGGGCGAAGATTTACGTTCCAACAGTACAATGACCCCATACAGCCAAAGCAATGCTGGAATGGCTTCATAACAAGAATGTGAAAGTGCTTGAGTTGCCCAGCCAAAGCCCAGACTTCAATCCCATTGAAAATATGTGAAAGGACTTGAAGATTGCTGAGAAAACCTGCAAGAAAATATTTGAGAAGATTTTCAAAACCAGATGTGCAAAACTGATGCAGACATACCCAAGATGACTCATCGCCTCCAAAGGTGCTTCTGCAAAGTATTGACTCAAGGGTGGAAATTCTTATGTAAATGAGACATTTCTGTATTTCATTTTCAATACATTTTCAAATATTTCTAAAAACATCTTTTCACTTCGTCATTGTTGGGTATTGTGTGTAGATGGGTGAGAAAAAAATATATAAACGTAATCCATTTTGAATTCAGGCTGAAACATAACAGAATATGGAATAAGTCAAGTGATATGAATACTTTCTGAAGGCACTTAGGCTGTTAGGCGCCATTAGGTATCAATTGCTTCATAATACCATTAATCCACATAGTTAATAATACATGGTCACTGCCATAATAATCGTTTGAAAGCAAGCAGAAATTTGATCCCAGTGGATGATGTACAGACTTGAAAATTGCTTTTGCAAATTAACGACTCCTTGATGCAGCCTAAAGTAGATACAATACAGTAATCCTATATGTTTCTCAGGAGTAGGCAGAGAGGAAGAGAGGCAGAGAGAGAGAAAGTCAAAGGAAATAGTTAGGTGGAAAGAGAGAAGGGAAAGGAAGAGAGAGAGGTGGGAAGAGAGAGAGAGAAACCAGTGCATGCAGCAGAGAGAAAGAAGCAGAGCTCTGGTGGAAAGAGAAAACATTGATCCCCAATTTAATTGGCTTCACACCACCAGTGTGTCTTATGCCCACAGGCTAATAAATAAACCCTCCAATCTGGCAACCGCTGGCTCTCAGTATGCAGTGTTCCCCATTTATAATACATAATGTTATTTTTTATTTTAAATACAGATCTCTTCTATAAACTACAAATAGAAATGTGTTTTCAAACTAGCCTTGACTTCTTTGTGCATAAAAATATCAAAGTCTGGTTTTCAAACGTGAAATGTCTCTTAATCTTCTTCATTTGGTTTTCAAAGAAAACCTATTTTAGTATCAATAAAAGGTATTTGATAAATGCATGGAAGTGAAAACAAGAGCTAGTAACATAAGCATTTCACTGCACCTGCGATAAAATCTGCTAAATATCTGGACCTGACAAACATTTTTTTATTTGATTTGTGAAGACTCTACTGTGTAAGTAAGACCTTCAACTGGCAATGTCATTTTTATTTCTCTCTCTCTCTCTCTCTCTGAATTGTTCTCTCTTTCCCGAAAGGTTGTCATAACAGTTGAGGTTCATGATGTTCTGAGAGAGAACTGAGGTGCTTTTCTACCTTCAGAGTATTCTCATCCTCACCTCTACTGTTAAAATAATTATGCCCTTTCGAAAAGTGCATAAATAAAAATGTTTTCATGTAGGCCTACCAGATCTTGGAATTTTAACAGCAATGCTGAGAAAAATCTCCAGTATTCTGATTTGAAACCCTGTATCCAAGCCATTGGTTGCATCCCAAATGGCACTCCATTCCCTATTTAGTGCACTACGTTTGACCAGGGCCATTGGAACTGGTTAAAAGCAGTGAACTATATGGGGAATAGGGTCCCATTTGTGGCTAATCCATCTTTTAGAATATTCATGAGAGTCATCCCATTCAATCCCTATTTCTTTGGCACACTGATAGCTCAGTAGTTGATATTTGTTAGAGGCGTGTTTCACACATCAAGCTCACAGATAGCAACAGGAGGGAATCAGTGGAGGCCACTGAGGGAAGGACGGCTCATAGTAATCGCTGGACTGGAGTCCCTGAAATGGTATCAACCACATTTAAACCACAAGTCCATTGACTAAATTCCAGACATCATTATGAGCTGTCCTCTCCTCACCAGCCTCCACAGGAGGGAATGCTGTGCATGTGTGTCCTCTGCTTAGCCTAATGCCCTAAAATTCAACTCTGGACATCAAAGCTAGTTCCACTGTTTTTTTTATCGTTCCCCTCTAACCAGGGACTGATTTAGACCTGGGACACCAGGTGGGTGCAATTAATTATCAGGTAGAACAGAAAACCAACGGGCTCTGGACCTCGTAGGGTCAGAGTTGAATACCACTGGTCTATATATTCTAGTCACCCAAACCCTTCTGGCCTGCTATATTGAACACGGTAATGATAGAAAGAGATATTGACAAAATTTCAGAGAGAGGGAACTGTTAGATGTAATAAAAGGCTTCCATACAAAATGCATTTGCTTGGATCGCCTCCCATCTGTACCAGTCTGATTGGGCTTCATTCACTGCGGTGAAGATGGATAAAAACACATCTCATCTCCCAGCGCGGAGGACTTGGCCAAGGCCAGCCAAACTGTTTCTTAGAAGCTGTTTCAAAGTGTAAGTCCTGGCCTCTGCACACAATTTAGCGTCATTTAACTTTGATTTAGTTAGTTCAATTGATGGGCTTTGCCAAAACAGAGTCAGATACTGTATGTTCAAATATACTGGATGGAGGGATGGAGTGATATGGACTGGTAAAAAAGGAAGATTGCACATTAGATTGAACCTACTGACTGTGCAGTGCAGTTATAAAACACATGAACTCTGTAGCCAATATATAAACACTATTATAAACTGGATGGTTTGAGCCCTGAATGCTGATTGACTGACAGCCGTGGAATATCAGACCATATGCCACAGGTATGACAAATAATATTCATTTTATTATGTTGGTAATCAATTTATAATAGCAATAAGGCACCTTGGGGTTTGTGGTATATGGCCAATATACCACGGCTAATGGCTGTATCCAGGTACTCTGCGTTGCGTTGTGCATATGAACAATCCTTAGCTGTGGTATATTGGCCATATACCACACACCTCTGGCCTTATTGCTTAATTATAGTGTACCATAGACTCCACACAGACAGAGCACTGATTACTTGACATTACACATTCACTTGTTAAGAGGCTAACCTATTACCACTATTTTGGGGGCTTTTGTGGGATGTTGTGTCATGGTCCGCTGGAGAATTTTGTCTATTTACTGGTTTGTCCCAGGGACACCACCTGATGGTTGCAAAGAACCCCCCCCCCCCCCCATTTTTATTCTACCTAGGACTTACACACCCTAGTTTCATTACACAGCACCCCTAGTTACTGTTGCCAAGCCCATCATCAAGACCCGTATTGGTAAACCACTGATCCAGTCACAGCTCTTTGTCTTTTGGCAATGCTAGGGAAACCCACACGCAATGCTTTTAACATAGTGTTTTCAATTGACATATTTGACGTACATGATTACATTGTGTATGTTCATTCATACATAAACTGTTATTTTATAGTGTCCTCGCCTGGGATTTGAACTCACAACTTCTTTGTTGTCTGATCTTCCTGCTACGTATCAATTACTTATTTCACCTGTTGGCGTTGCACTTCAATGTAAATCTCAGATCTGTTAAAAAAATACCCTGAAGAAAAACTACTATATTTATCATAGTGATTTAGGAGTTTGATTAAAATCGAATAACATCCAACAACATTAGGAAACTATACTGAAAATCCAAACGCTGAAATAAGTCAATTAAATCAATAGAGAATAGTCAGATTAATTTATAATTAAAATAGCAGGGCAGATGGCACTATTTCGCTAAGTGCAGAGATATATTATAGGTAATGAACATGCAGGGGACTTCTGTAATTCGACACTACAGCCAAACTACACCGTCTTTACGCAACCGCAGAAGAATAAAAAACAGGAAGTAGTTGGTTGTTGTTAGCTAGCTACTATTTTTGACAATCCCTAATGTAACATCTTACATCCTTTGTCATCCCGTCTTTCATAGCCCTTATGCTGGCATTATCTGTTTAACTTTCCTTTATGTTTTATAACTACTTTGATGCTTAGCTGTTTACTATCCCCATTGAAATGTAGCTATAAAGCTTCTGTTTTTGTCATGTTAGCTAAAAGGTATATGTGCTTGTAGGATGTTCATAATGGTATACTTACCCATTCTACTTACCTCTTTTGACCTGTTGCCAAGGACTCCCTCGACTTAAGACTGAAAACTGGAGGCCATTGTTGGAAAGATTAACATTGTTTATCAAATGTTTTTCTGTGTTGTCTTATGTCAGCTCTGTTAGTAGAAGATTGATAATGGCTTTTAATTGGTTTTCTCTTGTGCTTGTCTTTATTTTCTAAAAGGTTACGTGGTGGAGAAATGTGGCTGCAACAAAAAAAGAGGATCTGAAGATCTGTGGAGGCTCCTCAGAGGAGGAAGGAAAGGACCATCCTCCTCAGTGAATTTAGGGGGGGGGGGGAATAGTGAAACATTAAAAAAGTGATGTTACTGAAACACATGGCTCAAACAGAGAGGGATGCTATGTTAGCTAGCTGGCTATGGCTACCCAACATTGGAACTCTTCCAAGTCCAGGTAAGCTTTTGGTTTGATTAATTTACTGCCACCGGGGCCCAGCGGTGTGAGTGCTAAACTGCTTGCTGACTGTACAATGTACTGCATGATTATAGCAGGTTTACTAACACTTTAGTTCTATTAGCTACTGCATGTTGACTATGACGTTAGCTAATATGGTGGCAACGGTGTAGGCTGTGTGTAGTGGTTAGCAGTTATGATATGAAGGTTTGGCTTGGAAAGGTTTTTTCACCTGGTCCCAGACAGCTGATGTGTTTTCCACAAGAGAAGGGAAATGGTGAGAGGAGGAGAGCGTGTAGATGCGAGAAGGAATTGTGTAGCCTCTGGAGGCACGCGAAGACTCAATTGAGCTCAGTACCGCATCACTGTGCTTCTCTTAGTATGTGTAACAATGTGGAGGGCTCCATATAGCTTGTATTGACATGACTGGTTGACGGTAGGTGGGGGCGCGAGGTCCTGTATCAACACAAATTAACTTCCTTGACAACAGCTCTGCACAACTAAGCGCAAGTATGAATGATTGCCCTGACCGCTGCAGAGGCCATATCACCGTAAATGCCGCACGGTCAATGCAGACGTCGGATTGACCACGCAGAGCCTTTTATGGTGGTGCACATCTGTCTGTGCCTAGAGGATGGTTTTGACTAGATGGGATGCTGCTAATGTCACAAGTGACTTTTCCTAGCATGTTTGGATAATTTACGCAGTAGGTTAGAGAATTAACGTAGCAGGTTAGAATAATTAGGTTAAGGTTAGGACAAGGGTTAAGGTTTGCTAAAATTATAGGTGACGTCTAGAAGGGTTGTTCCTAATGTGAAAGTGACGAGACCCTAGATGATGGCGAGGGCTTGCTACCGCAGCCAGCACGGTAGCCTCAAACAGGTGCAAGGTTAGAAATCAACTCGGCGCCGGATTATAGACGGAATGTAGTTTACAATATTTTTACACTATTTTATACAAAATTATCAAGCAATAGCCTGGCTAGCCAATATTTGAGGAATATACTATATAATGACCAGTGGTGGAAGAAGTACCCAATTGTCATACTTGAGTAAAAGTATAGATACGTTGATAGAAAATTACTCAAGTAAAAGTGAGTTACCCAGTAAAATACTACTTAAAGTAAAAGTTTAAAAGTATTTGGTTTTAAATATACTTAAGTATCAAATGGAAATGGAATTGATCAAATGTACTTAAGTATCAAAAGTAAAAGTATAAATCATTTCAAATTACTTATATTAAGCAAACCAGACGGCACCATTTCTTGTTTTTTTTTATTTATGGATAACCAGGGGCACGCTCCAACAGTCAGACATAATTTACAAACAAAGCATGTGTTTAGTGAGTCTGCCAGAACCGAGGCAGGAATGTACTCTTTACATGTGCTTGAATTTGACAATTTTCCTGTCCTTCTAAGCATTCAAAATGTAAGGAGTACTTTAAGGTGTCAGGGGAAATGTATGAAAAAAAGTACATTATTTTCTTTAGGAATGTAGCAAAGTAAATTGTCATGAAATAAAAATAGTAAAGTAAAGTATACCAAAAAAACTCCTTAAGTAGTACTTTAAAGTATTTTTACGTAAGTACTTTACATCACTGATGATGACCATGGGTTCTGTTTCCTCTGCTGTTATGAACTAAGTGTATTTCCAATAGGCCTAGATGAATGCCCTCTTTTTCTTCTCCCAGTAAAATGCTAATTAGGTTTCAAATTAGGCTAATTTGTGAAAATAACGGATATAGTGATGTTTTACTTCTTCGCTAAAAGCAATGGTTTATTAGCAATCTACCATGACACAATTATTTTTCAGATTTGATCCGTCTTAAATCAGATAGGCCTACTAATTTCATCAAGTGAATTGTTTTAGGCCTATTAAAATCCGCATATCAGGAATAACTCGAATAATTTGATTATAATTTCCAGGTAAATCCCTTTTCATTAGAATGCGCTTGTTTCATTACTTTACTCGATGCGCAGCCGAATTTAATGACTTCTGACAAGTGTGAGCCTCTCTCCAACACTTGGCTCGTGCGTCCGGTTTGCGTCTTTTGTTGGTGATGGCAAACACTGAAAAGAAGAAGCTTTTCCCCTTTTACCCTCCACGGCTAATCCCGTCAGTGAAATTTGGCCTCATTTCTTCTTGTCTTGCTCTGACAGACATGTATGCACTCCAATTTACCCTCGTCATGGGGGGGGGGGGGGGGGGGGGCTCTAATCTACTCGTCCGGCGGGGTTTGATCGCAGGCCTGCCTCCTCGGTTCAATGAGACGCTTCATTAAGTTTAATATGAGGAGTGTGCCAACAACTGTCAGGACCTCCTACCACGTGTTGCTGGAGCTCGCCAACTATCCAACTCTGAGACCACTCTACAATATGTGTGTATTATTCATTTACAGATTTTTGAAGAGGCAGATGCCAGAGTAGGGAAAGCGTGGGTTACCGCAGTGTTGATGTGCGCAGAGAAAATAGGGCCCACATCGCTTTAGTGGACAGCGCTAAATCGGATGAGATTATACACATTGCGTTTGTGTCTTGCCTGTCCGTTATCTTACTGTTCATTTATCTTTTTACATAAGTATAAATACATGTGACCCAAGGTTTTCCTCTCTCTCTTTTGTGAGCATAAGGCTACACCCTTGAATTAAATGATCCAGCCTAAAAAACAATTTGTGACTATGTAAATGAAGGCCTATGATATCTCTTAAAAGTCTATTTCATTTACGAAATTATGAAAACGTTGTTTTGGGAATTAGGGGGGGGGGGGGGGGAGAGAGAAGATATTAGCTATTAGCATATAGGATAAATCTTAATAAAATTATTAGACAACAAGCTCTAAAAAAGTGGCCTGATCGCACTTCTGCCCAGAGCCCAGCCAAGCCCCATGCGCAGAGTGATCACTCAGATGGACCTAATCCACTTTTGATGAACTTGGTTAATAAGACTTCCTGCTGACATTATCAAAGGGATCTAACTCTATTCATTACGCGCACACGACCCTTGCCACGCCCATAGCATCCTCACAAACTCTGGCGTTTGTCAATAAATTCTCCCCTCACACCAGAAACTTTTTTAAGCCACGGGTGTAGAAGTTCAGTTACGTCTGCACTGTTGAATCTATACCCTAGTCAGGACAATGCAACGCCGCAAAAGTCTATTTGCGCCATACATCTCCAGAAACGCAGACACTGTTGTGGATTTGAAAGTGCATCCTATAGACCTGCCACATGGAGCTCTTGTGCAGACCAGTTGGATAGAGGAGAGAGCAGAGCGCAGGAGCGAATGTGACACGTGCGCTATTGGGGAACTCAGATTGCCAGGGCTCGGATACATCGAACAGGACCAGAGCACCATCGACAGAGCGCAAAGGCGGCGGCGCATGGCTGCAAACGCCCGGGAGAGGAGGAGGATGCTCGGCCTCAATGTTGCCTTCGACCGGCTCAGGAGCGTTATCCCTAACCTGGAGAGCGACAAGAAGCTGTCCAAATCAGAGACTCTTCAGATGGCGCAGATATACATATCGACGCTCAGCGACTTGTTGCAGGACAGGCCCTCCGTAGCGGAATTCAGCACCACTGCATTTGAGAGCACGGCGAAGGTGGATACGGCCCCAACCGGAAGGTCAACAATGAACTCCACAGAAGACGCAACTGTAAAGCTACCTGGGCCAGGTACATTCAATATATGTAGAGACAGTGGAAACGTGATGCGCGCGCCTTTCGAAGAACAGAAGACAGAGCTGCGAGGGTTTATGAACCTGTGGGAGAGAACTAGTGGCACAAAATAACTGATTCTATTTGTTTGTGTTTACTAATGTTTTTTTTCTTCATACAAAACATGTTGATTCTTGTTTGAAACCTTATGTAGATTATCTGGCTGAAGTAAAAAAACATATTTACGCATCAATGTGAGCTTTATCTAAAGGCTTCGGCTTCTTTCGCATGCCTGAAAGTTATAGGGCCAGTTCATGCTCTGTAAAAACGGGCAATAGATTCTTCCAAAACATGATACAAACGTACAGAAGTGTACAAAAATACAAAAAGTATCAGACACCGGTATACTGAAAGTAGCAATTTTTATTCTAGTTAAAATTATATACAGGTAACCAAAGACATTCTTGAAATTGGTACAAAGATCATGTTCCTGCATTTGGCTTTGTATACCTTTTTAATCTGACTTTCAAATAACTGAGAAATGCTGTATAAAATAAAAATAGGGTTGGATTCAGAAAAGTAGTCTACAGTTTCTAATTTCCAATAGGCAATATTTACAAATGTATTTACATTATTCCATTCATTTCCAGATTTGTGAATAAAGCTCTTGTAAACTTTAGAAGTGTTGAAATAGCTTAGAAAGTACTGATGAGGGTGTGTGTCTTAGCACAGCCATGAGAAACAAAACAACACGGAAATACACACCAAATGAGAATAAATGCAACTTTAGAAAATTTAAATCTTAGCCTCAACAACCACAACATCCAAGGTAGGATAAAATGATATTAGTTTTATGGGAGAAATCTATGGGAAACAGCATATGACCAATGCAGTAGCTGACACTGTTCTAAAGCCGATAGCAGTCCTAATCTAGCCTGAAATTAACAAAATTGAGAGCCCCGGTTATGAAACTTAGATGGAGTATGGGTACAGCAACCACTAGAGGCTTGGTTCATGAATAGTCATCTTATCAGTTCTAGTGCTTCATTTTAAAAGTTTGAAATGCTACAAATATGGTAGGCTTCCAGTCCCGTTGATTTATTATGTTGAAATTAACTGAGAAACCTCAATAAAGCAATTGAAACATTGCAGAGAAAAGGGGACTGTTTTTTTATTTATTCAAAAACAGAAGTGTTGCTGGCGAGATTGGAAACCAACAATTTGTGAAATGTTCTACAGCCTTCAATTGGTAGGTGAAGCACTGTGGTCATTCAGACTAACAGAGGCTCTCCCATCCAAATTCAAAGGCACAAACATCCATACTTTCCTGTTGGCCATAACTAATAATGATGGGGGTAAGACTAAGTTAAATTATGCAGTTCTCGTACGTTAGTGAACACTACAGATGGGGACCATTTCAGGTCTGTCCTCGAAGAGCTAGAATCTCTGATAATATTGATTTGGACAGACCGAGAGGTGAGGGACTGACCAAACTAACAATTCTGTCTCACCCTCACCTCTTTGTGCACATTGAAAGAGAACTCAAATCTATTCGAACTGGACAAACACTGGTTGAATAAACGTCGTTGCCACATCATTTCAACAACAACAAAATGTATGTGATGACGATGAATCAACGTGGAAAACTGATTGGATTTGCAAAAACTCATCAACGTATTTAATCAAATTGTTCACCCAACTTTGAACCTAAATCCAATGACCTAGTGAAATCTTTTTGATTTCACATTAGTTGATAACTCAACCAAATGTAACAGATATCCATTAACGTCTGTGCCTGGTGGGTTCGACACCCCTCACTCAACTACAAAGAGGTTTTTAGAACACAAAAAAGCAGAACAGTCGTGAAAGCAATACAATGGCATCAGTGCAGCGGGTCAATGGGGCTCTGGAGGCTTTCAGCATTTCAAAGAAGGCTGAGAGCTCTGGCTCCTATTCCAGTTCTGTGGGTCACTGCCCAACTCTTTCTATGGATTCAGAGGGGGGAATTCAGGCACTTCGATGACAATTGAAAGTTAACAGAGGAAGAAGGCAGGGAAAGAGCCATCTTTTACAGCAGACAGAAAACAAAACCCAAAACAAAGGAGGAAATTATGTCACAGTCTGGCCCTTCCACAAAAACATGTCGAGGCAGATAGCTGTAATAAGGAGGGGAAATATTGATTTGGAATACAAGGAGTTTTTATATAAATGTACAACCTGAATAGAACAAGTGGGGAAATCAATTAAAGAAAAAAAATCATATTGAATGAATATCAATGAGTCAATCATAAATTATATTTTCACGAGGGAACAGAACAACCCAACGTTGAGAACAAAGTCAAGAATTTAACGGGAGTTTTATTGGATTTACTTCTCTGGTTATTCCAAGCAGACGTCATAATAATAGGAGTGGTGGAATGCTGAAACAGTGCTTCAGGCCTCACGTGTGTGAGGGGAGACCATCACAGTTTGTATAGTGAACGTGGGGATGACAATGATGGGTGGTCGTTATTAGCAGGCTGTGTGGGTGGTCTCTGGGGTAGGGTCCACCCAACTGTCCTGGTCTCTATGTGAGGCGAGCAGTAAGTCCCCAGTGTGACCAGTGTGGGCCCTTTCTGCAGAGCCAGGCCTCTCTAACAGTGCTCTAGATAGTCAATGACCCGAGAGATGGACTTCTGCCCTGCGGTGCCCACATCACACTATGGAGAGAGAGGGGGGGGGGGGTGAAAGAGAGAGAGAGAAAGCAGAGGTCAGTTACCACACACTGAAGCACTCTCCACACAACATCCCTATTTAAACATAAGGCTACAGGAACCAGAGAGGGATACTACTCATGAGCCTATACAAGCTCAATGACACAATGAAGAAGCCACAATAAAGACATTTAAAAACAGACATTTTGCCTCCCGAGTGGCACAGTGGTTTAAGGCACTGCATCGCAGTGCTTGAGGCATCACTACAGACCCGTTACGTCCGGGTTAGGGGAGGGTTTGGCTGGCCGAGATTTCCTTGTCCCATCGCACTCTAGCGGCTCCCTGTGGCAAGCTGGGCACATGCAAGTCGACTTTGGTCGCCAGCTGGATGGCGTTTCCTCCGACACATTGGTGCGGCTGGCTTCCGGGTGAAACAAGCAGTGTGTCAAGAAGCAGTGTGGCTTGGCAGGGTCGTGTTTCGGAGGACGCATGGCTCTCGATCTTCGCATCTCCCGAGTGCGTAGGGGAGTTGCAGCAATGGGACAAGACTAACTACAAATTGGATATCACGAAATTGGGGAGAAAAAGTAGTTTTAAAAAAAGTTATAAAAACTGACATTTTTTTTATGTGAGAGAACTTACTGTAAGATTCATGAAATTGAGGAACTTCTTGAGCATTTCTGTCATTATTGAGAAATCTCCTTTGGGCAGGCTTTCCCTCACAGTAGTCACATTCATCTGAAAGAGAAGACTATGAATCAGCATTGAAACCATTGTTAGTTCTACTCATGTCCAATCTCTGATGATATTCAATCACAACAGGCAGATATAGAATGTCAGCGAACAGTAATTCTAGTGATAAACTAATCTCCATGTCCAAATCATCTCTTCGAGGGAAGACGCACCAGAACTGTAGCCACCATAACCAAGGTTAGTCATGCGCAGTGGATTACATGCTGGGTGTCAACGAACGGTGGTGATACAACATGTAGAATCGTCGAGAAAAGAAAATGATGGCCGATGTTCTGTGGTCAGAGGCGCTAGAATGGCCGGTCCACTCAGCCATCCATCTCTCTGATGCGATTCCTCCATTAAAAGCCGTATTCAGTTAGTTTAGGCTAAAACTTAGGAATTCAGTCATTGGAACTTGTCCAGTCCTTCTAGTGTACCCAACTAGTTATTTTGTTTGATATATGTTTTTGTTTTATTACAGATGACAGAGGTAGCGAGTAAAAGTTGGAGGGCGCTGAAAGAACAATGAGCCGGGTTTGGAACCATTCTGGCAGCAGTATGTATTCTACAGGCCGCTAGACCAGCCAGGCCACAGTCATTTTGTTTTAAGACAAAAGTCTTGTTTAAAGTCTGAGGCGTGACCTTTATGAGATAGAACACAGAGCCCTGTCCAGATAAAAGCCACAGCCTGGGACTGGTACAGGTTTATCAGAGAGGGATAACGTCCATGGCACATCAATCACAACCTAGCTGCCCTATGGGAGACTCAGCGAGAGAGAGTCCATTACTGCAGATGTACTGAGCTCTCAAGGCATCATTGGATCACTAATAACATCTTCAAAAGATTAAAGCCAGAATAACATTATCACAGCTTTTATTTTCCTTTTCCACAGTCGGGCCGTGAAACTTTTAAGATGGCAATTTTGAAGGAAACCATTGATGGTCCCTGAGAGAGGCTTTAAAATGACACAGATGACGGATGTTTATTGCAGCCGTTCGAACGAGCCATCGCAGACGAGTCAACTTGTCTAAATGGTGATGTGGGTATTTGAAGTGAACGTTGGGTACATGAGGAAACGACAGTCTAGTTTAACATGCATAATGGGGTGACCTCGGCACTAGCTATGCTGTACACAATGGATTAGTTCGCCTTACCTACGTTAAGATAAATGGCCAAAATGTAATGTACAGTGCATTCAGAAAGTG
This sequence comes from Oncorhynchus mykiss, assembly GCF_057628025.1. Lineage (NCBI taxonomy): Eukaryota > Metazoa > Chordata > Actinopteri > Salmoniformes > Salmonidae > Oncorhynchus > Oncorhynchus mykiss. The sequence continues at coordinate 14,762,111 of NC_143037.1, forward strand.
TTCAGACCCCTTGACTTTTTATTTTCCACATTTCGTGACATTACAGCATTATTCTAAAATTGATTATTTCCACCCTCAATCTACACAATACCCCATAATGACAAAGCAAAAACCGGTTCTAGAAATTTTGGCTAATGTATTACAAGAAAATAAAAATATCACAAGTATTCAGACCCTTTACTCAGTACTTTGTTTAAGCACCTTTGGCAGCGATTATAGCATTGTAGCAAGTCTTCTTGGGTATGACGCTACAAGCTTGGTAAACCTGTATTTGGGGAGTTGGTCCCATTCTTCTCTGCCAATCCTCTCAGGCTCTGTCAGGTTGGATGGGGAGCATCGCTGCACAGCTATTTTCAGGTCTCTCCAGAGATGTTCAATCGGGTTCAAGTCCAGGACACTCTAGGACCTTGAGACTCGTCCTGAAGCAACTCCTGCGTTGTCTTAGCTGTGTGCTCAAGATCGTTGTCCTGTTGGAAGGTGAACTTTCGCCTTAGTCTGAGGTCCTGAGCAGTCTCAAGCAGGTTTTCATCAAGGATATGTGTACTTTGCTCCGTTCATCTTTCCCTCAATCCTGACAAGTCTCCCAGTCCCTGCCACTAAAAAATATCCCCACAGCATGATGCCGTCACCACCATGCTTCACTTTAGGGATGCTGCCAGGTTTCCTCCAGACATGACGCTTGGCATTCAGGCAAAAGAGTTCAATCTTGGTTTCATCAGACCAGAGAATCTTGTTTCTTATGGTCCGAGTCCTTTAGGTGCATTTTGGAAAACTCCAAGCGGGCTGTCATGTGCTTTTTACTGAGGAGTGGCTTCCGTCTGGTCACTCTACCATAAAGGCCTGGTTGGTGGAGTGCTGCAGAGATGGTTGTCCTTCTGGAAGGTTCTCCCATCTCCACAAAGGAACTCTGTCAGTGACCACCAGGTTCTTGGTCACCTCCCTGACCAAGACCCTTCTCCCCCGATTGCTCAGTTTAGCCGGGTGGCCAGCTCTAAGAATAGTCTTGGTGGTTCCAAACTTCTTCCATTTAAGAATGATAGACACCACTATGTTCTTGGGACCTTCAATGCTGCAGACATGTCTTGGTACCCTTCCCCAGATCTGTGCATCGACACAATCCTGTCTGGGACCTCTACGGACAATTCCTTCAACCTCATGGCTTGGTTTTTGCTCTGATATGACCTATATAGACAGGTGTGTCTTTCCAAATCATGTCCAATCAATAGAATTTATCACTGGTAGACTCCAATCAAGTTGTAGAAACATCAGAAGGATGACCACCGGAAACAGGATGCTCACTCATAGCAAAGGGTCTGAATACTTATGTAATTAAGTTTTGTTTTGAATTTTGTATAAATGTATAAAAATGTATACAAACCTGTTTTCAATGTCATTATGGGGTATTGCGTGTAGATTGATGAGGAAAACAAATCATTAAATCCATTTTAGAATAAGGCTCTAAACTTAAAATGTGCAAAAAGGGAAGGGGTCTGAATACTTCCCGAATGCACTGTAAACTGTAGCCTAAAGTCTGCATGTCTAATGAACAAGGCCAAACTAGGTCTATACAACCCATTATGTGATGTGACCTTGTCTCATTGCTTCAACATGAAGTTGCTGCATCGGTTCAGGGTTAAACAGTTGTGTCGAGAACGGATCAATGATTTCACTGTTATTATCGACATTCGTTATGTTTCTTTATTCATCTCTCATCTCGCCTATTGCTTGTGTTTTTATCATTTAAATGATTTTCTGTAAAGTGTGTTCCGGATTTGAACTGCAATTTAAATAACAGTTTATTTGATTATGTAGAGCAGCCATGCCACTCAGAGCTGGCAGTGTGAGTGTCAGGAGTGCAAGGAGAGTGTCCTTACCGGACTCCCCTGACAGAGACAGCCCAGTAGCAGTGCTGTGTAGGAGGCCACTATGCTGTCCTCCATGTGCTTCCCAGCATGCTGAAGAGCTGCAGCAGGAAGGGATGGAGGGAGAAGGGAGAAAGTGTCAGTCACCAAAATATTAATAGAATAACCAATACAGCTCCTAACCTATATTCCAAACATGGGTTCCTCCGAATCTCTTTTCAGAGTTACCTAGATGCCATTATGCATCTATTACATTACACTCGGTTATATTTTATTGACTTATTTTGCGTTTATTTAACCAAGTAGGTCATTACCTTTGGTAAGGTCTATCTCCTCATTCTCTTCCTCTTTCTTGGCCTTCTCTTTCTCGCTGACGGCATTGGCGTTGTTGTTCTCTGAGGCCACCCATTGGATCTCGCCACCAGACTCCTGCCACTCGCCGCTCTGGTCCAGCTTGGGCTTGGGCACATCATTGATGAAGTCATCAGTCTCCGCCTCTGCCGCTATGGCCGCTTGCTCCCGCTGGAGGAAGAGCTGAGGGCACAAACACAAATCGGGTCAGAAAAGGTCGCACGTACATGTAAATCAGTAATCAACCCACCCATAAAAAAAATCCAATCAAACGTTATTTGTCACATGCACCAAATACAACAGGTGTAGACTTCACCACAAAATACTTACTTACGAGCACTTTCCCAAAAATGCAGAGTTAAATAGTTTTTAAAAATGTAGAAAAGGGAAATAGTAACAATAATGAGGCTATATACAGTGGGGCAAAAAAGTATTTAGTCAGCCACCATTTGTGCAAGTTCTCCCACTTAAAAACATGAGAGAGGCCTGTAATTTTCAAAGGTACACTTCAACTATGACAGACAAAATGAGAAAAAAAATCCAGAAAATCACATTGTAGGATTTTTTATGAATTTATTTGCAAATTATGGTGGAAAATAAGCATTTGGTCACCTACAAACAAGCAAGATTTCTGGCTCTCAGACCTGTAACTTCTTCTTTAAGAGGCTCCTCTGTCCTCCACTCGTTACCTGTATTAATGGCACCTGTTTGAACTTGTTATCAGTATAAAAGACTCCCGTCCACAACCTCAAACAGTCACACTCCAAACTCTACTATGGCCAAGACCAAAGAGCTGTCAAAGGACACCAGAAACAAAATTGTAGACCTACACCAGGCTGGGAAGACAATCTGCAATAGGTAAGCAGCTTGGTTTGAAGAAATCAACTGTGGGAGCAATTATTAGGAAATGGAAGACATACAAGACCACTGATAATCTCCCTCGATCTGGGGCTCCACGCAAGATCTCACCCCGTGGGGTCAAGATGATCACAAGAACGGTGAGCAAAAATCCCAGAACCACACGTGGGGACCTAGTGAATGACCTGCAGAAAGCTGGGACCAAAGTAACAAAGCCTACCATCAGTAACACACTACGCCGCCAGGGACTCAAATCCTGCAGTGCCAGACGTGTCCCCCTGCTTAAGCCAGTACATGTCCAGGCCCGTCTGAAGTTGGCTAGAGAGCATTTGGATGATCCAGAAGAAGATTGGGAGAATGTCATATGGTCAGATGAAACCAAAATATAACTTTTTGGTAAAAACTAAACTCGTCGTGTTTGGAGGACAAAGAATGTTGAGTTTTATCCAAAGAACACCATACCTACTGTGAAGCATGGGGGTGAAAACATCATGCTTTGGGGCTGTTTTTCTGCAAAGGGACCAGGACGACTGATCCGTGTAAAGGAAAGAATGAATGGGGCCATGTATCGTGAGATTTTGAGTGAAAACCTCCTTCCATCAGCAAGGGCATTGAAGATGAAACGTGGCTGGGTCTTTCAGCATGACAATGATCCCAAACACACATCCCGGTCAACAAAGGAGTGGCTTCGTAAGAAGCATTTCAAGGTCCTGGAGTGGCCTAGCCTGTCTCCAGATCTCAACTCCATAGAAAATCTTTGGAGAGTGTTGAAAGTCTGTGTTGCCCAGCAACAGCCCCAAAACACCACTGCTCTAGAGGAGATTTGCATGGAGGAATGGGCCAAAATACCAGCAACAGTGTGTGAAAACCTTGTGAAGACTTACAGAAAACATTTGACCTCTGTCATTGCCAACAAAGGGTATATAACAAAGTATTGAGAAACTTTTGTTATTGACCAAATACTTATTTTCCACCGTAATTTGCAAATAAATTCATAAAAAAATCCTACAATGTGATTTTCTGAATTTTTTTCCCTCATTTTGTCTGTCATAGTTGAAGTGTACCTATGATGAAAATTACAGGCCTCGCCTTTTTAAGTGGAAGAACTTGCACAATTGGTGGCTGACTAAATACTTTTTTGCCCCACTGTACAAGGAGCACCGGTACCAATGTGCAGGGGTACGAGGTAGTTGAGTTAATATGTACATGCGGGTAGGGGTAAAAGTGACTAGGCAATCAGGATAGATAATAAAACAGTAGCAGCAGTGTAATGTGAAGAGTGAAATAGTGTGAAAGTGTGTTTGGCGTCAACATGCATGTGTGTGTGAGCGGAAGTAGTCTGTGTGTGTTGGAGTGTCAGTGTAGTATCTGAGCGTGGGTAGAGTTCAGTGAGTGTGCATAGAGCCATTGCAAGAAAGATAAAAAGGGGGTCAAAGCAAATAGTCTATGTAAGGGATAATCAACGAGGGGCTAGGAGTTCTCTGGAAAATAATGAACGGCGTGGAAGGTGTGTTCCACGACGAGCTAGCGGAGTGGAACTGACCTCCCACAGAGATGCATTATTTTCCAGACAACGCAGAGCCCCAAGCTGATTGTCCCTTTTATACCATGGCTATAATTTAACACATTTACTGCTGTTAATGTGTTTATTTTGCAGGTAGACGTGTTCAACATCCACTGAAGTAGCTAGCAAGTTTACTAGATAGCGACAGTAGTTGCCTAGACAACCAAAACCAGCACTAGCTATTATGAAAATCTAACTCAACAATGTTTTCAATTTGACTTTTGCTTTTCAAAAGCAGCTCAAAGAGCATAGCCATTGAATTCTACCGTGCAAATAAACCATGTGTTATAGAAATAATGCACGCTCTAGAATGCACATCAAGCCAATCAATATTCAACAATGCCATGGTATAAATCCATTTATAAACTGGGTAGGTCGAGCCCTGAAGGCTGATTGGCTTACAGCCGTGGTATATCAGGGGTATGACAAAACAATATTTGCGTATGTAACCAGTTTATAATAGTAATAAGGCACTCTGGATCTTCCTGTGGCGGTCCTCATGAGAGCCAGTTTCATCGTAGCACAGTTGGTTTTGGCGACTGCACTTAAAGACACTTGAAATGTTCCGGGTAGGGGTAAAAGTGACTAGGCAATCAGGATAGATAATAAAACAGAGTAGCAGCAGTGTAATGTGAAGAGTGAAATAGTGTGAAAGTGTGTTTGGCTGACCATGTCTTAAAGTAATGATGAACCGTCGTTTCTCTTTGCTTATTTGAGCTATTCTTGCCCTAATATGGACTTGGGTCTTTTACCAAATAGGGCTATCTTCAGTATACCACCCCTACCTTGTCACAACACAACTGATTGGCTCAAATGTATTAAGGAAAGAAATTCCACAAATTAACTTTTAACAAGGCACAACTGTTAATTGAAAAGCATTCCAGTTGACTAACGCATGATGCTGGTTGAGAGAATTCCAAGAGTGTGCAAAGCTGTCATCAAGGCCAAGGGTGGCTACTTTGAAGAATCTCAAATATAAAATATATTTTGACTTGTTAACTACATAATTCCAAATGTGTTATTTCATAGTTGTCATGTCTTCACTATTATTCTACAATGTAAGAAAACAGTACAAATAAAGAAAAACCCTTGAATGAGTAGGTGTGTCCAAACTTTTGACTGGTACTGAATATATAACTCCAATAAAATATATTATTCTATATCTATGCCTATGAGATCGCATTATTGCTCATTGAAGTGTATGAGACCTCAATACGACCTATGAGCCCACAAACACACACACCCTTCAGTTCTCTAACCCACCTGCACCAGGGCAGCGATGGCAGTGAGCGATCCTTCTGTCTTGAGCTCCTCTTTGTCAGCCACCAGGACAGAGTTGAAGGGAGCTCCTCCATCCATCGCCATCTCCACCAGGCAGTAGCGGTTCCTGGCACTGTACTCCACCAGGTTGATCAGCAGGCCCAGCCCCTGGAGAATCATCACACGTCAAATTGAAGAAATACACCCCCCCCCCCTCACACGCAAACCGAGCTATACAAACCCCTACAAATTCACACTACACCCCCCTCACCAGTACTCGGATGTCGAACCTCCTCTCCTGAGGAAGGTACTGTGGGACCCGGAGCACACAGTTCAACGATGTCATCATCATGTCCTCCTGCTCGCCTGTCTTGGTGCTTCCCCATTCTACACACACAGGGTAGAACACAGTCACTATGGGGCCTCATCAACAGTTATGTGCATAACACATTTTGGAAGCCGAATTTCTTTAGGGGTCAAATTAAAAAGCATTAACGCACTTCTGTGAATGAGAGGCGAGTGCTGCCCAGTGCCCAAGATGGTGTAGGTATGCTTATGTCCTCAATAACCATAATCATATACGACCACCACAGTGGCATTGGCACCATCTGCTCATTCTGTGTCCAGATGATACTTTGTGAGCCATGGAGTGTGTGTGTCTCTATATTCAAGTGTGTGTGTGCGCACGCCTCACCATTGTCGTGGGTGAGGTTTAGCAGCACGCCGATGATGGCCCTCATGCAGTCCTCCACGGCTTTGCCCACATTGCTGTGGCTGGTGTAGGGCAGGGCGGTGCCCGCCAAACACAGGGCGCTGTTCACTCCCATCTCCCGGCTATAGCGCTGGATCATCTCCTCACAGTGCCACAGAGCCCTGTCAATACCCCCACACAGGGAAAATTGATTATTCATTAGTTTATGTACCAAGGACCAAGGAAGCACAACAGTATTGAACCAGAGGTAGTCAGCTATATAGCGCACTTCCATTTACGGCCCCTTACGTCCACTCAAGTTTGAAGATTCTCATATTTCAGCATTGAACTTTTAGCCTTCTGATGTTGTGCTGGGAGATAATAGTCTTAATATTTGATGGGAGGATTGTTTGGCTGACAGACTGGACTGAAAGGGTCTGGAAGACAGCTCTGGAGGGACTTGATACTGAATTAAACACTACCACAACGGCAGTGTGTGTCTGGCAAATAAGCTTCAACGATTTCTTCAGGGCAACAATTCTTCCTATTGGGTTTTTGTATTATTCAGACAACGCGGGAAAAGCTAGTGCTTGTAAACCAATGAAAAACTGGTATGAAATTATTTGAATGCAGTAACACACGTTTACATTGTGTCTCTTTACATATACAGTGGGGTCCGAAATGATAGATTAAGATGATTGATTAAGATGATTAAGATGAGCCATAATGACAAATCAAATAATGAGCTATATTACATGCAAAAAAAGGGGGACATTTTGTATACTAATACAATTGCCTAGATAGAGTTGAGAGAATTAAAAAAAATGTTTTTTAATTTTTTTTTAAAGGTATTGGGTCAAAATTAGACACCCCTACATATTCTCATCAACTAGTCAAATGTTTTGTATTTGATGTCATATTCCTAGCACCCAATGACTGCATCAAGCTTGTGACTCCACAAACTTGTTGGATGCATTTGCAGTTAGTTTTGGTTGTGTGTCAGATTATTTTGTGCCAAATAGAAATGGTAAATTTGTCATTTTTGAGTAACTTATTGTAAATAAGAATAGAATCTTTCTTGTGGATGCTGCCATGATTACAGATAATCCTGAACGATTGGTGAATAATGATGATTGAGCAAGAGGGTCAAAGACCATTACCCGCCAGAAACGCTAACCTCTCACCATTACCAATAACGGGACGGTTAGCATGACTTGGTGGTATCATCTTTCACCCTCTAATTTCCTCATGCATAATTCTTCACGATTCATTCAGGATTATCCGTAATGGTAGCATTCACATTAAATGTAGAAGAGTTTAGAAACATTCCATTCTTATTTACAATAAAAGTGACTACAAAATGACAATACAAAATGTATAACCAAAATTAACTGCAAATGCATCCAACAAGTTTGTAGAGTCACAAGATTGATGTATTCAATGCATGCTGGGAATATGGCATCAAATACTAAAAATGTTTGAGAACTTTAACAAATCTGAACAATTGTATTAGCATACAATATAGCTCAGTATATTTGGGGGTATATATTTATTTTCAATAGTCATTATTGCTCATCTTTATTAAGGGTGTCAATTTCGGACTCCACTTTAGACATACGCCTACACCATTAGGAAGACAGCATCCCCGACAATACATTTTAAAAAAGGCAGTGCGAAGCGGGAGAGAACGAAGGGTGAATTTAACCATAACAAAAGGTTAGCAACAGACGTGCATGACTGCAGCATGGCTAACCAGCAGCAAAACAGCTTCATGCAAAATAAAAACAATAATGAGATTTGAAATAATGGGGGATCATCCGTTAAGGCAGAGAGGAGAGCAAAGGCAGAGTTAATATATTATCTGGCGGAGGGGGCTGTTAATGAGGGCCTCTGCGCTGCTGTGTACTGCTGTGTGGCTCGACCCCTCCGATTTCTCCCCCCGTAATAGAATTAGCGCGGCCGGCTGAATGCGGCTAATCAAGCTGCTGTGTGCGATGTCAGAGCGGCTCTTTGTTGACCCAGTCGGAGAAGCCTCCTGGCTGGGGGTGCAAGGGGTGACGCAGGGGTTAGGAACCTGAGCAGAGCGACCAAGGCCCTGGCTGCAGGCAACGAACCCTGCCCGGGACAGGGCTAATTCAGGTATAAAGACAGAACAGTGGCTGTGGTGGGACGAGGGGTGGAGGGGTTGGGGCACTGGAACGATTGGGGGGTGGCTGAACCATACAAGGGGAGAGTGGGGGTATTGAAAGGGAGATGGTAGGTAAGGCAAACGTATACGGGGCAGAGTTAGCTTTACAGACCGGCATAGGAGCAGGATGAGGGGGGAATGCCGTGATTGACTATGTCAAAACAGAACCCAACACACAGCATAATGAAAACTGACATTTCCCAATACAGCTGCATACAGACACTTTTGTACATTAATTACTCTTGTAACACAATGTAGTGTCAGTGAGGAGTCCGGTGCATTTCTGTAGCCAAAGAAGACTGAATTGTGTGGGTGTTAGTGGCCCACTATATGGCATGCATCCAAAATGGCACCCTATTCCTTATAATGCTTATCAACTTTTGACCAGGGCCCCTATGTAGGGAACAAGATGACCCCTCAACCTCATGACCAGGGGCCCTATGTAGGGAACAGGATGACCCCTCAACCTCAATGAGATGCTGTCTGGCGATACAGGTGATAAATGCAATACACAGTCTGGAGCTTAATGCACAACACACAATGTGTGTGTGTGTGTGTGTGTGCGCATCCATACAGGCCACTTACTTGGCTGAAGAGCAGATAAGCTGGGAGTCCTTATAAGCGATCAGGTAGCCCTGGTTCTCTGGGTTGTGAACAGTTACCTGCACAGAGCAACAACAGAGTTACAGAGTAAATACAACACTTTATCTCAAATCAAGTGAATGCATTACTGCACACAGAGTCCCTTCTAGAAGACTCCCACTGGATTCACTGACTGAGTTGATCAATAAGCGCAGGCTTAGTGCCAGGTTTGCACGCACACACACACACACACACACACACACACACACACTAATCTAGCCTCAGCAGACCTGCAATCTAAACCTTCACTCTGTACTCGGGCTGAGATTGAAACCGAGCACAACTGTAGGCTTAGGAGGCATGAGCAGCTGTTACTAAGATCAATATTTTCCATGGATACTTTATAAATGACATTAAATAAGATCTAGGAAGCGCTATGAGCGGGGCCCCGATTAGGAATCCAGCCTTCTGGTGGCCAGAAGTGTTGTCCAAGACATTAGTATGTGTACTCACGCTCTCCAACACCCGTAGACACCTCTCAGCTCCCCACAGTGACGCCATCAGCTTCTCCTCATCATCCTCGTGGCGCAGGTTCTCCACACATTCTTTTACTGCAGAAACAAGGAAAGTTGGTTCAACCACAACCACCTAAATCAGGTAAGAGTTGGACCAAAACAATGGAAACGCCACGTCATGCCCACGTCCGCCCTTGGAGGACAGATCCAACATCTCCTCATTGCCTGCCATCAAAATGTGCCTACATTTAGGCTATCCTTTATTAGTGATTTAAAAAAAAAACATCAATATTATTTGATGATATCATAGCAATACCGTAACTCAATGTTAAAAAATTTGCTAAGTTGCAAGTTGTAGCTAGTGCCAGTCGGTTGTGCCTGCGCCAAAACACCGGTATTTATCATCCTATAGCTTGTTCTCCATCTTTTTAAATAGTGAGCCAACATGTTTTCAGCACTTTTATTTCCATGACTGACCAAAATGAAATTTCTCCTGCCCTCTCATCTCTGCAGCATACACAGTGAGCAATATGTTTGGAACATTGAATCGCAGTATCGAATCGCAACACATAGAGAATCGTGTGAATCTCAATACATATCGGCATCGAAGTATGGTAATAATATATTGTGAAGTCCTTGTCAACTCCCGGCTCCATTGTTTATATGTGTAATTCACATTACGTTGGGGTAAAAATCTGACTATAATGCTGGTATGGATGGCTCAGTCTCCATAGCAACGGCTCCGCTTGGGCTGCTCTGTTCAATGAAGAGACATAAGAGAGCAGTTAACGACTTGTCACTCAAAACTCAATGAACATTTTCTGTGAAATAATCTCCCTCTACATTTCACAAGGTTGAAGCACTTCTTGCATCATGTTCTGATCTTAATGAGACATGAAGATATCACTTAACCAGAGCAACTTGAACAGACCCTACCCGGCCCTAACCTGCTGTATAATGTCGGGGTCCGTTGGGCTCGGGGAGCAGAGCTCTAATGTCAACCCCAATACGTTCATGTCATCGCCACCAATCAACTGCATTACACCTAAGAAGGACTTCAAATACCACCAACGATTTCCAGTGGTGTAAAGTACTTAAGTAAAAAATGACTACTTAAGTCGTTTTTTGGGGTACCTGTACTTTATATTTGAAAATTTTACTTCACCAAATTCCTAAAGAAAATAATATACATTTTACTCCATACATTTTCCCGACACCCAAAAGTATGTTACATTTTGAATGCTTAGCAGGACAGGAAAATGGTTCAATCCACGCATTTATCAAGAGAACGTCCCTGGTCATCCCTTCTGCCTCTAATCTGACAGACAAGATTTTGGAGTGCGCCCCTGGCTATCCCAAAAAATTAAATTGCTTAATGTAAGAAATTTGAAATGATGTACAATTTTATTTTTGATACTTAAGAATAATTAAACACAAATCATTTCACTTTAGTAATATTGAGTCATTTTCTAATAAAAGGTATCTTTACTTTAAGTATGATAATTGGGTACTTTTTCCACCACTGCCGATGTCTATATTATAGCTATGCCACCAGCTTATCCGAAGAGGAGTTAGCATTTAGCAAAAAATGCTAAATCTGAAAATTACAACTTAGAAATATTATGGAGTGAAAACAGCCAAATAGGATTTTAACCAGACTGTGGGCCTCTAAAAATACAAATACAGTGGCTTGCGAAAGTATTCACCCCTTTGCCATTTTTCAGATTTTGTTGCCTTACAACCTGGAATTGAAATAGATTTTTGGGGGTTTGTATCATTTGATTTACACAACATGCCTACTACTTTAAAGACGCTAAATATTTTTTTATTGTGAAACAAACAAGAAGTAAGACACCAAAACAGAACTTGAGCATGCATAACTATTCACACCCGCAAAGTCAATACTGTAGAGCCACCTTTTGCAGCTGAAAATCTCTTGGGGTATGTCTCTATAAGCTTGGCACATCTAGCCACTGGGACTTTTGCCCATTCTTCATGGCAAAACTGCTCCAGCCCCTTCAAGTTGGATGGGTTCCGCTGGTTACAGCAATATTTAAGTCATGCCACAGATTCTCAATTGGATTGAGGTCTGGGCTTTGACTTGGCCATTCCAAGACATTTCAATGTTGACCCTTAAACCACTTGAGTGATGCTTGAGCAGTATGCTTAGGGTCATTGGCCTGCTGGAAGGTGAATGTTCATCCCAGTCTCAATTCTCTGGAAGACTGAAACAGGTTTACCTCAAGAAATTCCATGTATAAAGCGCCATTCATCATTGCTTAAATTCTGACCAGTTTCCCAGTCCCAACCGATTAAAAACATCCCCACCGCATGATGCTGCCACCACCATGCTTCACTGTGGGGATGCTATTCTTGGGCTGATGAGGTGTTGGGTTTACGCCAGACATAGCGTTTTCCATGATGGCCATAAAGCTCAATTTTAGTCTCATCTGACCAGAGTACCTTCTTCCATGTGTTTGGGGAGTCTCCCACATGCTTTTTGGCGAACACCAAATGTGTTTGCTTATTTTCTTTCTTTAAGCAATGGCGTTTTTTCTGGCCACTCTGTGGAGTGTACGGCTCAGTGGTCTTATGGACAGCTACTCCAATCTCCGCTCTGGAGCTTTGCAGCTCCTTCAGGGTTATCTTTGGTCTGTTGCCTCTCTGAATAATGCCCTCCTTGCCCGGTAAATGCGTTTTTGTGGGCGGCCCTCTCTTGGCAGGTTTGTTGTGGTGCCATATTCTTTCCATTTTTTAATAACGTATTTAATGGTGCTCCGTGGGACGTTCAAAGATTCAGATATTTCTTTTTATAACCCAACCCTGATATGTACTTCTCCACAACTTTGTCCCTGACCTGTTTGGAGAGCTCCTTGGTCTTCATGGTGCCGCTTGCTTGGTGGTACCACTTGCTTATTGGTGTTGTAGACCCTGGGGCTTTTCAGAACAGGTGTATATATACTGAGATCATGTGACAGAATGCACACAGGTGGACTAACTAATTATGTGTCTTCTGAAGGTAATTGGTTGCACCAGATCTAATTTAGGGGCTTCATAGCAAAGGGGTGAATACATATGCATGCACCACTTTTCCGTTTTTAAATTGAAATTTTAAAACAAGTTACTTTTTCATTTCACTTCGCCAATTGACTATTTTGTGTATGTCCATTACATGAAATCCAAATAAAAATCTAATTACAGATTGTTATGCAATAAAATAGGAAAAACGAAAAGGGGGATGAATACTTTGGCAAAGCACTGTAGCGACAGATTTGATTAATATCCACCTCATTTGACCGGCTTTGTTTTGAATAGGCACCAATCACTGCGTCCGTGTTCTATCCCCCAACAGTCTGTGTTCCATTGATCTCTTATCCCCATCCATTCTGGTATCGCTGAGCCAAAATGTCAACCCAGCTACAACTCCTTTTAAGAACATTGTTTCATTGTGTTATGGAATAGGTTAGGTAGATGGCAGACCACAGCTTACTACCACTTCCACACTCCATTTCCCCTGGTGGCAGCAGCAACCATGTCCAGACGTTGAGCCTGGTTGATAAGCACTTTAGGTGCTGCCAATTAGGGTGATCGTGACTAAGTGTCCAAGCTGTGGGTTTGTTTGGTGGCCATTTCATTCGATGTTCAGTCATGCATTGCTCTGATGCCGGAAAATGAAGGAAATTCACATGAGCACCACAATGTCTACTCCACCCATGCTCTACCAAGGTTTCCCAGCACACAGCTTTGACCCACTACAGTAGCTATGTTAGTCTATTGTACTTCAAACGATGTGTAGGCAGGTTGCGTAAGATAAAGTCTCAAACCATTGGTCTCTCAAGTCTCCACCGTTCTCTTCTCCGTAGAAGCAAGACGTGCACACTCGTACACACACACACCACACTCCCCGTCTATAGCCACTCAACAAAGCTCTTTTAAGAGCAATGTAATAAGTGAAAATAAGCACAGACCGTGTGTGCACTGGGGCTGGGAGCAGGGTGTCAAAAAAGGCAAACCCAGGACCTTCAGATCTCTGTGACACACACAAAAACAGTCACACAGCCAACCAGGTTACCATGCATGGCATCATCCTTTGAATCCTCAAAGGTCACGCAAGCAAGCAATGTTTGTGTTGTTTAACCTGGGTGCACAACCACCCCAAGGATACTTTTCACTTAGATGGCAACTTCAGGTTTTAGAGAACACATTGAAAAGTAACTTGACACTGATAGTCAGCGCAACACATGGATTACAATGACATTAAGAAAATTGCATTGACAGAGGGAGTGTACTGAATCAATGCATAAGGTAAGGGCTGTATAACATTAGCTAGCTACATGGCTAAGCAAGCCAAATTGACCAGTGTATGGAGTAACGTTAGCTAACATAAGATGAACAACACCCATTGCGTGTTTTATACATTAGCAGCGTGGCAGTTTCCCAAAGTTTGGTGTTGACTATGAACTTTACATACTTTAGCTAGCTGGGCTTTGTGGAAGAATGTCAAAATACAGCACGTGTTAGAGCCTTGTTGGTTTCTAGCTAGCTAACGTTCCTGGCTAATGTTAGTTGGCTACCTTACTGGCAATATAGCGAATATCCTTGGCTGCTCTTATTTGTGTTCGTGCTTTGATTACATGCAAGTGTCAAGGTCAACAGTTTAAACAGATGACTTCAGCCATGTGAAAAACCTTCCATAGCAAAATAAAGCTAGCTTCCTTTGCTTGTTGCTTGCCTCTCATCCAAATGGTGTTAGCTAGCTAATAGCACTGTTGCTGCGTAACCCAACTGCTTTCGTCCGGTTTTCGAACTCAGTTTCGGCTGAAAAGACCTTAGCATTGTCAGAAATGCTTTAGCATTGTCAGAAATGCTAAACAAAGGTAGCACCTCCTTGGTTCTTAAAGACAGAAATGAGCAAAGTTTGAGCTAAGCAGAGCGCAGAAAATACTAAATCGCTCAAAGTCTGATGTGTGGTTGTTGGTAACAGCAAGACTGCTCATGACGAGAGGCGTGTTGCGTCACTCCAATTCAATTGATTAGCAAATATTCAACATTGTGTCATATTGGCTTAGATATGATGGTAGGGAGATTTGAATTTAACATTGAGCTTCAACCAATGCCATATTGAACATTAGTATACTGCCACAGTGATTCCACCATTTGGGATCTCCTTGATTTCCCCACAGGTAGTCATGAGTGAGCTTCAACAGGGCTGTCTGTATCCAGACAAACACAATGAAAAAGTAACACATAAAATACTAATAACATTCAATACGAATACATTTTTTGTCATACCAACAATGCATTTTGAATTGTCAACTCCTAGGATCAGGGGAACCGCCCTTCGGGGTGTTTAGCCTAGACACAGAACACACAGTTTCAGGGTAACGTGGTGTAGGTCTAGCTCACCTTTATCCACTATGTGGTCCAGGCCTCCAAGAAGCCTTAGCTCCTCTTTAAACCAGTCCCCGGCCCGCTTGGAGGTCAGCGATAACAAGGTCTCCATGGCTAAATGCCCCGTCTGCGTTCGCAACAGATACACAGGGAGTAATGAAAACACATTTACATCACACATACAGGGTATAAAATGGACATTACTGACCGTGTACTGTGATTCAAAGAGGCCAACTATGACAGACAATAACAGGAGGAAAAACAGGAACAAAAATATGACTTCCGTCCTTCCAGTGAAGGAGGGTGCCAGGAGAAGCTAGTTTGCATGCAGGTGGCGTTTGAATCCAACCAAAACAATACTGCCGTCTCTAATTACATTGTCGATAAAAATAAGCTTTCTAACACTATTAAATATTTTAAAGCAAACTGTTGAGCTCAAACGATAAGAGAATCTAATGATTCATTCAACATGGAAGCTAACAGTCTAACAGTCAGAAATATTAAGAGTGCTTAAACGAATGAAAATAAGTTGGAGGCATTGAGGTGAATGGTCAGTCTGCTCTCTGAAGAATAGGGGCTGCATCCCAAATGGCACCCTACTTTTGACCGGAGCCCTATGGGCCCTTGTCAAAAGTAGTGCACTACATAGGGATTAGGTTGCCATGTAGGACACCGACTACAACATCAGCAGAGAGGATATTTATAGAGGATGGGAGTGAAAAAAGACAAACATCAAAAGGCCCTGTCATTACGTCATCAGACGTTCAAATTAATCAGATCAAACTGTTTAAACTCTGCAGTTTGCCAGACCCAATTCAAATACATGATTTCCATTGGCTCTACCGTGCAAAGCCATAGTGTCAGAGTCGACTGTTCATCCATTTCTACAAGGGGATAGGTCACCATTTTTTAAAAAATTTATACATACAGTATCAGTCAAAAGTTTGGACACCTACTCATTCAAGAGTTGTTTTTTTACCATTTTCTATATTGTAGAATAATAGTGAAGACATCAAAACTATGAAATAACACATATGGAATAATGTAGTAACCAAAAAAAGTGTTAAATCAAAATATATTTTAGATTGTTCAAAGTAGCCACACTTTGCCTTGACGACAGCTTTGCACTCTCTTGGCATTCTCTCAATCATCTTCACCTGGAGTTCCCACATATGCTGAGCACTTGTTGGCGGCTTTTCCTTCACTCTGCGATCCAACTCATCTCAATTGGGTTGAGTTTGGGTGGTTGTGGAGGCTAGGTCATCTGATGCAGCACTCCATCCCTCTCAATCTTGGTCAAATATCCCTTACACAGCCTGGAGGTATGCTTTGGGTCATTGTCCTGTTGAAAAACAAATTACATCCAATCTGGTTTGCGCTTAGTCGGACTGGTGTGTCGCTGCAGAATGCTGTGGTAGGCATGCTGGTTAAGTGTGTCTGGAATTCTAAATAAGTCACAGACAGTGTCACCAGCAAATCACCCCCATACCATCACACCACCTCCATGCTTCACGGTGAGAACCACATGCGGAGATCATCCGTTCACCTACTCTGTATCTCAAAGACACGGTGGTTGGAACCCAATAACTCAAATTTGGACTCATCAGAACAAAGGACAGATTTCCACCGGTCCAATGTCCATTGCTTGTGTTTCTTGGCCTAAACAAGTCTCTTCTTATTATTGGTGTCCTTTAGTAGTGGTTTCTTAGCAGCAATTCAACCATGAAGGCCTGATTCATGCTGAACACTTGATGTTGAGATGTGTCTGTTACTTGAACTCAGTGAAACACTTATTTGGGCTGCAATTTCTGAGGCTGGTAACTCCAATGAACTTATCCTCTGTGGCACAGGTAACTCTGGGTCTTCCTTTCCTGTAGCAGTCCTCATAAGAGCCTGTTTCATCATAGCGATTGATGGTGTTTGCGACAGCACTTGAAGAAACTTGAAATGTTCCGGATTGACTGACCTTCATGTCTTAACGTAATGATGGATTGACATTTCTCTTTGCTTATTTGAGCTGTTCTTGGCATAATATGGACTTGGTCTTTCACCAAATACACTACCGTTCAAAAGTTTGGGGTCACTTAGAAATGTCCTTGTTTTTTAAAAAAGCACATTTTTGGTCCATTAAAATAGCATCAAATTGATCAGAAATACAGTGTAGACATTGTTAACGTTGTAAATAATGACTATTGTAGCTGGAAACGGTTGATTTGTAACTGAATATCTACAGAGGCCCATTATCAGCAACCATCAGTCCTGTGTTCAAATAACACATTGTGTTAGCTAATCGAAGTTTAGCATTTTAAAAGGCTAATTGATCATTATAAAACCCTTTCACAATTATGTTACCACAGCTGAAAACAGTTGTTTTGATAAAATAAGCAATAAAACGGGCCTTCTTTAGACTAGTTGAATATCTGGAGCATCAGCATTTGTGGGTTCGATTACAGGTTCAAAATGGCCAGAAACAAAGAACTTTCTTCTGAAACTCGTCAGTCTATTCTTGTTCAGAGAAATGAAGGCTATTCCATGTGAGAAATTGCCAAGAAACTGAAGATCTCGTACAACGCTGTGTACTACTCTCTTCACAAAACAGAGCATACTGGCTCTAACCAGAATAGAAAGAGGTGCACAACTGAGCAAGAGGACAAGTACATTAGAGTGTCTAGTTTGAGAAACAGACACCTCACAAGTCCTCAACTGACAGCTCCATTAAACAGTACCCGCAAAACACCAGTCTCAAAGTCAACTCTGAAGAAGCGACTCCGGGATGCTGGCCTTCTAGGCAGAGTACCTCTGTCCAGTATCTGTTATTTTGCCCATCTTAATCTTTTATTGACCAGTCTGAGATATGGCATTTTCTTTGCAACTCTGCCTAGAAGGCCAGCATCCCGGAGTCGGCTCTTCACACCTATGTGAATAATCCAATAAAAATCCTTTGTTTCCAGCTACAATAGTCATTTACAATATTAACAATGTCTACACTGTATTTCTGATCAATTTCAAGACTCTTGAAATGTTCCGGATTGACTGACCATGTCTTAAAGTAATGATGAACCGTCGTTTCTCTTTGCTTATTTGAGCTATTCTTGCCCTAATATGGACTTGGTCTTTTACCAAATAGGACTATCTTCAGTATACCACCCCTACCTTGTCACAACACAACTGATTGGCTGAAACGCATTAAGGAAAGAAATTCCACAAATTAACTTTTAACAAGGTATACCTGTTAATTGAAAAGCATTCCAGGTGACTAAGCTGGTTGAGAGAATGCCAAGAGTGTGCAAAGCTGTCATCAAGGCAAAGGGTGGCTACTACAAATATATTTTGATTAGTTTAACACTTTTTTGGTTACAACATGTTTTAATATATGCTTCTTCATAGTTTTGATGTCTTCGCTATTATTCTACAATGTAGAAAGTAGTAAAAATAAAAATACTTGAATGAGTAGGTGTCCAAACATTTGACTGGTACTATCTATATAAAAATGTTATTATAAGTCATGTTTTTTTGTTAACGGTTACAGATACCTGACTGAGGGTTTTTCCACCCAACAACGCAGTGGTGGTTAGAGCGTTGGGCCAGTAACCGAAAGGTTGCTAGATCAAATCCCCGAGCTTACAAGTTAAAAATCTATCATTCTGCCCCTGAACAAGGCAGAATGACAGCGTAGACACTGTTCCTAGGCGGTCAAATAAGAATTTGTTCTTAACTGACTTGCTTAGTTAAATAAAGGTTAAACAAAAAGACAGGAGGACAGAGGGTTGCAGCTAGCCTCCATCCTCTAAGCAAAAACCAGGGTCGTATTCATTAGGGAACCAAATGGAAAAGAACAGACAAACCGAGAAGGACCACCTGAACTTGTCCAATAGGAAACAAAAAAAGTGTGTTTTCCTTTACATAACATTTGTAGTTGAATATGACCCAAGGAGGACTATCTCTACAGGAGACCCGTACCGTGATGTTCTCCAGGTCCAGGTGCTTGTTGTGCACCGTGTCGCACAGCTTGCGGATCTTCTCCTTGACCTTTGACATCTCCTTGGTGGTGAGCTGGTCGTCCTTGGCCACTGAGTGGTCCCCATCCAGCTCCAGCAGGCGGATCATCAGGTCTAGACTGGCCCGGTCCAGGTCCATGTTGAGTCTGTCTCGGCTCAGTATGTACATCAAGCTAGCTGTGCACAGGGACAGGTTCTAGAGGGGGGGAGGACAGAGAAAGGATATGTGAACCTGATATCCTGACTTTTTAAAGTGGTGTCCACAGATCTGACAGAAACCAAGTCAAGTCAGCCACCATCTCTGAAGAGGCAGGGGGCTTCACTTACCGGGTGCTGTGGGGCGTCGTTGAGTGTCTTGAAGACCTGGGCCACCTTCCCCCTGGCCCTCAGATGCATCCTGAAGCTGGGCATGGCACACCTGGTGGCCAGGCTAATGACACTGCAGGAGAGGACAGATAAATACTATTTTATTGAATTGAACAGAGAGGGGGGGGTCACTGCCTCTGCAAGATCATCAAGCTCTTTACTGCCATGAATCATTACCTTAACCATAATGAATATGCCAAAGAATGTGACCCTGTATCAGCAGTTAGTGGAAACTAGTCTTACCTAAGGCAGCGTGTGTTGAGGGGCTGGCCACTCTTCAGGCCGGTGGCCAGGTACTCGAAGTCGTCGGTGAACTCCTGGTTCTCTCCAAACTCCACCACGTCGTTGAAGTGCTTGACATGCTGGACTACCGTGTATAGCTGGGACAAAGAGTTGTTGGGTTCATCAAATCACATAACGTAGGTACTAGATCGAGCTTAGAGCCCAGTCCTGCTATTCCCAGCATCAGAGCTATGCACCCACCAACCGCCTGCCTTGTTGGTCAGGAGCCAAGACCACAAACACAAGACAGCAAATGAAACTGCAGATGGAATTTAAAGATGTGAGATACTCATTACACTGCTCCTGCCTATGGAACTGCCCACACTGCAGTTCCTAGAGGGGCTCACACTGCTTAGCATGCAAGACACCTCTGTAATAAGATAAATAACTACAGATGGTTACATTAACCACTGTTTAGCGATTCAAGGATCCTGCAGTACTGTCTTATAGGAGGTATGGAGTAATCGATACACAGCCTCAGAATTCACTGATTCGTTTCAAGAGGCTATTTCTAAATAAGATGAATTACACCTGACCAAACAAGATATGTCTGATCATTATCCTTTCAGTTGAATTGGTGCTTTTGTTTAACTACATTTTCAACATTGTAAACCAGGTCCCATATTCATTAGGTGATCAAGGATCAGGTCCCCCTGTCCAAATAAAACGTATTCATTATGATCTGGAAGGCAAAACTGATCATAGATCAGCATGTTTAATCCAAGATGATTGATACATACAGCCCCAGGACAATCGCTTGTGTTTTTATAGGCTGTACTTCATAGATACTGAGATCCAGACACAACCTGTGTTCGAATACCCATACTGACATACTACATACTTAATGAGCATATATACACACACACACACACACACACACACACACACAATGTACTAATTAGTTAATTTTAGTATACTGTAAACGAACGGTATTGTTTCAGTTGAGTGTACTAGCGCTACACCTCCCAGAAGTTGATGCTGTCGCTATGCAACCTCTTGTTAGCATAACAAATTACTAGCTAGACATTTTACAACTTCGGGTGCATTCTTCAATTCAATCTGGAGTGCCAGAGTGCGCTCTGGGCGTTAGTAAATTCATCAGTTATTCTGAGCTCTGGTACACTCGAGAGTGACGAGAGTGCTTTGAAATCAGAGTAGCTAGCCAGAGCGAATTTACGAACGCACACAAATGTCCATTGAGAACACACAACTATACCACTTAAGAATGACTGGAATAATCAATAAACGTTGGGTAGTAAGTTAGATAGCATATAGTTAATATACTGGCAAGTTAAATGCATTAATAGCAAACTAACGTTAGGTAGCTAGCTAAAATACCGGTACATACTGCTGTAATGATATGCTATGTGGCTAGTAACGATAGCCTAGCTAACAGATTGTTAGCAAACATAACGTGTAAGGTAATTTACTTGAAAAGTCATTCTTTTATTTGTCAATTATTGACAGCAAAGAATTTGTATCGGCTCTCGTTGGACTTCAGCTGCATATTTTACGCCGTTTTCTGAAGAATTACATTACAGGCACTAAAAACATGGAAATAGTGTCCACTGTTAGTATTTAATACGACATCCCGGAGCTTTTGGCATTCTAACTATATCCATTCTATGACCAATAAGCATACTACATACTAAATTTACCTCAAATAGTACGGTTAGTATGAGTATTCGAACACAGCTACAGTGATGGGCTGCCAGGTAGAACAGAAGCTCACCTCCTTGTGCTCTTTCCTACATTTCAGTGCAGTGACGATGTCCTGGTAGGGCTCAGTGGGGAACGACACAGACTTGATAACTTTGGGAGGCGGGCATGGCGGTGCCTTGAACAGGCCATCGTCTTTGTGAGAGTTAGTAGAGTCCTTGCTGCCCCCGCTTGACTGGCTAGCCTGGTAGATAGAACGAGAAAGAAACGAGAGAGAGAGAAACAAGAGAGGATAAGGAAGGTGTGTGTGTGTGTGAGAGAGAGTGAGAAGGGCAGAAGTAGAGAGTGGGTCAGAGGGAGACAAGCAGAACCACACAGCCACCTGCTCTCAGCTCAGTACACGGCGCTGCTGCTGATTCATGCTGTTGAATACCAGCCAACAGCCTCCTGCCCCTTACATAAGGCCAGATAAGGCCCAGTAAAAACACTCAGTTTCACACCACACACAGGCTCTGAGTCTCTTCTAGCAGTTTGAGGGAAGGCAAGGGATGAGGGAGTTAAAAGGACCTGTAATATATGGCTAACATTACGGATAAGGAGGAGCGTTCAGAGCGGTACTAACATCATTGGTAAGACGGAGGAGCGTTCAGAGCCGTCCTAACATTATCGGTAAAGAGCGTTCAGAGCTGTGATGCATTTTTAAAAGGATAATGAATTCCAGGAAATGGCACGGTGCCACACATGCATCTAATGACATATGGAAAATGAATCAGACGCAGGGTGCATCCTAAAATAGCACCCGAGTGCACTATAAAAAGGGAATAGGTGCCAATTGGGACACACCATAAAGTAGAGTGGCCTTAAGGTGGTAAACCACAGTGAAGAGGCCAACTGGAGCATCGTTTGTGGTGGAGGGAGGGTGAGAGTGAGGGTGGAAAGGGAGTGTCACATGGAAGTTATGGGTTGAGGGCATGGAAAATTGCATTAGTGTTCACCATGTTGCTGGTCCTTGAACAGAGAGAGCAAGAGAGAATGAGACAGAAAATGAGAGTTTGTGGTGCAGTGTTCACCAACTGCAGAAATCTCATACCTCTAGCTAGCTGGATAGGCAGGCTGATGGGAGTGCCAGGTCTAGTATTTGGCGTGGGGTTGGTGGGTGACACCCGTAACTAGGGTGGTGATTGGGGGGGTTACTCACGGGTGCAGTGGTTGAACGGAGTAAAGGTGGCGGGGGCAGCTCCTCTGGCTCTCTGTTCCAGTGTCTGGCATTGTACACAGCTTTAGTGGGAGACTACAGGTGAAACAGAAAAACACGAGGTAAGTCCATCAGGTTACTTCACATTCCATCACAGTTCAGCCCTTCCTGCTAGAACAGTGTTAGGTAGAATACATCAAATGAGAATCATTGATCACCACACACACTACATCCCAACTGCAACAGTATGCTGTGTTTAAAAACAACTAAGCTTATTCAAAGTATAGTCAATATCTCCTAATTCGAGGTGATTTCTGATACTAGACGTGATCTCAATGTCTTGGAACATAGCACCTCAATTCACTCGTCAAAGTAGAGCAGGGGTTCCCAAACTGTGTTGTGCAGTTTTAAAAAAAATACGGATAAGAAAGTATGTACGTTTTCATTAGAGTTTTATCTTTAAAAATATTTTGTAGCATAAACCGTTCAAAAGAGAGCCATATTTGTAGGAAGAAAACAGAAACCGCTGTTCACTATAACCGCATCTAGCGGCTACCGGAGGTGACTGATGTAACCCCGGTTCTATGAACCAAGGACAACTTTTCCCTCGCACCCCCATTTAGAGAGAGACGATAGAGAGAGAATATACAGAGAGCGGATTGGATACAAGACATCAGCCTTTGTTGGTTCCTATAACAAAGAAGCCCCAGGGAGAGAGAGAAACTAAATGAATGCCTATTAAACCACCAGAGGCAGTCAGGACTGCTCAAACAGCAGGACTGACTGGAGACAACAGCCAGCGCTGTGTACACACACACACAGGCATGGGTATGCACACAGTCACGTAAACCTCCTCTCTGCTTAAAGGGAGCCTATTGGCTCAGCCTGTTGCTGGGATATTAATAATGAATCAAAGAAAAAGGAGAAATAAAACAGACATTGTTGTCTGAGGACAGAGCACTGCAGGAAACAATGAACGGAGACGTTCATTTAGGCCCTCTACTCTTAACAATGATCCTAATCAAGAGGACACAGACAGGAAGATTCAACGCCCACCCCGCACCCCACCCCCATGGGAGTGTGAGCTCATGACAAAAGGCATTTTCTGTAAACATGGGCACTTATCGGTCACGCGCGCGCGCGCACACACACACACAAAAACACGAGAAGGTCAGATACAAGGAAATGAACACTTGAGCCCTCCCCAACACTGCCAAATTAAGTCATGTTTGACCAAAGCCCTCTGAGACTAGTGCAAGTAAACACAGACACAGACACTTAGCAGAAGACTGAGGAGCTGTCATTTACAGCTGTAGGTGGGGTTCAATTAAACCATTCAACCAGCCATCAGCTGTTGTGCTCCAGGACCACTCAAGACAGTAACAGCAGCCCTGCTCTGGTCTTATGAGAGATGGGCAATTCCATGATAACGGAAATACGCCGAGACTCCGATTTGTCACGTAAAAAAAAAAAATGTATACCAATCAAAAAACATTTAAATCAAAGTTTAACCATAGAACAAGGACTACTTTTAACAACTTCCACCACTGAATATTTTACAAAAACATTTACAGGAAGAACTGTGCAGATACAACGTTTGTCAATTGTCCAAAGTAGTCTTTGTGCATATAGTTGTATGCTTTGTTAAACTGAAATCAATCGTTTTTGTTTGGCATACATTGAAGTGAAAAATCGGAATCCCGGCTTAGTGATTCCGATTCCGTGGAACACACCACATGCAAACATACTTGTATGACTCATGACCACACCGTCTCACACACACGCCAATGCCGTTAAACCTCAAATGAGCCTCAGATTTAAAAGCTGTCGTTATAACACCAAAACAAATCTGTGAAAGAAAATAGAAAAAAATCCACTTAATGTTCCTGCCAGCCATCAGCCAACCCAACCCTGGAAACCAGTTGGTTTTGTTAAAGACAATCACAGAACGTGTGGAAACAGACAGAGGGCATTACTATGTATGAATCCAACATGACAACCTACACCACACATACTTGTGACCAGGGCCCCTAAAGTACTTCATATATAAGGGAATAGAGTGCCATTTGGAATGTACACTACCACCAGCAAGGTATCTGACGAGATTATTGCCTCGTTCTCTACCGTATTCAGCCCAGTCTTCTACGCCATGCTGTCGGTGAGCCACTGAAGTCATTAAGCCAGAGTGAGAATGATTATGATGAGGAGTGGGGGGAATGCTGGGACTTTAAACACCTGTGCATCTCTACCGAGGAGAGAATTGGGCTTGACACTATAAATAACCTGTGGCGCATTCTTAGGGCTCTGCAGGATATTTTAACAAGGTGATATGTCGAGAACGGCGTAACTGCCATATCCTGCAATATAGAGCAAAAAGGCCTTAAAAAGACAAAAAATATATATATTATTTGGGAAGAACCCTGATTCTAATTGAATTACTTTTAACTGTCTGAAATGAGTCACTACCAACCATCATTAACACCCACAACAATAAACCCCGTGAGGAGAATAGCACTCAAGGTAGGTTAAAAATGTTCTGAGTCTTCCTGCAATCCAATGCTGCTGTTTTAAATCGGGCCAGCACCACCCACCCAACCAACATGCATCCTGTTACCGATGCCTGGCCTGCAGAAATCATTTTCACGGCGCAATGAGAGCACACAAGCTCTCAGGTTCAACTGTTGCATGTATAAAAATGCCCAACATCCATCTTGTGCACAAACATTGGAGCTCAAAGCCAATCCAAGAGAAGGCAGGAGCCATAAGCCTCTCCTTAGGCAACAGGCACACAAACAGGAAGAGAGGTTGGTTCAGCAGAACCAGACACAATAACAGATTGAAAACAGGAAGAGGAATCCTAGAAAAATCTATAAAGCAATAATAGCAAGACTTTTAGGAGAGATATGGGCCAAATCACTGCCTGGGGACAACCACCAGGGAGATAGAGAAAAAACAGCCAAGTTAACTAGAGGACTGAGAGTGAGGAAGATGGACAGACAAAGAGAGTTGAAAAGAGTGTGGGCAAAATGAGAGAGACAGTAGATGTATTATATCCATGATTAATGTAGGAGAGCCAACCTGGCTCAGAGTCTAGAAGTGTGCTGTGAACAGAGGGGAGGGAAGGGCAGCCTTGGAAGGTCCATAAGCAGCAGACAGAGCCCTAACCAGCCTGACAGAGAGCTACTCAATAAACACAACACACTCGCTGTTCAGCCACATCCACTCATCCAGACTGGAGCAGTGCTAGGTGCCCATATACAGAACTGACATGAATTAGTCAGAGACCACATGATAATGATGGTGGCCATTAAATCAACCTCGAACATCTGACAGCCGACATCAACAGATTGGCATACGGGCAACTCTACGGTAACAGAATGATGCGGACTCCGATGTTTCGCTTTAAAATGTACGTCAAACCAAACTCCATGCACAAGGCACACCGAAAATTAGACAAAAACACATTTACTTTAAGCACAGTGCAGATGAAAAGCTTGGTAACAGAATGAAGGCACAAACAGAGAAAACCGTCATTCTGTTACCAAACTTTGCGTCTGCACTGTTCTTCAAGTAAATGTGTTTATTTTCAAATTCAGTGGAAATTGTTATAAATTGTCCTTGTGCATAGCATGTTAAACTTTACAATCATTGGTTGTTGTTTGGCATACATTTTAAAGAGACAAATACAGAGGCCCAAAATGTCCATACACAAATAATGCATCAAGCACAACTGGTTATGCAGAATGAAAGAGGGAATTGTTGGATTATTATGCAAAACAGCAGCATTTTTTCTGTCATTTGTAAGCAAACCGCATGAGAAGAAGATAGATTGTTATGCATCCAATTCAAATCGTTTTTTTGTAAGGGTTCTTTAGTTACAGGCTATGCCCCAAATGGCAGCCTATTACCTACATAGTGCACAACGGGGCCCTGGTCAAAAATAGTGCACTATATAGGGAAGCGTACGCAATTCAGGACATGTCCATGTAAACTGCATGCGCCAGAGTGCCACTTCACTACCCCTGCAGTTGGGCCAGTCGCAATAGAAAACGCTGCCTTTTGATGACTCATGAATAGCCAGGTCCTTTTGGAGGGCTATTGTTTTTCAAACGAGTTCAGCGCTTTTATTATTTTACTTGCATGGAGTACCTCACAGGGCTATGTATGAGGAATCTCTGAGCAGAAAACACCTCCAAAGACTTGGAAGGCACCGTGGCACTCCACAGGTTTGTAGTAGCCCGAATGCAAAGACAGATTTATGAGAATACACCTAAAATGTGCAAGTTGCCTTCACAAATAATGACTATATGAACCATTGTATGACCTAAAACCTGTACTTAACCTCAACACATAAAATGTGCCGGATTTTTCCACAAAATGATTTCACATTCCATTCTAAACATGGCCTTGGTCTTAAAGATCAATAGTGGAGCACTTACAGATGAAGTCCATCTAAGCGAGATTGGAGAACGGGCATTACTGGTTCTCTGGATGAATAAAACATTAAATAAATGACCGTTGCTAGGTATGGAACTTCAGCTAAATGAGTG
The DNA here is from genome assembly GCF_057628025.1 of Oncorhynchus mykiss. Lineage (NCBI taxonomy): Eukaryota > Metazoa > Chordata > Actinopteri > Salmoniformes > Salmonidae > Oncorhynchus > Oncorhynchus mykiss. Next base: position 14,789,423 of record NC_143037.1, read on the forward strand.
GAGTCCCTTAGGTGGGGGCGCTTCACACCTATTAGTACCTAGGACCAGAGATCTTCAGTGACAGCTCTCATCGCTCCATTCATCCACATACAAATAATCCAACAAGCTGTTTTGGCCTGGCATCTCAGCAGCGCATACCGAGTATAGTCTACTCATTCTCTGATGAACGTTCTGGGTCTAGTTCATTGGGCACCAAACAGACTGAAACAGGGAGGGAACTACCTGACCATGTCCAATAAAAAGAGCTTTTTTGTTTTCCGTTGGAAAACGTTTCACTGAGATGTGTCGCTGTGGCCTGATGAACGCGATCCTGGACTTGAGTACAGGGAGAGTTGCCATAGAACACTTCTTACCTTTTTGGGGCCACTGAAGATCTTCCTATTGGTCTCCTTGGATTTCTCCACCTGTTTTGCCTGAGGTCTCCTGGGCATCTCTAGGCCCACAGAGGCAGAGTTGTCCTCTGGGAAGTCCATCACATCTACAGGGGACATGCCAAAAGGTGTGTTAGAATAGGACGGGAACATCACAGTTCATTACCAAGTCCATAGAACTACATAAACAGAATCCTATCATGAATTATAAGATCTGTGACGCAGACATTACTAGCCTAAATTGTTTGAGTATAGTAGATTTACATTTTAGTCATTTAGCAGATGCTCTTATCCAGAGCGACTTACAGGAGCAATTAGGGTTAACTCTCAAGAGTCGATGTTCGTGCCCCGCGGAAATCTAATTAGCGTCATTAAAAAAATCCACATCAAAATCCGTCAGGTTAAGCTAGACGTGTGTTTTTTATTTTTTTAACATGGGCTGCGTCTCAATCCACTGCACTCGCCTGACGTCGGTACAGATGATTTGCCAACTTCTGTCTGTAGCGCCCCAACAGTTTGGGCTACACACTAATCTCTCTATGGAAAGGTGAGTCTCTCACGAACATGTCGGTTGTTTTGCTCTAGGATGCCCACAAGCCTCTGAAGACAAGTCTAAAAGGTAGCCAGGTATCCGTTTTAAAAAATGAATGGAAGTATATATGGAGATGCTTTAGGCACTAAACTAAGGGGTCAATACCTGTAATAAATAAATGAAGTATTTCCCTCAGATATAAGACAAACACTCCCGGACGAACTTCCTTTTGCTTTTTTTGTGACCGTTTATCCATGTACAAAGCTGTTATTCAATGCATGTCTATGAGCTAATAGCAGTAAAGCCAAATTCAAGGGTTCAAAATATTTTGACAATTTTGTATACTTACAGCAGCCCTAAAATTCCAAATCAAATCACTAAATGATTGTTGGTAACACAATTCCTTGTTGGCTTAGTAGAAACCCATATGTTAGCTTTAGCAAGGTGTACACTACACGATTTAGGCCACAATTTATACTGAACTAAATATAATAACGCAACAAAGTTAGGAGTTCATACGGAAATCAGTCAATTGAAATAAATTCATTAGGACCTAATCATTGCATTTCACAACTGGTAATACAGATATGGATCGATTGGTCACAAATACCTTAAAGGTAGGGGAGTGGATCAGAAAAACAGTATCTGGTGTGACCACCATTTGCCTCATAAATCGAAGCGCGACATCTCCTTCACATAGAGTTATTCAGGCTGTTGATTGTGGCCTGTGGAATGTTGTCCCACTCCTCTTCAATGGCTGTGCCAAGGTGCTGGACATCAGAGGGAACTGGAACACGCTGCTGAACACGGCAATCCAGATCATTCCAAACATGATCAATGGGTGACATGTCTGGTGAGCATGCAGGAAATGGAACTGAGACATCTTCAGCTTCCAGGACTTGTGTACAGCAACATGGGGTTGTGCATTATCATGCTGAACGTAACGTGATGGCGGCAGATGAATGATACGACAATGGGCCTCAGGATCTCGTCAAGGCATCTTTGTGCATTCAAATTGCCATTGATAAAATGCAATTGTGTTCATTGTCTGTAGCTTATGCCTGCCCATAACACCACACCACCATGGGACAGTCTATTCACAACGTTGACATCAGCAAACCGCTGATGCACATAACGCTATAAACATGGTGTGCGGTTGTGAGGCGGGTTGGACATACTGCTAAATGATCTAAAACAAGGTTGGAGGTGGCTTATGGTAAATAAATAAACATTAAATTATCTGGCAGCAGCTCTGGTGGACATTCCTGCAGTCAGCATGCCAATTGCACACTCCCTCAAAACATGAGACATCTGTGGCATTGTGTTGTGACAAAACTGCACATTTTAGTAGTCTTGTCCCCACCACAAGGTGCACCTGTGTAATGAGCATGCTGTTTAAACAGCTTCTTGATATGCCACACCTGTCAGGTGAATGGATTATCTTGGCAAATAAGAAATGCTCACTAACAGGGATGTAAACAAATTTGTGCACAAAATCAGAGAGAAAGCTTTTTGTGCTTATGGAACTTTTCAGGGATTTTTTTAATTTCAGCTCATGAAACATGGGACCAACACTTGGTGCGTTGATATTTTTGTTCAGTGTAGCTGTCCCAGACAAGTGGGATGCTTGTTTAATGCGAGAGGTTCAGAGACGCAATCTGAGGGATACCAATCTCGTCTTCGAGCAGTTCCAGACGTCCCGATATTATCAAACATTTGATTTTATCAGCACAAAATCTGCAATGCTCCTGTAGTGTGATATGAGCAACAACAAGTTTTGAGAACGGTGATCAGCAATAGCCAATGAGAGCTCACCAAAAAAAGCCAGTGAGATGACATTGTTTCGCATCAACCAGAATGTGTAGACTCGAGCTAGAGTGATGACTAGTACAAGTATGCGTTTGTACTTGCCTTTAACCAAAGCCAAAGGGTAAAATCTTTACAGTTCTTAAATGTACAAGCAATGTTATTCAATTCAAAATGTTTGCTAGATATTTCAACTCCGTATGGCAAGCGTGAATGTCTGACAATGCTTATGCTACTTTACTGCACAGCTAGTAGCTACGTTAAATCTAAGCACATCCTTGTTTTTGTGAGACAACTTGGTATCTTGAATCCTCACAACCAAATGAAGAATCGTGCAGTGTGATCCGTCTGTGCCACATCGTTTAGTGCGCACCACTATGTTAGCAAGACAACTACAGGAAAGACGCGAGGAGCTCAGCGACGTTAGGATTTTGAAAGTTGTGTAGTGTCCACCAGGCTTTAGAAGTGTGTGTGTGTGTGTAGAGAAATCCATGTTCTTGAAATTGACCTTGACTGAGTCTGCCCTGTACCGATGCTGGTCTGAGTGTGTGTGTGTGTGTGTGTGTGTGTTACTACTGGCCTCGCCTGAGGCCCTGTGCCTGACCTGAGTGGCTGCTGGTCCGACTGTCCAGCTCCTCGCTGGCGGACAAGGGGCTGTCCACACTCATCTCCATGGCAGCAGCGGAGGCAGCATAAGCTGTGGCTGCAGCCGCGGCAGCCCTTTTAGCCTTCCTCCTCTCTTTGGCCTGGGAGCCCTCGTCTTCGTCGCTGTCGCTGCCGCTCATATCGTCAAAGCCAAAATACTTGATCTTGTAGTTGGAGCTGCCGGATGCCACAGGGTCGGAACTGGCTTCCTCCTGGGTGGCACCACGGCCCGCTTCGTTTTCCTCAAAGCCAAAAAAGTCCAACTTGGTGTCTTTCTTGGTCTTGCTCTGTGTGGGTCTGAACCTGGTAGAGAGAAGCAGAGAGAGAAGTTAGAACAACCTACACATATCCAATGTCTGAGCAGGTGCGAGATATTGAAGGATGCATGTTTATCAGGAAAATAGAAAAATCCAAACACACATTTGAGAGCATAGCCTATACTGCAGTGTGCAGATTATTCCCACAGGGGGAGAGAAACATACCTCATTGTTATGACTCAGTGAAGGGAGCAGAAATAGCCCAAACATCATAATCTAACAACAACAGTGATTATCCCAGTCTAGCGGTAAGTAGGTAGGTAGCAGTAGATCACCTGGTGGGTTTAGCTGGTGCTGGTTCGGTCTTCTTTCTCAGGCGGCCAGTCTCTCCCTGGTCTGTCAGGGGGGCAGCCACGGCGGCAGCGGGGGTGTATTCCTCCATGACCCTGTCCTGAATGGTGACGTTAAACACCGACAAGCAGGACGGGTGAAGCACTGTGAAGTCTCTCGTCCGCCCGCGGCCCGCCTGCTTGCTGCTGTTCTCTGTATTGTTGGTCTTGAGAGGGCCAGATCCGGGCCCACTACTGAAGGCTGTACTGGTCCTAGTACTACTGGTACTGTCAGAGTCCCCGGCCTGCTTGCCTTTGTTGGGCCGGCGGTATGTCCGGCAGTGGGTGCTGACCCTGAGCAGAGACTGGGAGTAGTCATGGGACTCGGAGGGCTCGATCGGGATCTCGAAGTCCCCCAGGCCCACAACGTCACTGGGAGTGGGCTCTGTGGAGGTCTTGTCCTGCCTGGCCAGACTGAGACCATATCCCCACTCGCCACTCCACATTGACGAAGGGGGGCTTCTGGGGGGCTCTGGGGTGGGCCCCAGACCCATCACTGCGTCCCAGTTGTCGTAAGAGTCCTTGGCCTCGCTCTTTAGGGTGGTGGTCTGCGCAATAGGCTTCTTGTCACTTTCCGAGGCATTGCAGTACCATGAATAGCTGTGTTTTTCCACAGTCGCACCCTCGCTGGACCAGCAGGGTTGGCTTGGCTTGGCTGGGGGGGAAAGGCAATCTATTAACACAGTGTATTAGCACCACATTTTAAAAGTGCAATATGCCGAAATCGCTCCGGCATTTCCTGGTTACTAAAATTCTAATAATAAGACTAATTTCAGTTTGTGACACAAAACAAGTGTTTAGAACCATTGTACCATCTAAAACGCTGTGAAATATATATTCTTATTATTTAAAAATAAATATAATTCAGATGTCTGAAGCTGGCGTACAAAAACAAAAGTAAAAGACGCAAAAACTAAACATAGGAGAATAATAAAAATAGCACACATACAGTGCATTCAGAAAGTATTCAGACCCCTAGACTTTTTCCACATTTTGTTACGTTACAGCCTTATCCTAAAATTTTTTTTTTTTAAATACCTACACACAATACCCCATGAAGAAAAAGCAAAAACAGGTTTATAAATCTGCACAAATTAGTTAAAAATAAATTAATGACATATACATAAGTATTCAGACCCTTTGTTGACCCTCAGTACTTTGTTTAAGCACATTTGGCAGCGATTACAGCCGAGTCTTGTGTACGACGCTACAAGCAGGAATTTCACCCATTATTTTCGTCAGATCCTCTAAAGCTCTGTCAGGTTGGATGGGGAGCATCGCTGCACAGCTATTTTCAGGTCTCTCCAGAGATGTTCGATCGGGTTCAAGTCCGGACGACTCTAGAACATTCAGAGACGTCCTGAAGCCACTCCTGCTTCTTGCCTGTGTGCTTAGGGTCGTTGTCCTGTTGGAACCGCTCTGGAGCAGGTTTTCATCAAGGATGTCTCTGTACTTTGCTCCGTTCATCTTTCCCTCGATCCTCACTACTCTCGCCCAATCCCTGCCGCTGAAAAACATCCCCACAGCACGATGCTGCCACCACCATGCATCACCATAGGGATGGTGCTAGGTTTCCTCCAGACGTGACGCTTGGAATTCAGGCCAAGAGTTCAATCTTAGTGTCATCAGACATGGTCTGGTAAGAAGGGCGGGGGTGTATGCTTCATGATTAACAACTCATGGTGTAATCGTAACATACAGGAACTCAAGAGCTTTTGTTCACATGACCTAGACTTCCTCACAATCAAAAGCCACCCATATCTCCCAAGAGAATTCTCGTCGGTTATTGTCACAGCCGTATATATCCCCCCTCAAGCCGATACCACGACGGCCCTCAAGGAACTTCACTGGACACCATGCAAACTGAAAGGCAACATTTATTAGAGCTAGGGATTTTAATAAAGCAGACGTGCGGGCAATAGACTGGATCACTGCTACAATAACTTCCGCGATGCATACAAGACCCTATCCCGCCCTCCCATCAGCAATTCTGACCACGACTCCATTTTGCTCCTCCGGTCCTATAGGCAGACACTCAAACAGGATGTACCTGTGACGAGAACTACTCAACGCTGGTCTGACCAATCGGAATCCACGCTTCAATGTTGTTTTGATCACGCGGACTGGGAAATGTTCCGGGCAGAGAATAATATCTATTTAGACTGTGTGAGTGAGCTTATAAGGAAGTGCATTGGAGATGTTGTACCCACTGTGACTATTAAAACCACTCCTATCCAGAAACAGTGGATAGATGGCGGCATTTGCGCAAAACTGAACGCACAAGCCACCGCATTTAGCCATGGAAAGAGGACTGGGAATATGTCCGAATACAAACACTGTAGTTATTCCCTCCACAAGGCAATCAAACAAGCAAAATATCCATATCGGGACAAAGTGGAGTCGCAATTCAATGGCTCAGACACGAGACGTATGTGGCAGTGTCTACAGGCAAATACGGACTACAAATAGAAAACCAGCCGCGTCAATGACACCAACATGACACTTCCAGACAAACTAAACATCGTTGCCCGCTTTGAGGAAAATACAGTGGCCCCGACACGGTCCGCTACCAAGGAGTGGGCTCTCATTCTCCGACGTGAGTAAGACATTTAAACGTGTTAACCCTCGCAAGGCTGCCATCCCAGACGGCATCCCTAGCCACATCCTCAGAGCATGTGCAGACCAGCTGGCTGGTGTGTTTATGGACATATTCAATCTGTCTCTATCCCAGTCTGCTGTCCCCACATGCTTCAAGATGGCCACCATTGTTCCTGTACCCATGAAGGCAAAGGTAACTGAACTAAATGACCATCGCCCCGTAGCACCCACTTATGTCATGAAGTGTTTTGTGAGACTAAGAATCATATCACCTCCACCTTACCTGCCACCCTAGACCCACGTCAATTTGCATACCGCCCCAATAGGTCCACAGATGATGCAATCACCATCACACTGCCCTATCTCATCTGGACAAGAGGAATACCCATCTAATAATACTGTTCATTGACAACAGCTCAGCAATCAACGTCATAGTACCCTCCAAGCTCATCACTAAGCTTGAGGCCCTGGGTCTCAACCCCGCCCTGCGCAATTGGGTCCTGGACTTCCTGATAGGCCACCCCCAGGTGGTGAAGGCAGAAAACAACATATCCACTTCGCCGATCCTCAACACTGGGGCCCCACAAGGGTGCATGCTCAGCCCCCTCCTGTACTCCCTGTTCACCCATGACTTCGTGGTCATGCACGCCTCCAACTCAATCATCATGTTTGCAGACGACAACAGTAGTGGGCTTGAATATCAACAACGAGACAGACTACAGGGAGGAGGTGAGGGCACTCGGAGTGTGATGTCAGGAAAACAACCTCTCACTCAACAACAACAAAACAAATGAGATGATCTTAGACTTCTGGAAACCGCAGAGGCAGCACCCCCCTATCCACATCGACAGCACAGGAGAAGGTGGAAAGTTTTAAGTTCCTTGGTGTACACATCACGGACAAACTGAAATGGTCCACCCACACAGATAGTGTGGTGAAGGCGCAACATCGCCTCTTCAACCTCAGGAGGCTGAAGAAATTTGGCTTGTCACCTAAAACCATCACAAACTTCCACAGATGCACAACTGAGAGCATCCTGTTGATCTGTATCACCGCCTTGTCCGGCAACTGCACCGCCCACAACCGCAAAGCTCTCCAGAGGGTGGTGCGGTGTGCACAAAGCATCATTTGGGGAAAACTACCTGCCCTCCATGACACCGACAGCACCCGATGTCACAGGAAGGCCAAAAAGATCATCAAGGAAAATAACCACCCAAGCCACCATCTGTTCACCCCACCAGAAGGAGAAGTCTGTACATGTGCATCAAAGTTGGGACACGGAGACTGAAAAACAGCTTCCATCTCAAGGCCATCTGACTGTTACACAGCCACTAACACAGAGCGGCTGCTGCCTTCATACAGACTTGAAATCATTGGCCACTTTAAAAAATTGATCACCTGTAAACATTATTAAAGTGGCATTATGAAAGTGACATATCCTACATTACTCATATGTATATATTGTACTTTATACCATCTATTACATCTTGCCTATGTCGCTCGGTCATCGCTCATCCATTTATTTACATATTTTTATTTATCCGTTATTTTACCAGGTAAGTTGACTGAGAACACGTTCTCATTTGCAGCAACGACCTGGGGAATAGTTACAGGGGAGAGGAGGGGGATGAATGAGCCAACTGTAAACTGGGGATTATTAGGTGACTGATGGTTTGAGGGCCAGATTGGGAATTTATATATATGTACATATACTTACTCCACCCCTTTACTTAGATTTGTGTGTATTAGGTAGTTGTTGTGGAATTGTTAGATTACTTGTTAAATATTACTACACTGTCGGAACTAGAAGCACAAGCATTTTGCTAAACTCACAATAACATCTGCTAACCATGTGCATGTGACCAATAGAATGTAAATTTTATTGGATTTTGGTGCCTTTTGGCAAACTCAAAGCAGGGCTGTCATGTGCCTTTTACTAAGGAGTGGCTTCTGTCTGGCCACTCTACCATAAAGGCCTGGTTGGTGGAATGCTGCACAGATGGTTGTCCTTCTGGAAGGTCCTTGCATCTCCACAGAGAAACTCTGGAGCTCTGCCAGTGACCATTGGGTTCTTGGTCACCTCCCCGACCAAGGCCCTTCTCCCCCGATTGCTCAGTTTGGCCAGGCAGCCAGCTCAAGGTAAAGTCTTGGTGGTTCCAAACTTCTTCCATTTAAAAAATGGAGGCCACTGTGTATTTGGGGACCTTCAATGCTGCAGAAAGGTTTTGGTACCCTCCTCAGATCAGTGCCGCGACACAATCCTGTCTCGGAGCTCTACACACAATTCCTTCGACCTCATGACTTGGTTTTTTCTCTGACATGCACTGTCAAAGGTGGGACCTTATATAACCAGGCGTGCCTTTCCAAAGCATGTCCAATTTATTGAATTTACCACAGGTGAACTTCAATCAAGTTGTAGAAACATCAAGGATGATCAATGAAAACAGGATGCAACTGAGCTCAATTACGAGTCTCTGAATAGTTATGTAAATAAGGTATCAGTTTTTTTTTTATACATTCAAAAAAAGGTCTAAAAACCTGTTTTTGCGTAATCGTTATGGGTTATTGTGTGTAGATTGATAAGAAAATGATTTAATCCATTTGAGAATACGGCTGTAACAAAATGTGAATACTTTCCTAATACACTGTAGAACAGATCTATCTTTTTAAACTTGCTACCAATGAGAATGACCGATCGATAACTCACTTTTTTTTGTGAATTTGGTCAAGTTGCCCAAAAGTTACATATTGCTGTTTCAAGCATTAAGCAGTTAATGTCTCTGACAGTTGTAGCATACAGCAGCATACAGCAGATAAATTCAAGCCATCTTGACGCCTGCCACACTACGACATGGGTGCCATTATTACATTGGAAGGTGGTTTCAACCATGTATGAGTGTTGTAGCATACAGCAGATACAGCAGATAAATTCAAGCCATCTTGACGCCTGCCACACTACGACATGGGTGCCATTATTACATTGGAAGGTGGTTTCAACCATGTATGAGTGTTAACTAAGTGCTAGGGCTGTGAGAGGACCAGCACACCCTGGTAAAGCTTTTGGCACAACGCTGAAAAAATGCTGAGTCAGAAAATGTCTCCAACTCTGTTGGTCTAAGTCACCACAACATCAGGAGACCGGGTTAGCCTACCTGTGATAGTGTGGACATTGACTACACTGGCTCTTGTAATTATTTACGTGCATTTTAAAACCTACTGGGTGGGACAATAATGGCTTGCTAAACAACTATACTGGCAGTTGAGTTCCAATAGGCTGCTACATACCACTTGCATTCAGATTCTGGTATATACCCCTCCCTAAGGAATGTTTAGGCTCGCTAGGCTATATGACTAGGGTAATAGCGCACAGAATATACCTTAGGACTAGGTTCCCCAACTGGCGGCCCGCGGCTGAATCTGGCTGATGATCCTTGCCTTAGTCTCCTCCCTAGGATAATTTTTGACAAGTCCCAAACTAATCCTTCCAAGGCTCGGAATCCCAAAATCAGTCACAGAAGATAGACGGTTCATCACTGACAAGAGCTGACACCTCAGTCCAAAATGTCCATAGAATTCAAAGTTCTTCAACCAAGGGAATTAAAGAGATTCTCCTGCACTTCTGTATACTTTTTAGCCAGAAGTTCTGAAAGTAGCACCCACGAGGCAAAAGTACTCCTCAAAAATTGCGTACTACATTACATATGTGCACCACATGCAAACAAAATTGAAAAGCTGTCTAACAAAAAAATCCTGAAAAGAGATACTTTGGCAATGAGGCCATATACAGTGCCGTGCAAAAGTATTCGGCCCCCTTGAACTTTGCGACCTTTTGCCACATTTCAGGCTTCAAACATAAAGATATAAAACTGTATTTTTTTGTGAAGAATCAACAACAAGTGGGACACAATCATGAAGTGGAACAACATTTATTGGATATTTCAAACTTTTTTAACAAATCAAAAACTGAAAAATTGGGCGTGCAAAATTATTCAGCCCCTTTACTTTCAGTGCAGCAAACTCTCTCCAGAAGTTCAGTGAGGATCTCTGAATGATCCAATGTTGACCTAAATGACTAATGATGATAAATACAATCCACCTGTGTGTAATCAAGTCTCCGTATAAATGCACCTGCACTGTGATAGTCTCAGAGGTCCGTTAAAAGCGCAGAGAGCATCATGAAGAACAAGGAACACACCAGGCAGGTCCGAGATACTGTTGTGAAGAAGTTTAAAGCCGGATTTGGATACAAAAAGATTTCCCAAGCTTTAAACATCCCAAGGAGCACTGTGCAAGCGATAATATTGAAATGGAAGGAGTATCAGACCACTGCAAATCTACCAAGACCTGGCCGTCCCTCTAAACTTTCAGCTCATACAAGGAGAAGACTGATCAGAGATGCAGCCAAGAGGCCCATGATCACTCTGGATGAACTGCAGAGATCTACAGCTGAGGTGGGAGACTCTGTCCATAGGACAACAATCAGTCATATATTGCACAAATCTGGCCTTTATGGAAGAGTGGCAAGAAGAAAGCCATTTATTAAAGATATCCATAAAAAGTGTTGTTTAAAGTTTGCCACAAGCCACCTGGGAGACACACCAAACATGTGGAAGAAGGTGCTCTAGTCAGATGAAACCAAAATTGAACTTTTTGGCAACAATGCAAAACGTTATGTTTGGCGTAAAAGCAACACAGCTGAACACACCATCCCCACTGTCAAACATGGTGGTGGCAGCATCATGGTTTGGGCCTGCTTTTCTTCAGCAGGGACAGGGAAGATGGTTAAAATTGATGGGAAGATGGATGGAGCCAAATACAGGACCATTCTGGAAGAAAACCTGATGGAGTCTGCAAAAGACCTGAGACTGGGACGGAGATTTGTCTTCCAACAAGACAATGATCCAAAACATAAAGCAAAATCTACAATGGAATGGTTCAAAAATAAACATATCCAGGTGTTAGAAAGGCCAAGTCAAAGTCCAGACCTGAATCCAATCGAGAATATGTGGAAAGAACTGAAAACTGCTGTTCACAAATGCTCTCCATCCAACCTCACTGAGCTCGAGCTGTTTTGCAAGGAAGAATGGGAAAAAATGTCAGTCTCTCGATGTGCAAAACTGATAGAGACATACCCCAAGCGACTTACAGCTGTAATCACAGCAAAAGGTGGCGCTGCAAAGTATTAACTTATGGGGGCTGAATAATTGTGCATGCCCAATTTTTCAGTTTTTGATTTGTTAAAAAAGTTTGAAATATCCAATAAATGTCGTTCCACTTCATGATTGTGTCCCACTTGTTGTTGATTCTTCACAAAAAAATACAGTTTTATATCTTTATGTTTGAAGCCTGAAATGTGGCAAAAGGTCGCAAAGTTCAAGGGGGCCGAATACTTTCGCAAGGCACTGTATCTACTTCCCCAGATTCAGATGAAAATGTGGATACCACAGTGTCCAGTATGAAGAAAGTTAGAGGTAGTTTCACGAGCCAATGCTAACTAGTGTTAATACAATTTATTCCAACCATTGCGCTAATGCTAGTTAGCAAATGCGCTAGTTAGCAACTTCTTAGTCCTAGCGCAATTATCCACGAGTTAATCTGACTCTGGGGAAGTAGATAAATGGCATTACCAAAATCCCAAGTACCTCTTTAACTGAGCTTGGCATATCAATGAGAAATATCCTATCACAAGAAAGATAGTAAGTAGACATCCTACATCCTCAATCTACATTTTACTTCAAAATAACTTGGGTTTTGTCATTAATTCAGGGTGGTGTGGTTTTTGCTGAGCATGCCAAGACATTTGATGAAGAGGTTGTGTTTTGAATTACCCTTCCACCTCTGTAAATCTAAATATTTTTTTAATGGGAATGTTTTATTGTTAGAATCTTTTGCACTAAAAAAAATCATTGGACTGAGAAAATGTCTGATTAGATTTCAATCAGAGCCGTAACAGGCCTGGTTTATTATGCAGTTGGTACTTGAGGGATCGCTGTCTGGACACACTCTGAATGCAAAGACAATCACGCCATTGTCGCTAAAGACTGAGCACCTCGGAGTTAAAAAGTTTTCTAGATCCAACTAAGCTTTTCAATAATTAGCCACATAAAAAAAGGGCCGGAATGCTTTGCTTGATGAATCCTTAAACGAGGTTCAATAAGTATTAACATCAGTCTGACCGCAAGTCCCAGCTGTGAAAAGTTTCCTTTAACCCCAGATCTGCTCATATTGATTTCTCCGCAAGACAAACAAGTAGAGAGTTTCTATGGGTGGACAAGTGAACACTGGGCCTTGGAGGATATCCTGGGTTTGTGTAGGAATGTGGCAGTGCAGTTGCTAAATGTGCCAATGAGTAATACTTTCAGTTCAGTTTACAGACTGACATAACTTTTACTCATCATGTGACTAGCGCTAACTTGCATGACAAAGGATATGCTTGTGGCTATTGTTCCATACCTGAGCCTGCAACTTCAATGCCTACAGAAATGTGTCAAACAAGCCCATTCTCTAAGTGACTCAAAGCCTAGACAACTTTCAGGGCCACTGATTTGAATGACAGAGTCACAGAGGGCATGCAGCCATATGGAGGAGTGACAAATGATGTGATAGTGTTTTTGCAGTGGACAAGGGCACACAACAGCAGGCAGCATTGCATTGAAACGGGCCCGTAACTAGAGCAATAAGTTGCTGCCTCTGGCAGTAAATAACATTCAGCGTGTCTGCTTAGCAATGCGGAATACAATCAGAACCACCTGCCATAGAGGAGATGGCCTCCTAAAACGAGGCTGTACCCGTCAAGTGGACCGGTTTCGTATTAGAGAAGAGCATCAACATAATGCAGACTGTAAATTTTGATGGGTTTGCTTCTCCCCAGCGAGTGCTTTGGGTGTAATCCACAAGAGCCACCTGCTAGGCTGACAGTTGGTGCCCATTATTCCAGTCCAGAGGGTAAGCTAAACTCACTCCTGGCAGCCTGTTGAAGCCTGCTCTAAAAACACACTGCCAGATTAGATGTTTTTCTGTTCCAAGATTTGGGCTATCAAAGTTTTCCCAAAGTCAAAAGCTTACAACGATGATTGTAAAGAGTTAAATTGCTGTTCAATTTAAATGACTACTTGTCTGAATCCTAAGGTCAGCTACCAATCTGCTGTCTAAATCAAATGGCTGGATGACATCATATGGTCCGAAATTAACAAGACGAATTGCAAGTGCATCCTAACTTAATTTAGCATTTTCCTTTTGTAGACTCACTAGCACAACTAATTCATTCTTTACAAATCTTTTACTATATTGGATTACTAATATTGGATCACTAAAGACCATCAAAATATTTGGTACTCAGTCCTATAACTACCTTAAAAATAAATGTGCTTGAAATCAATGACAGGAAATAACCGTTTCAATAATTATAACCGAAGTTGGCTGACACGGCACACAACATTTGATCTTAACAAATGAGTCCGCCATATTGCAAGCAATTTATCCCTTACACCCCCTGGAAGCAAAGGTCTTCTGGCCCAAGATTTGATTCTACATTGGATTAGTAGTCCTACTTTGCAACACGAGGCTCCTCCTACCTGTTGTGGTGGTGGTGTTGAAGAACCTGGCTGTGTCCTCTGTGACCGTCAATTGGCTTCTGTCACTACCCATGCTAGAGGTAGCTTTACTGGGAACAAGGCTGCTCTGCTGGCTGCTCCTGGACTCCAGGCAGAAGCCTGGCCTCCCTGCCTGAGGCGGCTCTGCTGATGCCGGCTTGGCTGGGGAGGCCTTGGCGTGTGGGAAGCGAGAGGTGACCGTCTTGGACTCATCATCGCTGTCAAAGCCAAAGGGGTCCTCAGAGATCTCATCTGAGAGTTTGGGCCTCTTGGGCTGCTCTGCCACCTCACTCCTCTGGCCCGGGCGCTTGGAGCTCACCTTGGCCTTGTATGTCGTCTCGCCCCATTTGGTGCTGAGCGTTGCTCTCTTGTTGGACAGGACCTCATCAAACTTGGATGATGATGATCCATCGCCGCCCTTACGGCTGTAGGTTTTACCAAATCTCGATGTCATTGTGGCATCTGTTTCATATTCTCTGGGACGGACACAAAATATAAAATGCATTAGTTGCCGTCATCATAGGCCATTTCTCATCAACGCAATAACAATATTGTGGTTGAAATGTACTTTTACTGTAATGGAGGGCTAGAAGGGAGCACTCTTTCCTCTTGTCTAAAACAAATATCCTCATGCTCCAAGGTAGTGATTGGGGACATTGCCCTGTGTAGGGTGCCCTCTTTCAGACGGGACGTTAAACAGGTGTCCTGCCTGTGGTCACTAAAGTGCCCATGGCACTTATGGTAAGAGTAGGGGTGTTAAACCCAGTGTCCTGGCTAAATTCCCAATCTGTCCACCTAATCATCCCCAGCTTCCAATTGTCTCATTCATCTTCAAATGGGCATAGAATACAACCTTTGTGTCAACTAAGGACCCCTTACACTTCATGTCATTGTGTTGAGACAGCCTGCGGGACCAAAAATTGTGTGAATAATAACACACAGCTTTAACTAGGGAATCAAATGTTTCCAAGTGAGGTATGCTGCATTTTCTAGTTTAAATATGTAGTTGTGCAGTAAAAGTTAGGGAACCCTTGCGTTAGTGGGATCTTTATTATCAGCTTGAGTAAACTGAGACTACTGCCGCGTTAGCATACTAACCGGAACTAGAAAACTCGGAAATGTCCGACTTTCTGAATCGTTGAACGCAGCACGTGTATGACTACAACCAGTTAACAAGTCGCAGTTTCCTCGTTCCGATTATCACTTTAATGCAGCATCAACTGCTCTGGATGTGGCTAACGCAATGTGTGTACAACTAGCTAACGTTAGCAACAATACACCACAATTAGCTTAGCCACTATACAGTTAGCTAGCTAAATCAATCAGCTGACGTTATTGAAGAAAATATAGGGTGTCTAGCAGCAGTACATAGAAGCAAAGTTAACGTTAACTAGCCTCGATAATATCATGATATTGACCTAGGGAGTTGTAGTATTAATTTAGTGTTGATACCAAAACAGACCCATATGGCGAGCTAGCTAGTTGCGACGTTAGCTAGCTAACCAACTTAGCCATTAACGTCGTGTGATAGTGCGCTGGCTAGCTACCGTTAGCTAAATAACGCCAACGCCATCTGCAAAAAGTTAAACGTCCTGTGCGTTGTTCATGAATATAATAATAGTTGGCTAACACTAACATAATTTAGTCATCACATTATCGTTGTGGCTAGAAAGTGAGGAAAAAAACAATTTAGCTAGCTAAGTATAGTAACGAAATAGCTACTTGGCTAGTTAGCTATCAGGTTAGTATCAACAGACGAAACATGATTGACGAACATCCACTTTTCACATTGATTTGAAGGTTTAAAGTAGTTTGAAAATCACTGTATATTTCATAAAACGTAAGTGAATACAACCATACATCAGCCTCACTTACTAGGTGCGCGAAAAGACCGAACCACTCAACAACACTCCGAAGGCGTCCGCTTCCCGCAGCAGATTGGGCCTCCCTTACAATATAAACAAGGCTAAATTGGCTGTAGAAATGAAAGCTAGAGGACAGTCAACAACTGCACAAAGTCTTGTGTTTTTTGTGTAACAAAGTTATTTTGATAATGTTGGTTTTACGTCTGATATATTCCTTTTTTGAAGCTATCTCAAACTCAATTGTCTCCTCTTGTGTTACACCGATGGCTTGCATTCGGGTTCCCCCTCCCTTTCGCTTCCAACCGCACTGTCAACTAGCCGCTAGTACACTGTGGTCCAATCAGGAAGCTACATATTTGGATGTGACAGTGAACTAGCGCTGTGAAGCAGTATTCTTCGTTGTGATTGGTTCAAAAGCCGACAAGACCAAACACCTTCGCATTTCATTGGACTGTTGGTGAGAGGCGTCCTCTTTGGGGGTGTCGAAGCCGTTCATATATCGCTCATTCAGTGGTTGAAGCTCCTGGAATGTAAATAAATGTGCAAACTGAAGGCAAATTGTGTGCTGAAATTAATAAGAAATCAATCAATAAAATTGCATTTATATTGTACATTTGATTAGGTGCTGGCCAATATCCCAAAGGAACAATTAGCCTAGAAAAACAAAAGTTGAAGACCCTATCAATTGCCAAAATTGGCCCAAACTCAACATGCAACAATTTCATTGATTTTACAGAGTTAAAGTTCATTAGAGGATATCAGTAAATTGAAATAAATAAATTAGGCACAAATCTATGGATTTCACATGACTGGGAATGCAGTCTGGATGCAGTTTATCACAGTGCCATCCACTTTGTTACTAAAGCACCTTATACCACCCATCACTGCGACCTGTATGCTCTAGTCGGCTGGCCCTCGCTACATATTAGTCGCCAGACCCACTGGCTCCAGGTCATCTACAAGTCCATGCTAGGTAAAGCTCCGCCTTATCTCAGTTCACTGGTCACGATGGCAACACCCACCCATAGCACGCGCTCCAGCAGGTGTATCTCACTGATCATCCCTAAAGCCAACACCTCATTTGGCCGCCTTTCCTTCCAGTTCTCTGCTGCCTGTGACTAGAACGAATTCGTTGAAGTTGTAGACTTTTATCTCCCTCACCAATTTTAAACATCTGCTATCTGAGCAGCTAACAGATCGCTGCAGCTGTACATAGTCCATCGGTAAATAGCCCACCCAATTTACCTACCTCATCCCCATACTGTTTTTATTTATTTACTTTTCTGCTCTTTTGCACACCAGTATCTCTACCTGCACATGACCATCTGATCATTTATCACTCCAGTGTTAATCTGCTAAATTGTAATTATTCACCTATCTCCTCATGCCTTTTGCACACAATGTATATAGACTCTTTAAAAAAAAAATCTGTGTTATTGACTTGTTTATTGTTTACTCCATGTGTAACTCTGTGTTGCTGTCTGTTCACACTGCTATGCTTTATCTTGGCCAGGTCGCAGTTGTAAATGAGAACTTGTTCTCAACTAGCCTACCTGGTTAAATAAAGGTGAAATAAAAAAAATAAAAAATAAACAGATATACCTCAGTTGGTCACAGATACCTTAAAAAAAATGACCTCACAATGGGCCTCAGGATCTCATCATGGTATTTTTGTGCATTCAAATTGCCACCGATAAAATGCAATTGTGTTCATTGTCCATAGCTAATGCCTGCCCATACCATAACCCCACCACCACCATGGGGCACTCTGTTCAAAATGTTGACATCCGCAAACTGCTCACCTACACAACGCCATACGTGTGGTCTGCAGTTGTGAGGCTGGTTTGGACATACTGCCAAATTCTCTAACTCAACATGGTAGAGAAATTAACATTCAATTCTCTTACAACAGCTCTGGTGTTGTCAGAGCTCTCCATCAAAACTTGAGATATCTGTAAGTGCTGTTATTGTAAAGTGTAAACGTCTAGGAGCAACAACAGCTCAGCCGCAAAGTGGTAGGCCACACAAGCTCACAGAACGAAATGACAGAGTGCTTCTACATCTGCATTGCTTGCTGTTTGGGGTTTTAGGCTGGGTTTCTGTATGGCACTTTGTGACATCGGCTGATGTAAAAATGGCTTTATAAATCTGTGGCATTATGTTGTGTGACAAAACTGCTAATTTTCGAGTGCCTTTTATTGGCCCCAGCACATGATGCACCTATGTAATGATCATGCTGTTTATTCAGCTTCTTGATATGTCACACCTGTCAGGTGGATGGATTCTCTTGGCAAAGGAGAAAAGCTCACAGACAGTGAGCACATTTGTGCACAAAATTTGAAAGAAAATATGTTTTTGTGCAAATTAAACATTTCTGGAATTTTTTATTTCAGCTCATGTTTACATGTTGCGTTTGTATTTTTGCTCAGTGTAAAATGAAAGCCACTGGGATTGTTTGAGTGGTAAGGTGAAAGCAAACGACTGTAGATGAAAGTCGGGGGAGGTGCATCTGCGACAGGCGAAAGTTGGACACTAATGCCGTTTTCCAACAGCAAGGCTTAGGTCAACATGGCAATATTGCCATTGTTCATACAAGTTGTTCTTTATAATGTCTAATTAAAAATGTCTCTAACCTGCATATCACACACTCATGAACTGAAATCATACGTGTGTTCATTGTACAATCAACTACTGGGAGAGAGACTCAAATATTACATTCATTTGTATATAGGCTTTTAACTGTATGAATTACGTAGGTTCCTGTTTCAGTCATGTCTTTGGTGACATTCCATTGGGTCAAACAAAAACACCCTAACGACTGATTAACAATAGAGCCTCCGAACAATGCAAGCAAGGCTGCAGGCGGAAGTTGGTGAAGAGCAACTGCAGAAACTTGGAGTCGACTGCAGTCTAAACTTGATGATCTTTGATCACATAATTTCTGTAAAGTTCATGCGGTCGTCATACAAGTCAGACAATTTTTATCCCCATAATGCAACACGCGTTGAAAGACGGTGACCATCTTGAATAACGTGATATGCACGAATGTGCTCAAAATAGGGAAGACCATAGCCCAAGACCCCTAGAGGGCGGCGTTCTTCCTGATGTGGTATACAGCCCCACAGTGGAGGTGTCATAATACGCATAAAACCTAGCAGTCAAACAGGGAAATAGTTCCAATTGTTTTTCCACCATTCATTTTTCCCATAGAGAGATTTATGAAAGACTTAAAATAAGGGCTGTGTTTCTGTAGGCTTACCCTGGCGTGATGTGTTGATAACCATTTTTACTTTCACCTCCAAAACACATAAATTCCCCTTACCTCAACGTTATGTCATGCTGACATGAATTGACTAGGTGGATGAGTTCTTTCAAATAATTCACAAATGTTAAAGCTTGAAAATTCTACACAGCACCACTTACGATTGGGAATAATTAGCACTGTGACAACCAACCCTTAAGACAACCAAGCTGGTCCCCCCTAGCCTGAGCATCTGCTAGTGTGCATTATGGATCCTCACTATCATCTGGTATTAATCTGGGATTAATGCGCTCCCGGTGACCAGTTCATACATAAAGCGCCCTCCATTCAGGCTGCAAAGGCGCTGATTTCCTCCTTAACTCAATTTCAATCCGATGGCTTGTCGGTGGAAAATAAATTGGGGAAATATGCATACTGTCTTAATAGAACACAATTTTCCACCACTATTTTGGGATTTTCTGACAATTTACAGATGTTGCACACCGCATGAGTCTGTTGTTTACCTCTTGCTGGATGTGGTGGGCACCATCAGGAAGTAGCATTAGCCCCCCTAGCACGGTGGTGGAAAATAGTGTTTTATTAAGACAGTACGCATATTTTCCACTTTTATTTTCCACTGACAAGCCAGTAAATCGAGTTAACAAACCGACGCCTTCGCAGCCTTCCTTCTTCTTCGTCTTCATCTTCTTCTATGAGGTTTAACGGAGGTTAGCATCCAATTTGTTGCACCACCTACAAGACTGGTATACAACTCCCTTATACTTTGCTTGAAAAGACATCTAACATCTAACACTAATATAAAATGAAATTAACAAAACAAATGAACACTACTCCACTAATTACATGTATTTATTCCTACCTCATGCCATCATCCTGAAAGGATGGGACATCACCACTTAACACATCCTGTAACTCTTCTGATGTCAAGTCTCACACACCCAAATGCCTCTCTGCAGCTTCCACCACAGCCTCAATTTTCTGGGACTTTCGTTCCATCCCTGCAGTACAGTTGATAACTATTGCTATAAAAGCTAAAAATCCAATCTTACTGAAACTTATATAACTTTTTGGCCTATCCCTCTACACTGGGATATCTCTACTACTCTCACCACTCTTCCCCCTTAACCCATCGTCCTCTACTTTCCTCACTGCCTCAGCATATGACAACTTCTGCACTACTCAACCTGCCTCTCTCACACGGGACATTTCTGATCCCCAGCTCCATGGGCACCCCTACAATTAACACATTCCACTACTTTCCCAAATACTACACATTCCTTTGTCTCATGCCCTTCTGCACACTTTTCACACCTTAGACCCTCCCTCCTACACACTGCTGCCACAGGCCCATAAGCTTGACACCTGTCATGTATTCAGCACATACGCTAGTACAGGATAACTTATATAACCAAACTTCACTTTGTCGGGCAAAGACTCTTCAAAACTCAAAAGAACAGACAATGACTCTTCTGTTTCCCTACTCTCGCCACCCTGTTTGCCTCACATCAAACGACGACCACCACATACACAGGGAATCTTTCCCCTCAGCTGGTCAACTTTTAAATTTACTACTACCCCAGTTATCACTCCTTCCATTGGTGCCCTTTTCTTGAGTGCAAAACAATAAACTTTTCTTGCCCCCGTTTGTTTTACTCCGAGCGCCTTCTCCCTCTGACCAACAGAAACACAAACAATTATCACTAGACCACTTCTGGTTACCCTCACCGATTCCACATTACCCAATTGTTGCAGAGGGCACACTGCCGGTCGGTGCCAGGTTGGTTCCTCTGGGAGTCGAGGCAGCAGGCAGGGCACTCTGGCGTCACCCCAGGTGAGTCTGCACCACTCCTGTCCAGAGTCCTCTGTTGTCCAACTGTTTGTACCTGTTTGTTTTCCTGATTTTTATTGATTTATTTATTTTCCCAGCATAAGGCGCTCGTCGATTCAGGCGCAACTGGGAATTTTATTGTCAGAGCGCTCACTCTTTTTTTTTTTTTTTTAGGGGGTGGATCAGCTTAATATTGTGGAAAGAATGTTGCTTCCAATGTAATTGTCTGCATCATTTCCAATCCCCCATTTTTTTGTAAATATATTTTTCCATACACGCACACATACATGTACATATACAGTGGGGAGAACAAGTATTTGATACACTGTCGATTTTGCAGGTTTTCCTACTTACAAAGCATGTAGTACACTTCAGCATAGGTACACTTCAACTGTGAGAGACGGAATCTAAAACAAAATTCCAGGAAATCACATTGCATGATTTTTAAGTCATTCATTTGCATTTTATTGCATGACATAAGTATTTGATCACTCACTAACAATGTAAGAATTCCGGCTCTCACAGACCTGTTTTTCTTTAAGAAGTTCTTTAAGAAGTTATCCTGTTCTCCACTCATTACCTGTATTAACTGCACGTGTTTGAACTCGTTACCTGAATAAAAGACATCTGTCCAAACACTCAATCAAACAGACTCCAACCTCTCCACAATGGCCAAACCAGAGAGCTGTGTAAGGACATCAGGGATAAAATTGTAGACCTGCACAAGGCTGGGATGGGCTACAGGACAATAGGCAAGCAGCTTGGTGAGAAGGCAACAACTGTTGGCGCAATTATTAGAAAATGGAAGAAGTTCAAGATGACGGTCAATCACCCTCGGTCTGGGGCTCCATGCAAGATCTTACCTCGTGGGGCATCAATGATCATGAGGGAGGTGAGGGATCAGCCAAAAACTACACGGCAGGACCTGGTAAATGACCTGAAGTGAGCTGGGACCACAGTCTCAAAGAAAACCATTAGTAACACACTACGCCATCATGGATTAAAATCCTGCATCACAAGCAAGGTCCGCCTGCTCTAGGCAGCGCATGTCCAGGCCCGTCTGAAGTTTGCCAATGACCATCTGGATGATCCAGAGGAGGAATGGGAGAAGGTCATGTGGTCTGATGAGACTCCACTCGCCGTGTCTGGAGAAAGAAGAAGGATGAGTACAACCCCAAGAACACCATCCCAACCGTGAAGCATGGAGGTGGAAACATCATTCTTTGGGAAGGCTTTTCTGCAAAGGGGACAGGACGACTGCACCGTATTGAAGGGAGGATGGATGGGGCCATGTATCGCGAGATCTTGGCCAATAACTTCCTTCCCTCAGTAAGAGCATTGAAGATCGGTCGTGGCTGGGTCTTCCATCATGACAACGACCCAAAACACACAGCCAGGGCAACCAAGGAGTGGCTCCATAAGAAGCATCTCAAGGTCCTGGAGTGGCCTAGCCAGTCTCCAGACCTGAACCTAATAGAAAATCTTTGGAGGGAGCTGAAAATCCATATTGCCCAGCGACAGCCCCGAAACCTGACGGATCTGGAGAAGGTCTGTATGGAGGAGTGGGCCAAAATCCCTGCTCTAGTGTGTGCAAACCTGGTCAAGAACTACAGGGAACGTATGATCTCTGTAATTCCAGACAAAGGTTTCTGTACCAAATATTAAGTTCTGCTTTAAAATGCAAATTCATTTCTTAAAAATCATACAATGTGATTTTCTGGATTTTTGTTTTAGATTCCGTCTCTCACAGTTGAAGTGTACCTATGATAAAAATGACAGACCTCTACAAGCATTGTAAGTAGGAAACACTGATGATTTTGCAGGTTATCAAATACTTATTCTCCCCACTGTATATACTGTACATACACATACCTATATAGACATACATACTTTAAAAAAATAATATACCTTTATTATTATTCCTCGCAAACCCTACTGCCGATCCCCCAATTGGAGTAAACTAATAAACACTTCTGCTTTTACCTTCAATTTATGCATCTTATACACATTTTACAGACACAGTCTACTTTACAATAGTTCTCTCTTGTTTGTTTTTAGTCCTACCTCTATTTATGATGTCCATCCAGTTTGATTTCTATTTGTAACTGTGCTATTTCACAAAAGTTCCGAACCTATATACATTTTACAGATCCCATGTACTTTACATTGTTTATCTTGTTATTAGTTCCACCCTTCAGCTCCACACAACCCCTCCCATCTATCTCTCAACATCATCCATTTCGGATTTCTATTTGCCATATATTTTTCAACTGTGCTGTGATGCTTCACAAAACAATTGAAACTTCCTATTCTCATAGCTTCTCCAGATTATTTTTAATTTACAAACATTTTTGCTAAAATAATGATTATATTATTGATTGATTATGGCTTTTCACATCACCCAGTATTGCTATCTGTAGCGTTAGTTCTAGGCAAATGTTGCAATTCTTCAGCCATTCCTGGACCTGTGACCAAAAACGAGCTACATATGGACAATACCAAAATAAATGATCTAATGACTCTGCCTCCTCACAGCAGAATCTGCAGAGCTGAGAAGATTGTATCCCCCATACTGTATATATAACATTCTATTAGTTGCAAGAATTTTGTATAGTAATTTAAATTGAAAAATTGAAAGTTGTGAATCCGGTGTTGTTGTGAGTATCAATTCATAAACCAGGTGCCATGGAATGGGTACATCGCAAATCTATTCCCAACTATTTTGCAATTTATATGGCACAGCTGTCAGTTTTTTGGTCCTTAAATGAAATTGGTATATGTTTTTATTTATCACACTTTTCTTTAACCATTTACGGTCTTTAATGCCAGGCCGACAGACAAGTTCTTTACTTTTTCCCCCTTCTACTTGCCTCTTCCATTTTTGTGGTAATGCTGCAATTAATTGGTTGTAATTTTGGGTAGAGCAGACATTTCCATATGTCTGTGTTAGCTGCATGTGTGACATAACTCCACCAGTCCTATTTATGATATCATTCACTAAAATTATAAATGTAAAAAAAAAATATTCGATAAAGTTTATTTTTAATCAATTAGTATATTTTAATTTAACCACAATATTTGTTGTACTATTTGTTCCATCCTTTCAGGTGGATTAAACTGATATTGCAACCAACTTTCTAAGGCTTGTTTAAAAAATAAAGATATTTTGGAGATTAGTTCCTTTTCAAACAACCGAAAGTGAGCAGGTGTAATCTGAATAAAGGGGAAAAGGCCCTTCCTGAATATAGGATGAGACATTCGTACCAATTGACTAGAGAACCAGTTTGGATTTAGGGTATAACTTTTGTATGACTGATGCCTTTAGTGAGAGGTCTAATGCTTTAATGTTTAATAATTTCTGCCCACCGAATTCATATTCGTTATATAAATAGGCCCTTTTAATTTTATCTGGCTTGCCGTTCCAAATAATATTGAATATTTTTTTGTTCATATAATTTAAAAAGCAGGTCACTAGGGGTAGGCAAAACCATAAGCAAATGGGTAAACTGTGATATAACTAAAGAGTTAATCAGGGTGATTTTTCCACAAATAGACAGGTATTTTCCTTTCCATGGTAGCAAGATCTTATCGATTTTTGCCAACTTTCTATACAAATGTATTGGAGTGAGATCATTTCTTTCTTTTGGGATTTGTATACCGAGTATATCCACATCTCCATCAGACCATTTAATTGGTAAACTCCATGGTAATGTAAAATGTGCATTTTTTTAGTGATCCAATACGTAATATGGTACATTTATCATAATTTGGTTTTAATCCAGAGAGGATAGCAAAAGTATCTAGATCCTCTAAGAGGCCGTGGAGAGACTCTAATTGTGGTAAAAATAAAAAAAAACATGAATCATCAGCGTACAATGACACCTTCGTTTTTAAGCCACGGATTTCTAATCCCTTAATATTATTGTTTGATCTAATCTTGGCAGCTAACATTTCGATGGCAATAATAAATAGATATGCCGACAGTGGACAACCTTGTTTTACTCCTCTAGATAGTTTAAAACCTTCTGAGATGTAGCCATTATTTACTATTTTACACCTAGGGTTACTATACATAACCTTGACCCATTTTATAAGAGATTCCCCAAAATGTAAATGTTCTAGGCATTTATATATAAACTCCAGTCGTATTTTATCAAAAGCCTTTTCAAAATCAGCTATGAAAACCAGGCCTGGTGTCCCCGATATTTCACAGTGTTCTATTGTTTCCAGTACTTGTCTTATATTATCTCCAATGTATCGTCCATGTAAAAAACCTGTCTGATTAGGATGAATAATATCTGACAATACTTTTTTAATTCTATGTGCCAAGCATTTTGCTAGGATTTTTGCATCATAACACTGAAGTGTAAGAGGTCTCCAATTGTTTTAAATGGACTGGATCTTTATATATACCGCTTGGGTCCTGTTTCAGTAATAATGATATCAGACCTTCTTGCTGCGTGTCTGATAATCTACCATTTATATAGGAGGGGTTAAAACATGCCAATAATGGTCCTTTGAGTATATCAAAAAAGTTTTGTATACTTCCACTGGTATGCCATCCAGCCCTGGAGTTTTCCCATCCTTAAAGGCCCCAATTGCCTCAAGCAGTTCCTTCTCTGTAATTTGGCCTTCACATGAGTCTTTCTGTACAGATATTAATTTTACATTATTATTAGGAAAAAAATCCATACAATTAGTTTCAGTTAGTGGAGATGGAGGAGCCTGAAATTACAACAGATTCTTAAAGTACTTCCTCTTTCAAAATATAATTTGGTGAATCATGCGTGACTCCATCATTTGTAACAAGCTTTAATACTTTTTTTTTTGTGGTAGCATTTCTATATTGAAGATTGAAAAATAATTTGGTGCATTTTCCCCATATTCCATCCAGTTCGCTTTATTATTATAATATATTACACTGGATCTTTCTTGAATAAGTTCCTCCATTTCTTTTTGTTTTTCCTCTAACTTATTCTGTGCCTCTATGGTACAGTTTTTATTGCTATCTAACTGTACTGTTAGTCCTTCAATTTCCTTTGTTAATATGGACTCTTTTGATCTAAATTGCTTTTGTTTTATAGATGAGTACTGAATTGCATTGCCTCTAAAGGCACATTTAAGTGTCCCATACAGTAAGGGGATCTGCTGTACCTATGTTATGTCTGAAAAAGTCAGTTATAAATTCTTCTGTCCTAGTTCTAAACAATTTATCATCTAGTACACTTTTTAAACTTTTGGTGCCAGAGAGAATGGTATAAGGAAGTAGTCAAGGCGACTAGCCACGTATATCTCACTAGGTCAGGGTATT
Organism: Oncorhynchus mykiss; assembly: GCF_057628025.1. Lineage (NCBI taxonomy): Eukaryota > Metazoa > Chordata > Actinopteri > Salmoniformes > Salmonidae > Oncorhynchus > Oncorhynchus mykiss. The sequence continues at coordinate 14,815,879 of NC_143037.1, forward strand.
TAAGTCTCCATATATCCACTAATTCCAATATATCCATGACATTCATGATTTCCTTAAGTGTCTGAGGGTGATAGTTTGTAGTGTGATTTCCTTTCCGGTCCATAGAGGTATTTAAGACCATATTAAAATCTCCCACCATAATAATAGAGTCTAGTGTTGCTTGTAGAGTTGATAAATTCTTATATATATTTTCAAAGAAGCTTGGATCATCATTATTCAGACCGTATAGGTTAATAAGCCATCTGTTTATTGTCCAATAACATATTTAAAATAATCCATCTACCTTGAGGATCTGTTTGGACAATTTGCACATTTGGATCAAAATGATTGTTAATTAAAACCATCACACCTTTTGAATTTATTTGCCCATGGGAGAAGTATATTTTGTCCCCCCAGTTCTTGTCCACAAAACTTCATCTACAACTGTTGAATGGGTTTCCTGTAAACAATAGATGTTATATTCCTTCTCTTTTAGCCAGGTAAATACTGATTGTCTTTTCTTATTATCTGCTAGGCCATTACAATTGTAACTGGCTATACTTGTTTCACCACAACTTTCAATTATTTTTATCAAAATATATGTTTGTAAACGTACCATTAAAAAGTAACATGATGATTGAGTGTCTATATAGCTGTACCATTATCTTTGCCTTTCTACTAAGTAAACCTCCAATTGGTCCCTACTATTCCACCCGCTAAAAGCCCTCCTCATCCCAAGTTGGGTTGTCATCCCAATGCCCGGCAGACCACCCTCGACCCCCTGTATCCCATAACCGACTGGGATCCATCCTTTGAAAGGATCTCACAGTGCCATTTACCAAATTGAAGTAGATTAACTGCCAAATGCATTTCCATCGCCCTCACCTCGATTTGTATTATATATAGCTGTGGATCATCCTCTATTGTCCCTAACATCTTTTACTCCTTCGCAACAGTTGTGGGATACACACATACACCCACCCACACACACTCAACCCATACCCCCACACAACCATAAGCTTACTTACTCAACAATTGAACCACTCCAGAGCTCAACTTAAGATAGGTCTTGATTTACAAATGCACTTGCAGTTGCAGCTGCATGAGAAGACCTGCAAGACCGCACAAAAAATAGGCAAAAATTGAGAGATTTTATTTACCATTGTCACATCCTAGATGATGGAGGTCAAATGTACACCTTTCCCTGAAACACCCACAATACGGTCACCCGTATTGACCATATTCCCAAGCATTTCCATGCAGTCCGACTTTGATTCTGTGCCACTAGGGTCACAATAATATACCCCCTCTCTGCATGTCCGAGCGTGACCCCCTCCCCATGGGTTACTGCAGCTAGTGTTACCAGCACTGCCACTGCCTGGGTGGGGGAACCCCACCGGAATCCCCACCGGCTAGGTACAAGGTCATCAAGGTTCTCATTAGCAGCTTTGAGAATTTCCTTGTGTAGTATGCTCTCCCTTTAGGGGGCTTTGGCTTTGCAGGACCAACCCTGCCAAGCAGGCTCAGAATCTTGAGGGGGCAGTGCTGCTCTTGGTCTCTGTCCATCATTTTGGCTGCATACAGACCGCTTACAGCATGCACATAAAACAGTTAGGGACTTCTCCTGAGTCTCTGGGTCATTCAGGTGGGTGTCTAGGGTATGGGGTCATGGGACCGTACCATTAAAATAGGATCATAAATAAATAATTAGATATAATTTATTTTAAAAATGTAGTTCCTTATGATAGGACAATAACAAATCAAATGTGTCATCTATTTTAAAACTGTTCCACCATGATAGGATAATAACTAAAGACATAATTCATTATAAAAGTATATCCATTATCTGAACAACATTGAGAGCTCTCTCATACCCCGGCCCACAGCAATACATTGTCTCTGGGATATGCAGCCATTTCATTACTCACTCACTCAACTTTCCAAACATAACAAATCAAAATAAACACACACCACACCATCCACACATACTGTGCCTTCTGTTTACATAGTTTTTATCTTCACTATGTTGAATTAGTGCTTGTGTGTTCAATTAGTTATATGTGAAGATATACAGAACAGCTATATTGTTTATTGTATTGTTACAATCCATAACCGGGCTAGAATTGTGTTTATTTTCCTCATCTATGAGAACTTTGTAATTTTTAAAACAACCATGGAGTAGTCTTTGTGTCTCTGAACAACTGGTTATCAATATATAGTTTATCAACGACGACAGCTACTCGTTTCCCTTTTCATCTATTTTCTTTGAAAATTGGATACAGAACTTTGCGCCGTTCTGCAATTTCTTTCAGAAACTGATCATTCATGCCAATTTTGGTCCCAGCAAGTCTTTTACCCAGGCTTTTAACCATTATTTTATCTTTAAATGAAGCAAATTTGGCAACAATTGGGCGTTCATACCTTTGGACTCTCTGTCCGAAGCGGTGTACACGTTCAAGATGGATTTTGTCGACAACTTTGCGTGGGATCTGAAGCGCTGAATCTCTAACTACAGATTCAGGAACTTCCCCTTCTTTCTCCTGGATACCTGTAAGTACCAGATTCTCTCTCATTGATCTAGTTTGTATGTCCAGTAAGGCTTCCCTCAGAACGGTGTTCTCCTTTTTAATTTAATTCATTTCGGTTTCAATCTTATTGACTGTCCCTTTTAGCTTGTGTGTTTCCTTCTCCAATGTCGCAGCTTTTTCATCACTCATCTCGAGGCTTGCCTTCAACTCTTTTACATCCTTACTAACAAATTCAAGTATACCCAGCTTGTCATTTATTGAGTTTAACAGATCGGTTTCGACCTTTACCATCCCCGGTGGTGAAAATATGAAATCGTCTGTGTCTGTAGAAGAGTCACGTTTTCGTTTTGAAATCGGTTCCCCTGTCTTAATCTCCGTCATGTCTAGGTGTTTCTTGTTTTCGTAATATTTGTCGATACATGTCTCTAGTCTTAAAATTTGTTATGTGTTATTATCCAGATTGAAGGTTATGACACACACTCCCTGTGCTGGTGGACTGTTGACCTTTCTAAGAGCGCTCGCTCTTAGTTTAGCGATCCCCATTATTCCTGTGGTTAGACAGTTCCCCGTACACGCTCTGGATAGTCGACCATTGGGGACCGGGCTAATCAGGGAAACCACTATCTCCCTGGCCATAGTGACGCAGGGGAGTCACGAGGAGAGAATCAGTCTCTTTCTCATTGACTCTCCTGCGTTTCCCGTGGTACTGGGTATTCCCTGGTTGGCTCGTCATGACCCCACAATTTCATGGCAACAGAGGGCTCTTGCAGGGTGGTCGCAAGAGTGCTCGGGGAGGTGTGTAGGGGTTTCCGTTGGTGCTACTACGGTGGAAAATCCAGACCAGGTCTCCACTGTGCGATCACCCCCGATTATGGCGATTTGGCTCTTACCTTCTGTAAAAAGAAGGCGACTCAATTGGGGGGTTTGTGCGATAAATTTCCTGGTGACTCCTGAGAAGTGCAGCGTCTACGTGTATCCTCTTTCACAGGAGGAGACGGTGGCTATGGAGACATATGTCTCCAAATCCCTGCGTCAGGGGTACATTCGGTCCTCCACATCACCTGTCTCCTCAAGTTTATTTTTTGTGAAGAAGGATGGAGGTCTGCGCCCGTGCATTGATTATCGAGGTCTCAATCAAATCACAGTGAGGTACAGTTACTCGCTACCCCTTATCGCCATGGCGATTGAGTCAATTCACAGGGCGTGCTTCTTCACAAAACTGGAACTCAGGAGCGCATACCACCTGGTGCGTATCCGGGAGGGAGACGAGTGAAAGACGACGTTTAGTACCACCTCAGGGCATTATGAGTACCTCGTCATGCCGTACGGGTTGATGAATGCTCTATCAGTCTTCCAATCCTTTGTAGATTAAATTTTCAGATACCTGCAGGGTGTAGTGGTGTATATTGATGACATTCTGATATACTCCGCTACACGCGCCGTACATGTGTCTTTGGCGCGCAGGGTACATGGATGACTGTTGGAGCATGACCTGTACGTCAAGGCTGAGAAATGCCTATTCTTTCAGTAAGCCGTCTCCTTCCTAGGGTATCACATTTCCACATCAGGGGTGGAGATGGAGAGTGAACGCATTTGAGCCGTGCGTAATTGGCCGACAGCGATTTTTAGGGTTTGCCAATTACTACCGGAGATGTATCTGGTGTTTTGGTCAGGTGGCTGCTCCCATTACCTCACTGCTGAAGGGGGGTACTGTACGTCTGCAGTGGTCAGTTGAGGCGTGCAGGGCTTTTGGGCAACTAAGGGCTCTGTTTACATCCGCACCCGTGCTGGCCCATCCGGATCCCTCTTTGGCGTTCATAGTGGAGGTGGACCGTCCAAGGCTGGGATAGGAGCGGTGCTCTCTCAGCGCTCGGGTACGCCACCGAATCTCCGCCCCTGTGCCTTCTTCTTGAAGAAGCTCAGCCCGGCAAAGCAAAATTATGATGTGGGAGACCGGGAGCTGTTGGCTGTCGTCAAGGCCTTGAAGACATGGAGACATTGGCTAGAGGGGGCTAAACACCCTTTTCTCATCTGGACTGACCACAGCAATCTGGAGTACATCCTGGCAGCAAGGAGACTGAACCCTCGCCAGGCAAGGTGGGCCATGTTTTCACCTGTTTTGTTTTTGCCCTTTCGTACAGACCAGGTTCCCAGAACGTTAAGGCAGACGCACTGTCCCGGCAGTATGACAGAGGAGCGGCCCATGGATCCTACTCCCATACTCCCTGCCTCTTGCTTGGTGGTGCCGGTAGTGTGGGAGCTGGACACAGACATTGAGCGGGCGTCACGTGCAGAGCCCGCTCCCCCTCAGTGTCCAGCTGGGCGTCTGTACGTTCCGTCTGCTGTACGCGACCGGCTGATCTATTGGGCCCACATGTCATCCTGGGATCGGTCGGACGGTGCGCTGTCTTAGTGGGAAGTACTGGTGGCCCACTTTGGCTCAGGATGTGAGGGTTTATGTTTCCTTCTGCTCGGTGTGCACCCAGTGTAAGGCTCCTGGGCACCAGCCCAGAGGTAAGTTACAACCCTTACCCATTCCACAACGGCAGTGGTCACACCTGTCGGTGGATTTCATAACCGATCTTCCACCTTCACAGGGTAACACCACGATCCTGGTCGTTGTGGATCGTTTATCTAAGTCCTGTCGTCTCCTCCCTTTTCCCGGTCTCCCTACGGCCCTACAGACTGCGGAGGCCCTGTTTACTCACGTCTTCCGGCACTATGGGGTTCCTAAGGATATAGTGTCTGATCGGGCTCACCAGTTCACGTCGAGGGTCTGGAGGGCGTTCATGGAACATCTGGGGGTCTCGGTCAGCCTTACCTCAGGTTTTCACCCTGAGAGTAACGGGCAGGTGGAGAGAGTTAACCAGGATGTGGGTAGGTTTCTGAGGTTTTACTGCCAGGACCGGCCAGGGGAGTGGGCAGTGTTCGTGCCCTGGTCAGAGATGGCCCAGAACTCACTCCGCCACTCCTCCACTAACCTCTCTCCTTTCCTGTGTGCATTGGGGTATCAGCCGGTTCTGGCTCCTTGGCATCAGAGTCAGACGGAGGCTCCTGCGGTGGATGACTGGTTCCGGCGCGCGGAGGAAACATGGGACGCCGCCCTTGTCCATCTTCAGCGTCACCGCAGTAAGGCCCCGATGTTCGCACCGGGGGACCGGGTCTGGCTCTCGACCCGAAACCTGCCTCATCGCCTGCCCTGCCGGAAGCTGGGTCCACGGTTTGTGGGGCCATTTAAATTCCTGAGGAGAGTGAACGAGGTATGTTATAGGTTACAGCTTCCCCTTGATTACCGCATTAACCCCTCATTCCATGTGTCTCTCCTCAGGCCGGTGGTGGCTGGCCCGCTCCAGGAATCGATGCGAGAGGTTCCTCCGCCCCCTCTGGACATTGAGGGGGAACCAACGTACTCCGTTCGATCCATCCTGGATTCGAGACGTCGGGCGAGGGGCCTTCAGTACCTCATGGACTGGGAGGGGTACGGTCCGGAAGAGAGATGCTGGGTTCCGGAGGAGGACGTGTTGAACCTTCTATGCTGCGGGATTTCCACCGTCTCCTTCCGGATCACCCTGCACCTCGCCCTCTGGGTCGTCACCGAGACCGGTGTCGGCGCGCGGCTGGATCCGCGCGTCAAGAGGGGGTACTGTCACGACTTCTGCCAAAGTTGGTCCCTCTCCTTGTTCGGGCGGTGTTCGAAGGTTGATCACCGGTCTTCTAGCCATCTCCGATCCATTTTTCATGTTCCATTTGTTTTGTCTTGTTTTCACACACACCTGGTTTCAATTCCCTAATTACATGTTGTATATTTTCCCTCTGTTTCTCCCGATGTCCTTGTCGGGAATTGTTTATTTGTAAGTACTCATGCTATGCGCTACGGGTTTTGTACCCATGTGTTTGTTGTTTTGTATGCTGTTAGTTTTATATATTAAACTGCTCTGGCTATTCACCAAGTTCTGCTCTCCTGCGTTTGACTTCCCTGCCATCAGTTACGCACCCCTTACACACTTTCATTTCTCCTCCTGTCTTCCGCTCCCTCTTCTTACACTTTCTACCATTCTTCTTAAACAAACCATCTCCAATTTTCCCACCATTTTTATCCGACTCAAGCTCACCCTCTTCAAGCTCAGTCTCTCTCTTAGACCTCCTCTCCTTCTCCTTTTCCCTCCATTCCTCCTCCGTTTTCCAAGTATACATCTCCTTATGATAATACTGCACTACTCCTGACAACCATCTTCTTCTTGCTTTCCCTAGGGAATCCATTTCCCTTTGCAGCCTGAATGGAGGATGCTTTATGTAGGAATCTGTTGCCAGGGGACACAAGTATATTACCGGCTGGGCTGACTGCGTTCACACCTAGAGGAAATACCAAAGACAGTAAAGTATGAAGGCAGAAACTGCTTCTCCAATAGAAATCCCAAATCACGCTTGTAGGTGATGTCATGGTGATGTTGACTAGCTGAGCTCATGCGCAGAAACACGTCATCGGGTTTAACGGTTGTCTCGCAACAAACTGCACATGTGCAGGCCTTCAAATCAAAGGCACACTTTCGATATAGAGTAAAGTTGTTTTTGACAAAAATGAAAATGTGTCAGTTTTCTACTTTCACGAGGTTGGAGTAAAAACATGTTCAACTACTTAAGACATGGCTCAAATCTAGGTTGTGCCTTATATTTAGAGAAAATTAACAACTAAAGAAGAATTTTTCACTTCTCTCATTGACTTCTTAAACCCCAAACCCACGCCTGGTCTGCTTGGTCTATTTCGCAAGCGTTCCTGGAAGTCTGACGATGTTGCACCTCTGGGTTTAGAAACTCTGTGGTAATAGCACAGATAGAACAAGGAGGAAATTATTTCACACGATGTATAAAGCTGAAGCATCCGGTTGGAATTCCACTCGCCACCAAATACGGCCTGCAGTAGGAGAGTATGGAGTGAGACGGAACTGGGCCGATATTCAGTAATATTTTCTCATCAATTAATTATTTGATCTCAATACAGTTTTCTGTGCCCAAAACAATAATCTGTTATGAACAGAGTAGATGACATTTTGCAGACATGACCATTTGCCAAAGTTTCTAAAAAGGTTTTTGTTTAGAAGGAGTGCAAGGGCGAATTGGGTAATTGCACATGAGCACTTCACATAGTAGGTGTTCCCTAACGGAAATATGCAAATACATGCTAGAACGCAACCAATACGATCTTGCTAGCTCGTGCTTGGCTCTGCCCACCTGCTTGCTTGTTCTGCCCACCAAGCTTAATTTTCTCCAAATGGAAAGGACAGGCTGTGGTATATCTTGGGATAGTTATACAATTATTAGAGTATCACAGTATGAGTCATACGTGAGCTGTTGTAACTACTCAAGGGAAATGTTCTGTGATGGACTGTGACTTTTTCCACATTTTGTTACGTTACAGCCTTATTATAAAATGTATTACGTTTTTTTTCTCTCTCATTAATCTACACACAGTACCCCATAATAACAAACCAAAAATAGGTTTTTAGAAATGTTTGCTAATTTATTTAAAAAAACAACTCATATCACATTTACATAAGTATTCAGACCATTTACTCAGTACTTTGTTGAAGCACCTTTGTCAGTGATTACAACCTCGAGTCTTCTTGGGTATGACGCTACAAGCTTGGCACACCTGTATTTGGGGAGTTTCTCCCATTATTCTCTGCAGATAATTTCAAGCTCTGTCAGGTTGGATGGGGAGCGTTGCTGCACAGCTATTTTCAGGTCTCTCCAGAGATGTTTGATCGGGTTCAAGTCCATGCTCTGGCTGGGCCACTATAAGACATTCAGAGACTTGTCCCAAAGCCACTCGTGCCTTGTCTTGGCTGTGTGCTCAGGGTCATTGTCCTGTTGGAAGGTGAAGTAGGGAAGTAGGGAAGTAGGGAAACTCTGCTTACCCTGGGATTTGCAGCCATTGTGGTTGCGGCCATCTTCTGGATGGTAGCAGACTCCGAGATAGTAGCCTCTCCCCATCCTCTCTGCTCCAACGAGGCCCGGCTTCCACAGGGGGAAGGCCAGAAGTAGACTACCCCTCTGACCTGAACCTTGACCCGACGACCGCGCCGACCAGAAGAGAAGAAAAAGAGGACATGAACGTTATGGGGTTTTCCCCGGGTCAAACACTTTCTTACAATTAGCTAGTAATATCTCTGCACTACAGAATGGATCAGATTGTTGGGGTTGTGGATTGTTACCAGACAGTGCTGAGACTATGCTGCCACTAGCGATACCACCAGTATGAAATATTGATGTGGTCCAAAGCAGGTGACCTTACAAACAGAGAGCTTGATTGGGTGGAGGATAGGGTGTTTAATATGAGAATATTTGATTTTAATAGTCCCACCTCTCTGCGCAAGCAACCCATCACCCTGGCCTAATCTCCCCCAGGTTATTTGTGTTATATAGCAAATGGAACCGGTCTCCAGTTGGGGGAAAGTATAGTATTATCTGCCTACGAATTGGTCAGGATCCTGCTATGATGCCTATGTTGTTCCTGCTGTGCGTGCTACCCCAGTCCCAAAAATCACCCTTTTCTCATTTGTATAAGGAGAACCCTTGTAGCTGGCCCCACAAAACAGGTTTTCTCTGCATTACTTCCAAATTATGGCATGACAACTGTGCTTGATTCCATTTGAGAACTAGCCAATGAAGTAGAAAGATTGGGTAATGTTACTGCCACTGAATTGAAAGCATTTACTGCTGAACTTGTAGCTACACGTACCATGGCTTTACAAAATAGATTGGCTTTGGATATTCTCCAAACGGATAAGGGGGAGGCTTGTGCGGTGGTGGGGACAGTGTTGTATTTACATCCCAGATTCCTCCTGTGGGGTTGCTAAGTCTGTGGCAACTATCAGACAGGTGGTAGCTACTGTAAACAAGCGAGATATTGAGTGGGGTTGGGATCTGTTTGCATGGGTGAGAACTAGACTGGGGCACATTGGAACTCTCGTGTTGCAAGGTCTCCTAGGCCTGGTTGGAGTCCTTATGCTATCACTCTGCCTGTTCTCATGCCTGATGACCTTGGTGAGGAGATTGTGTGAAACAGCAGAATCTCTTCCCAACCAGATGGTCATGACCACCGAAGTCAACTTGAATGACCTGGCGGATCTCGCCACTGATTCACACTTTATTGGGAATCCAAATTGCCCTATTGGAGATGATAGCCTACTGCCATCGAAATGACCCCGATCCCTACGAACCTCCCTTTTCCCTGGATTGTTATTATTAAATGACCTTTTCGGAGTTTCATTCAGAACACCCTTTCTGTGTAAAATGCCAATTTCCCATCAACCAGAAGGTTTTCAATTCTCTCGGACAGCTCAGATACTGTATGTCATGTATGATGATGCCTACGGTTTCCATGGCATCAAAGTGGGAATTGTGGAGGCAGAATTTGGGGTGAGCTGTTGTAACTTCTCAAGGAATATGTTCTGTGTTGGACTGTGATCTTATGCCTTTCATAGACTCCTGGTATGTCTGCAACCTAACACAAGGCCATTGTGTTCCGGAACGGTTGCTTCTATTGAAAGTGTGATTGTACCTCCCACTATATAAGGGACATATAACCTTTTATTCTTGGAGTTCTTCCCTGTGAAATCAGAGGTGGATCTCCCCTGCTGCTGCTTGTATTAAGGATGTTTCTATTATATCATTAAATTGTCTCTGTCTTAATCTTTGGATCGAATTTTCCACAGCAATACCCATAAAACCTAGTTGTCAAACAGGGAAATGGTTCCAATCGTTTTCCCACCATAAATTTTTCCCATATTGGTATTTTCTTTGATAAAGATGGAATCCGCAGTAGGGGGAAACCGTGCCACTGGCCGCCCCACCACCATTGTTATTGTTTTTGTTGCCGAGCTGAGGAGCATCCAGCTATCAGCACATGCAACGATGTCTGAGGGGAAGGAGGGGGGGGGGGGGGGTTAAAAAGGGTCCCCATTTCAACCCAATACCTTGGTCTTTCTCCTCATATTGAAACGAGTCCTGTAAGATATACTGGTGCTGAGAAATACACATGAGAGTAAAACGTGTGACAACCAACCCTGGTCTCCCCTTCCATTCTGTAGGCTTGTTGAAAATGTCTTCACCTGTCCTAGAAAAGTCTAGGTCGCCATCAAATAAGCGAAAGTTTGAAGGCCCAGTTTGATGGACCAGTTGCATGAAATGATGCCTCCGATCAGAACATGCTCACCAGATACCTCATAGGAGCATCATTCATCAGAAAAAATGTAGTCAAAAAGTCAATGTAATTCTTTGAATGTCTGGTTGGTGGTCATGTGGGCGGGTACGTTTTCAACGTCAATATTTACTGTTGTAGGTTCCCCATGGAAGGCGCTGACTAAACTCAACTCTAACGATGTACTTACAGTACTTCGTACATGAAATACATGTTTACTGTATTTACAATATTTGCTGTTGTAGAGTCCCATGCACCTTGCTGACTAAACTGAACTCCACTATGTGCTTCCGTTGATGTGAAGTACATCGTGGAATTTACTTTAATCAGCACTCGGCAACCTTCACCCGGACCGATTTATAACAGTAGATGTTGGTTAACCTTTATTTGATACAGTAAAGATATTCTGTGATTCCGTAGCCTCTTCGATGTGGGAGACCTGGAGCTAAGAGGCTGGCTACATGTAGCCTACATATGAGATGATTGCCTACATCTGATGTGTGAAGTTTTATTGTATCCATGCATGTAAAGTTAAATGTAACTTGGTTTGAAATGTGAATTTGGGTATTTGTGCACTTCTATTCTGTTTGACTTGACGAAGATCCCGCTAGTTGGTAATTATGTTATTTTCAAATTAATTGATACACAGCGGTGATTGACTTGGACATAATATCTCTCACTCAATTAATTTCTGGACTGACTGGGGTTTTTTGGCACATAGATTGTGACTTTCAATTGAGAGTAAAATTAATTGGCATCTACTGGGAAATGCTTTTTAATTAATGTGGGGCCTAACGTATAGGAATAGACGTAATATATCTTGTACATATTCACTTCTTAACGGCGAAGTGACCATTTTCGCGATAATTTTACTTCTGGGTAGACGTGGTCCCTATGATCATATGGCAGTACAGATCAATTTCAATGGTCAAGGAATCGGACCGTGTGTGCGTAATAATCACCTGTCACTTTTAGAACATCTTGATTCTATTTCGAATGAAAGATTTTGACAGTTTTTTGCCAACAGAGTCACACTTTCCAAAGGGTCCCTTTTCTGTCTTTGGTGTGAGAGGGGATCCCGTATGGCGACGATGACGCATATATTGCCTATGAATGGAGGTGGATGCAGCTCGGGCAACTCTATTGGAAAAATCTTCGGAAACCCCCTATTTCATAGGGGCGTGACGTCTGGCTTTCAGCCCGTGTAAGTCAGAAGACATAACAATACTTAACTCTGTGATTAACCATTATTAACGACACTTTGCTAAATGCACATTCCCGATCTTGATGTGCATAGATCAGTGTTGAAGGCTCCGGTCAAGGCATTCCGAGGCCATTTGTCCCTAGAGAGAATGGTGAGAGAGACATGTGGAGTTATACTCCCCAGTACTGATAGTTCGACATTTTTATTTTACTTCTAGCAGGGTAGTTGAAGGACTAGAACAGAACCACGATTATTGCTGTGTCAAATTGAGTAGGTTAGCGATACATCGTAAATGTCCTAATCCTGACAGGCAACCAATGATTTATAGTAATCAGTCTTTACCCGAGAGCTGCATGAGCTGGTGCATGAAGGGACTATAGGGATAAGATGAGCATGAATGTGTACCAAACATTTCTATCTTAACCACATGGTTATTATTTTCTATCTTATCTTGTTATTTTGACTGGTTACTATTTGTGTCCAGCTGTCTGCCTCCTCACATGGCCGTCAAAGGACACAAGCAGGCCACACCAACCGCTGGCAGCTGCGCCACCCCCTTGGCAGTGATCTGCTGGGGCAAGCACAAGCTGAGAGAACCATGAGAGTGGCCCTCAACCCATCACTCAGGACCATAAGGACAGGTGTGTGTGTGTGTGTGTGTACGCGACCTATGTGCTACAGTTTGACAGAAGTTTATTATCCTAAGATAAAGGTCTTGAAGGGTACAGTATTAACAGTGTTAAGATTAGTTGAGGTTGGCAGAGGGCCTTGGTTCTTCAAGAGGTACTCCTCCAATGTTACCACAGAGCTCTAAGCCAGCCGAAATCTGTACGTGGCATGCTGTGTCCACAGTGCCAATGTCAGTGTGACCCAACCAAGAGCCCTGCCTACCAGGAGGGGTGCTAGACCCGATTGATGCCAACCACGCCAACCTGGTGTTGAGAAACTGGCAAAGTTATGGGGAGATTGGCACCTGGAGAGATCTGACAGCAGCCGGTTTCCAACTAGACTGGCAGTGCCATCCCAGAGACAATTAGGCCTTTGACATCTTCCAGATACGCTGTGTGCATCTGTGAGAGCAGAGGAGAGTCACAGGGGAAAACAATCGCCGATAAACTAAACTATTACGAATACTTTGTAAAGGTTACATTGGGATGCAAAATGCCAAGTCAAGTTGAACACGAGAGGTTTTTATTCAACACGGATCCTTTGGGGGGGCGTTTACAGTATCACAACAATTTCAATGCCAATCCATCATTGCACCTCCAAACTTAACGTGAAAGTCTGCCGTTGTTACTGTCTCAGAGTCGTATGTGTCTACTGTTGAGTCCAAACCCCCCTTGTGTATCACCCCTCTCCTCACCCCTCTCCCGTCTGTTTGTTTTCCAGCTGACTCTCCACAGCCCTGCACTCATGATGAGCCCCCCCTGCCACGGCTTACCCTCCTAGCGAGCACCAGCCTGCCCAGAAGCCCCAGACGCTGGTACGCTGCCAGGCCCGCAAGGGCACACACTGACAACCATAGAGAAGGAGAGACAGAGGGAGGACAGTTGATTGGACATTTGGGGCCTGCTGCCAGCCGCATGCAACCAGTGTGGAGCAGGCTGCATGCCACATTGGAACATGATTATCTTTCATTTGGTCTGCTTTTGTGTGGAGCACAATGGCCACCATAAAGGGGGCAGACCCACCTGTAGAGTTGGTGAGATGGTCACGCTGGGAGCGTTTGGGCTGGACGGGAGGGGTGACTTCTGATTGGGACAAAATGGTTGTGTTCTGAAGGGCTCACCTTGTGTTAGTTCGCCTTTTCAAGTTGCTGACAAGAGTTAGATGATTTTCCATGAGTTAGGTGTTTACCATTTTAGTTTTTGATTTGTGTGCTTAGGATGATGTGTTTTTGTGTGTATTTGTTATGTAGTGTGCCAAGTCATCCCAGCAAGGCTACACCAGAGGACCTGTTCTACCTCCTGTCCCGCAGTGTTGTCCATTACAACCAACCAGGTTTTTCTTCGCCTGTCTCTCTCTCTCTCTCTCTCTCTCTCTCTCTCTTCTCTCTCTCTCTCTCTCTCTCTCTCTCTCTCTCTCTCTCTCTCTCTCTCTCTCTCTCTCTCTCTCTCTCTCTCTCTCTCTCTCTCTCTCTCTCTCTCTCTCTCTCTCAATTTAAAATTAAATATGCTTTATTGGCATGATGTAACAATGTACTAATTGTCAAAGCTTACTTTGGAGATTTACAATTTTAACATAATTAAAATAATAATAATCAATCTTGTCAACGTGACAACATTAACAACAATAATCAAGGGTCAAAATAACCATACATTGAACAATAACAATAAGCGTAGAGGACATGTTGCAGGTTGGTTGGTCTGTCAGACACTGTCCCTCATCTTATGGCAGGCGGCAATGTAGTGCGCTGCCAACCCACAGCTCTCTGCGTCCTCCCCCAACAGGACGGGTAGCCTATTCTCACCAGAGAGGTCTTTGAAACCTTGAACAAGGGGTTCAAATTTGGGGAAATGACACTCAATTTAAAAATATATTTTGTAAAAATGGGAAATGCAGCTCTCTCTCTCTCTCTGTCTCTCCCTCTTTCTCTGTCTCTCTCTCTTCCCTCTTTCTCTCTCTCCCTCTTTCTCTCTCTTTCTCTCTCTCTCTCCATGAATGCTGTTTCCATTTATTTTATCCCCTCTTGCTCTTTTTAATAAGGTGAAATATGTAATGCACCATTTTTAAAGTAAAGTAACAAAATGCTTGGAGGGTGCTGTGTCACTGAAAGGTTGACGAACCCCAGTTAAAAAATGTGCCATGAAAGGTCATGATACCGTAGCAGTGGGAGCTGTCAGCATACGTAACGTCAACAACAACAACAAAAGCAAAAACAAGCCTGGCTCAGTGTGTTGTCTGTTTGTTGTCAGACGTGGTGCTGGAGTGCCTGGGAAGCCAGTGGGAGCTGCACTGCCCTAATCTCACCAAGTCAGGCACCCTAAGCAACCTCTACATGTCAACCAGACAGCAGAGGGCAAGGAGCCTTCAGGACAGAGCAGGTGCGCTTCTTAAATGTGTCTCCCAGAGGCCAGAGTTCTGATCTGATTACAGTATCTCTGCATCTCTTACTGACTTTGCTATACTTTTTAGCGTTATCTGTGCTGTGTGCTGGAGATAAGAGTATTACAACCCTAATGTCTCTGCATCCTCTCTCTGGTCTTATGTGTTGTGGGAGACGGACTTCCCAGTTAGCACATTTGGCTCCTTGGAAGTTGTGGAAACGTACATTTTCCGTTTCCCACTGGATCTAGGAACGAATCCATAAGTTTCCTCACCAGAAAAACTGAACTTTTTTTTAAAACGTTCTGAGAACTGAAGTGAAAATGTTGTCTGTTCTGTGAATGTTTATTTTAAGTTGCAGGGAGGTTCTGAGAACATTTTACTCTGGTTCCTTTGAAAGTTTAACAAAAATTAAAGAAGAGTAAAAATAGTGATACAAATTCTAACTTGGGTTGGTTTATGTCGTCCATGTCTAACTGGGTCCATGTCTAACTGGGTCCATGTCTAACTGGGTCCATGTCTTCTACAAAGGATAGGAAAGGTTGCCAGATATTATCAAATGTAATTGCAGATCTCCTAACGGAGTAGTGCATTTTCTCTAGTTTGAGATGTTGCATAACTTCCTTTATCCAATGGTTAAAAGTAGTAGGAAACCTATCTTTTCACTTAAATAGTATAAGAAGTCTAGCTAGAAGAGTAGTTAGTACATGTCAGTATGTTGCCCACAGAACTGTTTAGAGGGGCCTCCTGTGGTGCCACTCCGATTAATGAAAAAAAAGCAGATTGTTTATTGGCCTCTCCACTAAATTAGAAAACGTCTAAAAAATGTATATCCAGAAATCCGTCACTTTTGTTCAAAACATGTGCAATAAAGTAGCAGGAGCCTGCTTATGTCGGTCACACGTGGGATCTATTTCTGATCTAATCTTGGACAATTTTGCCTTTGACCAATGCAGCCAATTAACAATTTAAAAAAATATCTCGTAGACAAATAGATGAAGAATGTATTCTCTGAAGCATATTCTGCCAAATTTCATCTGAAAGTTGCTCACCTAAGTCCACTTCCCATTGGTTTTTAAGAGATTATCAAATACTTTTTAATATATATATATATTTGATACTTACAGGGGTCAATAAATTCCAAATCAAATAGCTAAATGATCATTGGTATGACCTTCTTAAAACAATTCCATATGTTTGCTTAGTAGAAACCCAGCCCCGGGCCCTTAAATCTTATAGAACCATGAGGAAACTTGTAGGAAATGTTAGAAACATTGTTTCTTAACGTTCTCTGGACTATTTGAGAACATTCTCAATGTCAAATCAGTTGGCAAACGTTCCTAGAACATTACCAAAATTGAAATTAATGTTTAGTAAACGTTCTGTTAAGTAATGAAATACCAAGAAAATAACATATTTTTTGTCAAGTTCCTTAAATGTGCTGACAATGTTCCAAAGCCAAGCAACTAACCTGCACCATTCCTAGAAAGTTGTGGAAAGGTTGTATGCAAAATAACCATAGGACAACCACGCTCTCACCAAGCTCTAAAAAACATATGGTTCTCAGAACAAAATGTGCTAGCTGGGTTGGCCCTATTCACAGAAGTTAGTGCCAAATGCTTGTCCTCTGATGACATTTTTAGGAAATTTGTGAGGAATTAACACCTCTATATAATGTTTTATAGAGACAATCCGGAATTCAGACAGCTGGTTTCCATTAGTCCTTTCCGCAAAGACATACAGTATGTTATTAGATTATTGGGAGTGTTCTCCCCCAGCGTATAGGTCTAATTTTTCTCATTCAGTAAATAAAACCAATAAATTGGTCCTTTCAAGTGTTGTGTAGTTGATGTTTTCTTGATGTTTTTCTTTTTTTCACTGCCTTATCGTTGCTATATTTGCATCTTAGGTGTATCTTTAAGTGTGTGTTAGTGTACAGTTGTGTAAATATCTACAGTTGAAGTCAGAAGTTTACATACACTTAGGTTGGAGTCATTAAAACTTGTTTTACAACCACTCCACACATTTCTTGTTAACAAACTATAGTTTTTTCATGTCAGTTAGGACATCTACTTTGTGCATGACACAAGTAATTTTTCCAACAATTGTTTAAAGACAGATTATTTCACTTATAACTCACTGTATCACAATTCCAGTGGGTCAGAAGTTTACACTAACTTGACCATGCCTTTTGAAAAAAGGTTGGGAAATTCCAGAAAACGATGTCATGGCTTTAGAAGCTTCTGATAGGCTAATAGACATAATTTGAGTCAAATGGAGGTGTACCTGTGGATGTATTTCAAGGCGTACCTTCAAACTCAGTGCCTCTTTGATTGACATGATGGGAAAATCAAAAGAAATCAGCCAAGACCTCAGAAAATTGTAGACCTCCACAAGTCTGGTTCATCCTTGGGAGCAATTTCTAAATGCACGAAGGTACCATGTTAATCTGTACAAACAATAGTACGCAAGTATAAACATCATGGGATCATGCAGCCGTTATACTTCTAATAATGACCATTGTTATGTTTGGAGGAAAAAAGGGGGAGGCTTGCAAGCTGAAGAACACCATCCCAACTGAAGCACAGGAGTGGAACGGGAGTGGCAGCATCATGTTTTGGGGGTGCTTAGCTGCAGGAGGGACTGGTGCACTTCACAAAATAGATGGCATCATGAGGGAGGAAAATGATGTGGATATATTAAAGTAACATCTCAAGACATTAGTTAAAGCTTGGTCGCAAATGGGTCTTCCAAATGGACAATGACCCCAAGCATACTTCCAAAGTTGTGGCAAAATGGCTTAGGGACAACAAAGTCAAGGTATTGGAGTGGCCATCACAAAGCCCTGACCACAATCCTATAGAAAATTTGTGGGCAGAACTGAAAAAGTGTGTCCGAGCAAGGAGGCCTACAAACTTGACTCAGTTACACCAGCTCTGTCAGGAGGAATGGGCCAAAATGCACCTAACTTATTGTGGGAAGCTTGTGGAAGGCTACCCAAAACGTTTGACCCAAGTTAAACAATTGAAAGGCAATGCTACCAAATACTAATTGAGTGTATGTAAACTTCTGACCCACTCGGAATGTGATGAAAGAAATAGAAGCTGAAATAAATCATTCTCTCTACTATTATTCTGACATTTCACATTCTTAAAATACGGTGGTGATCCTAACTGGATCAGGGAATTTATACAATGATTAAATGTCAGGAATTGTGAAAAACTAAGTTTAAATGTATTTGGCTAAGATGTATGTAAACTTCCGACTTCAACTGTATGTAATCTGATTACTTCAGAAGTACAGTAGTTGTAGCATGTGCCTCTTCTTGCATGGATCAGGAAGTGGTAAGAATGGGAAAGACAAGGCATACAGCCGACCTGGCAGCAGCAACTCCAGCAGAGACAAACAGAATGGGAAGAAACCCGCAGGCCCCCTGGTCCTCCAACTCTCTGTGAAAGAAGCCACCGTCACCAAAGAGGGTAGCTACAAGAATCATACACCCATGACATACATCCAAGACAAATTTCCCCCTCGGGGTCCAATAAGTAAATCCTAATTCCCATTGACAAACAGTACATTTGGTTCAATGACAGTTCATGTACCCATATAGCTCATACAGTATACCCACGGCTGATGAATGAAATTAATGGTCAGACTGTTAACCCTGTGGTTTCCCCCAGCCCTCTCCTTTGCCCTCAGGACCCTCTATAACCCAGAGGCATGTCCTGAACACTGGGGAGAGGGGGTGCTCTCTACCGCCGCCCTGCTGGGCCTGCCACACCTTTTCCAGAGGTGAGCCGGACTACCACACCGCACTACTAGTCCTGGGGAACCCATAGGAGTGCATATTTGTAACACTAACACACCTGATTGAACTAATCAAGTGCTTGATGAGTAGTTGAATCTGACATGCTAGTGCTGGGTTAGAACAAGTACGTGCACCCCTGTGGGTCACCAAGTTCCATGTTTGAACGTCGCTACGCAACACTGTCCAGCAACACCGTTGGGAGGATCACTGTGTTGTAAAACAATGCTGTGGCGTGCAAAAACGGGCCATCACTCAGCCAAAACGGGTTAATCTTCTTTTCAACAAAAACAAGGTCAAGGAGGAACAGGAATTAACTTTTCCCTGCTTGTATACATGTATGTCACATTGGATAACTTGTGATACTATGATGCCTCCAGAATACACGCCCATCTCTTGTGGGACCTAATTTGGCCCAGTTGAAGTGGTTGATTCATGTCCATGAAACTGGGTGGGGATGGGTTTGAATGAGATGAATCCATGTCGACATTGGCCTTATTTCCTCAGCTTGTCTTGAATGTACTGTAAGCTTGAAATCACCAACACCCTTACAAGAGTCGCACCCGGTCACTTAGTCACCCTGGGTGCCCACATAAAAAAAACTACAGTTTACAATAGAATACTACACTACTTACTATAGAATTCTGTAGTAAACTGTAGTATCCCTTGTTCAGTACTTACTATTTTATAGTATACTGTAGAATACTATTGTAAATAATACAGTATTATCCACAAAAAACACTGACATTTCAGCAAAAACACTACAGTCCACTATAGTAAATACTACAGTATATAACTGGCATATACCCATTCCCTTCCCTCATATCCCAATTTGTGCGACCCGTAAGTGAGAAACCTACAAGCCAAGTATAGACCATATATTGTGTTTCTTATAGCAAACTGTAAACACTATAGTAAACTCCACAAAAACACTACATTATTCCTACCATAGTATACACTATAGTATGTTTTCATGTGGGTGTATCGTAAATAAAGCAGAAGTTTATTATGAGGTGACAGACAATATGTCTGTGATTGACAGGTGCCTAACAGAGATGATAAATAAGATCAGCTCCTCCACTGTGTGTATCTTTCATCGCGTGTCCTGCAAGGTAAGCTGCACTAGCTACCGGTGTGTGAAGTAGTACTAAAAGTTACTGCTCAAAAATATACACTAGGGGGAGCCAAATCACCTCAAACACATAAATGCACTGCTGTCTGAATATGTCCATCCACGTTTGTCTATGTGACGTTTTGCATGATGGTATATGTTTTTGTGTGTGTGTGTGTTTGCCTATTTTTCCGTGTGGTTCAGTTTAAGGAGACCAGTCTTCAGAGAGCGTGTGAGCGATGGTTGGAGCTTTACCTGGTGACTGAGTTGACATGTTTCATCTACCTGAGAGACTTACCCTTTGAACTCCTCCACAAGACCCTAAGATCACCCAGGTAGCTGCTAGAGTAAGGTCCAACTTAAACAACACACTATTCTAGTCATAACTCACAATGTTGGTTTTTAATCGCCTTCTCCAGGGTCTTTGCTGCCTGTGAGTACCAGCTCCTGAAGACAGTGCTATACTGGGTATTCCTACAGTTCAACCCTGCAGCTCAGATCCTTCCCTCTCATAGGTTCATTATGACCTTCTTCTCCAGGTACTGGTCACATAGTCATCAGGAGTAAGTTAAATTGTATGTCGTTCAAGTGTTGGGAATTCGTAGACTACTGTCCGTGAGTAACATGTTAGGCCTGTTTGTTTGAACAGTGACTCTGGTAGACATATAACTACACTGCCCCACAAGCTTATCTCTCGTTATTTATCTCTCTCACGCTCTCTCACTCTCTTACTCCAGTTGGCCAAGGGCTGGCGTCTTCTTGGAACAGCCTGTGGGACAGAGGTTCACCGTTCTCTTCCGGGCCCTTCGCTTACATGGCATCACTCAGCGTGAGTGACAACGGCAATTTTATTTTTTTCTTTTACCTTTGTTTAACTAGGCAAGTCAGTTAAGAACAAATTTTCAATGACGGCCTAGGAACAGTGGGTTAACTGCCTGTTCAGGGGCAGAACGACAGATTTGTACCTTGTCAGCTCGGGGGTTTGAACATGCAACCTTCCGGTTACTAGTCCAACACTCTAACCACTAGGCTACCCTGCCGTCCATCGACCTTTTAAAGCTCGATGACATAACATTAAAACCTAGAAAACATCAAGTCTGTTTTGCTATTATTACGTTTATTTGTTAAGTTTGTGCATTAGTTCATGTACACAAGGCCTTTCATAGTACAATGTGTTCATCATTACTATGTTGCAATGGTGTAAGGGGAAGGACTCTAAACTAAAGCCAGACCTGTTGGCCGTGGCCTCGGAATGTGACTACATCACTCTGGCACCCGTGTCCGAACCATCATGCAGCTGGAGACACATAAAATGTGTTGCTGCCTGTTGCCAGAAGACCAGCGGTCCATAGGAGAGCAGCCAGTTTAAAAAACAGTTTGATATTAAAGAACCACGCAACGTGACTCTAACCAGTATGATTCTGATAAGCAGAACTGATCAAATCATACACAGTACACACCCTGGGCCAAGTGGGCATGTTCCCAGGCAAATAACACGTTTTCATCCTTTGCTTAGATGGAATCTGATTCATTCTGAAACTGCAATGTCTTTTCCGTTTTTATTGACTTGAGGAACTGATTGTATTCGTTCAAATTAAATGCATCTCAGATGAGTTGCAATAGATTATCATTGGTGGGTTATGATTATGTTTAGGTATTAACTGTTTTCACATAGATACTTTTGAATTGTTAGGAATTCATTTGTGTTAGAGTGAAAGGGTAAATGTGAGTGATATTTTGGCGAGTGAGTGTTTGCTTGATGGCAAACCCTAACCTTTGACCCCCTCCAGGAGCCCATCTAGAGGAGATGCAGCAGATCCATGTCTTTCCTCAGTCCTGGCTGCTCCTCATCTTCTCCAAGCACTACTACACTGTGAGTTCATGTAGACAGGCAAAACCTAAGAATATAAGAGGATCATTGGTCAAACATACTGTTTGACAATCTGCTCCTGGACGTAGCCCTTTTTCTCCCTTGTTCGCCCCCATCCCAGCTCCACAGTGGAGGAGACATGCAAGTAACAGATTTCTCCCAACAAGCAGTGCGCTTCGGCATGGTCATTGAGAGGGTAAGCCATCTCACTTAACTCTGTAACTGCAAAATGGTGCAAGTTGAAAAGGAATCAGTTGTGTTAGTCATTGGCGATATTGTCTTGGTGTCGTCCTACAGGAGCCTCAATACTGCACGCGAACCATTGGACTGTATGGCTTCTACTTCCTGCTTAAAGCAGCCAGCATGGGAGAGCTGGACTCACATGGCTTCTCTCTGCAGGTCAGGGTGCATCAACGCTGCATCTCAAATCGGGACATTTGCTCTTGAGTGCCTATGGCACGGTTCAGAGGAGGCTGGTGGGAGGAGCTATAGGAGGATGGGCTCATTGTAAAGACTGGAATGGATTAAATTAAAAGGAATGGAAACCACATTTGACTCCTTTCCATCAATTCCATTCCAGACATTACAATGATCCCATCCTCCTATAGCTCATCCCACCAGCCTCCTCTGGCAGGGTTATAAGTAATAACCAGCAGATAAATTACACCAGTAAACACTGCAGACTGACGGGTGAATGGCTGTGTACCTGTGTATCCACTGCAGAGACTGAGACACTGGGACCCTGCCATGTCTGTGCGGGCGTGTGAGAGGCATCCTTTCAGTATGATGACAGAGCGGGCCTTGTCCTATCAGATCAACGTGCAGGCCCATGTGCACGGCCAGTGGCAGGAGTTCAACAGTGGTCCCATCAACCAGGAGTTTGGCCTGACCAAACGCACCTGCAAGAGCCAGGTATGGAAGGTTCAGGACGGATTGATGCAGGAACAGGGAGGAGGGAATCGGTGGCTGTGTGATTTCAGGACAGGAGATAGGGTCTAGTACTTTAATGATATGAGAATTGCAATGTTGTGATTTTTCATATTTGTTGGATACAAGTAAATTGCTATTTCTGGGGGGAAAATGTAGCTTAAACAAAGACACTTCACAAGGTTTGACTTGGAAACTAGCTAACAGAGCATTGTATTTCTGTTGTATTTAGAGGGGTCTACTATCTGAACTGCTGTACCTCTTCCCTCTGTGTGCAGGTGTTTAAAGTGAGGGGCCTCAGCTTGCCCATCTTTGTGACCTTTGCCCTGGCCTTCGCTGCAGTCTGATCCCCTGCCAGACAGTCACCATGGTGCTCGTTATCACATGTAAACATCATACTTCCTGTCTGATTAAAAGTATCCAGGAGGACTTGTCTTAG
This sequence comes from Oncorhynchus mykiss, assembly GCF_057628025.1. NCBI lineage: Eukaryota > Metazoa > Chordata > Actinopteri > Salmoniformes > Salmonidae > Oncorhynchus > Oncorhynchus mykiss. Next base: position 14,838,987 of record NC_143037.1, read on the forward strand.
TGAGGTAGCCTTGATAGCAAAGAAGAAAGCCACTTCAGAGACGATCTGTTAGGCACGCAGCCTGTTTTAACCCAAACCATGCTAAATGCTCTGCCCGTTGACCAAATCCGGTAAAATAGTAGTCTTGGACGCTTGCTTCTTCCACTGAGACAGGTAATGGTCTGTTGAGGTACAAGGGACACAATTATAGTAATATGATTCATTCACTTTCACATCACTTGGCAGTATGAGGTTGTGTCCCAAATAGCACCCTAGTCCCTATACAGTTTGACCTGGCTCCTATGGGTCCTGGTCAAAAGTAGTGCACCATAAAGGGAATAGGGTGCCACTTGGGATGCAATCTGTGCCAGCTGTAATGTATCCTAACCACAAGGGGTGTTGCAAACCCTGCCCTGGAAGAGAGCTCTTTGAAGGAAGTTGTTGGCCAGTAGGTTGTCTGGAGGCTTTATAACTGTTGCTCCTTGTGGTTCAAACTCTACTCAACCAGGAAGCAGAGTGATGAGTCTCTCTGTGTCCGAAAAATGCTGACTGTCAGTGGGCAACATTCTGACCAGTGGAGGTACTGTAGGGTCATGTACAGCTGAGAAAACACACAGGAAGAGTTGCCCAGGAAAGCAGAGGTTTATTGGCGAACTCTAGTGAATGATAAACATGGTTTGTATTTACAGTACCAGTCAAAAGTTTGGACACACCTACTCATTCAAGGATTTTTATTTTCTTTTTTACTATTTTCTACATTATAGAATACTAGTGAAGACATCAAAACTATAGAATAACACATGGAATCATGTAGTAACCAAAAAAGTGTTAAACAAATCAAAATATATTTTATATTTGAGATTCTTCAAAGTAGCCACCCTTTGCCTTGATGACAGCTTTGCACACTCTTGGCATTCTCTCAACCAACTTCATGAGGTAATCACCTGGAATGCATTTCAATTAACAGGTGTTGTTAAAAGTTAATTTGTGGAATTTCTTTCCTTAATGCATTGTGTTGTGACAAGGTAGGGGTGGAATACAGACGATAGCCCTATTTGCTAAAATACCAAGTCTATATTGTGGCAAGAACAGCTCAAATAAACAAAAATAAATGACAGTCCATCATTACTTTAAGACATGAAGCTCAGTCAATCCGGAAAATTTCAAGAACTTTGAAAGTTTCTTCAAGTGCAGACGCAAAAACCATCAAGTGCTATAATGAAACTGGCTCTCATGAGGACCGCCACAGGCAAGGAAGACCCAGAGTTACCTCTGCTGCAGAGGATAAGTTCATTAGAGTTAACTGCACCTCAGAAATTGCAGCCTAAATAAATGCTTCACAGAGTTCAAGTAACAGACACATCTCAACATCAACTGTTCAGAGGAGACTGCGTGAATCAGGCCTTCATGGTCGAATTGCTGCAAAGAAACCACTACTAAAGGACACCAATAATAAGAAGAGACTTGCTTGGGCCAAGAAACATGAGCAATGGACGTTAGACCAGTGGAAATCTGTCCTTTGGTCTGATGAGTCCAAATGTGCGATTTTTGCTTCTAACCGCTGTGTCTTAACGAGACGCAGAGTAGGCGAATGGATGATCTCTGCATGTGTGGTTCCCACCGTAAAACATGGCAGTGGGGGTGTGGGGGTGCTTTGCTATTGACTCTGCCAGTGATTTATTTAGAATTCAAGGCACACTTAACCAGCATGGCTGCCACAGCATTCTGCAGTGATACGCCATCCCATCTGGTTTGCGCTTAGTGGGACTATCATTTTTTTTTCAACTGGACAATGACTCAACACACCTCCAGGCTGTGTAAGGGCTATTTGACCAAGAAGGAGAGTGATGGAGAGCTGCATCAGATGACATGGCCTCCGCAATCACCCGACCTCAACTCAATTAAGATGGTTTGGGATGAGTTGGACCATAGAGTGAGGAAAAGCAGCCAACAAGTGCTCAGCATATGTGGGAACTCCTTCAAGGCTGTTGGAAAGGCATTCTTTATGAAGCTGGTTGAGAGAATGCCAAGAGTGTGCAAAGCTGTCATAAAGGCAGAGGGTGGCTACTTTGAAGAATCTCAAATATAAAATATATTTTGATTTGTTTAACACTTTTTTGGTTACTACATGATTCCATCTGTTATTTCATAGTTTTTATGTCTTCGCTAGTGTTTTTTATTTTTATTTGTTTTATTATTATTTAACCTGAGTAGGTGTTAGTAGGTGTGTCCAAACTTTTGATTGGTACTGTATATACACCTGGCAGGACCACATGCTGTGATTGGCTGTTTGTAAGATGTAAAGTTTTACACTGTCAGCAGGTCCTTAGCAGGGCCTGCCAAGACTCCAAATCTCTCATTTCTGTATTAGTATGAGTGATGCCAGTTCAACTAAAATGTGACACGTACATCTCAATTCTAAATGCTTGTTTGATTCATTTATGGCAAATTGCACCATTCATAAAACACTTATTGTTAAGCTGTCCACTGACCCAAACTTTCTATTGCTCAAAATAGAGTACAGAACCTCTGGCCCTTCAGCTCGCCAACTCAGGAAATACAGTATGTTCCATGCATGGATATTGTTTTCAAGAGCGCTCCAATTGGATGGGGAAAAAGGAAAAGCATGGTTTCTCTGTAGTTAATGTTTTTTCACATGGGCAGACTGCCCTGAAGGAAGCAAGAGATCAATCCAGTAGCTCCTATCGTGGACCATCCCATCCCTGGTCCAGCACTGAGTAGTTGTTTCAGACCGGACAATTGCAGATTCAGAAGTGGTTACTCTGCTGCTCCATGCTGCCTAAGGCTGTGCAAAATTTCCCCCACCCACTTTGTGGCTCTGGTAACCAACAACTCCACATGAACAAATACAATACTTTACTATGGTATAAATACTGTGGTATTACTATATCTATATACTGTAGTGTTCCCTGTAGTGTTTTTGCAGACATGACTGTAGTATTTACTATAGTGTTTTTGTTTTATTATTTTTGATATGGAAATGGTGTCTTTGTCCTTGAGGAACCCGACCTGACAAATACAAAAACAGCAAATTGTCCATAACCAGTAGGTAGGTCTGGAGTCTAAACAGAGTATAGCACTTCTGGTCCTTTCAATGATCTTTAGAAAGAAAAATAAAACATCAGTGTTGTCTATACTTGGCATGTATGTTTCTCATTCATGGGTAGCAGGAATTGGGGGAGGGGAATGGGTGGGGTATATGCAAATTAAATACTGTAGCATTACTATAGTAAAAAAACTGTAGTGTTTTGATGGAAACTGTAGTGTTTTTGCAGACATTTCTGTAGTATTTACTACAGTCTTTTTGTGGATAATACTGTAGTGTTTACTATAGTATTCTACAAAATTATGTAGTAAGTACTACACATGATTAAGGGACACTACAGTGTGGAGTATAGCATTCTACAGTGTACTACAAAATTATTTAGTGAATACCACACATAATTGAGGAATACTATATATATTTTTTTACAGTATACTATGGTTCACTACAGAATTTGATAGAATTCTATAGTACGTACTATAGTATTTTATTGAAAACTGTAGTATTTTATTTTTCACTCTCAACTACTGTGCAACACCCATCATGTCAGGAATGGATGCTGTGCATAATTTACTGACCACTTCGGTGAGCTAATTGCCATAGAAAAACGGGTGTCTGCAGTCTTGTTCTCAAATCACAAGGGACTGTCATGGACTGATTAAGCGATGGCTCAAAAAACACATTTCATCTACAGTATATCCAGATCTCTTCTTTTGAACCTGTGATCCCATTTTTAGGTTAGAGAGACTAGAAATGCACTGTAGTGGAAATGCAGTGCACAGCTCCCACGGTGAGTGTGAGTGGGTACGAGAGGGTTGTAGGTCACACTGTCTGCCCGTTTTAGCATGAGTGTGCATTTTGCTCACATCGTTAAACTCTCTTAAACTCACATCTTCACAAAGACTCTACTGTCTAAACGCGGAAATGCTCTCCATCCAAGAGCAACTCGCTGCACATTAAGGACCAGTTGAGGGCTAGGAAGTTCCCCTGTGAAATGTAAAATGGTAAACCAGATGTTGTTTTCTTTTTTTGCATTCATCCAGTCCCAGGTTCCACCCCAATTAGTGACAATAGAGAGGGATATATGGCACATATTTCCATCAAAGGGCATGTCCTCATCTGTCAGGAAAGTGTTGATCAGGAAATAACTGGGGTACTCTGGCCAAGGATCAAAGGATTGGATCTCTTGCAGGCATCCTCTTTTACTGGGAGGCTATGTGAAAGAGTTTATTTAGAGGGGATATAAGAGCCTTTAATAGGTTTGAATTCTGCTGGCAAATGACCTTAGTGGCTTTTCAGGGAACATACTAGAATAGAAGGGATCAGAATGGAGTAGAGTAGAATAGAAAATAAATCAATAGAATAGAAGGGATCAGAATGGAGTAGAGTAGAATAGAAAATAAATCAATAGAATAGAAGGGATCAGAATGGAGTAGAAGTCAACAGAGTAGAATAGAATAGAAGTGAACAGAATAGAATGTAAGGGATCAGAACGGAATAGAATAGAAGTCAACAGAATAGAATAGAAGGGATCAGAAATAGAGTAGAATAGAAGTCAACAGAATAGAATGTACGGGATCAGAAATGGAGTAGAATAGAATAGAAGTCAACATAATAGAATAGAATATACCAAATATGCGAAAGTATGATAGGTTTGAATTAATCTGTGCCATTAGAAGTTTGAAATACAGTATATGCCATTCAAAAGACACTTTTTTTTAAATCCAAAGCGATTTACAGTTGAACTAAGGCAGTTGAATACAATTGAATAATGTGGCCTCATAGAGGTTGCCCTGCTGCATACAAATATTAATACTACTCCTACCATAATTCTTTGCGGCACCCCAAAAAAATTGTAATCGCTCTGCTCCACGCCCCTGCCCTCTACCTAAGCATTGGGATATGTAGGAAATATCCGTGGAGAGATGGGCTGAAACTTCTTTCGGTTCATCCTAAAAGATCTCTCAAGCGGCCTATAGTATTCCCGAAAGAACATAAATATGTAAGTATTCACAAATGTTCTTTATTGTGGGAGCATTCGATGTTGGGATACAATGTAGATTGGTATGCGCATGTAGCGCGCGCGAGGCACTATGAACGCAGCCTGAATGTAAATATTCTTAGCCACTTTTCCAGTAGCGGACTTCAGTCGATCATACACAGTATCAAGACACGTATCAGCAGAATATATCTTTAGAATTGAAGTTACTTCATAAATCATCATGTTACACTCTTGTTTAATGAATGATATAAATCGATGTGTTGCTCGTCATATCAGGAAAGTGTTATGGTTGTGTGAAATGCTGAACTATCCTCCCTCCGTCTGTTATTGTTACGAACTGCTATATAACAGTAGACTGACTATACATCCTACACATTCACAAACAACACGTTCATGCGCTGTAGCCTAGGCTATTTAGGCTACTATACTTACGGTATGATCTGTGTTAGCTTATCTGATATCAATACCAGCCAGCCATACCTCGATCTGTATCAATATGCCAGATTCTCCCCCTTTTAAATGTCAATTGGTAGATTTGTTTCTCATAACAAGAGTTTGATTAAATATCATGAGCTCCAGATGTTTCACTTGTGTGATAGCATGGTTAGGCCTATTGTAGCTAATATTATTATGTGAAACATACAGGTAACTGCCAAAATAAAGGAAACACCAACATAAAGCGTCTTAATAGGACGTTGGGCCTCCACGAGACGCCAGAACAGCTTCATTGCGCCCTGGCATAGATTCTACAAGTGTCTGGAACTCTATTGGAGGGATGTGACACCCTTCTTCCTCGAGAAATTCCATAATTGGAGTGTTTTGTTGATGGTGGTGGAAAATGCTGTCTCAGGCGCCACTCCAAAATCTCCCATAAGTGTTCAATTGGGTTAAGATCTGGTGACTGAGACACACACGTGCACACACTCTTTAAAACCCCCTATGCTCCTTTGAGACGCCTCTTTCAAAGTCACTGTGACCTCTTCTAGCCATGGTAGCCAGAATAATGGGCAACTGGGAAATTTTATACATTATAATTTTTTATTTTTGTATATATTTTTTTTATACAGGTCTCATTAACAAGTGAACATGACCCTAAACATTATGGGATGTTAATTTGTTAACGACTGTGGAAGAACCTGCTTTAAATATACTTGGTGTCCCTCATTTACTCAAGTGTTTGCTTTATTTTGGCAGTTACCTGTACTTGTGATGTTTTTCTAGGTGATTGGCCTTTAATGTTTATGGTGACACCAACCACCCACTCATCCAACTGGTTCACATTCAAGGATGTGTTATTTCCCTTTCCTGTCACCGAATACAATCATTGGCTTAGTTGACTGTATAGGAAGGCTTACTGCTGCTGCTGGCTTTGGAAGGTTTGAATTACCTCTAGGTGCTCTCAGGGCAGTGTGCTATGTAGGTCTTCATAAAGGGATGCAAATTCCGTGGTTTTCATTGCACCCAGCTCCATACAATGGCAGAGAATGTTAATCCGTTTCAGGTGATAGAGGATGGCTAACACACAAGCCTTCTCATTGGTTGATTACACACATTGTATAAATGTGTGTTTGTTTTTTTTACTCTCCCTCTTCATGCCTAGCAACTCACTGTTGAATGTCTCCTATTTGTCAGAATGATGAGATGGTCTTTAAAAGGTATGACATCTATTTCCCTATTGCTGTCTTGTTGTCATACAGTTCAGGGTCAGACCCATGTTTGTTTTGGGCTTGTGGTTGGTTTGCCTAAACTCCAAACACTCACACCCTCTCCCCATGTTTATAATGTCAATACGGGGGGTGCTACTTTTGACCAAACCCTATAGTGCATAATGGGAAATAAGATGTCATTTGAGACAGGATTGCTGTCAGATATTTCTTTTTTTTTTAGCTCACATTAGATTAGATCACATTAAATTAGGTCACACATTTTGCAGTCCATAGACTCGTGTTTTTGCGGACATAACTGTAGTATACTATAGTATTCACTGTAGTGTTTTTGTGGTCTTTACTGCAGTATTCACTGTAGTGTTTTTGTGGTCTTTACTGCAGTATTCACTGTAGTGTTTTTGTGGTCTTTACTGCAGTATTCACTGTAGTGTTTTTGTGGTCTTTACTGCAGTATTCACTGTAGTGTTTTTGTGGTCTTTACTGCAGTATTCACTGTAGTGTTTTTGTGGTCTTTACTGCAGTATTCACTGTAGTGTTTTTGTGGTCTTTACTGCAGTATTCACTGTAGTGTTTTTGCGGTCTTTACTGCAGTATTCACTGTAGTGTTTTGCGGACATGACTGTAGTACACTAGTATTCAATATAGGGTTTTTGCGGACATGACTGTAGTATATTGTAATATTCACAAGTGTTTTTGAGGGGGTGAATGTAGTATACTGTAGTATTATTATTTTCTGGTCCACAGATGCCACTGCTTGTCTTTGTACCAGCAGTGCACAACTAGCTAGGCCTAAACAGCAATGTAATCTCTTCAACATTATAAGCCTCCTCCTCGGCCAGAGGTGTGAGGATTAGGTTAGCCTCAGCAGAATTCAGCTGCATAGCGTGCCGTCTGTATGTAATTAACTACCGGTGTAGAATTGAACAGTATTAGAGCAGATATCCTTTTTCCTCTTTCTACTCTGTAACGGTATTTGGGGCAACCTTGCTCACAAGGAACGAACCAATGTGTTCAGCTCAAAAGACAAGACTTGAGCATTCTGTTGTTTGTCTCAATTCAGCATTTTGTCATCTGAGATTTTGGGTGAATTAGCATTTATTCGATTCTGAATTGTTCAATTGTTTGTTGTATTTTAAAGACGCTTCCAGTTGATCTGGAAATACAAATCTTGAGGCACTATTCAGAGCAGAGGTGTCTTCTTCTAGACCCCAAACATGCACAATGCTATAACATAGTAGATGCACCACTGTTATGGTTTGGGGTTTTCAGTTATTCAAAGAGTCACGGTGTGTTTTTTGGCAGGTATGCAGGTAGTGCAGGTATGAAGTAAGAGGAAATGGAATTTGGCCGAAATACCCTCTTCACTCCCTTCAGTGTTGCATTGATTGGCCCTGAGCTTATAGTATATACTGTAATTCATAAACCACACCTTTTATTGCGCTGCAATTCATTTTCCCTTATACTGTCCCTATCAGTGACAAGCCAAAGTAAGCATGTGACAATGTAGGAGTGTGTGTGTTGATAGGTACTGGTTACAGAGCGGTTGGAAACAAGGACATGAGTAAAAGTTCAGTGTGTGTGTGTGCCTTGTACGTGTGCTGTGGGTGCGTGCGTGTGTGTGTATGGTCGACTATGAAAATGTGGAAGGTCACCTCAGCCACATATTCAGGTTCTCTATTTTCTTTTTCGCTCTCTCTCTGTTTTCTGGTCCTAAAAATAATACCAAAAGCCCAATCCCCTAGAGGGCATGTGTTCAGGCAACCATGAGATTTGGAAGGCTAGGACTGAGTCACAGCTGTACACACACACACACACACACACACACACACACACACACACACACACACACACACACACACACACACACACACACACACACACACACATACACACACAAAGAGACACACACACACAAAGAGACACACAGAGAGACACACACAGACAGACAGACACAGGCAGACAGACAGAGGTGTAAGTAGGGATAAAGTCAGAGGGAGGAGGGAAGCAGATGGAGAGAGGGAAGAAGTGAGCTAGCTCTCTGAGTGTATTGCCAAGGGAATCCAGTGAATGGTCCATTAACACCCGAGCTGTAATGGATCTGTGCTGTTAGCATTCATCCCCATATCCAGAGACCCAGTGAAGGAGCACCATGTCACGACTGAATGGACACATGGAGTGGTTTCATGGTTTCACGTATCTGTCCAAAAGCCTCAGACCTGTCTTCTTGACACACTAACCCCGCAGAAATGTCTGGAGAATGAGAACGACTGAGCTCTGGGCAGTTCCATGTGAAGGAGCCATGAGCACCAACATGGGAAGTTCATAGGAGCATATCTAATTGGGTGTCAAATGAATGCTAAGAATTTATTTTGAGGAAATTAAGGCATAGATACATTCTTCAACCATTATACATCTTAAAAATGAGGCATAATTAATGGCTTTGATTTCTGGTTGAACAGATTGAAAAGGGTGTTGTGGAAAAATAGAAAGAGAACAAATGTGAACGAAGATGGTCATTGATTAAGATGAGTCTAGCAACTTGCAGGTGCCGAGGCCCAGCGTGAGGGCTCAATCCCGATTTATGGCATTGTCTGGATGGCAGACCATATGATGGATATCATAAAAGTTTAACACAACCTTATCCATGGCTTTCTCCGAGGCGGGAGGTTCCCATAGATCCCTGGGAGCACGGACACCTTAACACCGTGTGTTAAGACCGAGGAAAACTTGTATTGACTAAATTAATGTTACTTTGTGAATTCAATTGTCTTGTTTGGATTGTTTCAAGAGTTCATAAAGAGTTCATAAAGTGCTATGGATTTATTTTTGCAGAGTTACTGTGTTATTCTGCCCATCGGACAGTGGCAGTTTTGGAAACAGTACTCAATTGTCATACTTGACTAAAAGTTAAGATATCTTAATAGAAAATGAAAGTCACCCAGTGAAATACTACTTGAGTAAAAGTCTAAAAGTATCTGGTTTTAAATGTACATAAGTATATTGGCAGAAAAAAAGTAATCAAGTGTCATACTTGAGGGAAAGTAAATGGTAATCAAATTCCTTATATTAAGCAAACCAGATGGCAGTATTGTGTTATTTATTTTCATTAACGGACAGACGGGGGCACACTCCAACACGCAGACGTAATTTACAAAAGCAATATTTGAGTTTAGTGAGTCCACCAGATCAGATTCAGTAGGGATGACAACACGTTCTTTTAATAGGTGTGTGAATTGGACCATAATTCTATCCTAGCAATGAAATGTAACAAGTACTTTTAGGTGTCAGGGAAAATGTATGGAAGTAATGGAGTAAAAGTAAAAGTTGTCAAAAATATAAATAGTGAAGTATAGTAGATACTAGAGGTCGACCGATTAATCGATTAAATAAAAAAAATAAAAAATATTTTTTTTTACACTTTTTTTATTTAACTAGGCAAGTCAGTTAAGAACACTTTCTTATTTTCAATGACTGCCTAGGAACTGTGGGTTAACTGCCTTGTTCAGGGGCAGAACGACAGATTTTCATCTTGTCAGCTCGGGGTTTCAATCTTGCAACCTTCACAGTTAATTAGTCCAACGCTCTAACCATTGCACTCCACGAGTAGCCTGCCTGTTACACGAATGCAGTAGAAGCCAAGGTAAATTGTGTCATTTCTCTTGCGTTCATTGCACGCAGAGTCAGGGTATATGCAACAGTTTGGGCTGCCTGGCTCATTGCGAACTAATTTGCCAGAATTTTACGAAATTATGACATACATTGAAGGATGTGCAATGTAACAAGAATATTTAGACTTAGGGATGCCACCCGTTAGATAAAATACCGAACGGTTCCGTATTTCACTGAAATAATAAACGTTTTGTTTTCGAAATGATAGTTTCCGGATTCGATCATATTAATGACCTAAGGCTCGTATTTCTGTGTGTTATTATGTTATAATTAAGTCTGATTTGATAGAGCAGTCTGACTGAGCAGCAGCAGGCCTGTAATCATTCATTCAAACAGCATTTTTGTGTGTTTTGCCAGCAGCTCTTCGCAAGCACAGCGCTGTTTATGACTTCAAGCCTATCAGCCTAATGGCTGGTGTAACCAATGTGAAATGGCTAGCTAGTTAGCTGGGTGCGCTAATACCACCAACTTTCATATGTTCTCATGTTCTGAGCAAGGAACTTAAACATTAGCTTTTTTACATGGCACATATTTTACATGGCACATATTTTACATGGCACATATTTTACATGGCACATATTTTACATGGCACATATTACTTTCTTCTCCAACACTTTGTTTTTGTATTATTTAAACCAAATTGAACATGTTTCATTATTTATTTGAGGCTAAATTGATTTTATTGATGTTTTATATTAAGTTAAAATAAGTGTTAATTCAGTATTGTTGTAATTGTCATTATTACAAATAAAAAAACTGTATGAAAATTCGGCCGATTAAGCGGCTTCGGCTTTTTTTGGTCCCCCAATAATCGGTATTGGTGTTGAAAAATCATAATCGGTCGACCTCTAGTAGATACCACAAAAAAAATGTTGAAAGTAGTACTTTAAAGTATGTTTTACTTAAGTACTTCACACCACTGAATGGCAGTCAGTTCAATGGGGGAGTGACAGAGATGTGCGCCCCTATCATTCAGATAAGAGTTCTGTTTATTGTTTTGGCCTAGCATAGTGATGTTAATTAGACAATGGGAGATACTGAGATTTGGCGCTCTGGGGAAAATAAAAGATTGGTGGAAACTTTGTTCTTGGAGTCATTCTTAACCAATCTCCAGTGTCTGCTAAATGACTAAAGAATATTTAGAATATTGTGTATTCTTTTGACATTGAAGACTTCTGTTATGCCATTGTATTCTTATTGCATAACTGTAATAAATGTGATTACTTTTAAATGGATACGAATGGTTGTCCTCATATTTCTGAGTAATATTCCTTGAATTATTATTTTATGTATGATGTAATGGTAAAAAACTACACATAGCATATATGCTCGGCCTCTAACTGTGCAGCTCTGAGCTGAGGTTAACTCAATCATTTAATGCTGGGACATTGATCGCAAGATATTAGCTCTTTGTCTCTCAGCCTGTTAATATTAGGGTTATGTTGGACACATGTAACTTATAGTATTCCGAGTGGTGACGCAAGGCTCGCTACTTTGACTAGAACCTTCGGATTCGCTTATGGGCCTATAGCATTCACATGATAATGGAGTCCGATTGAATATTATCTTATGGTCTTATTGCTCCTACACTAATCTCTGTCATCAGACGGAGTGGATTTTCACTCTTTTACAGGGGTCTTAGAAAACATTGATCACAAAAAGTCAAAACACAATAATGTGGAAGTAAAGAACCCTGCTAACTAATATCAACACTTATTATTTCGTTTTGGAGAAGTGTTTTGGAATATGGGTTGGAATAATACATTATGGCCTTTCTCTTGCATTTCGAAGATGATGGTACAAAAAAAATCATTTTTTTCCCCTTTTTTGTATTATCTCTTACCAGATCTATTGTGTTACATTCTACTACATTCCTTTCACATTTACACAAACTTCAAAGTGTTTCCTTTCAAATCGTACCAAGAATATGCATATCCTTGCTTCAGGGCCTGAGCGACAGGCAGTTCGATTTGGGTATGTCATTTTAGGCGAACATTTAAAAAAAGCGGCGGATCCTTAAAGATGCAGTAGGCCCAGATCAAAGAGGCACGTCTTACTCTTCATTGTATTCAGAGGGTGAAAATCAATAGTATGCATGCCAGTCTCTCTTGGCTAAGAGTTGAGGGAAGACTGCATCGCTTCTTGTTTGTATTAGAAACATGAAAGTGTTGGAAATTCCAAATAGTTTGCATAGTCAACTTACACACATCACTGACACACACACTTACCCTACCAGACATGCCACCAGGGGTCTTTTTCACAGTCCCCAGGTCTAGAACAAATTCAAGGAAACGTGCAATATTATAAAGAGCCATGGATCTCCCTTTCATCTCATATTGCACAAGTGAACAGCAAACCTGGTTGCAAAAAAACAAATAAGCATCACCTCACGGCACAACGCCTCTCCCCCATGTGACCTACTTGTTCTATGTATGTACTGACATGTATAATATACAATATAAGCATGGCCTTCCTTATACCTTGTAATTCCATTAGAAACTTCCTCATATCTTTAAGCTGAGGAGAGAGGATAATGAAAGTCCCAGTAACAAGTAAATGTAGACCTACCAATTAGTTAGTTTTTACATTTTATTTTATTAATTAGTAAAGATGCACTATGCAGAAAGCACTAATTCTAATAGTTTGCCTAATTTCAGTTTGTGCCTAAACAAGCAGCTATAGTGTAGAGAATCATTGTACAATCTAAACCGCTGTGAAATATATTTTCCATAACCAACAATATTGTATTTTCAGCTGCTTGATGCTGGTTTACAAAACCAAAAGTAAAATACGCAAAAACGAAACTTAAGCATGGGAAGCATAAAATAGAGCACATAGAACAGACCTACCACTTCTTAGACTTGCTTTCAATGAAATGACGGATCTATAACTCACATTTCAATGTACATTTGGTTGGGTCGCCCAAAAAGTCACATATTGCAGCTTTAAGTGATTAAAACTCGTAATTGGTAACAGAATTTCAGAAAAATCTGTAATGGAATTACTGCAATTGAATTGGCTAAATTGTTGTAGTCACAAACTACAGTTGGGTACCTGCTGTCCTCTCTTCCACTGGCATACTGTTATGTTCAGCTCATAACTGTTTTCTTTCTCTATCTGTCATCTGTCGGTCAAAGCAAAACTGGGAAAACCGTATGAACAACCCCTTCCTCTCACTCTGCCTCTCTCTCTCTCTCTCTCTCTCCATTTAATGTTACCTCTCCAGACTCGTACTGACACCGACCCATGAGCCTCCTCTCTTTCCGTTTACTGCATTTGCGCCCACTGAGCACCGACCAACACCGGACGTCCATGGACATTGAAAAATAGTTTACATTTGGTCAGTTCGCCTTGGCTTTGATTTCAACGTCGTCAGATGTTTTTTTGGGTCGGATCGGCCTAGATTTCCATGTTCACCCATGTTGATTTTTGGTCCGTTCCGACCTTGATTTGGTGCGAATGTAGACGTCCATGATTGGTGACCGGAACCAAATCTGAACCAATCATAGATGTCTATGTTTCACCAGTTTAGACATTAAAGTACAGCACAGCACACTAGAGTAGAGTACAGATAATGTACTGTATTGTACTGTACTTGTTTTGTACTGAACGATACTTTACTATACTCTACTCTACTGTACTGTCCAAACTTGTGAAACATAGACGTCTAGGACTGATTCAGATTTCCAAATTCGGTCTTGTTTAGGGGCGGAGCTCATTAGAATAATACCCAAATATGCAAAGGAGGATATTGCATATTTTTACCTTTGTGGACCTATTCAGATACATCACCATGAAGAGAATGACATTCATATCCACAATTATACAGATCAGCGACCTATGATGTAATTCCTTTTCGGTAATTCAGTTACTGGGTGTAAATCCATTCCACTTACTGTAGTTCAATAACCAAAATATATATTTTTTAAGCTCAAGGTGTCATGTCATAGCTGACACCCCATTCCTTCTACAGAAATCTTTGAATCTTAATTCGGAGCAGATATGGCCAGATGGTGCCGACAGAAATGGTCACCTCGCTTCAAGTCCTGAGGAAACTATGCAGTAATTTTGTTTGTTTATGTATTATTTCTTACATTGTTAGCCCAGAAAATCTTAAGTGTTATTACATACAGCCGGGAAGAACTATTGGATATAGAGCAACGTCAATTAACCAACATTACGACCAGGAATATGACTTTCCCGAAGCGGATCCTTTGTTCGGACCTCCACCTTGGACATTGGATCTAATCTCAGAGGCCGACCAAAAACAACGTTGTCACCGCAGGAGAAGCAGATCGAGCGGCCTCCTGGTCAGACTGAGAAGGCGAGCATATTAGTCGCCAATGTCCAGTCTCAAGACAACAAGGTGGACGAAATTAGGGCACGAGTTGCCTTCCAGAGAGACATCAGAGATTGTAACATTCTCTATTTCACAGAAACATGGCTCACCCGGGATATGTTGTCAGAGTCGGTACAGTCACCGGGGCTCTTCATGCGTCGCGCCGACAGAAACGAGGGGTGTGTGCCTCATGATTAACGACTCATGGTGTAACAATAACAACACACAGGAACTCAAGTCCTTTTGTTCACCTGACCTAGAATTCCTTACAAATACATGCCGTCCACACGATCTCCCAAGATAATTCTCTTCAATTATACTCACAGCCATGTATACCCCCCCCCCCCCCCCCCCCCCCCCCCCCCTCACGTGGACTGGAAAATGTGCCAGGAAGCCTCAGACAATAACATTGATTTATACACTGACTCTGTGAGTGAGTTTATTAGGAAGTGCATTTGAGATGTTGTACCCACTGTGACTATTAAAACCTACCCCAACCAGAAATCGTGGAAAGACCACGGCATTCGCGGAAAACTGAAAGCGCAAACCACCGCATTCAACCATGGAAAGAGTTCGGGAATATGGCAGAATATAAACAGTGTAGCTATTCCCTCCGCAAGGCAATCAAACAAGCAAAATGTCGGTATAGAGACAAAATGGAGACGCAATTCAATGGCCCAGACATGAGACCTATGTGGCAGGGTCTACAGGCAATTACCGACTACAAAAAGAAAACCAGCCACATCAAGGACACCAATGTCTTGCTTCTATACAAGCTAAAGACCTTCTTTGCCCGCTTTGAGGATAATACAGTGCATCCGACACGACCCGCTATCAAGGACTGCGGGCCCCCCCTCTCCTTCTCTGTGGCTGACGTGAGCAAGACATTTAAACGTGTTAACCCTCGCAAGGCTGCTGGCCCAGACGGCATCTCTTGCCGCGTTCTCAGAGCATGCGCAGACCAGCTGGCTGGTGTGTTTACGGACATATTCAATCACTCCCTATCCCAGTCTGCTGTCCCCACATGCTTCAAGATGGCCACCATTGTTCCTGTACCCAAGGCAACGATAACTGAACTTCTGTCATCATGAAGTGCTTTGAGAGACGAGTCAAGGATCATATCACCTCCACCTTACCTGCCACCCTAGACCCACTTCAGTTTGCATACCGCCCCAACAGGTCCACAGACGATGCAATCGCCATCACACTGCTCACTGCCCTATCCCATCTGGACAAGAAGAATACCTATGTAAGTATGCTGTTCATTGACTCCAGCTCAGCATTCAACACCATAGAGCCCTCCAAGCTCATCATTAAGCTCGAGATCCTGGTTCTCAACCCCGCCCTGTGCAGTTGGGTCCTGGACTTTCTGACGGGCCGTCCCCAGGTGTTGAAGGTAGGAAACAACATCTCCACTTCGCTGATCCTCAACACTGGGGCCCCACAAGGGTGCATGCACAGCCCCCTCCTGTACTCCCTGTTCATCCACAACTGCGTGGTCATGCATGCCTCCAACTCAATCATCATGTTTGCAGACGACACAACAGTAGTGGGCTTGATTACCAACAACAACGAAACAGCCTACAGGGAGGAGGTGAGGGCACTCGGAGAGTGGTATCAAGAAAACAACCTCTCACTCAACGTCAACAAAATAAAGGAGATGATCGTGGACTTCAGGAAACAGCAGAGGGAGCACCCCCCATCCACATCAATGAGACAGCAGTGGAGAAGAAAGTTTTAAGTTCCTAGGAGTACACATCACGGACAAACTGAAATGGTCTAACCACACAGACAGCTTGGTGAAGAAGGCTCAACTTCACCTCTTCAACCTCAGGAGGCTGAAGACATTTGGCTTGTCACCTAAAACCCTCACAAACTTTTACAGATGCACAATCGAGAGCATCCTGTTGGGCTGTATCGCCGCCTGGTACGGCAACTGCACCGCCCACAACCGCAAGGCTCTCCAGAGGGTAGTGCGGTCTGCACAATGCATCACCGGGGGCAAACTACCTGCCCTCCAGGACACCTACTGCACCCGATGTCACAGGAAGGCCAAAAAGATCATCAAGGACAACAACCACCCGAGCCACTGCCTGTTCACCTCGCTATCATCCAGAAGGCAAGGTCAGTGCATCAAAGCTGGGACCGAGAGACTGAAAAACAGCTTCTATCTAAAGACCATCAGACTGTTAAAACAGCCACCACTAACATAGAGAGGCTGCTGCCAACATTGAGACCCAAATCACTGGCCACTTTAATAAATTGATTTAATAAAGCTATCGATAATCACTTTAAATAATGCCACTTTAATAATGTTTACATATCCTACATTACTCATCTCATATGTGTGTGTATACTGTCTTTCATACCATCTATTGCATCTTGCCTATGCCGTATGACCATCGCTCATGCATATATTTATATGTACATATTCTTATTTCATCCCTTTAAGGTAGTTGGATAAGGTAGTTGTTGTGAATTTGTTAGATTACTTGTTAGATATTACTGTGCTGTCGGAACTAGAAGCACAAGCATTTAGCTACACTCACATTAATATCTGCTAACCATGTGTATGTGACAAATACCATTTGATTTGATATTTAAGTTTTTGGAAAATGTGGTCGCATAAGAAACTGAGGGAGATTTTACCATAGTTCTCTTACCAAACTTTTTTATCTGCACAGTTCTTCCAGTCAATGTGTTTTTATGAAATGTTCTGTGCACATTGTTCGAAACAGTCCTTGTGCATACAGTTGTATGGTTGTGAAATCAATAGCTTTTGTTTGGAAGGCATTTTAAAGTGGAATTGCCCTTCTCTTTCTCTTACTACACGTGCCTCTGCTTCCTCATCTCACACACACACACACACACACACACACACACACACACACACACACTGAGCTGCATTGTTTGTAACCTCACTGCAGACTCTTTCTTCCTCTTTTTCTTCATTAACTTCACCCAGTGGTGGAAAAAGTACCCAATTGTCATACTTGTGTAAAATTAAAGATAACTTTGAAAATGACTCAAGTTAAAGTGAATGTTACTGTCACGTTCTGACCTTAGTTCCTTTGTTTTGTCTTTGTTTTAGTATGGTCAGGGCGTGAGTTGTGCTGGGCAGTCTATGTTATTTTTTCTATAATTTGGGATTTCTGTGTTTGGCCTGGTATGGTTCTCAATCAGAGGCAGCTGTCAATCGTTGTCCCTGATTGAGAACCATACTTAGGTAGCCTGGTTTCACCTTTGAGTTATGGGTGATTGCTTTCTGTTGAGTGTTTGTGTATTCACCAGACAGAACTGTTTCGGTTGCGTTCGTTCACTTAGTTGTTTTTGTTCAGTGTTCTTTTACTTTATTAAAAAGATGGACACTTACCACGCTGCGCATTAGTCCTCACCTTCTTCCACCAACGACCGTTACAGTTACCCAGTAAAATACTACTTGAGTAAAAGTCTAAGAGTATTTGGTTTGAAATATACTTAGGTATCAACAGTAAATGTAATTGATAAAATATACTTAAGTATCAAAACTGAAAGTAAAAGTATAAATCATTTCAAATTCCTTTAAGCAAACCAGACAGCACTATTTTCCTGTTTTGTTATTTACGGATAGCCAGGTGCACACTCCAACACTTAGACATCCTTTACAAACAAATAAGTTGTGTTTAGTGAGTCCGCCAGATCAGAGGCAGTAGGGATGACCAGAGTTGTTCTCTTGATAAGTGTGTTAATTTGACCATTTTCGTGTCCTGCTAAGCATTCAAAATGTACTTTTGGTTGTCAGGGAAAATGTGTGGAGTAAAAAGTACATTTATTTTGTTTTGGAATGTAGTGAAGTAAAAGTTGTCAAAAATATCAAAAGTAAAGTACAGATAACACAATTTTTTTTAAAACTTACAGTGCATTCGGAAAGTATGCAGACCCCTTGACTTTTTCCACATTTTGTTACGTTACAGCCTTATTCTAAAATGGATCAAATCGTTTTTTCCCCTCATCAATCTACACACAATAGCCCATAATGACAAACTAAAACAGTTTTTTTTAAATATCACATTTACATAAGTATTCAGACCCTTTACTTAGTACTTTGTTGAAGCACCTTTGGCAACAATTACAGCCTTGAGTCATCTTGGGTATGACTCTACAATCTTGCCACACCTGTATTTGCTCTCCTGTTCTTCTCTCAAGCTCTGTCAGGTTGGATGGGGAGCGTAGCTGCACCTCTATTTATAGGTCTCTCCAGAGATGTTTGATTGGGTTCAAGTCCTGGCTCCGGCTGGGCCACTCAAGGACATTTAGATAGGCCACTCCTGTGTTTTCTTGGCTGTGTGCTTAGGGTCGTTTCTCCTGTAGGAAGGTGATCTTTCGCCTCAGTCTGCGGTCCTGAGCGCTCTGGAGCAGGACCTTTGCTATGTACTTTGCTCCATTCATCTTTCCCTCGATCCTGACTAGTCTCCCAGTCCCTGCCTCTGAAAAACATCCCCACAGCATGATGCTGCCACCACCATGCTTCACTGTAGTGATGGTGCCAGGTTTCCTCCAGGCATGACACTTGGCATTCAAGCCAATGAGTTCAATCTTGGTTTCATCAGACCAGAGAATCTTGTTTCTCATGGTCTGAGAGAATGAGGAGTGGCTTCTGTCAGGCCACTCTACCATAAAAGTCTGATTGGTGGAGTGCTGCGGAGATGGTTGTCCTGGAAGTTTCTCCCATCTCCACAGAGGAACTCTGGAGCTCTGTCAGAGTTACCATCTGGTTCTTGGTCACCTCCCTGACCAAGGCCCTTCTCCCCCGATTGCTCAGTTTGGCCATGCGGCCAGCTCTAGGTAGAGTCTTGGTGTTTCCAAACTTCTTCCATTTAAGAATGATGGAGGCCACTGTTCTTGGGAACCTTCAATGCTGAAGAAATGATTTGTGAATGGTGTTGTAGAATAATGTAATAAGATGCTGTAGTAGGATGGTGGTGTGTGTGTGCGTGTGTGTGTGCGTGTGCGTGCGTGCGTGTGTGTGTGTGTGTGTGGCATCTTCACATCTTCATTTGTTAATCCCAGTGTGTTAATTTACCAGCACTATACTGTTCCTGTCCATCAGCCTGAACCTCAACCTTAACGCTGCATGTTAGTTATTCCCCCTGGACCAGAGGTCACGTCATTACCTAGCAGAACCTCTGAACACCAAACTCTCCTCCAATGTGGGGGGGGCGACATGGGAAACTGGCCTTGGAGTGATCCCATGGAGCGGCTTGTTTGTATATAGGCCCATGCCTTAGCCATGCTCACACTTCCTCCCCCTGGACGGACCAAGGCGGCAGGAAATGTGGACCGTTGGTATGTGTGCCAACGTTGTGTGTGTGCGGGTGGGTGGGTGGCTGGGACTAGCTTTGAGTACCATTAACCTCTCAACACCACAAACAGGAGCTGGGGACTCAGGGGCCTGGGCCCTTTGATGTCTAAAGGCTTTGGATGGTTTGGCTATATAGGGCCACATTGGTACACAACACCACAGGGAAACCATATAGCATTTTTTTAATTGTTTTAATCATTTTCGTTGTTGTACATAAAACACTGTAAAATCACCAGGAAATGAGCTGTGAAAGGAGATTTGAAGTGAAAGGAATTCTGTTCCCAAGGATTCCCACGCATAAATAGAGAGGCATATGCGATCGTATCCCAATGTAATCACTAATCAAGGTTAGAAATGAATCTGTTTTTGTTTCCGTTGTAATTGGGATTCTTGCAGTCAATTTTCAGTGTACAAATATTTATAGCTATGTTCCGACCCCTCAACCATCCGCTCAAGGCAAAATCAGTCCACGGCTGAATGTACAGTGCCTTGCGAAAGTATTCGGCCCCCTTGAACTTTGCGACCTTTTGCCACATTTCAGGCTTCAAACATAAAGATATAAAACTGTATTTTTTTGTGAAGAATCAACAACAAGTGGGACACAATCATGAAGTGGAACGACATTTATTGGATATTTCTAACTTTTTTAACATATCAAAAACTGAAAAATTGGGCGTGCAAAATTATTCAGCCCCTTTCCTTTCAGTGCAGCAAACTCTCTCCAGAAGTTCAGTGAGGATCTCTGAATGATCCAATGTTGACCTAAATGACTAATGATGATAAATACAATCCACCTGTGTGTATTCAAGTCTCCGTATAAATGCACCTGCACTGTGATAGTCTCAGAGGTCCGTTAAAAGCGCAGAGAGCATCATGAAGAACAAGGAACACACCAGGCAGGTCCGAGATACTGTCGTGAAGAAGTTTAAAGCCGGATTTGGATACAAAAAGATTTCCCAAGCTTTAAACATCCCAAGGAGCACTGTGCAAGCGATAATATTGAAATGGAAGGAGTATCAGACCACTGCAAATCTACCAAGACCTGGCCGTCCCTCTAAACTTTCAGCTCATACAAGGAGAAGACTGATCAGAGATGCAGCCAAGAGGCCCATGATCACTCTGGATGAACTGCAGAGATCTACAGCTGAGGCGGGAGACTCTGTCCATAGGACAACAATCAGTCGTATATTGCACAAATCTGGCCTTTATGGAAGAGTGGCAAGAAGAAAGCCATTTCTTAAAGATATCCATAAAAAGTGTCGTTTAAAGTTTGCCACAAGCCACCTGGGAGACACACCAAACATGTGGAAGAAGGTGCTCTGGTCAGATGAAACCAAAATTGAACTTTTTGGCAACAATGCAAAACGTTATGTTTGGCGTAAAAGCAACACAGCTGAACACACCATCCCCACTGTCAAACATGGTGGTGGCAGCATCATGGTTTGGGCCTGCTTTTCTTCAGCAGGGACAGGGAAGATGGTTAAAATTGATGGGAAGATGGATGGAGCCAAATACAGGACCATTCTGGAAGAAAACCTGATGGAGACTGCAAAAGACCTGAGACTGAGACGGAGATTTGTCTTCCAACAAGACAATGATCCAAAACATAAAGCAAAATCTACAATGGAATGGTTCAAAAATAAACATATCCAGGTGTTAGAATGGCCAAGTCAAAGTCCAGACCTGAATCCAATCGAGAATCTGTGGAAAGAACTGAAAACTGCTGTTCACAAATGCTCTCCATCCAACCTCACTGAGCTCGAGCTGTTTTGCAAGGAGGAATGGGAAAAAATTTCAGTCTTTCGATGTGCAAAACTGATAGAGACATACCCCAAGCGACTTACAGCTGTAATCGCAGCAAAAGGTGGCGCTACAAAGTATTAACTTAAGGGGGCTGAATAATTTTGCACGCCCAATTTTTCAGTTTTTGATTTGTTAAAAAAGTTTGAAATATCCAATAAATGTCGTTCCACTTCATGATTGTGTCCCACTTGTTGTTGATTCTTCACAAAAAAATACAGTTTTATATCTTTATGTTTGAAGCCTGAAATGTGGCAAAAGGTCGCAAAGTTCAAGGGGGCCGAATACTTTCGCAAGGCACTGTAATTGGGGATCCCTGCCATATAGGCTACCCCACCTGAATTGCCTCACTACAGCACCATGGTCATGTTCTTGGCCACATAAAATGTTAAAACGTTTTGCAACTAAAATGAGCATGTCTTATTGGACAGTTCCAGGTAGTCCCTCCCAGTTTGGTCTGTTTTCTTCCATTTGGTACCTAATGAACACGACCCTGGTTTGGACAGCCTCTAGTATACAGAGTGTCATTTTAAAACCAATGCATTTTTGGGGAATCTAATCGCCAACATATCATCAAGATCATCAGCAGATGCACTTCTTAAATCTTTACACAGTGAGACAAGGACAAGGACTGTGCCGGGAGAAGTTGGGCCGTAGTTTGTTCGACAAACCTAAGGGGGAAAGTGGAGAAGGTCACTGAATGTTACCACATTAACATTTAGATGACCTGTTTTTTTCCTGCACTTCCTCTATACTTTATAGACAGAAACAACTTTTCCAGAGAGGAAATTATAAAGATAGTTGGGCTTAGCCTGTGTTGAACTCATCAGTGGGATGGAGGGAGGTAGAGTCTGATGGAAGTGAAGGAGGGAGGGAATGTTGACTGTGCATGTCCCATAAAGAGTAGGAATGGTGTAGTAGGATGGTGTTGTAGAAGGCGGTTGTAGAATTATGTAGTAGGATGATGTTGTAGAAGGTGGTTGTAGAATGATGTAGTAGGAGGGTGTTGTAGAAGGTGGTTGTAGAATGATGTAGTAGGATGATGTAGTAGAAGGTGGTTGTAGAATGATGTAGTAGGATGATGTAGTAGAAGGTGGTTGTAGAATGATGTAGTAGGATGGTGTTGTAGAAGGCGGTTGTAGAATGATGTAGTAGGATGGTGTTGTAGAAGGCGGTTGTAGAATGGTGTAATAGGATGGTGTTGTAGAAGGCGGTTGTAGAATGATGTAGTAGGATGGTGTTGTAGAATGATGTAGTAGGAGGGTGTTGTAGAAGGTGGTTGTAGAATGATGTAGTAGGATGATGTAGTAGGATGACGTTGTAGAAGGCGGTTGTAGAATGATGTAGTAGGATGATGTTGTAGAATGATGTAGTAGGATGATGTTGTAGAAGGTGGTTGTAGAATGATGTAGTAGGAGGGTGTTGTTGAAGGCGGTTGTAGAATGATGTAGTAGGATGGTGTTGTAGAAGGCGGTTGTAGAATGATGTAGTAGGATGATGTAGTAGGATGGTGTTGTTGAAGGCGGTTGTAGAATGATGTAGTAGGATGGTGTTGTAGAAGGCGGTTGTAGAATGATGTAGTAGGATGGTGTTGTAGAAGGCGGTTGTAGAATGATGTAGTAGGATGGTGTTGTAGAAGGCGGTTGTAGAATGATGTAGTAGGATGATGTAGTAGAATGATGTAGTAGGATGATGTAGTAGGATGGTGTTGTTGAAGGCGGTTGTAGAATGATGTAGTAGGATGGTGTTGTAGAAGGCGGTTGTAGAATGATGTAGTAGGATGGTGTTGTAGAAGGCGGTTGTAGAATGATGTAGTAGGATGGTGTTGTAGAAGGCGGTTGTAGAATGATGTAGTAGGATGATGTTGTAGAATGATGTAGTAGAATGATGTAGTAGGATGGTGTAATAGGATGGTGTTGTAGAAGGTGGTTGTAGAATGATGTAGTAGGATGATGTAGTAGAATGATGTAGTAGGAGGGTGTTGTTGAAGGCGGTTGTAGAATGATGTAGTAGGATGGTGTTGTAGAAGGCGGTTGTAGAATGATGTAGTAGGATGGTGTTGTAGAAGGCGGTTGTAGAATGATGTAGTAGGATGATGTAGTAGAATGATGTAGTAGAATGATGTAGTAGGATGATGTAGTAGGATGGTGTTGTAGAAGGCGGTTGTAGAATGATGTAGTAGGATGATGTAGTAGAATGATGTAGTAGGATGATGTAGTAGGATGATGTAGTAGAATGATGTAGTAGGATGGTGTTGTAGAATGATGTAGTAGGATGGTGTTGTAGAAGGCGGTTGTAGAATGATGTAGTAGGATGGTGTTGTAGAATGATGTAGTAGGATGATGTAGTAGGATGGTGTTGTAGAAGGCGGTTGTAGAATGATGTAGTAGGATGATATAGTAGAAGGCGGTTGTAAAATGATGTAGTAGGATGGTGTTGTAGAAGGCGGTTGTAGAATGATGTAGTAGGAGGGTGTTGTAGAATGATGTAGTAGGATGGTGTTGTAGAAGGCGGTTGTAGAATGATGTAGTAGGATGATATAGTAGAAGGTGGTTGTAGAATGATGTAGTAGGATGGTGTTGTAGAAGGCGGTTGTAGAATGATGTAGTAGGATGATATAGTAGAAGGCGGTTGTAGAATGATGTAGTAGGATGATATAGTAGAAGGCGGTTGTAGAATGATGTAGTAGGATGATATAGTAGAAGGCGGTTGTAGAATGATGTAGTAGGATGGTGTTGTAGAAGGCGGTTGTAGAATGATGTAGTAGGATGGTGTTGTAGAAGGCGGTTGTAGAATGATGTAGTAGGATGGTGTTGTAGAATGATGTAGTAGGATGGTGTTGTAGAATGATGTTGTAGAAGGCGGTTGTAGAATGATGTAGTAGGATGGTGTTGTAGAAGGCGGTTGTAGAATGATGTAGTAGGATGGTGTTGTAGAAGGCGGTTGTAGAATGATGTAGTAGGAGGATGTAGTAGAAGGCGGTTGTAGAATGATGTAGTAGGATGGTGTTGTAGAAGTTGGTTGTAGAATGATGTAGTAGGATGATGTAGTAGAAGGCGGTTGTAGAATGATGTAGTAGGATGGCGTTGTAGGACGGCGTAGTAATCGTGTACCGCTGACACAAACTGTAGACGAGACTCACTCATCTCTTCATTGGCTGCTTAGCTGAGAGACAGACTCTCACTCCTGCTCGCTCTCTCTCGCTCTCTTGTCTCTCTCTGGCTCTCGTCTATCTTTCTTCCACCCCGCCTCTCTCTCTATCATCCCCCATTCCTCTTACACTTATCGTCTCATCTCTCTCTCTTTCTCCACATCCACTTCTCTTTCTCTCATCTATTTATCTCTCCCTCTCCTTATCTCCTCAGCATACAGTGGAATGAGCAGGCTGAGGTGGGGAGATGCCTTACGTGGATCGGCAGAACCGGATCTGTGGCTTCCTGGACATTGAGGAGAATGAGAACAGCGGCAAGTTCCTCCGACGCTACTTCATCCTGGACACCAAGGAGGGTAGCCTGGTGTGGTACATGGACAACCCACAGGTAGGACAGCAGGGTGGTAAACACACACACACACACACACACACACACACACAGAAGCTGACAGAAGTACACGCACAAATATGCAGAACAGACATAGTGTAGCTATTGACTACATACAGTACCAGTCAAAAGTTTGGGCACACCTTTATTTATACTATTTTCTACATTGTAGAATAATAGTGAAGACATCAAAACTATTAAATAACACTTGGAATCATGTAGTAACCAAAATAGTGTTAAACAAAACAAAATATACAGTGCCTTGCGAAAGTATTCGGCCCCCTTGAACTTTGCGACCTTTTGCCACATTTCAGGCTTCAACATAAAGATATAAAACTGTATTTTTTTGTGAAGAATCAACAACAAGTGGGACACAATCATGAAGTGGAACGACATTTATTGGATATTTCTAACTTTTTTAACAAATCAAAAACTGAAAAATTGGGCGTGCAAAATTATTCAGCCCCTTTACTTTCAGTGCAGCAAACTCTCTCCAGAAGTTCAGTGAGGATCTCTGAATGATCCAATGTTGACCTAAATGACTAATGATGATAAATACAATCCACCTGTGTGTAATCAAGTCTCCGTATAAATGCACCTGCACTGTGATAGTCTAAGAGGTCCGTTAAAAGCGCAGAGAGCATCATGAAGAACAAGGAACACACCAGGCAGGTCCGAGATACTGTTGTGAAGAAGTTTAAAGCCGGATTTGGATACAAAAAGATTTCCCAAGCTTTAAACATCCCAAGGAGCACTGCGCAAGCGATAATATTGAAATGGAAGGAGTATCAGACCACTGCAAATCTACCAAGACCTGGCCGTCCCTCTAAACTTTCAGCTCATACAAGGAAAAGACTGATCAGAGATGCAGCCAAGAGGCCCATGATCACTCTGGATGAACTGCAGAGATCTACAGCTGAGGTGGGAGACTCTGTCCATAGGACAACAATCAGTCGTATATTGCACAAATCTGGCCTTTATGGAAGAGTGGCAAGAAGAAAGCCATTTATTAAAGATATCCATAAAAAGTGTCGTTTAAAGTTTGCCACAAGCCACCTGGGAGACACACCAAACATGTGGAAGAAGGTGCTCTGGTCAGATGAAACCAAAATTGAACTTTTTGGCAACAATGCAAAACGTTATGTTTGGCGTAAAAGCAACACAGCTGAACACACCATCCCCACTGTCAAACATGGTGGTGGCAGCATCATGGTTTGGGCCTGCTTTTCTTCAGCAGGGACAGGGAAGGTGGTTAAAATTGATGGATGGAGCCAAATACAGGACCATTCTGGAAGAAAACCTGATGGAGTCTGCAAAAGACCTGAGACTGGGACGGAGATTTGTCTTCCAACAAGACAATGATCCAAAACATAAATCAAAATCTACAATGGAATGGTTCAAAAATAAACATATCCAGGTGTTAGAATGGCCAAGTCAAAGTCCAGACATGAATCCAATCGAGAATCTGTGGAAAGAACTGAAAACTGCTGTTCACAAATGCTCTCCATCCAACCTCACTGAGCTCGAGCTGTTTTGCAAGGAGGAATGGGAAAAAATGTCAGTCTCTTGATGTGCAAAACTGATAGAGACATACCCCAAGCGACTTACAGCTGTAATCGCAGCAAAAGGTGGCGCTACAAAGTATTAACTTAAGGGGGCTGAATAATTTTGCATGCCCAATTTTTCAGTTTTTGTATGTTAAAAAAGTTTGAAATATCCAATAAATGTCGTTCCACTTCATGATTGTGTCCCACTTGTTGTTGATTCTTCACAAAAAAATACAGTTTTATATCTTTATGTTTGAAGCCTGAAATGTGGCAAAAGGTTGCAAAGTTCAAGGGGACCGAATACTTTCGCAAGGCACTGTATGTTATATTTGAGATTCTTCACCCTCTGCCTTGATGACAGCTTTGTACACTCTTGGCATTCTCTCATCCAGCTTTATGAGGTAGTCACCTGGAATCCATTTCAATTAACAGGTGTGCCTTGTTAAAAGTTAATTTCAGGAATTTATTTCCTTCTTATTGCATTTAAGCCAATCAGTTGTGTTGTGACAAGGTAGGGGTGGTATGCAGAAGATAGCACTATTTGGTAGAAGACCAAGTCTATCTTGTGGCAAGAACAGCTCAAATAAGCAATTACTTTAAGACATCAATACTTTAAGACATAAAAGTCAGTCAATCCGGAAAATGTCAAAAATGTTGAACGTTTCTTCAAGTGCAGTCACAAAAACCATCAAGTACTATGATGAAACTGGCTCTCATGAGGACCACCACAGGGAAGGAAGACCCAGAGTTACCTCTGCTGCAAAGGATAAGTTCATCAGAGTTACTGGCCTCTGAAATTGCAGCCCAAATAAATGCTTCTCAGAGTTCAAGTAACAGACACATCTCAACAATCAACTGTTCAGAGGAGACTGCGTGAATTAGACCTTCATGGTTGATTTGCTGCGAAGAAACCACTACTAAAGGACACCAATAATAAAAAGAGAATTGCTTGGGCCAAGAAACACGAGCAATGGACATTAGACCGGTGGTAATCTGTCCTTTGGTCTGATGATTCCAAATTTGCGATTTTTGGTTCCAACCACTGCGTCTTTGTGAGACGCATAGTAGGTCAACGGGTGATCTCAGCATGTGTGGTTCCCATCGTGAAGCATGGCAGAGGAGGTGTGATGGTGTGGGAGTCCTTTGCTGGTGACACTGTCTGTGATTTATTTAGAATTCAAGGCATACTTAACCAGCATGGCTACCACAGCATTCTGCAGCAATACGCCATCCCATCTGGTTTGCATTTAGTGGGACTACCAGTTGTTTTTAAACAGGACAATGACCCAACACACCTCCAGGCTGTGTAAGGGCTATTTGACCAAGACGGAGCATGATGGAGTGCTGCATCAGATGACCTGGCCTCCACAATCACCCAACCTCAACCTATTTGAGATGGTTTGGGATGAGTTGAACCTCAGTGTGAAGGAAAAGCAGCCAACAAGTGCTCAGCACATGTGGAACTCCTTCAAGACTGTTGGAAAAGCATTCCAGGTGAAGCTGGTTGAGAGAATGCCAAGAGTGTGCAAAGCTGTCATCAAGGCAGAGGGTGGCTACTTTCAAGAATCTAAAATATTAAATATATTTTGATTTGTTTAACACTTTTTTGGGGGTTACTACATGATTGCAAATGTGTTATTTCATAGTTTTGATGTCTTCGCTATAATTCTACAATGTAGAAAATAAAGAAAAAACATTGAATGAGTGGGTGTGTCCAAAATTTTGACTGGTACTGTACATTTCACAGAGGAAATCATGAGTTAGGCTATGATGCTCTCACCTCCCTCAAGTCATCAGTCTCTCATGTCTGTGTGTTTAATCAACGCATGCATTTAGGCTGATGTCATTTTTTGAGTGGGCAGCAGCTGACACGGTCCTATGTACTTACAGTATGCACTGGAGTAGAACATTAGCGGTAGGATGAATTTAATAGTTGCTTCTGTTTGGACTGACCTAATCTCATAAAGTATTGCACTGGATTCATCCGTCTGGTCTGGCCAGACCACTCTGGGCCATCAAGAGGAAATGTGTGTGTCGTCGGCTGGGGAGATGATGCTACGTCTGGGGAAACCGAGTCGAGTTACACGTCTGCCCAGACGTCCGTCCGTCCGTCCGTCTGTCTGTCTTTCCCTCCCCCAGATATTGGCGTGAACAGAAACAATCAGACTTAATGTTTTACAGGTCTATTAAATGCATGTCATCTGTTTGGTGGGGAGTGGGAGCTCAGTGAGGAATACCTGTACAAAGACAGACTTGGTTATGCCCTCAAAAAATGATATCATTTATTGATGCTGCCATGGGCTCTGAATTATTCATTTCAGTTTAGTTTCCATCTCCAAGACTTGAAAATCGTTTAATGTTTTCATCACTGTTCAATCCTCTGTTTAGAACCTGCCCAAAGGAGCTGAAAATGTTGGCTCCCTCAGACTCACCTACATCTCCAAGGTCAGTCAAGTTGTCCAATAATGTTATTGAATTAAATCCTGTCTGACAGACACAGACATGGCCAACCACAGTCTTAGGTGTGAACATCTGTCTCATTCTCTCTCTCTCTCTCTGTCTCTCTCCCTCTCTCTCTCTCTCTCGCTCTCGCTCTCTTGCTCTCTCGCTCTCTCTCTCTCGCTCTCTCTCTTTCCCCCTCTAGGTGAGTGATGCCACAAAGCTGCGACCAAAGGCGGAGTTCTGCTTCGGTAAGTCCTAAAACCTTTGGATTTGATTCAGTGTTTGTAAAACATTACTGCTAGTTGTGTGTATTAGTATGTTTATGTATTGTCTCTCTAGGAGTGTGCTGTCTGGGGGGTTCTGTGAAGGAGGAAGCATTGGGAGGAAAGTGGGGGGGCACTGGGCAGGGAGTGTGGGGGGGGTGGGAGTAGGGGGCAGCTTGTAGCAAAGACACCGTTGACCTTTAGCTATTGAACTAGAATGATTTTATTTAGTTCACTAAGGTCGATGATTTGAGCCTCCCCCCCATCAGTAATTGTTTCACTGTTCACCTGTCCCCTCTTTCCATAGATTCCCTCCCCCCTCCCTCCCTCGCTGGGGTTTAAAAGGGACCATTTTCTGTATGACGTGCTGTTGTTCAACAGGCCCTTTGTCCCTCAGCAGCCCCAGTCAGGAGTATACAGTAGCTCCCCCACTCAATAGAAGGAAGCAGTAGGATGACCCACCGGTGACCGCCAAGAGCTGGCTCGACCCAACCATGTTGTTCGATGAGCGGGGGTGTCGAGTTTGGGGCATGGGTGGGGGTCTTTCCTGCATGACAGGATGCTGGAGTCCAAATCGGAACCCCCCTCTCTAAAACCCCGGGTTTATTTTTAACCTTGGTATTTGCATGATCCAGGTCCACTTTTGGATAGTCTCATCAATCTATTCCAGTACTGTAGTTTTAGGATTACCTGACTGTCCAAGTATGAGGAAAACCTACCTCAGCCCTGACTGAGTCTAGTGTGTATATGCATGTGCATTTGCATTTGAGTGTGTGGGTTGGTGCGCTTTGGTGAATCATTGTGAGGATCACAAAACTGAGACGTTGAATAGGACGGCAGAAGACAGTCCACTGGTATTATGTCTCCTTGAATAGGACGGTGGAAGACAGTCCACTGGTATTATGTCTCCTTGAATAGGACGGTGGAAGACAGTCCACTGGTATTATGTCTCCTTGAATAGGACGGTGGAAGACAGTCCACTGGTATTATGTCTCCTTGAATAGGACGGTGGAAGACGGTCCACTGGTATTATGTCTCCTTGAATAGGACGGTGGAAGACAGTCCACTGGTATTATGTCTCCTTCAATAGGACGGTGGAAGATAGTCCACTGGTATTATGTCTCCTTCAATAGGACGGTGGAAGACAGTCCACTGGTATTATGTCTCCTTCAATAGGACGGTGGAAGATAGTCCACTGGTATTATGTCTCCTTCAATAGGACGGTGGAAGACAGTCCACTGGTATTATGTCTCCTTCAATAGGACGGTGGAAGACAGTCAACTGGTATTATGTCTCCTTCAATAGGACGGTGGAAGACAGTCAACTGGTATTATGTCTCCTTGAATAGGACGGTGGAAGACAGTCCACTGGTATTATGTCTCCTTCAATAGGACGGTGGAAGACAGTCCACTGGTATTATGTCTCCTTGAATAGGACGGTGGAAGACAGTCCACTGGTATTATGTCTCCTTGAATAGGACGGTGGAAGACAGTCCACTGGTATTATGTCTCCTTGAATAGGACGGTGGAAGACAGTCCACTGGTATTATGTCTCCTTGAATAGGACGGTGGAAGACAGTCCACTGGTATTATGTCTCCTTGAATAGGACGGTGGAAGACAGTCCACTGGTATTATGTCTCCTTGAATAGGACGGTGGAAGATAGTCCACTGGTATTATGTCTCCTTGAATAGGACGGTGGAAGACAGTCCACTGGTATTATGTCTCCTTCAATAGGACGGTGGAAGACAGTCCACTGGTATTATGTCTCCTTGAATAGGACGGTGGAAGACAGTCCACTGGTATTATGTCTCCTTGAATAGGACGGTGGAAGACAGTCCACTGGTATTATGTCTCCTTGAATAGGACGGTGGAAGACAGTCCACTGGTATTATGTCTCCTTGAATAGGATGGTGGAAGACAGTCCACTGGTATTATGTCTCCTTGAATAGGATGGTGGAAGACAGTCCACTGGTATTATGTCTCCTTGAATAGGATGGTGGAAGACAGTCCACTGGTATTATGTCTCCTTGAATAGGATGGTGGAAGACGGTCCACTGGTATTATGTCTCCTTGAATAGGACGGTGGAAGACAGTCCACTGGTATTATGTCTCCTTGAATAGGACGGTGGAAGACAGTCCACTGGTATTATGTCTCCTTGAATAGGATGGTGGAAGACAGTCCACTGGTATTATGTCTCCTTGAATAGGATGGTGGAAGACAGTCCACTGGTATTATGTCTCCTTGAATAGGATGGTGGAAGACGGTCCACTGGTATTATGTCTCTGTTAGGGATGGGAAACATAATACTGCCGGACAAAGGTTGTGTTCCAAATGCCACCTTATTCCTGATAGGGAAAAATGGAAATGTCTCTCTCTGGATTCTGAACATGGGACTCAGCCGAGCACTCTAAACAGCATGTGTCAGACTACTTAGCAGAAATATGTTACTGAAATACAGAGATGCATAATTAAACTCTGCTAATGGGCCTAACTGACAGAACTGCTGCTATGGTCAATCCAACGTCTGCATTGGCCATGCAGCGTTTACGGTGATAGTGCCTCTGCAGAAGGCAAGGCAGAGGTGTTGTGAAGGAAGTTGTCAGGGAAATGAGGCTGTGTTTGTACAGGCAATGCAGTACGGAGCACAATTTGGCCTCTGGAGGCGCCGCAATTGTGTCACACCATCCACATGGTGGCCCGAACACATTTTGGGACACACACCTTGACTTTTCTCACATTTAGTTACATCTCTCTGCCCCTCTCTCCCCCTCCCTCTCTCTGCCCCTCCTCTCTCTCTCTCTCTCTCTCTCTCTCTCTCTCTCTCTCTCTCTCTCTCCTGCCCCCCCCCCCTCACTCTCCTGCCCCTCTCTCTCTCTCCCCCTCTCTCTCTCTCGCTCTCTCCCCAGTCATCAATGCTGGTATGAGGAAGTTCTACCTCCAGGCCAATGATCAGCAGGATCTGGTAGAGTGGGTCAACGTGCTCAACAACGCCACCAAGATCACAGTGAGTCCCCTGCCCTGTCTCTTGTCATAAGTCTCCCGTAGTACAAGACCGCTTCCATCTCAACGCCGGCTAGGAAAGGACCTGTGATTCAGAATTAGGATGTGTTATCCCAGTTCAGCTGGCGTGAGTGAGTGGGATGGAGGAGGATGACAAGGCCGGCATACCTCACGTGTGTCTACTGTCAAGTCAACAGTGGAGAGAAAGACATTATGAAGCAGTCACTTGCTGGGCCCAGGAACCCCTGTCTGTTTCCTACAGGGCATCCAAACCCCTCTGGACGGGGGATCTTTTCTCTTACTGTGTCACTGAGGGCCCATCTGACTAGCCCTCACAGATACAGACACACACACGGACACACACACACAGACACACACACAGGCAGGCACGTACATACACACACACACACTCGCCTTGCACAAATGTAAACACACACACACACACACACACACACACACACACACACACACACACACACACACACACACACACCAAAGCACACAGGACAAAGGGGAAGGCGAGTGCTCTGAGTCACGGACTGTTGCTACAGAAAAGGAAGTAATGGGACAGAACAGAATGGGACAGAACAGAACGGGACAGAACAGGGCAGAACAGAACAGGGCAGAACAGAACAGGGCAGAACAGAACAGGGCAGAACATAACATAACAGGGCAGAACAGAACGGGGCAGAACAGAACGGGGCAGAACAGAACGGGGCAGAACAGAACGGAGCAGAACAGAACAGAACGGGGCAGAACAGAACGGGGCAGAACAGAACGGAGCAGAACAGAACAGGGCAGAACAGAACAGAACAGGGCAGAACAGAACAGAACAGGGCAGAACAGAACAGAACAGGGCAGAACAGAACAGAACAGGGCAGAACAGAACAGGGCAGAACAGAACAGGGCAGAACAGAACAGGGCAGAACAGAACGGGGCAGAACAGAACGGAGCAGAACAGAACAGAACGGGGCAGAACAGAACGGGGCAGAACAGAACGGGGCAGAACAGAACGGGGCAGAACAGAACGGGGCAGAACAGGGCAGAACAGAACGGAGCAGAACAGAACGAGGCAGAACAGAACGGGGCAGAACAGAACGGGGCAGAACAGAACGGAGCAGAACAGAACAGAACGGAGCAGAACAGAACAGGGCAGAACAGAACGGGGCAGAACAGGACAGAACAAGACAGGACAGGGCAGGACAGAACAGAACGGGGCAGAACAGAACGGGGCAGAACAGAACGGGGCAGAACAGAACGGGGCAGAACAGAACAGAGCAGAACAGAACAGAACGGGGCAGAACAGAACGGGGCAGAACAGAACGGGGCAGAACAGAACGGGGCAGAACAGAACAGGGCAGAACAGAACGGGGCAGAACAGGACAGAACAAGACAGGACAGGGCAGGACAGAACAGTGTGCTTTCACTGGGATTCACTGGAGAGGATGTTCCACTCTAATTACTCTTATAAACTGGGTGGTTTAAGCCCTGAATGCTGATTGGCTGACAGCCATGGTTTATCAGACCGTAACGAAACAATATTTATTTTTATTGCTCTAATTATGTTGGTAACCAGTTTATAATAGCAATAAGGTACCTTGGGGGTTGCGTCGTGCCTAAGAACAGCCCTTAGCCTTGGTATATTGGCCACATACCACATGCCTTATTGCTTAATTAAACCACATCCATGTATGGAACATGGACTGGGCGTTAAGTATAACGTAACATAATAATCAGTTATGTAATAACTTCACAATACACGCACTGTATTGAAGTCTCATCAAACTCTGTTGACTCATGTTCTCTTTACTGAGTTTAGTCCTGCCGCTGACACTGCAATACAGTCTCACAGTCCACTCAACAAGGTCACGCACACAGACGCACACACACTCATACATATTGTACCACACACTTCTACAGACGGCTGTCAATGTTTGACTGTGTGTGTGTGCACTGGAGTGTGATACCTGGCCTGAGCGCACACACACACACACACCAATCGATTACCCCAGTCACCACTCAGTGTAGCAGTTTGTCTCTGAGCCCCCAGGCTAGAGTTGATGGAAAATAGACTAACGAGCAGGCAGGGAGTACATCATCATGTCACTACAGAGACCGCTGAGGGACACATCTAACAAGGTTTTGGGGCATGTTGGCCCGATGCACTCTGGGAGTTGATGTTTATTTGACATGTTCCAGGTGCCAAAGTCGGGGGATGGCCAGCCCAGTGCAGAGATGACCCAGGAGGGGCTGGGTGCCACAAAGCAGATCTCCTATAAGACAGAGATCATAGGTGGAGTACCCATCATCACTGCCACACAGGTAAGGAAGATGCACCAGTCTGGCCCAGCACTAACCAGGCCCTAACCAAACATGAGTAAGGAGTAAGGATCAGATTTTCCAGATGTCCGGGATGGGATATTCCTGGAATCAAGAAGGAATATCCTGGATTCCCTCACCTGGGATTTCTGGAAAACCTGGGGGAGTTTCTGAAAATCTGCAACCCTTAACACGAGTAAATAGACATATCTGACATATGTTTGAAGGCCATTTGCTCAGCTGTGGCTTGGAACAGTTCAGTCAAATCTGTCAAATTGGGACAGTAACAAGCAACATTCCATAACTGAGTTTTTGTTCCCTTAGTAACTTGATTTCAGCCATGTTAATCAGCAATATAAATAGATGGTCTGACTGAATAGAAATGTCCATGGATCAGGCAATATTTTAGATAGTGACAGACATTGAACTTAATGTTCCTCTGAGGAGGAGCTCACTGTGTGGTGTGTTTTCTGGTACGTATGAGCAGTACCAGTCATATCCTGTCTTGTGTTGGTATATGGTATGTAGCAAGGCCTCTTAAAAAACACGGGCTGAAAGTGAAAAGTTACATCCAGATGCACAAGCTATGATGTCACTTCCTGTGTGGGCAGTGGCAGTGCAGTGGTCTGGCCTCAACTTCAGATTATGGAACAGCCAGTGAATTCGCTATCATTATTGTTTGCTGTAAACACACATTTATAGTCACTGGAGATGAAGATATGGTGGGGGCTTGCCACACACACGTGTGTGTGTGTGTGTGTGTGTGTGTGTGTCCGATATACTCCCATGCGTGTGTGTGTTTGTACACTTACCTGTGTGTGTCCTGCGGTGCAGGAGCAGGGCGACGGGGGGCAGAACGGAGCAGAGCGGGGGGGCCAGCGGAAGGCCCACAGCCAGCTGCCCTACTTCCTGGGGCGAGGGGCGCAGGACCAGGCGCTCATCAAGGCTGGATACTGTGTGAAGCAGGGAGCCGTGGTGAGTAGAGACGGTACAGACAGTGGGAGAACTCTTCCCGGTGCTGTAGCCCTAGAAGCCCGCAGTAGGACCACCGTTCGTAACGGAACGCAATGGAAAACGTTTCTGCCGTGTGGTTCCTAATGAGTACACCACAAGCTCAGAGGGATTCTCCCTCAGCTACAAGCTTTTTATACTAGTGGAATTCCTGGCTGTGTGTGTTTGTCAACCTATATGATTATGATGTGTTGGAGTTGGATAGCAGCAGGCATCTGACCAGCTGTTTCATAGGGTGAATTATATCCCTCATCGTTGTTCTGCCTTTGACCTAACTTCTCTTAGCTAATCTATTAATGGAACATATTAACCACAGTAATCCAGACCTTCTAAAGCAACCAGTGGCCATATACAATGTCGGAATAGCTATCAATTAGCAGAATTCTTAGCAAGTCAAAAGGATTTGGAGGAGCTGGAAATGTTGCCAGCCATCTGTAATGTTTTCCTTTCTCTTCCGCAGATGAAGAACTGGAAGAGGAGATACTTCTTACTGGAGGA
Organism: Oncorhynchus mykiss; assembly: GCF_057628025.1. NCBI lineage: Eukaryota > Metazoa > Chordata > Actinopteri > Salmoniformes > Salmonidae > Oncorhynchus > Oncorhynchus mykiss. Next base: position 14,875,469 of record NC_143037.1, read on the forward strand.
GAATGCAGTCAGCTACTTTAAGTCAGACCTGGTTAGTGGGAATGTGTCTCTGTCCTCTCCTCCTTCTGTGGGCGGCTGTGAGCAAGGTGACACACACTCCACACAAAATTACCTTGAGCCGCCCACGCCAACACACAATTGAAAGGAGCTGCCTGACCCCGTTGGCTAGCAGTTCGTCTTTGTTTTGCACCTGTGTTTCACAGACCCCTAGAGCTCCTGACAGACACACACAGATTAGATAAGAGCCGACTCCAGGTCTGTGTATTGTTGCAGGCTCCCAAAGCTCTTGGCACAGCTACTAATAAATAGGACTTCCAAATGGACAAGCTGGGTTTTGATTCATCATCCATGCTGGCCCAGATTCTCAGCATTTCTATTCTGTACTGTAGCTAGATGAATGCAAGATTGTTGATAAATCTGTTTGTCCCACTCACATTCTGCACCTCCTCTCTCATGGTCTGAGAGGTAGAGAACGAGTTCAGACAAGAGGGACAAGTTTTCTCCCTCCTTTACTCCCTGCGTTTTTAGAATAAAGAGTGGCTTGTGTAGTGAATGAGCTTGTCTCCCATTGGCCCTAACAGATTTTTGGACAATTTAGAATGTTACACACCACGTATAGCCACGGGTATGCAGCATTTTAAATGTATAAGGGAATAAGGCGAGACTCAGATGCAGACACGGGAGGCAGATGGTTTGAGTCTTTGATATTTATTATAATCCAAAAGGGTAGGCAAGAGAATGGTCATGGATAGGCAAAAGGTCAAAACCAGTTCAGAGTCCAGGAGGTACAGAGTTGCAGGCAGGCTCGACATCAAGGCAGGCAGGTACAGAGTCCAGAAACAGGCAAGGGTCAAAACCGGCAGGACTAGCAAAATGAGAATAGGAAAAGTAGGAACACGGAAAAAACACGCTGGTTGACTTGAACATACAAGACGAACTGGCACAAAGAGACAGGAAACACAGGGATAAATACACCGGGAAAAATAAGCGACACCTGGAGGAGGTGGAGACAATCACAAGGACAGGCGAAACAGATCAGGGCGTGACAGTATCCCCCTCTAGGGACGCCACCAGGAGTCCTACCTGGGTGCATACCTGGCTGACCGGGGTGTCGGTGATTAGGGCCGAGTCCAGAATGTCTTTAGCAGGAACCCAGCACCTCTCCTCCGGGCCATAACCCTCCCAGTCAACCAGGTACTGGAAACCCCTGCCCCGTGGTCAAACCCTCAGGAGGCATCTCACCGTGTACGCTGGCTGGCCATCGATGACTCGGGGGGGAGCGATGGGCCTAGAAATAGAACACTGTGAGACAAGGGCTTAATCCTGGACACCTGAAAAGTAGGGTGAACACGGAGGGTACAGGGCAACAGCAGTTGGACAGCCGTGGGACTAATGACTCTAGAAATGGGGAAAGGACCAATGAGATGGGGGAAAGTTTATGGGCTTCTACCCAGGTGGGTAGGTCAACCATACCATACCCCCGAGTGGACAGTCCGGTGGCGGTCTGCTTGTTGACAATACCTGGAGATGGTCTTGAGAAGAGCCGCCCAAGCGAGAAGAGAGAAGAGAAGAGAAGAGCCGCCTTTTCCAGGTACGCCGACAGCGGACAAACTTCTGGGGTGGAGGTATGTTGTCCTCAACTTCTTGCTCTGGGAAGAGTGGAGGCTGATACCCCATGGAGCATTCGAAGGGGGATAGTCCAGTGGCGGAGCAGGGGAGAGTGTTCCTGGCATATTCCACCCAGACCAGTTGCTGACTCCAGGTGGTGGAATTACTGACAACAAGTCACCGGAGTGCCATCTCCATATCTTGATTGGCTCGCTCTGACTCGCCGTTAGATTGGGGATGAAACCCAGAGGACAGGCTGGCTGACGACCCGATAAGAGTACAGAACACCTTCCAGAACTTGGACGAGAACTGAGGACCCCGGTCCGAGACAATCTCAACTGGGAGTCCATGGATTCGGCAGACGTGCTGCACCATAAGCTGGGCCGTCTCCTTGGCTGAAGGTAACTTCGGAAGAGGGATGAAATGGGCGCCCTTGGAGAATCTGTCAACCACCATCAGGATGGTGGTGTTGCCATCTGACGGAGGAAGCCCAGTGACAAAATCCAGAGAAATATGGGACCAGGGGTGATGAGGGACAGGGAGTGGCTGTAGGAGGCCAGACGGAGCTTGCCGCGGAGTCTTGCTTTGCGTACACACCATGCATGCGGCGACGAAGGCCGAGACATCAGAAACCATGGTGGGCCACCAGATGCGTTGACGAAGGAAAGCCAGGGTTCGACAAGTACCAAGATGACAGGTAAGCCTGGAGGAGTGAGCCCGTTCCAGGACCTGAGACCGGTGCATTGCGGAACAGAGCCTCAATTCCCCAAACAATAGAAGCCATCAAATAAGAGGCCTGGGAGGATGGTCTCAGATTCAGAGGGTGTGGCAGTGGAACTGTACAGACTGGATAGAGCGTCCGGCTTCACGGTTTTTGACCCTGGGCGGTAGGAGATGGTGAAATTGGACCTGGTAATTAACAGAGCCCAACGAGCTTGCCTTGGGTTGAGGCGCTTGGCAGGGCAGCGGTATTCTAAATTCTTAGGATCCGTCCATCCAGAAATGGATGTTCCGCCCCTTCCAGCCAGTCTCTCCACTCCTCCAGAGCCATCTTAACCGCTAGGAGTTCCCGGTTCCCAACGTCATATTTCCTCTCCGCAGAGTTGAGGTGATGGGACCTGAAGGCACAGGGAAGATGATTTTGGTCCTGGACGGATTGCTGGGAAAGAACGGCCCCTACTCCCACATCGGAAGCATCAACCTCAACCACAAACTGGCAAGTCGGGTCCGGGTGGATGAGGATGGGAGCAGTAGTAAATCGCTGCTTTAGATCCCCAAAGCCTTGTCCGCTGCTGGAGACAATGTGAACGGTACCTTGGGAGAGGTGAGTGCAGAGAGGGGAGCCGCCAGGTTGCTGTAGCCCCGAATTAAAGGGCGGTGGAATGTGCAAATCCCAGAAACCGTTGTAGCTTCACCCTGGACGTGGGCTGGGGCCAAGCCACCACCGCTCTCACCTTCTCCGGATCCATCAGAACATTCCCCTCAACAATAATGTATCCCAGAAAGGAGATAGTGGAGCGTTGGAACTCACACTTCTCAGCTTTTACAAACAACTGATTCTCCAGGAGGCGCTGAAGGACCTGTCGAACATGTACTCCTCCATGGCCTTGGTCTCAGGACCAGACAGAGGATATAGCCGGTCTTGAGGCGGTGTGGTTCCCGGAAGAAGGTCAATAGCACGATCGTAAGGAGGATGTGGAGGAAGGGAGGTAGCACGAGCCTTGCTGAAAACCTCCAGGAAGTCATGATACTCTGCGGGCACGGCAGAAAGATCCAAGACCGTACTTAACCCTGGAGGCAGACGTTTCGGAGAAGGCTGTGCCGCCTTTAGGCAATGTTAATGGCAGAACAAGCTCCAACTCAGGATGGAACCCGTAGTCCAGTCAATATCTGGGTTGTGCTTCTGGAGCCAAGAAAACTCCAAAACAAAAGGTAGGTGAGGGAACTCAATGAGGAGGAGCTGAATTGACTCACTCTGATTTCCAGATACCCGCATATTAATGGCAACTGTGCTGTTTGTGACGCTACCAATGGAGCGGCTCTCTAGTGCCCTGGCATCCATGGTAACAGAGAGGAGTTGAGTAGGGATACTTAGTTCTGATACCAAGGTAGCGTCCATGAAACTCTCATCTCCCCCAGAGTCAATAAACACCCGGAGAGACTGAGACTAGTCTCCCCACAGCAAGCTCACATAAGGAGTTTGGGTAATGGGACTTAGAGGGTTCCCAGTCAGAGTCACCAGAGTAGTTGTACCTACTAAGGCTTCAGGTCGCTTTACTGGGCAGGTGGCTATGTAATGCCCTACAGCTCCACAATACAGACAACAATTGGAGCTTAGCCTGCGGGAACGTTCCCTAGGCGATAACCTAGCCCTTCCCAGTTGCATAGGTTCTGGTGTATCAAGCTCATCCGTCATCGATGATTCTCGGAAAAATAGCCTTCGGGGACATCCGGAATCCTTTGAAGATGAGCGAGCCACTGCGGATGAACGATTGTGACCTAAGCCAGACCTCCTCTCACTCCTGCATTCCCTTAGATGTCCATCAATTCTAATGATGAGGGGCGATGAGGGAATCGAGGTCCACCGGTAATTCCCGAGCAGCTAGCTCATCTTTTATCACCTCAGATAGTCCGTGAAGGAAGGTATCGGAAACGGGACTCCGGATTCCAGGCACTCTCAGCGGCCAATGTGCGAAAATCAACAGCCTAGTCTGCCACACTACGGGAGTCTTGACGTAATTCAAGAAGATTTCTCCCGGATACCGGAGAATCGAATACCTTCCTCACCTCTGCCATGAAATTCTCCAGATGACAACAAATGGCGGATTGTTGCTCCCAAACTGCCGTAGTCCAGGAGAGCGCCCTTCTTGACATTAGCGTAATAATATACGGTATCTTCTAAAGTTCTGAAGGAAACGAAGATGGCTGTAGCTCAAAAATAAGGGAGCAGTGAGAAAGAAAACCCTGGCAGGTACCAGAATATTGTTCCGGAAGAGGTAAGCGGGGATCTCGGGGAGCTGGGGGAGGCTGTACAAACTCACCACTAAAGAGAATAGAAAAAGCAGGAACACGGGATAAACACACTGGTTGACTTGAACATACAAGACGAACTGGCACAGAGAGACAGGAAACACAGGGATAAATACACCGGGGAAAATAAGCGACACCTGGAGGAGACAATCACAAGGATAGGTGAAACAGATCAGAACGTGACAAAATTGTCAGAAAATCTGAAAATGGTGGTGGAAAATTGTGTTTTATTAAGACATAGTGGCGGGAAAGTATCCAATTGTCATACTTGAGTAAAAGTAAAGATACCTTCATAGAAAATGACTCAAGTAAAAGTGAAAGTCATCCAGTAAAATACTACTTGAGTAAAAGTCTAAAAGTATTTGGTTTTAATATACTTACATATCAAAAGTAAATGTAATTGCTAAAATATACTTAAGTGTTAAAAGTAAAAGTATTAATAATTAATTAAATAATTCATAATTAAGTAAACCAGATGGCACCATTTAAAAAAAATACATTTTTACGGATAGCCAGGGCACACTCTAACACTCAGGCATAATTTATAAATGAAGCATTTTTTTTAGTGAGTCCCCCAGATCAGAGCCAATAGGGATGACCAGGGATGTTCTCTTGATAAGTGCGTGAATTGGACCATTTTCCTGTTGTGCCAAGCATTAAAAAGGTAACAAGTAATTTTGGGTGTCAGGAAAAGGCCAAAACGGCATCCCCAGCCGCGTCCCCAGAGTATTTGCAGACCAGCTGGCTGGTGTGTTTACGGACATATTCAATCAATCCTTATCCCAGTCTGCTGTTCCCACATGCTTCAAGAGGGCCACCATTGTTCCTGTTCCCAAGAAAGCTAAGGTAACTGAGCTAAACGACTACCGCCCCGTAGCACTCACTTCCGTCATCATGAAGTGCTTTGAGAGACTAGTCAAGGACCATATCACCTTCACCCTACCCGACACCCTAGACCCACTCCTATTTGCTTACCGCCCCAATAGGTCCACAGACGACACAATCGCAACCACACTGCACACTGCCCTAACCCATCTGGGCAAGAGGAATACCTATGTGAGAATGCTGTTCATCGACTACAGCTCAGCATTTAACACCATAGTACCCTCCAAACTCGTCATCAAGCTCGAGACCCTGGGTCTCGACCCCGCCCTGTGCAACTGGGTACTGGACTTCCTGATGGGCCGCCCTGAGGGTAGGTAACAACATCTCCACCCCGCTGATCCTCAACACTGGGGCCCCACAAGGGTGCATTCTGAACCCTCTCCTGTTTCCCTGTTCACCCACGACTGCGTGGCCATGCACGCATCCAACTCAATCATCAAGTTTGTGGATGACACTACAGTGTCACAGCTTGATTACCAACAACGACGAGACGGCCTACAGGGAGGGGGTAAGGGCCCTTGGAGTGTGGTGTCAGGAAAATAACCTCACACTCAACATCAACAAAACAAAGGAGATGATTGTGGACTTCAGGAAACAGCAGAGGGAGCACCCCCCTATCCACATCGACGGGACAGTAGTGGAGAGGGTAGTAAGTTTTAAGTTCCTCGGCGTACACATCACGGACAAACTGAATTGGTCCACCCAACAGACAGCGTTGTGGAGAAGGCGCAGCAGCGCCTCTTCAACCTCAGGAGGCTGAAGAAATTTGGCTTGTCACCAAAAGCACTCACAAACTTCTACAGATGCACAACCGAGAGCATCCTGTCGGGCTGTATCACCGCCTGGTCCGGCAACTGCTCCGCCCACAACCGTAAGGCTCTCCAGAGGGTAGTGAGGTCTGCACAACGCATCACCGGGGGCAAACTACCTGCCCTCCAGGACACCTACACCACCCGATGTCACAGGAAGGCCATAAAGATCATCAAGGACAACAACCACCCGAGCCACTGCCTGTTCACCCCGCTATCATCCAGAAGGCGAGGTCAGTACAGGTGCATCAAAGCAGGGACCGAGAGACTGAAAAACAGCTTCTATCTCAAGGCCATCAGACTGTTAAACAGCCACCACTAACATTCAGTGGCTGCTGCCAACATACTGACTCAACTCCAACCACTTAAATAATGAAAATTGATGTAAAAATGTATCACTAGCACTTTAAACAATGGCACTTAATATAATATAATGTTTACATACCCTACATTACTCTTCTCATATGTATATGTATATACTGTACTCTATATCATCTACTGCATCTTTATGTAATACATGTATCACTTGCCACTTTAAACTATGCCACTTTGTTTACATACCCTACATTACTCATCTCATATGTATATACTGTACTCGATACCATCCACTGCATCTTGCCTATGCCGTTCTGTACCATCACTCATTCATATATCTTTATGTACATATTCTTTATCCCCTTACACTTGTGTGTATAAGGTAGTAGTTGTGGAATTGTTAGGTTAGATTACTCGTTGGTTATTACTGCATTGTCGGAACTAAAAGCACAAGCATTTCGCTACACTCGCATTAATCTGCTAACCATGTATATGTGACAAATAAGATTTGATTTGATTTGATGAAGGATGTTTTATGTGCGAGACGGTCCACGGGGGAAACAAGTGTATTACCGGGAATACACATTAATCCTAGACGATAGTGCAGATCTAGCGAGCACTATTGGATGTCTCGGCTAGGCCTGGGTGTGTTCTCTCTCCAGACCACTTAATCTCTCCATCCTCTCCTACTAAAGTACCATTAGGGCCACTAACCCAGGGCCAAAGACATGCAGAGATCCGTCTCTTATAGAGATTATGCTGAAATTGAGCCAGTGTGTGTGTGTGTGTGTGTGTGTGCGTGTGTGCGTGCGTGCGTCCGTGCGCGGTGTTATAGGGAGACAGGGGTGTTCCCTTTAGGGATTTTGCGTCCAAACCGTTCAAAAGTTTGGGGTCACTTAGAAATGTCCTTGTTTTTGAAAGAAAAGCAAATGTTTTGTCCATTAAAATAGCATCAAATTGATCAGAAATACAGTGTAGACATTAATGTTGTAAATGACTATTGTTGCTGGAAACGGCTGATTTTTTTATGGAATATCTACATAGGCGTACAGAGGCCCATTATCAGCAACCATCACTCCTGTGCTCCAATGGCACATTGTGTTAGCTAATCCACGTTTATCATTTTAAAAGACTAATTGATCATTAGAAAACCGTTTTGCAATTATGTTAGCACAGCTGAAAACTGTTGTTCTGATTAAAGAAGCAATAAAACTGGCTTTCTTTAGACTTGTCGAGTATCTGGAGCATCAGCATTTGTGGGTTCGATTACAGGCTCAAAATGGCTAGAAACAAAGACCTTTCTTCTGAAACTCGTCAGTCTATTTTTGTTCTGAGAAATTAAGGCTATTCCATGCGAGAAATTGCCAAGAAACTGAAGATCTCGTACAACGCTGTGTACTACTCCCTTCACAGAACAGCACAAACTGGCTTTAACCAGAATAGAAAGAGGATTGGGAGTCCCCGGTGCACAACTGAGAAAGAGGACAAGTACATTAGAGTGTCTAGTTTGAGAAACAGATGCCTCACAAGTCCTCAACTGGCAGCTTCATTAAATAGTCCTCAACTCTTTCTATTCTGGTTAGAGCCAGTTTGCGCTGTTCTGTGAAGGGAGTAGTACACAGCGCTGTACGAGATCTTGAGTTTCTTGCAAAAGGGTTTTATAATGATCAATTAGCCTTTTTAAAATGATAAACTTTGATTAGCTAACACAACGTGCCATTGGAACACAGAAGTGATGGTTGCTGATAATGGGCCTCTGTACGCCTATGTAGATATCCCATTAAAAATAATCTGTTTCCAGCTACAATAGTCATTTACAACATTAACAATGTCTACACTGTATTTCTGATCAATTTGATGTTATCATAATGGACAAAAAATGTGCTTTTCTTTCAAAAACAAGGACATTTCTAAGTGTGTGTGTGTGTGTGTGCGTGCTGCCGTTGTGCCAGAGCCTCTGGAGGCTTCCCCTGTGTAACTCTACCCTGCTTTATGGTTTAGCAGGATGAGAGAAAGAATTGCATACAGTTATTAGGCTTCATTCTGGACAGGTATCCTATTAGTATAGCATAATGCCAATGATCATGAATACTCCCCTTCTACCTTCTCTGTGTCCTCTCTATTCAATGAACATCAGGAACTAGCACTTAGGTTGTCATGCTCCATTAGGCTTTACTTTTAGTTGTTGCCATGTTGTCATGTTGTCAGGTGAATTACGTCTTGTATAAATGTTCTGTCTCTCGCTCTCTCTCTCTCTCAGGAGAGGGAGCCTCTGCGTGTGATCCCGCTGAAAGAGGTTCACAAAGTTCAGGAGTGCAAACAGAGGTCAGTGTCTTTTTCACGTTAGTCACTGAGCTGAACAGGTTGGCTATTGACGTTGACAGGCATAGTGCCAAAGTGAACGGACATGGCATGTCTCCCAAATGGCACCCTATTCCTTATTTAGAACACTGCTTTTGACGAGGAATAGAGTGCCATTTGGGACGCAGAAATGGTTAACAACTGTAGCGAGCTCACAGATAGGAATACATGTTGGACATGGACCAACAGAGTGAGCTTACCGTCGCCCTTTGATGGCGATGCGCTCTTGCATTCACACCCAGTGATTCCTGTCACTGGGATGTTGGAATATTATTGAAAGTGGTGTCATCTCTTTCCATCCAGTGACTTAATGCAGAGGGACAATCTATTTGAAGTCGTCACAAGCTCAAGGACCTTCTACATGCAGGTGGGACATGTTCTTTCTCAGGGTAATAGATGAACATATAGATTTCATTCCAGCAAAACTGACGAAGAGATACAGTCAGTGTTCCTTGCCATTGTCACCCAGTGACCTCCTCCTTTTCTCTCTTGTTTCCTACGTGTCTCCTTTTCTTCCTCCCCCTCCTCCCTTTCTAGTCGGACAGTCCAGAGGAGATGCACAGCTGGATCAAGGCCATCTCAGGAGCCATTGTGGCCCAGCGGGGGCCTGGACGCTCAGCTGCGTCTGTACGTATTCAGTCTGGGGCTGGGCCTGAGCCACTGGTCCTGCATACTGGTTCTGCATGACCAATGGGGTGTCGACACTTTAGTTGTAGCCAAGGGCTTGATGGTTAGTTGGATCAGGTGTGTTTGTGCTGGGTCAGAATAAAAGCCTGCACCTCCTGTAGACCAGTATTAGAGATCTCTGCTCGGAGGGGAGATACTTTACTGTCTTTGGAGGAAATCCATGTTTGAGTCTACATCCGTGTTTCTAGTTTCCAGATGTTTCTGTCTGTTGAAGAGCAAACATTAAAATCCGGTTTGGATGTAACCCATTCACCCACCCACCACCCCAGCTTACAAACTGGACATCACAGTTAGATTTCTGTACCTGTGTGCCGCCTTGATTTTCCTAATTGTTTTGTTGGTTTCCATGTTCTATTTTTGCATTGACATAATTATAGTACACAAGGCAGTATTCAATCTCTACTCACAACCAGGTGATGCAGCTAGATCCACACTTCAAACCCCCAACCAACGGGTACCCTAACACACACACACACACACACACACACACACACACACACACACACACACACACACACACACACACACACACACACACCCCAGCCCCTCTCCTGTTCTCTCTCTAATCCCTTCCTCTCTCAGCCGGAGTGTCCTCCCCCTCCTCCTCCCATTCTTTCTCTTCTAATGAAGATGTGCACTACTGTGTTCTTGCAGATGCGTCAGGCCCGTCGGCTGTCGAACCCTTGTATACAGAGGTATACATTCCGCAATGGTGAATGCAGCACGTATGTGAGCCCCCGTGTCAGTCAAGCAGCTTCCTCTGTTTGTTTTGCAGACGTAGTCCTAGGTTGCATCTGAAATGGCACCCGTTTCCCTATTTAGTGTACTGCTTTTGACCAGGACACAAAATAAGTGCACTATATACGGAATAGGGCACCATTTCGGACACAGCCCTAGTCTAATGTAGTGGAATGGAGCTTTGATGATTGCTTAATCCCCTCTGAAACTCTCAAGCAAGCTCATTTAATAGATAACTTCCATATCATGCTTGAGTGTTGATCATTAGCCCCTCCCCCTTCTCCATCCTAACTGGTCTGGACAGGCATAATCTAATCTGCCATTGATTGGTCAGACTAACTCGCCTGGTCCACATGACCTCACTCCTCCTCCTCCTCCTTCCGGAGCTTAGTATGGTCTGGTCCTGACCAGGCTTCTTTGAAAACCCCCTCTATGTCATTGTTGGTTTTCAGTACCTTCTGCCTCTTCTTCCTCCATCCTCATCTGGCAGGTAGCCTAGTGGTTAGAGCGTTGGGCCAGTAACCGAAAGGTTCCTACTTTAAATCTGTCGTTCTGCCCCTGAACAAGGCAGTTAACACACTGTTCCTAGGCTGTCATTGTAAATAAGAATTTGTTCTTAACTGACTTGCCTAGTTGAATAACAAAATCCCACTTTAATGCATTTATAACTGATTTTGTGACCTCCAGTCTGCGTGTCTGTTTCTTTATACAGATAATACAGTCATCTGGCCTCCTTGTGCAAGAAATTATTTCATATAGAACCGTCTTGCGTCACTGGGTTCCAATGTAGCTTGGGAAGCTGTAGTGAAGTAGCCTGTAGTACAGTTACCGGTAGCTGCTAGCTAGGTCTGGTAGCTGCTAGCTAGGTCTAATAGCTGCTAGCTAGGTCTGGTAGCTGCTAGCTAGGTCTAATAGCTGCTAGCTAGGTCTGGTCGCTGCTAGCTCGGTCTGGTGATGCATGTTCCCCCACCTCTCCTAGAAACACACACAGCAATCCTCAAGGTTGACCATTATATCTTCATTCATTCATTCATTGGCTTCAACATCTTACACTTGCCAACTTTGAGACTTTTTAACATTGCCACATTGCTTTTAGAGTCTCTTGTTACTAGCACTGGCTGCTAAGGGGAGGACGGCTCATAGTATTGGCTGAAATTAAGTGAATAGAATGGCAACAAACACATGGAAACCACATGGAGTTCGATTCCATTGATTCCGTTCCAGCCATTACTATACCATTCCGTATAGCCCGTGCTCCCCATTTAAGGTGCCACCAGCCTCCTGTGATGTCTAGTAGTTTGAAGCCTCTCATGTTCTCTAATGACCCAGTAAAACTGTGATTTCATGTCAACATGTCCTCATGCACCCCACACCTTCAACACATACTTATGTTCTCTGAGCTCTACCCATCTATTCTAAATGTCATCCCTCTGCCCATTTTTCCTGGATTCTCGTGCTGTGTCACTTTTTCCATCTATCACTTCCTCTTCATCTAATATTTTCACGCCCTTGCTAAAACTAGATACTCCTAAACAGTTTTTTCGCTCGCTGTAACTGGTCATCTTTTCACTAACTTTTGGGCGTCTGTTTTCGTTGTTGTGTCTTTTCTCCCTGTCGTGTTTTTCAGAGATTAAAATGTGACAGTGAGTTACTAACATTCCCCAAGTGAGCTCTACTGTACCATCCCTTCTGATGCTGCTGCTATTCTGCTTCCTCTTCCTCCAACTACATCTGCTGCCTTTGTTTCACTCCTGCTTCCACTACTGTAACCCTTTGCACCAGCACCACTGTAGATACTACTACTATTACTACTACTACTACTGCTGCTGCTGCTGCTGCCCTGCCCTGCCCTGCCCTGCCACCCTGTCCACTGCCCTCACTACAGCACTGTGACTGACCTGACTGAGTCCCCTGCGTCCAGTGCTTCTGAATCTGAATGACTTTGTCCCCCTCCTCCGTCCGTTCCCTCAACCCCTCCCTCTCCTACACTATGCAGGAGCACAGCGACCACTCTACCACCAGCATCCCTTCCAGCTTCTACTGCAGCAGCAACCACGGGGGACCCCCCGCCCCTCGCTCGCCAGTCCAGGCAGAGCCACCCTACCCCCAGCCCCAGGGGGGCCCGAGCCCTTACCTGGGACAGCCAGGACTTCATGGGCCTGCTGCCCTGGCGAGGCCACCCGGGGGCACCACCCCGCTCCCGCCTCTCCCTCCAGGAGACCCCCCGCCTGTCCAAGTGAGCGCCTCGTCCCTGTACCACACCAACGCCGACCGGGAGGACCTGTCGCCATGGAGACGGCGCAGCGAAGTAGAGGGCGACCAACCGGAAATCTCCACCCTCAGCTTCGAGGACTCAGACCTGCATGTCAGCCAGGTGTGAGCCTTTAGTCTAACCCCTGACCTTTGACCCCTAACCCCTGCCTCATAGGACACCGCAAGCTCTCACCCATAACCCCACTCCCCTATTCCCTCCACCACCTGACCTTCACTCCCCATGCACAGAACCTGCTCATTGGATGTGGATGCAGGTGGATTCACACTGACACAAAGCGGACTGGACAGTTATCACCAACGACAAATGGAAAGCCAATCAGAAGTTACCAAAAAATGGAGCTGAACCAATCAGAGCCGACCTGGCCCTCAGGAAGACAGGAAGTGGTCCCTGGTTGTGATTGGTGATCGTCTACTCTACCCCTGTATCGAGAGCTTCTCTTAACACAGCCAATGGCGTGATGTGTCAGGGCAAGGAGACCTCGTCAGGTGTTTGGTTTTAGTTCTGTCTCTTTTGTTGTTGATATTTCTGTTGGGTGTTGCTCTTTCTCTTTCGTTGTTGATATTTCTGTTGTGTGTTGCTCTTTCTCTCTTGGTGTTGGCATTGTGTGGTATGATTCAATAACATCATCCCCTGTCCATTGGCTAAAGAGGTTACTGATTTGGCTTACTCTGCTGAGAAACTCACTGCTCACGTTTCTCCACCTTCTCCTCCTTCTCCCTGACGTCACGTGATTTACTGTTATCAGGGTCGTTGGGCCTAATTTAAAGAGGCGCTAGATGTTATTTTTATTGACAGTTATGTCAACAAAAAATGTGTAACTGTCGACAATGAGACAACCCCACTCATACACACAAATGGTTTAGATTTGTATGTACTTTTAAGATGTTAAATATATTTGATTTTAAGCAGACCATTTAGTTTTTATCCAAAGCATGCCGTTATGGAAGCACCGGACGAAATATGAAACCAGAATCTTAAAAATAACCTGTCGAAATTCCGTGCGCCAGTCTTGCTTTCAGGTGTTTTTTGGAGTGAGAGGGTCTTGTGTATATTTATGTCTTTAGTAATCCTTTAGAAATGCTTTGAGTCCTTATGTTCTAATGAAAGTTACACCTGTTGTGTTCGTTCAGACTCTGTCTTTCTCTCTCAATCATTCACACACACACACACACACACACACTGTCACACCTATGTGTTTTGCCAAATGTAAGTCCTGCACTGTAATGTTATGTGCCTGTCAATGTGAGCATGCATTTGTATAGTGACTTCTCCCTCAGGAGGACAGATATGCACAGTTACAGTACATCTATAGGCCTGTGGGTAGGGCCTTTTAACTGGCACTTTGTGGATACAATGTGGGCAGATAATCTGCCCGCTACACTTGATCTGTTTTATGGGTGTTTCTTCGACATCCTCTTCTCTTTTCTACTGTATGAGTACTGTGCTACTTTTCTCAATGCTGTGACGGTTTGTTTGTGTGTCTGTGGGGGAGACATAGGGTACCTGCGTTGCCAATATGGTGGAAGACGGGAGGAGGGTTTGACCTTTGGCCTCAGCTGTGTGCTCTTCCTGTTTTTACTGTGTTGCACAACTCTTACTGTAACAGCTGCTAAAGTGCCTGCGTTCTTTCTATAGAGGAAAAAAAAAACAAGAAGCTATTTTGACCCTTTTAATTGTGTACCTGATGTTCTTAAATCGTGTGCATTATTTATTAAGTGGAGTTTGAAAATAAATCAATGGATTCAAGTTGGTGTGACTTTTTGCTTCATGTTTGATTTGACTCAAGTCATGTAAATAGTGTAATTTTTGTGTTGGCTGTAGATTGACACTATGTACTGGCTGAAGGAAATAACTACATGTCCTTATTTGATCAAATATTTTTATTGCGTTCAATACAATGTCTGCTATGTTCTTTTGTAACCCCACATTTTCCAGCGTGTAACTAGATTGCATTTAGAGGTGTCACCAATTTACAGCGTCAACAGTTGCCATTTCCAGGCCTGGTAAGACCATAGGAAAGAAACCGGCAAAGCAGGGTTCTAGCGCCATCTATTGGCATTGTTTATAGGCATCTATGGTCAACTGAGATGGTTGATAGAGGTTTACTGTCAATTGGAAATATTTTGTATTATTAATACATCTTAACCTAACGTAGCAGGCTTTTTTTTTTAAACGCCTGGGCAGCATCGCGACATCTGTTTTTTAGGTGAAACGGAAGTAAGGTTGAAAATACTGTATCCCTGAAAACCGGAAGAATCCGCTTTCTACCGACCCCATGGAGAGTGAATACATCTAAATATTTAGTAAATATCTATCTCATTCACCACTGTTTGGTCTTCTGAACTACACACTGTGGTCTTAATGTGAATCCTAACGGTATGAATGATTACGGCGACATCATACCCCTAAGGTTGCATCCTAAAAGGCAGCCTATTCGCGGTGGCAGGTAGCCTAGTGGTTAGAGCGTTGGGCCAGTAACTGAAAGGTTGCTTGATTGAATCCCCGAGCTGACAAGGTGAAGATACGTTGTTCTTCCCCTGAACAAGGCAGTTAATCCACTGTTCCTAGACTGTCATTGTAAATAAGAATTTGTTCTCAACTGACTTCCCTAGTTAAATAAAGGTTCAATTAAAAAAAATAAATTCCCTATATAGTTTGACAAGGACCCATAGAGAATAGAGGGAAAGTCGTCCACAAAACTCTGCCTAAACCTGGAGCTGGCCTGTCCCTCACACTGAGCAGTTGGCGAGAGCTGTCTGTTTTGACTGAGAGGCCCCTGGTTTCTCGTAGGAAAAACCAGCTGGAATACATTGTGCCCTCGGAGCAGGCCAGGCATGACTCATGGTCACAATGTTATGATGCATAGGTATAATGAAAGAAATCCTGCTCTGAAGCTCTTGTTTGGATTGGGAACAAAATGGCACTCCTCTTCTGCTCCCATTTGAGTCTCGTTAAACGAACATACTTCCAATAAAAACACAGAAATAACAAACTGCTTAAACACATTGGAACAGGTTTCCGAGAGTTTGGATGTTACTGGGAGGGAACGAGTTCAGCCAGTGCTTGTTGCAGCAAATTAGATTCAGGACCTAACAATTGGAATCTGTCTCCATTGTTGAGTTCATGTTTGAATAACTCTGACTTTGATTCAAAGGGACATTCGTAGTGCTTCATTAGATCTCGTAAGTTCACACTTAATGGGCTTGTATTGTCAGATAGTGTCACTCTAAAGAACACAAACTGGAAAGAAACCTCTGGGAAATCTATCTATATTGATGACTGCAGTGAATACAGTTGACCTTGGTCAGGACATGGGGAACTAGGGACCTAGACATGCAGGCTGGACACCACAGTGTAATGATGCTGCGAAGACCGCAGGTCTCTGACCACTGATCTCAGGTCTGTTCTGCTGGCCCTTGGCTGTCAGGGTCAGTTGTACGCATCAGGTGTGTTCTGATCCCAGGGCCTGTGCCGGGAAGTGATGATGTCAGCAATGATGACATGGCCCCTAACGGAGGCCTCTAAGTGAGTTGAGGATAACATAAACAGCTGGAAGAACTCTGTAACCAAAGCAGAGCCTCCATGGTCCAACCCAGTGCCTATCAATGGCTGGGTCCAGCTCTAGATCATCCTCATTTTTCTGGGGTGCTGAGGCTTTCTCCACACTGGTTCTGGGTGCCTAATGGAGATCTCACTGAGGGAGTGGTTGGAGCCTAACATCTGCACAGCCAGAGAACACAGGAAGCTTCCTTCCCTCCCTCATCGATTCATCGCTGTGCCAGAATATGTTAAGTAACCACAGTTATTTGTGTGTGTGTGTGTGTGTGTGTGTGTGTGTGTGTGTGTGTGTGTGTGTGTGTGTGTGTTCCAATGTAATGGTGCAAAAGTGCAACTGAATATTATAGATATACTTCTACTTCTTTTTCAGAAATATATGCATTAGACTGGTTCTGAGAAACTCCATTCATTACAGTATATAAGCAACTGTGGATCCTTGATAAGCACTATATAAAACAAATGTGTTATTATTATCATCATTATTATTAGACGTTTCCTGCTCAACCAATCACTGCTTTGCATGCCTGGCTTCCAGTTTCTTTTTTTCACATCTCCCATGATTCAAATTAGGAGAAAGACACAAACAGCACAAATCCCCCACCACCAAAATAATGTATAAAACAAAACAGAGTAGTTCAATTATCCTGAGATGGTAAGCTCTCCACTCTGTCATTGCATTGCTGCAATTAACTTAATTCCCCCCACATGTATTATTTATTTCCCGCTGTAAAAATAATAAGCACTCCCAGATTAAATTGAAAGTGAACAATAAATGTTACAAGAGGTGATGTAAGTTATCAACAATGTCAGGTAGTCTAGCGGGTGGGTAGTTAGCCTATCGGTTGGCAGGTAGCCTAGCGGGTGACAGGTAGCCTAGCGGGTGACAGGTAGCCTAGCGGGTAGCAGGTAGCCTAGCGGGTAGCAGGTAGCGTAGCAGATAGCCTAGCGGGGAGCAGGTAGCCTAGCAGTTAAGAGCTTTGGGGTAGTAAACAAAGGTCACTGGTTCGAATCCCAAAGCCAACTAAGTGAAAAATCTGTTTGTGCCCATGAGCAAGGCACTTAACCCTAATTGCTCTGGCTAAGAGCAACACAAACCTATAAACTTCCAACTGCACTGCTGCCTCCCTGTGCAACTTTAGACTCACTTCCATAAGAAAGAACTACATTTGCTTCGTCAGCACTTGGTAGAAGCTTCTTAATCAATTTAATAGACCAGCAACACTTCAGCACCTAATAAGATAAATGGTAGAGCTCAGCTGGATCTTTTGCCCACTAGTACGGTTCAGGATAAAGAACAATGTGTTCCCACAGAAAGATGGCTCTCTACAGCCAGCTGTGGTTAACCAACACCCCCAACCACTGCCAATATATTTTGGGGACAGGACAATGACGATTAGGAGTGTTGTGGTCAGATTTTAATCAAGTAAAGAACATTGTCTCTTGTGGCTAATGTGGCTTTCTTTGACATCCAGCACCTGGATGCAGTATTACTGTACATCTTTCTCCCTCAAACTGCTGGTGGTTCTTGTTTCTCAGCTGTAATGGGGATGTACTGTAGCACTGGCAGCAGCATGGCATGCACCAGGAACGTGGAGGGTGAACAGGATATGTCCTGGACAAGGGTGGGGAACGAGATAACTGTTTTTGACACCACACTCCAAAAAGCAAGTTCTGCAGGCTCTAGTTTTGTCTAATCTTGATTATTGTCCAGTCGTGTGGTCCAGTGCTGCAAGTAAAGACCTAGTTAAGCTGCAGCTGGCCCAGAACAGAGCGGCACATTTTGCTCTTAATTGTAATCAGAGGGCTGAAATAAATAATATGCATGCCAGTGTCTCTTGGCTAAGAGTTGAGGAGAGACTGAGTGCATCAAACATTGTGTTGAAAATCCTAAATTGTTTGCATAGTCAACTTACACACAGCTCTGACACACACACTTATCCGACCAGACATGCCACCAGGGGTCTTTTCATTGTCCCCAAATCCAGAAACAAATTCAAGAAAATGTACAGTATTATTTAGAGTCATTTTTGCATGGAACTTCCTTCTATCTCATATTGCTCAAATAAACAGCAAACCTGGTTTCAAAAAGCAGATAAAGCAACACCTCGCGGTACAACGCCTCTCCCCTATTTGACCTAGATAGTTTGTGGGTAAGCATTGATATGTAGGCTACGTGTGCCTTTTTAAAAATGTATGTAGTTCTGTCCTTGAGCTGTTCTTGTCTAATGATGTTCTGTATTATGTTTCATGTTTTGTGTTGACCTCAGGAAGAGTAGCTGCTGCTACTGGGGATCCTAGTAAAATACCAAATAATTCAAGTCAAAACCCTGTTTGTTCTGCTTGTGGTGTCTCGGCTGGCAGAAATATAATTATAAACTAGGTGGTTCGAGCCCTGAATGCTGATTGGCTGAAAACCGTGGTATATTGGCCATATACCACACCCCCTCTGGCCTTATTACTTAATTATAGAGCATTGCAATTTAACCATGCTGAAATTACCTCCCCCTGGCTGATATAAGACATTCATAGTGTCTTGTCCCGCCAATGAACACAAACGTTCTTACTTATCAACATCCACAGTATTACATAAGCTACAGTAAAGTAATGTTTCTGCTGGTGGTAGTCAAAACCACAAATAGAGCAGAGCTGTGCTGATGAGAATGGGTTGAGACTCATTCGTTTTGTGGGCCATTTGGAGTCTGTCTATGTGTTGATGATGGGGCTGTGAAAGGCGAGCGGGTGTGACTCATACGTGCTGGAACAGCCAGGTTCGGAAGACATGGATGAGGGGATGGAGAGGGGGATAGAGAGGAGTGGAGGGGAGGATGTTTCCCGGAGCTCTGTTTGACTCCCCTCCAGCATCACTCACATCGTAAACTGTGATGAGATGTCGAGGGTCCCATAAACGATCCCTGAACATGCCAGTGGGTCAGAATCACTGTTCTCAGACCAGCAGCACTGTGTGAGTTCTCTTAAGCTAGGCCCTTAAGGACGCTCCGATTCAGTCAACTCTGACACTCGTTGATGTTAGTTGTTTTCTGCAGTGGCATCCTCGAGAATCTAATTGTGATTATACTTAACAATGTCCTGTCATAATCTGGCAGATTAGATTTATAACAAAATGATAATTCATATTTTTCAATTTAGTTATTCAGATCCTACAAGTGATCAACACAGCTCCCAAACACTCCCAACGCTCTCACTCCCAGTGGCAATGAGAGAAGTGAAGAGTGGGCGGTTTCTCCAGCATAACTGCCTGGGATTTAGTGTTACATTCACTGTAGCTGTCGACACTTAAAACAACATGAGCAAGCTCTCGTTGTTCCTGTTCCTGTTGTTACTGTTGTTCCAGTTGTTTCTGTTGCCTTGGGGCAACAGGTAGCCTAGTGGTTAGAGCGTTGGGCAAGTAACCAAAAGCGTTCTAGATCAAATCCCTGAGCTAAAAATCTGTTGTTCTGCCCTTGAACAAGGCTGTTCCTAGGCTGTCATTGTAAATAGGAATTTGTTCTTAACTGACTTGTCTAGTTAATTTAAGGTTAAACAAGAAAAAAAGTTGTCAATCATACTAAAGGCCTCAGTCATGGCTAGAAAGAATACAGCTTTTGTCAAATGAATATCAAAAGTTGAAACATTTTAGCTAACCATAACCCTTTTCCTAACCTTAACCTAATTCTCCTAACGTGCTACCATAATTATCCTAACCTGCTGCGTAAATTCTTCTAACCTGCTACAGAAATTGTAATCTGACAAAAGCTGTATCCTGTTTAGTCGCAATGAGGGTGGTAATGGCAACGAACACAAAACCAGCGTTAGGCTAACAGCACCCTTGGAAATTATGCATTGTGGGAGAGAAACTCTTCAAAGACCATTACAAGCATCTGTCGTTTAAAGTGCATTAGGATTAGAGGGTATTCGATCAATCCATTACAAACAGCACATGGAAGTGATTATATTTGCTTTTGGATTCCAGTACGATGCCATGGAATGGATGAGCATTCCAGAATACTGACGTAGACATTAGGGTTC
Source organism: Oncorhynchus mykiss (assembly GCF_057628025.1). Taxonomy (NCBI): domain Eukaryota; kingdom Metazoa; phylum Chordata; class Actinopteri; order Salmoniformes; family Salmonidae; genus Oncorhynchus; species Oncorhynchus mykiss. The sequence goes on from NC_143037.1 coordinate 14,895,761, forward strand.
TCAGAATCATGCACTAACATTAACGGACATAACATACTGTAGGCGTTTGCCTGGCCCTTACCCAGACCCAGACCATCAACAAATCAAGGACTGCAACCCCAAATCTTTAAACTGAACTATGATAACCTTTGCATCACTTTCCCGGCTGTAAATTCAACTGCTGAGGATTCTATCATTTAAAAAAAAAAAATGCACCAAGCATATATAGTGGCTTTTGTTTTACGTAACCAGATTGTTGAACATTGATAGTATGGCAAAGGAAAATCAATTATCAAAGAGCATGCAATTGCTTTGGGCATCTTTGAATTTCCACAACAATAATTAGGCCAAGTCCAGTGCCGTAATTAAATCTATACAACTCAGTTATATGATGTGGAAATTAATGGGTAGGCGATGCTACTATAAGAGCAAAAGTGTATTGCCATTGTTTCTTTGAACAACTGAATGAAGCAATGTATGATCAGTTTGAAATGAACTCAGGGTACATTCTGATGCTCTGACATAGCCTCAGTAACAGGGCGGGTGGAGGAGGCATATGTACTGAACCCTCTGCACGTCAGTAGAGCCCACCCATCGCCTGTCTTGTTTATATTGCTACAAGGTGTTGTTGCCTTTATAAACTCTGCAACATCACAGAGGGAGTTACAGTAGCGTTGTTGTCTGACAGCAGTAGACTAACGAAGCACAGTTTAGTGAAAAGCGACTGACATTTATTTTCACATTTATGCATCGTTTATTATTTATGCAGATAAAACATTTTTGTAGAAACGTTTGAAAATTCGTTTTCTGGCATCATTGCTTTTTTTCAGTTTAATATTTAACAATGTTTTGGTCGGTCATCTGCGCAACTTTTCTCCTTGCTCCTTTAGTTTGCGAGGCAAGAACCAAGCGATATGTCATCGGCTGTCCAGATAAATGTGACAAATCTCTATGTCCCCCGATCCCTGCGGACTGCATGGCCGGCGACATACTTGACCAATGCGACTGTTGTCCGGTCTGTGCGTCCGAAGAGGGTGAGGCATGCGGCGGCACAGGGAGATTAGGGGACCCGGAGTGCGGAGAGGGCATGGAATGCTCGATAACGGACGGAATTGGGGTGTCCGCCACAGTGAGGCGTCGGGGCAAAAGCGGTGTGTGCGTCTGCAAAGGTTCGGACCCGGTGTGCGGCAGCGACGGGGTGTCCTACCAAAACATCTGCGAACTGAAGAGAGTGAGTAATCGGGCCCTGAAGCTGCAGCAGCCACCGGTCATCTTCATACAGAGAGGAACCTGTGGCAAAGGTATTGGAATTCAACACAATGTATAACAAATTACTGGTTGTCTTGATAAAAGCCACAGCAAGTGCAATATTGTGCGTAAAACCATAATGCATAAAAGGTCCAAGAAAGACCAAATATAAATAATATTATCCATTGAAATGGTCTGCGTTGAAATGTCATAATTGCTTGCTCATTAAAACATCCCATCTCCCGAAATTACATGTTACCGAGTTCAACTGGATCTGTCTTAACTGTAGCCTAGCACAGTGGTAGAGCCAGTATGTGCCAAGATGTATAACAATCACACCCAACACATTTACCAGTAGCCTACGGTTAAACCAGATAGAGATTTTGTGTCGTACATGTTTTTCACAAGGAGATACCATATCCTACAAATATCTTAATTTGTTGGTTAATAACACATTTTACTTGCAATTTGATTGACATTTCAATGGTGTGTCTTCGTGGCTGTTTAGGTTTTCTTCCCTGTCCGTGTTATTTTGACTAATGAACCGGTAGGGCTTCACGTGCCGACCTGGACGTAGTAAACATACATCTGGGACACTCCAATTAGTATGATATGTTACATTTCGTATAGTATGTATTAATATGTGGATGTCCATCATCCATGTCGTATGATATGTTACGAATTGCAATTCTTACAATATGTTACACATTTGCAAAATATATGATATGTTGCTAATTCTAATTTGTTGTAGCTAACGTCATCTATCTATTGGTCAACGTTAACTAGATTATGGGTTGAGGTTAGCAATTAGGTTAAGGGTTAGCCAACATGCTAGTTGCAAAGTTGCTAATTAGCTCAAATTGTCCTGACGAGATTTGAACACGGAACCCTTGGGATGCAAGACATTTACGTTATACGCCTACCCATCCACCCCAACCAACTGCCATACTTTAGTTTTTGCGTGAAGTAACTTTCTGTCTTAACTAACTATTGACCCAGGGTGAAAATCTGTTGAAATCTAACAAGGCTTTCTTGGGAACTTGGTGTATGCAGTGTAAATAAATACTGTCTTTCTGCTTCTGGGATGTGTATAGTTGTGATGCTTGGCCTCAAGGTACACATTGAAAACGCACAAAGCTATGAACACACCATTCACACCTGGATCATTCTGTGCCAGCCAGCTTTCTGCTACAGTAAACTCTTGGAAATAAGGTGCTATCTAGAACCAAAAAGGGTTCCATCAGCGGTTCCTATAGGAGAACCCATTGAATAACCCCTTTTGGTGACAGGTAGAACCCTAGCGGGTATCCAACTCCTGCTACCCACTCATCACTCCCTCATTCTTCTCCTCCCTCTCCCAACTTTTGAACACAAAACTCCTTTTCAGATTTTGGGATTCTGTTTAGCACCTTCAGGTCAGAGGACTGGCTTACCTTGATACCTCAAAAAAGAGCTGTTTCACTCAATAACTGAGGACAGGATCGCTCAGCCAAGCCAAAGATATGGTAGAACTCGGTCATAAAGCCATTACATGAGCTGCTCCCACCTATGTTATCATGGCATCTGGACCTCATGAAGTCAGTCGATTGTATAACTTCTAAACAGATCAAGATCTAGGTCAAATTCGACAGTCATTGAGCCATGTTTCGTCATGAGGTGACTTGTTGCATATATACTGTATATGTGTGATTGACAGGCATGGATATAAAATCAACTAAACTCTGTCAGTAGAAAGTGAATGGAATGGTGTCTTAATACCTTTTGAATGGAAAGAAGTGTCAATAAAATCTCTAACAATAAGATGTTTTGTTGCTGGAGAGGTTCAAATCAAATTTGAGACATGTTTAGTTAATTGGTAGCTAAGTTTGTTAATACTATGTTAATACCTGTTTATTTATTTGCTCTTGATGATGCTCAGCTCTCTGTATGAGTGACATGATGGAGAGTGCTGTGACGAACTGCTCCACAGCTGACCGTGAAAGACAGTGACAGAGCACAAGCTGTTCCAGACGACTGTGTGATCTCGCTCTCTGTAGCCGATGTGAGTAAGACCTTTAAACAGGTTAACATAAGACCTTTGAACAGGTTAACATTCGCAAGGCCACAGGGCCAGGTGGATTACCAGGATGTGCATTCAGAGCATGCGCTGATAAGCGGGCAAGTGTCTTCACTGACATTTTCAACTTCTCCCTGACCTAGTCTGTAACACCTACATGTTTCAAGCAGACCACCATATTCCCTGTGCCCAAGAACGCCACAGTAACCTGTCTAAATGACTATCACCTCGTAGCACTCGCATCTGTAGCCATGAAATGCTTTGAAAGGCTGGTCATGGCTCACATCAACACCATCATCCCAGACACCCTGGACCCACTCCAATTCACATACCGCCCCAACAGATCCACAGATGACGCAATCTCTATTGCACTCCACACTGCCCTCTCCAACCTGGACAAGAGGAACACCTACTTGAGAATGCTGTTCATTGACTACTGCTCAGAGTTCAACACCATATTGCCCACCACTAAGCTCAGGACCCTGGGACTGAACACAACTTCCTCTGCAATTGGATCCTGGACTTCCTGACGGGTCGCCACCAGGTGGTAAGGGTAGACAAGAAAACATCCGCCACACTGACCCACAACACGGGGGTCCCTCAGGAGTGTGTGCTTAGTCCCCTCCTGTACTCCCTGTTCACCCACGTTTGTGTGGCCGCGCACGACTCCAACACCATTTGTTGATGACACGATGGTGGTAGGCCTGATCACCGACTACGATAAGACAGCGTACAGGGAGAAGGCCTGAGACTGGGCGGTGTGCTACCAGGACAACAACTTCTCCCTCAACGTTAGCAAGACAAAGCAACTGATCGTGGAGTACAGGAAATGGAGGGCCGAGCATGGCCCCATCCATATCAACAGGGCTCGGTGTTCCTCGGTGTCACTAAGGAATTAACATGATCCACACACACCAACACCTATTTCCCCTCAGGAGGCTGAAAATGTTTGGCGTTGTCCCTCAGATTCTCAACTGCTGCACAATTGAGTGCATCTTGACTGGCTGCATCACCGCCTGGTATGGCAACTGATTGGCATAATAATAATAATACAGTAGAACAAAAGAAAACAAAAAGTCTAGATACAGTGAGTGCAAATGAGGCAAGATAAGGGAGTTAAGGCAATAAATAGGCCATGGTGGCGAAGTAATTACAATATAGCAATTAAACACTGGAATGGTAGATGTGCAGAAGATGAATGTGCAAGTAGAGATACTGGGGTGCAAAGGAGCAAGATAAATAAATAAATGCAGTATGGGGATGAGGTAGGTAGATAGATAGATGGGCTGTTTACAGATGGGCTATGTACAGGTGCAGTGATCTATGAGCTGCTCTGACAGCTGGTGGTTAAAGCTAGTGAGGGAGATATGAGTCTCTAGCTTCAGAGATTTTTGCAGTTTGTTCCAGTCATTGGCAGCAGAGAACTGGAAGGAAAGACGACCAAAGGAGGAATTGGCTGGGGGTGACTAGTGAGATATACCTGCTGGAACGCGTGCTACGAGTGGGTGCTGCTATGGTGACCAGTGAGCTGAGATAAGGGGGGACTTTACCTAGCAGAGACTTGTAGATAACCTGTAGCCAGTGGGTTTGGCGACGAGTATGAAGCGAGGGCCAATCAACGAGAGCGTACAGGTCGCAATGGTGGGTAGTGTATGGGGCTTTGGTGACAAAATGGATGGCACTGGGATATGGACTCACAGATTCTGCAAGAAACCCCTCAATCATGCAAAACTGTTGCTGTAGTCAAATAAAGAAGAACCTATTGAGGAAGATCTATTCCACACAGTTGTATTTGACCATGTTTACAGTATTAAGACATAACACTTCCTGCCAGCCTGTGTCTCTCTCTTTATGCACTCACTTCAGATTGTGAGAGGGGCCAAAGCAGCCTGACAGCCAGTCAAGCCAAGCACCCCTTGTCAAATAGCTGATGGACTCATCAGGAAACCATCAGTGGGTAAGAATAGACAGACAGGCCATGGCATGCCCCATAATCGGGAGTTCCACTTGGCAGAGAAACGCACATCTGTAAGGTTAGAGGGCTATTATTTTCTCGCTCCACGTGATACAATTTCAATTGGGGTGTGTGTTTGTTTGTGTGTGCATCTGTGTGTGCCTGTATCTGTTCGATCATGCTATAGGCTTTCAGTGCACAAAATAGCTGGTGTGACTGATAGTGATTAAGAAAGATAGAGTGTCCTCAATTTTACAACTGATCTTTTGACCTTTTATCAAAGCTGAAGTATTTGTATGTGATTTGATTTCACATGGCGTGCCTGAGTGCATGTCTCTGTGTGCAGGTCAGGTCGAGAGAACTCTCTCCTCTCTCTTACTCTTTTCGGCAACATGATGACAAGAATTATTACAGATAAGTTGACTAGTCATGATGGTGGAGGCTGGATCTGGAGACATATAGCCTGCTATGGCTCAAGCACATACCACAATCCACTTCTCTGGGTGGTTTGAGGTCAGTTAAAGTCCTTATAGCCTTAGATAATATTAATGAAACAAACACAGACTAGGCTGTCATGACCTGTTGGATTGAAGTTGCCAGAATCTAATATGCCAATCTATACCGAACAAAAATATAAATGCAACATGTAAAGTGTTGGTCCCATGTTTCATAAGGTGAAATAAAATATCCCGGACATTTTCCATACACACAAAAACCTTATTTAGCAACAATTATTTGTCCAAATTTGTTTTACATCCCTGTTAGTGAGCATTTCTCCTTCGCCAAGATAATCCATCCAACTGACAGGTGTGGCGTATCAAGAAGATGATTTAACAGCGTGATCATTACACAGGTGCAACCTTGTGCTGGGCACAATAAAAGGCCACTCTAAAATTGTCACACAACACAGTGCCACAGATGTCTCAAGTGTTGTCTCAAGTGTTGAGGGAGCGTGCAATTGGCATGCTGACTGCAGGAATGTCCACCAGTACTTTTGCCATATAATGTTCATTTCTCTACCATAAGCCAAGGCACATACTGTACATCAGCTGTATGTGACCAGGCGAAAAAACCTTTCCAAGCCAAACCATACCATAACCTCTACACACAGCCTACATCGCTGTCACCATATTAGCTAAAGTAACATAGTCAGCATAGCTAATAGAACTACAATCGTGCAGTAACGTTAGTGAACAGTCAGTAAGCAGTTACCCCGGTGGGCCCCCGGGACAATACATTTGTCAAACCAAAAGCTTACCTTGACTTGGAAGAGTTTCAGTGTTGTGTTGGAAAGTAATAGCCAGCTAGTTAACATAGCATCCCTCTGTTTGAGAAGGGTGTTTCAGTAGGCTACACTAGCTAGCTGCATTTTCTAGCTAAGTAAGTGAATATGAAAGTGAAAAAAATATGACAATCTCTCTCGCTCTCTATTTCTCTCTTGCTACTCTTTCATTTTGGAAGTAATTAATTTCTTCAAAACTGTTCAACTACTGTATTTCTTTCTCATTGTACATGCATGTATGTACTGCAGTGCTAGATAGCTGTAGCGTAAGCTTTCAGTACTAGATTAATTCTCTGATCCTTTGATTGATTGGACAACATTGCAGTTCATGCTGCAAGAGCTCTGATAGGTTGGAGGACGTCCTCCGGAAGTTCTCATAATTACTGTGTAAGTCTATGGAAGGGGGTGAGAACCATGAGCTTCCTAGGTTTTGTATTGAAGTCAATGTACCCAGAGGAGGAAGGAAGCTAGCTGACCTCCGGCTACACCATGGTGCTACCCTACAGAGTGCTGTTGAGGCTACTGTAGACCTTCTTTTTGAAATAGTGTGTCTTAATAAATTATTTGGTGACATGAATATATTTAGTATAGTTTTATCTAAAAATGATAACTTTTTAAATGTTTTACAATTTTTATTTGTATGAAATTCACTGGGGAGGATAGTCCTCCCCTTCCTCCTCTGAGGAGCCTCCACAGGTCTCATTGTGAATGTCCATGATGTTGTGGTTGGGGTGATTGGGAGTGCTCAGCCCAGTTCAGCAGCCCTTCTGCAGTGCATTATTGTTGGAATGTAAGATAAAAGGGGGAGACACCAGTTATTGTTTTGCCTATCATAGGTTGTGTGAGACCAAACCACACAACCTATATGAACTCTTTTGTCAGTTTGCGAGGTGGTTTGGAAAGATGCTATTTATTAGAGGGGGAGATGGAGGATAGGCCTAGGGATATTATTTGACTGGGCCGACACAGACCCAAAGGGAGGAGGGGAAGGCGTAATTGCACATGTTTTGCACGCACTGCAGCTGTTCTGTAACCAAAGGTTGCGCAAGGTAAAAATCAAGTGTTATGGTTATAAAACTTCCTGAGTTTTATAAGCTCAGTGAGGAGATCAGAAGATCTTCAGCTGGACTGACCATGCAGTACAATACGGAGCCTCAAAGCAGATGTTCCAATTTCCCTTTTTTAGATTCAGCTGAGTTCTGTCCCTCGCACTACCGATCTGGATGTTATCAATAGAGAATATGCTTATGTTTATACAGTATAGTGATGATAGGAGGTCCCCTGCGCTCTTTAAAGTTCCTTTATAAGAGTATAGTGTAGAGCAGTGGTTCCCAAACTTTTTATAGTCCCGTACCGCTTCAAACATTCAACCTCCAGCTGCGTACCCCCTCTAGCACCAGGGTCAGCGCACTCTCAAATGTTGTTTTTTGCATTGTAAACCTGCCACACACACACTATATTATACATTTATTAAACATAAGAATGAGTGTGAGTTTTTGTCACAACCCGGCTTGTGGTAAGTGACAAAGAGCTCTTATTGGACCAGGGCACAAATAATAATAGAACAACAATCAAACATTTTGGTCTTTATTTAACCATCTTACATATAAAACCTTATTTGTTAATTGAAAACGGTGAATAACTCACCACAGGTTAATGAGAAGGGTGTGCTTGAAAGGATGCACATAACTCTGCAATGTTGGGTTGTGTTGGAGAGATTCTCAGTCTTAAATCATTTTACACACACAGTGTGCCTGTATTTAATTTTAATGCTACTGAGGGCCGAGAATCCACTCTCACATAGGTATGTGGTTGCAAAGGGCATCAGTGTCTTAACAGCGTGATTTGCCAAGGCAGGATACTCTGAGCGTAGCCCAATCCAGAAATCTGGCAGTGGCTTCTGATTCAATTCAATTTTCACAGAACCACTTTTTGGATGAGGCTCTCTTGTTCAGATATCGGTAAGTGGACTGGAGGCAGGGCATGAAAGGGATAACGAATCCAGTTGTTTGTGTCGTGCATTTCAGGAAAGTACCTGCATTATTGTGCACCCAACTCACTCAGGTGCTTCTCTATATCACATTTGACATTGTCCGTAAGCTTGAGTTCATTTCCACACAAAAAAAATCATACAATGATGGAAAGACCTGTGTGTTGTCCTTGTTGATGCAGACAGAGAAGAGCTTCAATTTCTTAATCATAGCCTCAATTTTGTCCCGCACATTGAATATAGTTGCAGAGACTCCCTGTAATCCTAGATTCAGATCATTCAGGCAAGAAAAAAACATCACTCAGATAGGCCAGTTGTGTGAGAAATTCGTCATCATGCAAGCGGTCAGACAAGTGAAAATTATGGTCAGTAAAGAAAACTTTAAGCTTGTCTCTCAATTAAAAAAAACATGTCAATACTTTGCCCCTTGAAAACCAGCGCTGTTGTAAACGCGTTACATGCTCGCTGCCCATATCATTGCATAGTGCAGAAAATACACAAGAGTTCAGGGGCCTTGCTTTAACTTCTTATGGCTGGGGGGCAGTATTGAGTAGCTTGGATTAATAAGTTGCCCAAAGTAAACGGCCTGCTCCTTAGTCTCAGTTGCTAATATATGCATATTATTATTAGTATTGGATAGAAAACACTCTAAAGTTTCTAAAACTTTAGAAATCAAAACAGGAAGTGAGAAATCTGAGCTTGGTATGTATTCACTACAGTTCCCAATGAAATCCCCTTGAGATATTAATGATGTTGCACTTCCTAGGGGTTCTAATTGAGGTCAACCATCTATAGAAATTTGAATGAGACGTCTACTGTGTTGTGGGACTGAAGGAGAGCAGAATCTAGCAGTCAGCCATTTTCTGATCACGCGCATTCCCACTTGCTCATCAAGACACAAAGGAATACCCCGGTTGGAACTTTATTGAAGCTATATGTTAAAAACATCCTAATGATTGATTCTGTACTTAGTTTGAAATGTTTCTTCGACCTGTAGTATAACTTTTTAAAGTTTTTGTCCGACGTAACGCTGACCAGAATGAGCGTTTGGATATGTATACCAAACGCGCTAACAAACGGAGGTATTTGGACATAAATATCGGACATTATCGAACAAAACAAAAATGTATTGTGGAACTGGGATTCCGGGAGTGCTTTCTGATGAACATCATTAAAGGTAATGGAATATTTATCATATAATTTCTTGTTTATGTTGACGCCAACATGGTGGCTATTGTGACTATTTCTTCTGAGCGCCGTCTCAGATTATTGCATGGTTTGCTTATTCCGTAAAGTTTTTTTTTAAATCAGACACAGCGGTTGCATTAAGGAGGCTGGGAAAATGGCTGTTGTGGTTTGGTGGTCACCTAACATAATCGTTTGTGGTGCTTTTGCCATAAAGCCTATTTGAAATCGGACCCGGGGTGGGATTAACAACAAGACTACCTTTAAAACGGTATAAGATACATGTATGTTTGAGGACTTTTCATTTTGAGATTTTTGATGTTTCGAATTTGGCGCCCTGCACTTTCACTGGCTGTTGTCATATCATCCCGTTAACGGGATTGCAGCCATAAGAGGTGCTTTAACAAAGTTAACCATTTTCACTGTTGTGTCCAAAACGTATTTCAAGCTGCCAGGCATTCCCTTGGCAGCAAGAGCCTCTCCGTGGATGCTGCAGTGTACCCAAATGGCGTCGGGAGCAACTGCTTGCACCATCATTACAGATGCCAACATGAGCAGCAGCTACGTTTGGCTACATACGGACCATTAGTGGAATTCCCGCGAGAGAGTAATGGTTAATATGATTGGATGTTAATAATTTGACTAGGCTACCTGTATTTGACATTGTGTTGTTATTTCGCTGAATGCAGATGGTTTAATTCTATTTTTGGCAGTGAAACAATGCTACTCAGGCGAGAGAAAAAAACTAATTGGACGGCATTGCGCGTATCCCTGGGAGTTTGGGAATACCTTGTGTAGACTTTACAGAGTGTAGTGTGTATATATATACAGTATATATATATATATACATGCACAGTATAGTGCTTAGACTTTGAGCAAACATTTTATACAGATAGATATGCCCACTGTTCCAGTCCAAGCCAAAATAATCCTTTTCCTACCCTGAAGTATTTGGAAATATTTCGGGGCTTGTGGTAAATATATAATCCTGTATGTGTTTGATGTTTTCCAGGCCAGGAGAATCCAGACAGTCTGCGCCACAGATACAACTTTATTGCTGACGTGGTTGAGAAGATTGCTCCTGCTGTGGTTCATATTGAACTCTACCGCAAGTAAGAACCTCTCTTCTTTGCATCACATTCACACACACGCCCACACACACACACACACACACACACAAACACACACACACACCAACACACAGAAACATCGAACATGAAAAAATACTATAGTGTATACTGTAATATTTACTGTAGTATACTGTAGTATTTCCAGTTTACTATAGTGTACATACTGTAGTAAAAAAGAGCAGTATATACTGTGGCATTTACTGTAGTGTTTTTGCAGACAGTTATTTACTGTAGTGTTTACTGTAGTCTTTTTGGGGACATTACTGTACTGTTTCCTAAAGTGGTTCTGTTTTATTATCTTTAACATAGAAGTGTGGTCTTTCTCCTACTGGAGAGGTACTAAAAGAGCTAATGTTCCATAACCTGTAGGTAGGACTGGGTTCTGAACGGAGAGGTCAGAGCTTCTGCTCTTTTCTATAACCTTTAGGGAACACAATATATGCTGTATACTTGGCATGTAGGTTTCTCACTTATGGCACAAATTAGGGTTGTGTTTTTGTGGACTGTAGTGTTTTTGTTGACATTTCTCTAGTATTCACTACAGTGTATTTTATTGTGGTTACTACTGTAGGATTTACTATAGTACTCTACAGTATACTACCAAATGCTATTTTACGTACTACACATGATCGAGGGATACAACAGTGTGTAGTATATTATTCTACAGTATACTACAGTTTACTACAGAATTCTATAGTAAGTACTGTAGTATTCTATAGTAAACTGTATTTTTGTATGTGGGATGGCCAGGTCTGACAGACCAAGCACACACACACACACACACACACACACACACACACACTGACCACAGTAGAACAGGTACTGTATCGCATGCGGTTTTTCCCAGTAAAAGTTATGATAAGAAAGTGACCAATTTCACTCTAAGGTATATAGGAGTGGATGGAGTGTTAGACAAGTATAGACCTATATTAAACACTGTAGATCAACCACCAGATCTCCTGCCTGTCACAGCTGTGTACATAGTTGTCTGCCTGACTCAGGACCTTGTATAAATTGTTTACAAAGTTGATCCTGCTGTTGCTATGAGAACACAAACATTCTCCTGCCCTCCTGTTGATAAACACATCATCAGGAAATTTGTTCAAGGGATCTTTAAGAGGGGCTTTGGGCTAAATGGTATACAGTATGTTTTGTAGTACCATGTGGTCTTCTGCTCATGGACATGTGGATTTACAGATATTGCAGAACATGTACTTTGGCCGATTTTCTGAAATTCTTCTACAGGACATCACAGAGCTTGGTTGCAGGCACTACAAGGTGGAACAGTTTTAGGTGAAAACCAATGAAGGATGTTTCCCTGTCTCGCTATTTTTCACCCTGTCTCTCTGTCTCGCACCTTTGTCACCCTGTCTCTCTGTCTCACCCTCTGTCTCCCTGCTTTACCCTCTGTCTCCTGTCTCTGTCCTCTGTCTCCTGTCTCTGTCCTCTTCCCAGGATGGTATTCTCTAAGCGGGAGGTGGCGGTGGCCAGTGGTTCTGGCTTCGTGGTATCAGAGGACGGCCTGATCGTGACCAACGCCCACGTGGTGGCCAATAAGCACCGGGTGAAGGTGGAGCTGAAGAGTGGCGCTACCTTCGACGCCAAGATCAAAGACGTGGACGAGAAGGCCGACATCGCCCTCATCAAGATCGACGTCCCAGTAAGGCCTGTTACCGCTCTCCAAACCTCTCTTCTTCAGGAGTCTCTGAATGCACCGGTGCTTCTGTTTACCTCAACCTCCCTTTTCTCTCTCTTTCACTCCCTCCTTCCCTATCTCTCTTTCACTCTTGCTCTCTCTCCCTCTCCCCCTCTCCCCCTCTCTCTCTCGCTCTCTCTCTCTCTCTCTCTCTCTCTCTCTCTCTCTCTCTCTTTCTCTCTTTCTCTCTCTCTCGCTTTCTCTCTGAGATGGTGCCAGAGAACAGGAATGTGATGGAGAGATTTTAACAGTGGCTCTGAATGGTCAAGACAAATAGCATCAGTCTTTCAAAGATTGTCATTCATCTGCTCACACAGGCTGGATTAATTTATGGCCGACAAATCCCTGCATGAAAATAATTGTGAGAATGTGTGAAAATAGGGTCTTTTTGTGGTATGATTTAGATTGAATGAACAGTTTTTCATCTTTGGTCCAGTTTGTTCTAATAACTAGGGGTCAACATTATGTTTTATATGGCTGCTTCTCCCTACTATTACCAAAAGAGTAATCACCCAGTTGAGGGTTAGAGCTGTTTGGGTGTCAAGGAGGAAAATGTTCCTCTGTGTGTGTGAACCAGTCCCAGGCTTAGTTCCAATGAACTAGTCCCAGAAGACTGGAGGAAGTGTGTGTGTGTGTGTGTGTGTGTGTGTGTGTGTGTGTGTGTGTGTGTGTGTGTGTGTGTGTGTGTGTGTGTGTGTGTGTGTGTGTGTGTGTGTGTGTGTGTGTGTGTGTGTGTGTGTGTGTGTGTGTGTGTGTGTGTGTGTGTGTGTTTGAAGAGGTGTATCTGGAGCATAGGGTGTCTTACTCCCCTACACTGGCCGGCTCCCGTGCCACGTTACTGTGAGTCCTCCCAGACAAGCCTCTGGCTGACTCCTGGATGCTGCTCAATAGCGTGTCACTTTTAATTTGATTTGCAACTGAAAGTGTCAACATTATAAATCCACTTCTGAAAGGTTTTATTGTTTGTCTCTGAACATAGACAGTGTATTTTTACTTCCATAATGACTTCAAGTACTTATAAGTTAGAAACCTAAATTGTCGAAAGTCATTAAACCGACAATTACACTGTAATAACCTCACCAAAAACACAAAGAGAACCCTTAGGAGGGAACCCAAGGACTGACGGACCCGTTCCAGACAGAGTGGTCAAACTCCCTGACCCTGTCTTGGAGCGTGAGGTGGAAAGATTACATTGCGTTGGTGTGATGGCGGAGGACCGCCCTCAAAGCGGAGTGGGAGCAGCACAGACGTACTCCTGCGAGGCATATATCTGCATGTGCCGTGGCTCGCTCACTGCTCCTGTTTCCATTGCGTCAAAGGATGAGTCTGTACAGGCTTTGACAGACAGTGAAGAGAAATGGTCTCCTGTTGGCAACAAGGACAGGATTCTGTTTCTCTGTTTCTCTCCCCGCTCAGTGACTGATTGACTAAATGTGGATCTGGGTCGTTGTGCTCATCCCCAGTCTTTTCTTTAGTCAAATGGCTGCTGAGGCCCACTCCTTCTGAGCATGTGCAAACACAGGGCTGAAACGACAGAGATGGTCGCCTCACTTCGAGTTCTTAGGAAACTATGCAATATTTTGTTTTTTTTTATGAATTATTTCTTACATTGTTAGGCCAGGAAAACTTAAGTCTTATTACATACAACCGGGAAGAACTATTGGATATAAGAGCAACGTCAACTTACTAACATTACGACCAGGAATACGACTTTCCCGAAGTGGATCCTCTGTTCGGACCACCACCCAGGACAATAGATCTAATTCCAGTAGGCGACCCAAAACAACGATGCCGCAGAAGGGGCAGACGAAGCGGCCATCTAGTCAGGCTCCGTAAACGTGCACATCGCACACCGCTCCCGAGTATACTACTATCCAATGTCCAGTCTCTTGACAACAAGGTAGACAAAATTTGAGCAAGGGTTGCCTTCCAGAGAGACATCTGAGATAGTAACATTGTCACGTTCTGACGTTAGTTCCTTTGTGATGTCTTTGTTTTAGTATGGTCAGGGCGTGAGTTGGGTGGGCAGTCTATGTTCTTTTTTCTATGATTTGGTATTTCTGTGTTTGGCCTGGTATGGTTCTCAATCAGAGGCAGCTGTCAATTGTTGTCCCTGATTGAGAACCATACTTAGGCAGCCAGTTTTCACCCTTGAGTTGTGGGTGATTATATTTTCTGTTTAGTGTGTTTTGCACCTGACGGAGCTGTTTCGGTTGTGCTTTTTTGTTTCTTTGTTTGATAGTGTTCAGTTTAAATAAATAACATGAACAAGTACCACGCTGCGCTTTGGTCCTCACCTTCTTCCACCGACGACCATTACAAACATTCTCTGTTTCACGGAAACATGGCACTCTCAGGATATGTTGTTGGAATCGGTTCAGCCACTGGGCTTCTCCATGCATCGCGCCGACAGAGATAAACACTTCTCTGGGAAAAGGAAGGGCGGGGGTGTATGCTTTATGATTAACAACTCATGGTGTAATCATAACAACATACAGGAACTCGAATTCCTTTTGCTCACCCGATCTAGAATTCCTTACAATCAAGTACCTACCAAGAGAATTCTCGTAAGTTATAGTCACAGCTGTGTAAATTCCCCCTCAAGCAGACACCAAGATGGCCATCAAGGAACTTCACTGGACTATATGCAAACTGGAAAACATACATCCTGAGGCTGTAGTTATTGTAGCTGGGGATTTTAACAAAGAAAGTTTGAGAACAAGGCTACCTAAATTCTACCAGCATATTGATTGCGCTATGCGCATGCGCAATACCCTTGACCACTGCTAATCTAACTTCCGCGATGCATACAAAGCCCTACCCCGTCCTCCTTTCAGCAAATCCGACCACGACGCCATCTTGTTCCTTCCGTCTTATAGGGAGAAACTCAAACATGATGCACCATTGACTAGAACCATTCAACGCTGGTCCAACCAATCGGAAGCCACGCTTCAATATTGTTTTGATCACGCGGACTGGAATATGTTCCCGTCAGCCTCAGAGAACAACATCGACCTATACCCTGACTCTGTGAGTGCGTTTATAAAGAAGTGCATTGGATATGTTGTACCCACTGTGACTATTTAAACCTAACCCTAACCAGAAATCGCGGATGGATGGCGGCATTTGCGCAAAACTGAAAGCGCGATTTACCGCATTTAACCATGGAAATTGGTCTGGGAAAATGTCTGAATATAAACATTGTAGCTAATCCCTCCACAAGGTAAACAAACAAGCGAAATGCCAGCACAGAGACAAGGTGGAGTCACAATTCAACAGCTCAGACATGAGACGTATGTGGCAGGGTATACAGGAAATTACTGACTAGAAAAATAAATCCAGCTACGTCACAGACACCGACGTCATGCTTCCAGACAAACTAAACACCTTCTTTGCCCGCTTTGAGGATAATACAGTGCCACCGTCACAGCCCACTAACAAGGACTGCGCCCCCCCCTCCGTGGCTGACGTGAGTAAAACATTTAAACTTGTTAACCCCCGCAAGGCTGCTGGCCCAGATGGCTTCCCTAGCCGCGTTCTCAAAGCGTGTTTACGGACATATTCAATCACTCCCTATCCCAGTCTGTTGTCCCCACATGCTTCAAGATGGCTACCATTGTTCCTGTACCCAAGAAGGCAAAGATAACTGATCTAAATTATCTGCAATCGCCATCACACTGCACACTGCCCAATCCCATCTGGACAAAAGGAATACCTATGTAAGAATGCTGTTCATTGACTACAGCTCAGCATTCAACACCGTAGTACTTTCCATGCTCATCATCAAGCTGGAGGCCCTGGGTCTCAACCCCGCCATGTGCAATTGGGTCCTGGACTTTGTGAGGGGCTGCCCCCAGGTAGTGAATGTAGTAAACAACATCTCCACTTCACTGACCCTCAGCACTGGGGCCCCACAAAGGTGCGTGCTCAGCCCCTTCCTATACTCCCTGTTCACCCATGAATGCGTGGCCATGGACGCCTCCAACTCAATCATCAAGTTTGCAGATGACACAACAGCAGTGGGCTTGATTACCAACAACGACGAGACAGCCTACAGGGAGGAGGTGAGGGCACTCAGAGTGTGGTGTCAGGAAAACAACCTCTCACTCAACATCAACAGATGATCGTGGACTTCAGGAAACAGCAGAGGGAGCACCCCCTATCCACATTGAAGGGACAGCAGTGAAGAAGGTGGAAAGTTTTTAAGTTCCTCTGCGTACACATCACAGACCAACTGAAATGGTCCACGCACACAGACAGTGTGGTGAAGAGGGCGCATCAGCGCCTCTTCAACCTCAGGAGGCTGAAGAAATTTGGCTTGTCACCCAAAACCCTGACAAACTTTTACAGATGCACAATCGAGAGCATCCTGTCGGGCTGTATCACCGCCTGGTACAGCAACTGCACCGCCCTCAACCGCAAGGCTCTCCAGAGGATAGTGCAGTCTGCACAACGCATCACCGGGGGCAATCTACCTGTCCTCCATAACACCTACTGCACCCGATGTCACAGGAAGGCCAAAAAGATCATCAAGAACAAGCCACTGCCTGTTTACACCGCTACCATCCAGAAGGCGAGGTCAGTACAGGTGCATCAAAGCTGGAACCGAGAGACTGAAAAACAGCTTCTTCTCAAGGCCATCAGGCTGCTAAACAGCCATCACTAACTCATAGAGGCTGCTGCCCACATTGAGACCCAATCACTGGCCACTTTAGTAAATGGACCACTAGTCACTTTATACAAATCACTCTAAATAATGCCACTTTAATAATGTTTGCATATCTTACATTACTCATTTCACATGTATATACTGTATTTTATACCATCTATTGCACCTTGCCTATGCCGCTCGGCCATCGCTCATTAATATACGACATGTACCTACTCTCATTCACCCTTTTAGATGTGTGTATCTTGTAGTTGTTGGGGAATTGTTAGAATACATGTTAGATATTACTGCACTGTCGGAACTAGAAGCACAAGCATTTCGCCACACTCGCCTTAACATCTGCTAAACATGTGTATGTGACCAATAAAATTTGATTTGATTTGATCTTGCATTTACTATAATAACAACTAGATGGTTGATGATAAAGTAAGTACTAGTTGTTGACATGACTGTATTATAATTACTGTATATGGATTGCTTGGGATATTTAGAGGAACTTTAGAGGAAGCCTGGAAATCAGTGGTAAATGACTGATCCTCTGTGACAGGAATTACAGTCCTCCATTGCATAGCTTATTGACAATGATCAAACATGTTTTCGGGAGTGCATTAATATTTTCACTGATGCTATCTGCACACTGTGTAATTATGGCCTTTGGGACTTGGCTGAGGAAGTTCACTAATCGTAATGCTTGGATCGGCAGGGGCTAAAGCTGATATCAGAGGGGAGTAGGTTTAAGACTATAGGCTTGTAGAGTGCATAGGGCTCTATTTTAACAAACCTAAAGCTTTGAACACACCTGACAGCGTAATTGCATTTTGGTACACCAGAATTACATTCATTCGGTGTGTTTTTTTTCTCTCGATTGTGCACGTTGGATTTTTCATTCGAAATAAATCTAATTCTGGTGTACCAAAATGCAATGATGCTGTCGGTGCGTTCGAAGCGTAAGCTCAGGGTCCTAGGTTCAGGGGTGTGTCAGAAATATTTTTGCTATTTTCCCTGTCACCATTGTCGGCGCACTTGCTGGCATTGGCGCGAAAGGGATGGGTTGATGAATAAACAAGTTGTGAGTTTGTCGAGGTTTGGTCCCTCACTGGCCAATCAGAACGTGTTCCATGGCCAAATATGTGGTTGCTTCAGGTTGTGTATTTACGTTATTTTATGTATCGCCTTGGAATCAATTCCAAGGTTAGTCAAATGGTTTACAGAAACAAATTAACAAAATGTAGACCTTTCCCATCTTTGCTAAATAAATGAACTTGAACCCATTAGCAGACCGTATTGTTCTAAGTAATTGCGTGGCTTCAATAAACAAACGTGGTCAATAAACAATATTAAATTAATTATTTATAAGGGCTATAAAGAGAACATATATTTATAATCAAATTCTAAACAAAACGAAACATCAACTTGTTTTAAGTAGGCTATGTCACACTTACAGGCACCATAATCTCTCCCCGTGTGTTTTATATTGTCTAGGGGATTTTGTATGTCATTGGGGTTTTGTAAGTCTAGGTGTTTATATGTCTATGGTTGCCTCGATTGGTTCTCAATCAGAGGCAGCTGTTTATCGTTGTGTCTGATTGGGGACCATATTTAGGTAGCCATATTCCTTGGGTAGTTTGTGGGTTCTTATTCTATGTTTAGTTGCCTGTCTGCACTAGCTATGTTAGCGGCACGGTTTGTATAGTTTGTTCAGTGTTCTTTCTTTCATTAAAGAAGTATGTACGCTTACCACGCTGCGCCTTGGTCTCCTCCATATGACGACCGTGACACCGTGGACATATAATATGAAAACAACATAGACTATGGAGGCTTTTACTCACACCAAAACGGGACCTGCATGGCTAAAATCATGTGGGCTTGCCTACAATGCGTAGATTAAAAGGGAATGTCAGCTCAAAGTTTAACTCCTCTTAAACTTGATATTTTATGAAAGCTTTGGTGATTAAGATTGACTTCCAAGCGGTCTCAGGAGCCAAACCCTTTATCGACAGTCTTGACTACTACGCGATTGCATTGGGCAGACAAAAAAGCCTTAATTGAGAGGAGGCTTTGCTTGGTTTTTAATCAAATAAAAAGGGGAAAACGTTAGTCTTTTATGTTTTTAAATACGAAGTATACAGGCACCAAAAGCCCGTCAGGCTACTCTAGGGCAGTGTGCGTCACGGCTGGATAGGGCAGTGTGCATCACGGCTGGATAGGGCAGTGTGCGTCACGGCTGGATAGGGCAGTGTGCGTCACGGCTGGATAGGGCAGTGTGCGTCACGGCTGGATAGGGCAGTGTGCGTCACGGCTGGATAGGGCAGTGTGCGTCACGGCTGGATAGGGCAGTGTGCGTCACGGCTGGATAGGGCAGTGTGCGTCACGGCTGGATAGGGCAGTGTGCGTCACGGCTGGATAGGGCAGTGTGCGTCACGGCTGGATAGGCTACGTTTCAGCTGTCAAAATCCATGACATAACCAACTGCGTTACCGCTAAAACCAGCTATTGGTTGGTCTTAAATATCTCTATGAACGCTGCCTGGAATTAGAACGTTGGATCATGTTTTGAACGACACATCTCAAATATTTCCACCCCTCCCATCTGAGCGCAAGCAAGCTGATATAAGACAGGTAAATTGCCGAATCTGGTGTTAGGGCGCCAGTTTTTACATGACAAGATTGCAAACTAACGTGCATTTGACACTAGTTCCACCTTAAATAGAAAATGAGCCCATAGATTTGACACCTGTTGTGCTGTTGAAGTTCTCTATCGAGGACAAATAGATACTGGTTGGGGAAATGTGTCCATCTTGAAGTGTCACTAAGTGACTACCTATGGATGAGTCACATCCCAACGCTATGTACAGTTCTGTCAAACCACAGGAGCGCCATAGTTAATCACAGTCCACACAACAAGAGAAGCCATTGTTTTTCTGGCTGGTGCTCTGTTGTGGTGGCTGGGTTTGTATGTAGTTTGTGTTGTGAACTGATGTGCTGTGCCATTGGAAGACAGTTTGCACATACACAGACCTGTCGTATCTCAGTCTTATGCGAGACACCTAAACCAATATTATGCTCTCTTGCTATTCTTAAAGATTCCAGTCTTCGTGTCTGTGCGGTGTGTTTGTTCAGCAGAAACACAGCGGAGTCTAGATTTGGTTGTCGTCCAAAATGGATTCTATGGTCACAAAGGACCATTGATTATATTCCCTCAATGCCGCCAAAGCGTGGATGATGGAAAAGAACTGTTACTGCATCCGTAAGAGTCCATTGTTTACGTGCTCGTTAATAAAGCATCTACATTGAAAAGTCAGTGAAGTGGACCTCAGCTGACCTTTTCATTCTCCTGGATCTGAACAGTACAGAACATTTTCCTGTAGCCATGCTTCCTGCATAGAGGAGGATAAGGTTCCCAATTGTGCTATAACCACAATCTGGAGGGCATTACCCTGTCATACTGAATTAACTGCCTTAAGATGTATTTTACAGTAGTAGTACATGGTATACAACTTATTCAAATCTATCAAAGTACCGCTGTCCAATTCCCCTCTTAAGACCTGTTTTTATGAAGGTTGTTGGAGTAGTCAGATGTACTGGAAAGAGGAAGTTCCTGGCACCATTTGGTTCACAGGTGGAGGCTTGATACTGTATGCATTCATATCAGAGATAAGGTCATGAAGAACTTGTTTCTACTGATCAGTAAAGAGATGCTGCCTAACTCTGTCGTCCGAGTTAACCCTCTTTTACACTGCTACTGTTGACAATGATAGCCTGAATTATAACTTGGGGTTTGCATGCGTTACGCAACTCGTTTCACATCAATCATTCATTGGTGTCAATGAGAGATTTGACAGACATCAAGTTAGGATTCGGTCTGAAGATCCAATTGAGAAATGTTGTTGAATCTTCTTGACGGAGACAGAGTCGTCTCAACACCCCCGCACTGATGGAGGCGAATCAATCCAAACATTTGGATAAAGTAAACAAGTGTTAGGTAAACGAAACAGATGTTTAAACTCTACCATTCAGCTCTCTCTCCATCTAGCAGATGTTGCATTTTTTTTTATGTTCCATGACTAATCCAAACCAAAGAGCAGAGAAGGAGCCGGCCCATCCCAGCCCATAGGTAGACCCTTCATACCTGTGGTTTGATCCACCTAGTCGATTTGTGCCAATCAAACAAGAGTACAAAGAGAGAGATGGAATTTTCTAAGTGGAGACGCTACCTGGCATCAACAAAGTCATCACTCATCCTTGCATTCTTTTATGACGTGCAGTAAGACATATCCAAACTAGGTCAAAGCCTGCACTCTGTTACTTGAGAGTAAATTTGCAACATGTGTGTTATTCAATTGGAGAAAAGTAAACTGGACTGGAGTCTGTTAGACAAAAGAGAGTCACACTCTAGTGGTGCAGAACAGAGATGAAAGACAGCCCAATATATATCTCTGCCAGCATTCCCAGGCTTGTGTTTCTTTCTTGGCTCTGAATTGGGTTATTTTTGCTCCCTCAGGGACATTCCCCGATTATAAATCTCTGGGATACAATGTATTTCCAGTTCCTAATGGTTGGAAAGAAGGAGGCAATTTGTGTAGTTCTCAGTAACCAACATTACTTCTGTCTGCATAGATTTGCTATATCTCTTAATAACCGGAAAGAAAGTGACATGGTAAGTTCACTGTAACAACCAGTAGAGCTCTGAAGAAGGAGCCCCGTGACCCAGGGCTGGCTAACTTGCCCAGAATCAGGTCCTGAAAACGTAATCCCATAGTCTGAGGGTTTGAGTATGATTTACTGAGCTTGTCCCTGATCTAAGAACAGCCAGTCACAAGCTTCCCCTTCTGCCTGGATTGAACATTGACATTCTTGTCAAAATCTGGGTTTGATTAGCCTTTATTGGAATGGGTTATATATATGTGTGTGTGTTAGTCTTTATCTCATCCTTTCCCCATTTCAGCAGCCTCAGAGGGCATTTGTCATCCATTTAAAGCTGGTGCAGAAAGACCACATCAACAGAGAGGGAAATGGTGAATCACTTCAGATGCTCATACTTGCTATGGTCAGTGCCAGAAAGGATCCAGCCAAAGAAAACACATTCTCAAGTCCAATGGCCCCATTTCTCAAAGTTAGCCATTTTCCCATTTGTCTTTCCTCAGACAGAAGATAGCCAGACCAGGGTGACCCCTTAGGAATGTCCAGGTCAGTCACAGACGGATCCTGTGGACTCAAACGATTGTAGAGACACGGAAAATGTCACCAAATGCAATTCCTTGCCTTCAGAAAAGCCAACTTGGCTATGGTGTTATCAGTCTTTTCCCAATGTTATATCGTACACTTATAGGTTTAGAGTTATGAGAGACTTTGATCGTATTTTCTCACCATGTTTGAATGCTAGAGTATCCCAATGTGAAGAGCAGCTCTGGCCTGGAGGACAGGACGGGTTGTTACACTACAGGAATTGGAATAGGTATTTGTGGGTCTGTACACTCAGCTGTGGCCTGGGCAGATACAATCAATCAATCAAATGTATTTATAAAGCCCTTCTTACATCAGCTGATGTCACCTTAGAACCCCAAACAGTAAGCAATGCAGGTGTAGAAGCACGGTGGCTCGGAAAAACTCCCTAGAAAGGCCGGAACCTAGGAAAAAACCTAGTGAGGAACCAGGCTATGAGGGGTGGTCAGTCCTCTTCTGGCTGTGCCGGGTGGAGATTATAACAGAACATGGCCAAGATGTTCAAATGTTCATAGATGACCTGCAGAGTCAAATGGTAATAATAATCACAGTGGTTGTAGAGGGTCCAACAGGTCAGCACCTCAAGAGTAAATTTCAGTTGGCTTTTCATAACCGATCATTCAGAGTATCTCTACCACTCCTGCTGTCTCTAGAGAGTTGAAAACATTAGGTCTGGGACAAGGTAGCATGTCTGGTGAGAAGGTCAGAGTTACATAGCCACAGGCAGAACAGTTGAAACTGGAGCAGCAGCACGACCACGTGGACTGGGGACAGCAAGGAGTCACAAGACGCAGGCCTCCTAATTGTCCCTAGAATTTCTACGCAAACAGCTGGAGGCAGGGCTTTCTCCTATAGAGCTCCATTTTTATGGAATGGTCTGCCTACCCATGTGAGAGACGCAAACTCGGTCTCAACCTTTAAGTCTTTACTGAAGACTCATCTCTTCAGTGGGTCATATGATTGAGTGTAGTCTGGCCCAGGAGTGTGAAGGTGAACGGAAAGGCTCTGGAGCAACGAACCGCCCTTGCTGTCTCTGCCTGGCCGGTTCCCCTCTTTCCACTGGGATTCTCTACCTCTAACCCTATTACAGGGGCTGAGTCACTGGCTTACTAGGGCTCTTTCATACCGTCCCTAGGAGGGGTGCGTCACTTGAGTGGGTTGAGTCACTGATGTGATCTTCCTGTCTGGGTTGGCGCCCCCCCTTGGGTTGTGCCGTGGCGGAGATCTTTGTGGGCTATACTCGGCCTTGTCTCAGGATGGTAGTCGGAAGACTTCCAGTTTGGTGTAGTGCCATCTCCGTTCCAATTTTCTGGAAGCTTGCTTCAGAGCTCGGGTATTTTCTGTTTACCAGGGAGCTAGTTTCTTATGACAAATGTTTTTTGATTTTAGGGGTGCGACTGCATCGAGGGTATTGCGCAAGGTTACATTTAGTTCCTCAGTTAGGTGATTAACTGATTTTGTACTCTGAAGTCCTTGGGTAGGTGGAGGGAGTCTGGAAGGGCATCTAGGAATCTTTCGGTTGCCCAAGAATTTATAGCATGGCTTTTGATGATCCTTGGTTGGAGTCTGAGCAGATTATTTGTTGCTATTGCAAACGTAATAAAATGGTGGTCCCATAGTCCAGGATTATGAGGAAAAACATTAAGATCCACAACATTTATTCCATGGGACAAAACTAGGTCCAGAGTATGACTGTGGCAGTGAGACATGTTGGACAAAACCCACTGAGTTGATGATGGCTCCGAAAGCATTTTGGAGTGGGACTGTGGACTTTTCCATGTGAATGTTAAAGTCACCAAAAATTTTAATATTATCTGCCATGGCTACAAGGTTCGATAGGAATTCAGGGAACTCACTGAGAAATGCTCTATATGGCCCAGGAGGCCTGTAAACAGTAGCTATAAAAAGTGTATGTGTGTGTGTGTGTGTGTGTGTGTGTGTGTGTGTGTGTGTGCGTGCGTGCGTGCGTGCGTGCGTGCGTGCGTGCGTGCGTGCGTGCGTGCGCCCACGGCTAAAGGTTATTAATGAGAAGTGAGGGAGAAAAAGTAAGGTGCCCTCTTTCCTGGCAGGAAACCGTAGCAGTAGAAGATGAGGTTTTCCATAAGCATGTGTGATTGGCCTTGAATACAGACTGAGGAATCTGTTGATACCTTTACATTGTTGTTCATCCCAAATAGAAACACAAGCTGCTTCTCAAATTGACTAATTAGGATGTCTGCAAACAGTTTGACCCTGGATATAATCATTTCTCATCTAGCTCTGGATTTAATGTGTGTGTATAAGACACTGCTTTTATTGGCAGTCACAGTCCTCTTGTGTACGATATACAGTATATTTTATTTTTTAAATTATATTTCAGCATTTATCAGTACTGAGCAAACAAGTCTACCTCTCTTGGTGATCTGACTGTTCAGTCCCTATTGACTCAGGTACACACACAGACACACAGAAACACACAGAACAAGCTGACACACACACAAGCAGACAGGCACAGGCACACACACACACACACACACGCACGCACACACACACACACACACACACTGTGCCAACAGGTGCCTCGTCAATCACTCCAGCAGCAACAGACAGCAGCCTTGACTAGTGGATCCTTCCTGCAGACGGCTGCCAGGTCTGACAGTCCCTTCTGCACCCATTATCCCCCCTGTTCCCCCCTGATGTTTACCTCTCTGACAGTCTGGTCATTTCCACTGACACACACAGTCCTGTCTCTCACCGTTCCACACTGGCACTGTATCAGAGGGCTCAGCAGCAAATATCATCCCAGTCACTGAGAGCTGACAAGGTATCCTATTAGCTTAGGAGCACAATGGAAACTGGAAAGTCAAGGAAACGTTAGGCTGCATCATTGCATCAAGTCTAAGGTCCTGTTACATCGAGACACACTCAGGGACAGACAAAGCAAGACTAGTTTCACTGCCCTGCATCCTTGCAGAAACCGAGCACCGATGAAGCTTCTGTTTTAATCAAATGGCTTCCCGGACTATTTACATTGACCCCCTTCCCCCCTTTTCTTTTACACTGCTGCTACTCGCTGTTTATTATCTATGCATAGTCGCGTGTACAAACTACCTCGACTAACCTGCACCGCCACACATTGACTCGGTGGCGGTACCCCCTGTATATAGCCTCGTTTTTGTTATCTCATTTTATTGTTACTTTTTATTTTTTACTTTAGCTTATTTATTATTTAGGATGGAAGAGGAGGGTGGAGGGTAGAGGTCGACCAATTATTATTTTTCAACACCGATACCGATTATTGGAGGACCAAAAAAGCCGATGCCGATTTAATCGGCCGATTAAAAAAAAAAAAATTATTTGTAATAATGACAATTACAACAATAATGAATTCACTTATTTTAACTTAATATAATACATCAATAAAATCAATTTAGCCTCAAGTAGATAATGAAACATGTTCAATTTGTTTTAAATAATGCAAAAACAAAGTGTTGGAGAAGAACGTAAAAGTGCAATTTGTGCTATGTAAGAAAGCTAACGTTTCAGTTCCTTGATCAGAACATAAGAACATATGAAAGCTGGTGGTTCCTTTTAACATGAGTCTTCAATATTCCCAGTTAAGAAGTTTTAGGTTGTAGTTATTACAAGACTATTTCCCTCTATACCATTTGAATTTCATTAACCTTTGACTATTGGATGTTCTTATAGGCACTTTAATATTGCCAGTGTAACAGTATAGCCTTCGTCCCTCTCCTCGCTCCTCCCTGGGCTCGAACCAGCAACACAACGACAACAGCCACCACATCGAAGCAGCGTTACCCATGCAGAGCAAGGGAAACAACCACCCCAAGGCTCAGAGAGAGAGTGAAGTTTGAAACGCTATTAGCGCGCTCTAACTAGCCAGCCATTTCACTTCGGTCACACCAGCCTCATCTCGGGAGTTGATAGGTTTGAAGTCATAAACAGCGCAATGCTTGACGCACAACGAAGAGCTGCTGGCAAAACGCACGGAAGTGCTGTTTGAATGAATGTTTACGCGCCTGCTTCTGCCTACCATCGCTCAGTCAGATACTTAGATACTTGTATGCTTGTATGCTCAGTCAGATTATATTCAACACAGGCGTGTTATTACTAGATAATATTACTAGATAATATCTAGTAATATCATCAACCATGTGTAGTTAACTAGTGATTATGATTGATTGTTTTTTATAAGATAAGTTTTATGCTAGCTAGCAACTTACCTTGGCTTACTGCATTTGCTTAACAGGCAGTCTCCTTGTGGAGTGCAACGAGAGAGAGGCAGGTCGTTATTGCGTTGGACTGTAAGGTTGCAAGATTGGATCCCCCGAGCTGACAAGGTGAAAATCTGTCTTTCTGCCCCTGAACGAGGCAGTTAACCCACCGTTCCTAGGCCGTCATTGAAAATAAGAATGTTTTCTTAACTGACTTGCCTAGTTAAATAAAGATTAAATAAAGGTGTAAAAAAATATATATAATTAAAATAATAAGAAAATGGCAAATCGGCGCCCAAAAATACCGATTTCTGATTGTTATGAAAACTTTAAATCGGCCCTAATTAATCGCCCATTCCGATTAATCGGTTGACCTCTAGTGGAGGGGGTAGAGAAGGGTGGAGGGGGATGGAAGAGGAGGGTGGAGGTGGATGGAAGAGAAGGGTGGAAGGGGGTAGAGGGGGCAGAGTTGTCACTGGGAGACGGGTGATCTGATAATGCATCTGTGAGTACAACACCATGGAATGCAAAAAACTGCCTGTTTGTCAGTCTGCCTCTCACTGCCCAGAGAGAACTGGGTCACTCAAGCCCACGTCCTTATCTCACTATACTAGAGTGATGTGCTCCAGGTACTGGAGGTAGTATACAGAGTACTGTGCTGTACAGGAGTTGTTTTCCTCCAGAGATGTAGTAGATGTAATCCTGACTTGAGAAATCTTTTCAGTAGCTTGGGCTGTTCTATTGTTCTGATCTACAGTGCATTCGGGAAGTATTCAGACCCCCTTTTCCACATTTTGTTATGTTACAGCCTTATTCTAAAATGGATTCAGTTGTCCCCCCCCCCCCCATCAATCTACACACAATACCCCATAATGACAAAGAAAAAAACGGTTTGTTTTTTACTTTTTGCAAATTAATACAACAACAAAAATATGTAAATATCACATTTAGATAAGTATTCAGACCCTTTACTCAGTACGCTGTTGAAGCACCATTGGCAGCGATTACAGCCTCGATTCTTCTTGAGTATGACGCTACAAGCTTGGCACACCTGTTTCTCAAAATAGTTTTTGTTTGAGTTTTTGTTTGTTCGGGCTCTGGCTGGGCCACTCAAGGACATTCAGAGACTCTTGCATTGTCTTGGCTGTGTGCTTAGGGTCGTTGTTCTGTTGGAAGGTGAACCTTCACCCCAGTCTGAGGTCCTGAGCGCTTTAGAGCAGGTTTTTATCAAGGATCTCTTTATACTTTGCGTCGTTCATCTTTCCCTCGATCCTGACTAGTCTGAAAAACATCCCCATAGCATGATGCTGCCACCACCGTGATTCACCGTAGGGATGGTGCCAGGTTTCCTCCAGATGTGACGCTTGGCATATAGGCCAAAGAGTTCAATCTTGGATTCATAAGACCAGAGAATCTGGTTTCTCATGGTCTGAGAGTCCTTTAGGTGCCTTTTGGCAAACTCCAAGTGGACTGTCATGTGCCTTTTACTGAGGAGTGGCTTCTGTCTGGCCACTCTATCATAAAGGCCTGATTGGTGGTGCTGCAGAGATGGTTGTCCTTCTGGAAGGTTCTCCCATCTACACAGAGGAACTCTGGAGCTCTGTCAGTGACCACCGGGTTCTTGGTCACCTCCCTGACCAAGGCCCTTCTTCCCCGATTGCGCAGTTTAGCCGGGTGGCCAGCTCTAAGAATAGTCTTGGTGGTTCCAAACTTCTTCCATTTAAGAATGATAGAGACCACTATGTTCTTGGGGACCTTCAATGCTGCAGACATGTCTTGGTACCCTTCCCCAGATCTGTGCCTCGGCACAATCCTGTCTGGGAGCTCTACGGACAATTCCTTCAACCTCATGGCTTGGTTTTTGCTCTGACATGACCTATATAGACAGGTGTGTCTTTCCAAATCATGTCCAATCAATTGGAATTTACCACAGGTGGACTCCAATAAAGTTGTAGAAACATCTCAAGGAGGATCATTGGAAACAGGATGCACCTGAGTCCCCTAGCAAAGGGTCTGAATACTTATGTAAATAAGGTATTTCTGATTTATCTAAAAACCTGTTTTCGCTTTGTCATTATCGGCTATTGTGTGTAGATTGATGAGGATTTTTATTTATTTAATCAATTTTAGAATAAGGCTGTAACATAACAAAATGTGGAAAAAGTCAAGGGGTCTGAATACTTTCCGAATGCACCCAACAAGCTTTCGCAGTCTCACTGCAGAATCAAACGTTTTGAAGGTTTAGGCATTCATTCTGAATGCTTAAGTTCCGCAACGCTCTAGCATAACCCAAGCCTACTTGATGGCAATAGAGCTCACTGTTGCTCTTAGTGGCCAGTTTTAAAGCAATCTCCTCCTTACCTGGACAGACGTCTAATTTCACAGTGGATCTTGAGAGACCAGTGTGACAGATAACCTGCTGACTGCTGGGTGGCAGACAAGACACACTGACACTGTGTGCCAAAAGCCCTTCCTCCCAGTCTTTCCCATCCCATCCACCTGACCTCCTTCCTGGAATGTGTCAGTTTATCCCATTTCCAGCCCATCTGGCAGAGTGCTTAGAGCTGTCGGCCAGGGAGCAGCCTGCTGTTCCTGAGTCAGGTCTGGATGTCAGGTCTGGATTCCTGGAGCACTGAGCCCAGGGTAGGGGGCCAATGGTTCCTCTCCCCATATACCTGTGGCTGTATCCCCATGACCCATCTCCACATCCTGCCCCCCCTGCCCTGTCCCGACCTATTCATATCTAGGTCTAGTGTAACCCAGCCATAGTGACAACTGTATAACTCTTATCCATTCTCCTGTCATTGTTGATGGATTTTGTCTGTTGTAGATTGTGTCAGTGAGATGGAGGAAGTGGCAATTCATTGCCTTGATATCTTTTCATAAAGCATGCAGAGTATGCAGACATCAGGGCATATCGTCACTTCCTCTCAGTGGATTTACGGAACGCTATGTTGACCCCCATATGTTTGTTGCTTTTCAAGCATAAACAAACAGGATGTAACGAAGGCACTTCCGGCATGTCTCAAAAGAGGGGTGGTCTTGTTACCGTAGATACTGAATGTACTGTAGCTACAGCTAGTACTGTATCTTCATGCCAACTGTTTCTGTTCAGAATGCACTCTATAGAATACACATCTTGACTGATCTGAGTCCTGTGTCTCTGTGTTTAGATGAAGCTGCCAGTGCTGCTGCTGGGTCGTTCAGCTGACCTGAGGCCTGGTGAGTTTGTGGTGGCCATCGGCAGCCCCTTCTCCCTGCAGAACACGGTCACCACAGGTATCGTCAGCACCACCCAGAGAGGAGGCAAGGAGCTGGGCCTGAGGAACTCTGACATGGACTACATCCAGACGGACGCTATCATCAATGTGAGTGATACATCCACATCATCAGCACACACACAAGCAGCTGTCACACAGGGCATTTAGTTGTGGAACACAGCTGTCACACAGGGCATTTAGTTGTGGAACATAGCTGTCACACAGGGCATTTAGTTGTGGAACACAGCTGTCACACAGGGCATTTAGTTGTGGAACACAGCTGTCACACAGGGCATTTAGTTGTGGAACACAGCTGTCACACAAGGCATTTAGTTGTGGAACACAGCTGTCACACAGGGCATTTAGTTGTGGAACACAGCTGTCACACAGGGCATTTAGTTGTGGAACACAGCTGTCACACAGGGCATTTAGTTGTGGAACACAGCTGTCACACAGGGCATTTAGTTGTGGAACACAGCTGTCACACAAGGCATTTAGTTGTGGAACACAGCTGTCACACAGGGCATTTAGTTGTGGAACACAGCTGTCAGAGCAGGGCATTTAGTTGTGGAACACAGCTGTCACACAGGGCATTTAGTTGTGGAACACAGCTGTCAGAGCAGGGCATTTAGTTGTGGAACACAGCTGTCAGTGCAGGGCATTTAGTTGTGGAACATTTAGTTGTGGATATTTAGTTGTGGAACACAGCTGTCACACAGGGCATTTAGTTGTGGAACATTTAGTCGTGGAACACAGCTGTCAGTGCAGGGCATTTAGTTGTGGAACACAGCTGTCAGTGCAGGGCATTTAGTTGTTGAACACAGCTGTCAGTGCAGGGCATTTAGTTGTTGAACACAGCTGTCAGTGCAGGGCATTTAGTTGTTGAACACAGCTGTCAGTGCAGGGCATTTAGTTGTTGAACACAGCTGTCAGTGCAGGGCATTTAGTTGTTGAACACAGCTGTCAGTGCAGGGCATTTAGTTGTTGAACACAGCTGTCAGTGCAGGGCATTTAGTTGTGGAACACAGCTGTCAGTGCAGGGCATTTAGTTGTTGAACACAGCTGTCAGTGCAGGGCATTTAGTTGTGGAACATTTAGTTGTGGATATTTAGTTGTGGAACACAGCTGTCACACAGGGCATTTAGTTGTGGAACATTTAGTCGTGGAACACAGCTGTCAGTGCAGGGCATTTAGTTGTGGAACACAGCTGTCACACAGGGCATTTAGTTGTTGAACACAGCTGTCAGTGCAGGGCATTTAGTTGTGGAACACAGCTGTCAGTGCAGGGCATTTAGTTGTTGAACACAGCTGTCAGTGCAGGGCATTTAGTTGTTGAACACAGCTGTCAGTGCAGGGCATTTAGTTGTTGAACACAGCTGTCAGTGCAGGGCATTTAGTTGTGGAACACAGCTGTCAGTGCAGGGCATTTAGTTGTTGAACACAGCTGTCAGTGCAGGGCATTTAGTTGTGGAACATTTAGTTGTGGATATTTAGTTGTGGAACACAGCTGTCACACAGGGCATTTAGTTGTGGAACATTTAGCTGTGGATATTTAGTTGTTGAACACAGCTGTCAGTGCAGGGCATTTAGTTGTGGAACATTTAGCTGTGGATATTTAGTTGTGGAACACAGCTGTCAGTGCAGGGCATTTCGTTGTGGAACATTTAGTTGTGGATATTTAGTTGTGGAACACAGCTGTCAGTGCAGGGCATTTCGTTGTGGAACATTTAGTTGTGGATATTTAGTGGATATTTAGTTGTTGAACACAGCTGTCAGTGCAGGGCATTTAGTTGTGGATATTTAGTGGATATTTAGTTGTTGAACACAGCTGTCAGTGCAGGGCATTTAGTTGTGGATATTTAGTTGTGGATATTTAGTTGTGGAACACAGCTGTCAGTGCAGGGCATTTAGTTGTGGATATTTAGTTGTGGATATTTAGTTGTGGCATGCAGCTGTCAGTTCAAGGCATTTAGTTGTGGAACACACAACAGTAGCTCCCCCTTATTTGCCCCGTTACACACGAAGGAGCTGTAGATGAACCATCTGATCATCCTTTTAACCTGAATGTTGTTCCTTTTCAGTATGGGAACTCTGGCGGACCCCTGGTCAATCTGGTAAGATATAATTTCTTATTGATAAGAATTCATCTTTCAGAATGGTCTTAAAGGTCCAATTCAGCTGTTTTTATTTCAGTATCAAATAATTTCTGGGTAACAATGAAGTACCTTACTCTGATTGTTTTCAGTTAAAATGGTTAAAAATATACTAAAATAGCTTCTTAGCAAAGAGCAATTTCTCAAGCAAGAATTTAGCTAAAACTGTCTGGGAGTGGTCTGAGTGGAGAGGGGAAAGCTGAAAATATGCTGCTATTGGCAGAGCGGTTTGGAAGTCTCTTTCTTATTGGTCTGCTAACTAATTTGCCACCGGGTGATGTCACAAGGCAGGCCAAAACTCCATCCCACCAAAACAGGCTGAAATTTCAGGCGGTCTTATCAAACAGCTCTTTACACCAAAAGGATATTATCATCATTTTCGCAATTTCACAGTGTTATTCCAACCTCATGGTGTGGAAATATATATAAAACACAGGAAATCACGTTGTTAACTGCACTGGACCTTTCATTGTAAATCTATGACACATCTGGAGGATGTATTTTAATAATGTGTGTTGTTTCTGTCTTCAGGACGGAGAGGTGATTGGGATCAACACACTGAAGGTGACAGCAGGAATCTCCTTCGCCATCCCATCAGACAAGATCCGTCAGTTCCTGGCAGAGTCCCATGACAGGCAATCTAAAGGTACAGATTACCAATCTAAAGGTAGGGCTGTGACGATTATGGAATTTTGGGGTAACGATAAATTGTCACTCAATTGACCACGGTTATTGTCATAGTTGTCATTTTTTTCAACAATTGTTTTGAGCTTGTAATGCATCATAAATTAATGCATCTTTGAAAATTACCAATGACATACCTAATGAATATAACTCAGGTTTGGTGAAACCCCTGTTTTAAAAATATATTTTGATTGTGCCGTTCTGCTCATAAAACCAACTTTACCCTCTTCATGTATAAAATAAACAAGACTGCTATTGGGTTAGTTTTATCTACTTGAAAATAAAGTTTTAAAAATATATATATTATATATATATAATCTCCCCCTCTTAAAATGCATGTATTAAGACAATTTTGGCAATTTATTTTTAAGTTTCCGGTTATTACCGGTTAGACCAGGGTTTCCCAAACTCAAACTCACTTATTGGGCCAGACCTATCTAAAGTTTCATGGTTTTGACCAGGTACTGCATATTGAATTTCCAATGTTTATCACCATGTGCATGCTAACGCAGCATTTATCCTCTTTTCTTTAGGGAAATTATCAACAAGTAAGAAATATATCGGTGTGAGGATGATGACTCTCACACCAATGTAAGTTTCAGACAGCCTGGTTCACCTTGTGAATGAAATTCTTCCAAATACCTGCGTTACATTAAACACATCTGTGTTTTCATTGGTTCCTTTCCCATAGGCTTGCAAAGGAGCTGAAGGAGAGACAATCAGACTTCCCCGATGTTACCTCAGGGGCATATGTAAT
The DNA here is from genome assembly GCF_057628025.1 of Oncorhynchus mykiss. NCBI lineage: Eukaryota > Metazoa > Chordata > Actinopteri > Salmoniformes > Salmonidae > Oncorhynchus > Oncorhynchus mykiss. The sequence goes on from NC_143037.1 coordinate 14,929,240, forward strand.
CGAGGTCATCCCAAAAACACCAGCTGAGACGTAAGTAGTATCTAGGACCTGAAAGGGTTCTTTGGCTGAAAGGGTTCTTTGGCTGTCCCCATTAGAGAACCCTTTGACGAATGGGTTCTACATGGAACCCTTTTGGAACCATTTTTTCTAAGAGTGTACTGAGAACAGGACAGTTAAAGTCCTCGACCTTAGATTAGGACAGGAGCATTTAACGACTCATTTGGTAGTTGGCTAAGTCTCCGTCCCTCTCATAAAGGTTGCTAAGAGTTCATTGTCGTCTACTCTTAAAATTAGACTGGCCTCATAGCACAATGAATTAGCATTTCATGACCACATAAACAGCATGACAGACCAGTCTACAGAATGCACTCTCTGTATATTTTTTGTGGCCACATAAAATCATTTGCGCTGAGGCGGTGGTCTCCCACTCAAGGAAATTAATAGCTTTCTTTTTGTCTGGTGGAGTTTGTGGTACCAAGGTTAGCAAAATGGTCTTAGATTTTTCAGAGACTATGGTCAGATTTATTTTCTCACAGTGTCTAACAAGAATGTTACTGCCTCTGTAAGTTCATTTAGCTTTTTTTGGAATGGGGAAAACTCCCTTCTCTCAAATTTAAGAGGCTATATTTATATTCTGTGGATTGAGAGATCTAATGGTACACACTGCTTATAGAGCCTAACGTACTTTATCAGTAAAGCGCATTTATTTTTTGCTACATTCCCTCTCCTCCACAGAGGTGGCCTGCAGGAGAGTGATGTCATAATCACCATCAACAGCCAGCGAATCACCTCGGCCAGTGACGTCAGCAGCTCCATCAAGAGGGAAGACACGCTGCGGATGGTGGTCCGGCGGGGGAACGAGGACATCATGCTCACCGTCGTCCCAGAGGAGATTGACCCTTGACTTCTCAGCAACCACGAGCTGGTTCTCGGTGTTGAAAATCACGGACCTTAAACCGGGTGTGTCTGGAGCCACACCCTACCTTAGAACCTGTAACTACTAGTGTTTCCCCCCCCTCCACTCCCCTCAAACTAAAGAGGTCTGTGAGGCCCACACCTACCCCTCTGGGAGCTCAAATGTGTCCAGGCTAATAAAGACATATTTTAGCACCCCTGCTAGTTTTTTAGTATTATTTGTCCTCATGTATGAGTCAAAAAGATACTTCCACACTCATTGACACTGATTATTGCCATCACGTTTGTTTTTATACTCTATTAACATCCTTGCACAGAGAACCCTCCTCAGTCAGAGAGAAGAAGTGAAGGGTGTCCTTAATCTGGTTTGTTGTTGATATTGATGATGTTTTTTAATTGTATTTCTCTTGGTATGTTTTGACGACAATTTCACAGAGGGAATAAAATGTTTTTTAAAAAAGTGGTGTTCCTTACTGATATGAAAATCCTAACTCTGACTGCATGAATGTTGATGGTTCAACTATACACATCTAGTAAAGGCCAGTGTACACATCCAGCTTGGCTGCTCTATTCACAGACTGGGACTATGACCATGGCATGATTATGGTTTGGATCATAAACGTCCTCTCACTGTCAACTGCGTTTATTTTCAGCAAACTTAACATGTGTAAATATTTGTATGAACATAACAAGATTCAACAACTGAGACATAAACTGAACAAGTTCCATAGACATGTGACTAACAGAAATTGAATAATGTGTCCCTGAACAAAGGGGGGGTCAATTCCAAAAGTAACAGTCAGTATCTGGTGTGGCCACCAGCTGCATTAAGTACTGCAGTGCATCTCCTCCTCATGGACTGCACTAGATTTGCCAGTTCTTGCTGTGAGATGTTACTCCACTCTTCCACCAAGGCACCTGCAAGTTCCCGGACATTTCTGGGGGGAATGGACCTAGCCCCCACCCTCCAATCCAAAAGATCCCAGACGTGCTCAAAGAAAGATGCTCAGGGTCCCTGCTCATCTTCGTGAACGTGCCTTAGGCATGCTGCAAGGAGGCATGAAGACTGCAGATGTGGCCAGGGCAATAAATTGCAATGTCCGTACTGTGAGACTTCTAAGACAGCACTACAGGGAGACAGAACGGACAACTGATGGTCCTTGCGTGGCCGACCACGTGTAACAACACCTGCACAGGATCGGTACATCCGAACATCACACCTGCAGTACAGGTACAGAATGGCAACAACAACTGCCCGAGTTACACCAGGAACGCACAATCCCTCCATCAGCGCTCAGACTGTCTGCAATAGGCTGAGAGAGGCTTGACTGGGGGCTTCATAGGCCTGTTGTAAGGCAGGTCCTCACCAGACATCACCAGCAACAACGTCACCTATGGGCACAAACCCATCGTCTCTGACCCAGACAGGACTGGAAAAAAAGTGCTCTTCACTGACGAGTCGCGGTCTTGTCTCACCAGGGGTGATGGTCGGATTTGCATTTATCGTCGAAGGAATGAGCGTTACACTGAGGCCTGTACTCTGGAGCGGGATTGATTTGGAGGTGGAGGGTCTGTCATGGTCTGGGGCGGTGTGTCACAGCATATCAGAGCTTGTTGTCATTGCAGGCAATCTCAACGCTGTGCATTACAGGGAAGACATCCTCCTCCCTCATGCGGTACCCTTCCTGCAGGCTCATCCTGACATGACCCTCGAGCATGACACTACCATCAGCCATACTGCTCATTCTGTACGTGATTTCCTGCAAGGCAGGAATGTTAGTGTTCTGCCATGGCCAGCGAAGAGCCCGGATCTCAATCCCATTGAGCACATCTGGGACCTGTTGGATCGGAGGGCTAGGGCCATTCTCCCCAGGAATGTCCAGGAACTTGCAGGTGTATATATATATATATATATATATATATATATATATATATATATTGTGGGAACTCCTTCAAGACTGTTGGAAAAGCATTCCAGGGGAAGCTGGTGGAGAGAATGCCAAGAGTGTGCAAAGCTGTCATCAAGGCAAAGGGTGGCTATTTGAATAATATCAAATATAAAATCTATTTTAATTTGTTTAAAACTTTTTGGGTTACTACATGATTCCATATGCGTTATTTCATAGTTATGATGTCTTCACTATTATTCTGCGATGTTGAAAATAGTAAAAATAAAGAAAAACCCTTGAATGAGTAGGTGTTTATATACACTGCTCAAAAAAATAAAGGGAACACTAAAATAACACATCCTAGATCTGAATGAATGAAATATTCTTATTAAATACTTTTTTCTTTACATAGTTGAATGTGCTGACCACAAAATCACACAAAAATTATCAATGGAAATCAAATGTATCAACCCATGGAGGTCTGGATTTGGAGTCACACTACAGGCTGATCCAACTTTGATGTAATATTCTTAAAACAAGTCTAAATGAGGCTCAGTAGTGTGTGTGGCCTCCACGTGCCTGTATGACCTCCCTACAACGCCTGGGCATGCTCCTGATGAGGTGGCGGATGGTCTCCTGAGGGATCTCCTCCCAGACCTGGACTAAAGCATCCGCCAGCTCCTGGACAATCTGTGGTGCAACGTTGGTGGATGGAGCGAGACATGATGTCCCAGATGTGCTCAATTGGATTCAGGTCTGGGGGACGGACGGGCCAGTCCATAGCATCAATGCCTTCCTCTTGCAGGAACTGCTGACACACTCCAGCCACATGAGGTCTAGCATTGTCTTGCATTAGGAGGAACCCAGGGCCAACCGCACCAGCATATGGTCTCACAAGGGGTCTGAGGATCTCATCTCGGTACCTAATGGCAGTCAGGCTACCTCTGGCGAGCACATGGAGGGCTGTACGGCCCCCCAAAGAAATGCCACCCCACACCATGACTGACCCACCGCCAAACCGGTCATGCTGGAGGATGTTGCAGGCAGCAGAATGTTCTCCACGGTGTCTCCAGACTCTGTCACGTCTGTCACATGTGCTCAGTGTGAACCTGCTTTCATCTGTGAAGAGCACAGGGCGCCAGTGGCGAATTTGCCAATCTTGGTGTTCTCTGGCAAATGCCAAACGTCCTGCACGGTGTTGGGCTGTAAGCACAACCCCCACCTGTGGACGTCGGGCCCTCATACCACCCTCATGGAGTCTGTTTCTGACCATTTATGCAGACACATGCACATTTGTGGCCTGCTGGAGGTCATTTTGCAGGGCTCTGGCAGTGCTCCTCCTGCTTCTCCTTGCACAAATGCGGAGGTTGCGGTCCTGCTGCTGGGTTGTTGCCCTCCTACGGCCTCCTCCACGTCTCCTGATGTACTGGCCTGTCTCCTGGTAGCGCCTCCATGCTCTGGACACTACACTGACAGACACAGCAAACGTTCTTGCCACAGCTCGCATTGATGTGCCATCCTGGATGAGCTGCACTACCTGAGCCACTTGTGTGGGTTGTAGACTCCGTCTCATGCTACCACTAGAGTGAAATAACCGCCAGCATTCAAAGTGACCAAAACATCAGCCAGGAAGCATAGGAACTGAGAAGTGGTCTGTGGTCACCACCTGCAGAACCACTCCTTTATTGGGGGTGTCTTGCTAATTGCCTATAATTTCCACCTGTTGTCTATTCCATTTGCACAACAGCATGTGAAATGTATTGTCAATCAGTGTTGCTTCCTAAGTGGACAGTTTGATTTCACAGAAGTGTGATTGACTTGGAGTTACATTGTGTTGTTTAAGTGTTCCCTTTATTTTTTTGAGCTTGGATCCCTTATTGATGTCACTTGTTAAATCCATTTCAATCAGTGTAAATTAACGGGCGGAGACAGGTTATTGTGTACGTTTGCCATTCAGAGGATGAATGGGCAAGACAAAATATTTAAGTGCCTTTCAACGGGGTTTGGTAGTAGGTGCCAGGCACACTGGTTTGCGTGTGTGAAGAACTGCAACACTGCTGGGTTTTTCACACTCAACAGTTTCCAGTGTGTATTAAGAATGGTCCACCACCCAAAGGACATCCAGCCAATTTGACACAACTGTGGGAAGCATTGGAGTCAATATGGGCCAGCATCCTTGTGGAACGCATTCAACACCTTGTAGAGTCCATGCCCTGACAATTTGAGGCTGTTCTGGGGACAAAAGGGCGGGTGCAACTCAATATTATGAAGATGTTCCTCATGTTTTGTACACTCAGTGTGTATACTGTATATATTTCTGTCTCTGACATTGCTCGTTCGGATATTTCTTCATTTCTACATTTTTCTGGATTATGTGTGTATTGTATTTGTATTGCTAGGTATTACTGCACTGTTGAAGCTAAAAATACACAAGCATTTAGCTGCACCTGGGATGACATCTGCAAATCTGTGTACGCGACCGATAACATTTGATTTGATTTGCAGTAAAGGAAAGACACAGACAGAATTAGGTCAACTCTCAAGCCATTGGTCATCTCTTACATTTTATTATGGTCATCCATATATCCTCAGCGAACTGCTTAAGGTGCGACATTAAGTGTCATGTGAATTAGCCACAGTAGGAGGTGATTTATATATAGAGAAGGATCCATTACGTTAACTTGTGGAATAGACACCGTCTGGAAGGCAGTTTCAACCAGTCAGCATTCAGGATTAGACCCACCCGTTGCGTAATATGTAATAATTAGACAGTATCCTTTCCGTTACATGTTCTTTGGGCTCGAATCCTAGATAGAAAACACGACCTCACCCTTACCTTTCAAGTGTCCCAAATGGCACCCCATTCCCTATGAAGTGTGCACTGCTTTTGACCAGGGCCCTTAGGGATATGGTCAAAAGTAGTGCACGATATAGGGAACAGGGTGCAATTTGGGACATAGGGAACAGGGTGCAATTTGGGACGTACACACCGTGTGACATCAGTTACAGAGGCCTCGTTGATTAAATGTTTGATTAATGTACTGTAAAGGATAGCTCAAGGTTTCTAGAAATAGTGTAAATGTCCCATTAGTCAGACTATGTGATCTGATGTCAATGTAAGTCCCATGTGTTAGTGGGGATGTAGACTACCCCCTGAAAGGCTACAGTTACAGTGTAGATGAACGTTGAGGATGTGATGAGCGTGTTTTAATAATAGAGACTAGTTTACTGGATGACTCATCCATCCAGGTTAATATCAGTGTCGGGCTTGGGGCCAAATGAGAATACTGTTGTGCTAACTAACAATACAATCTATCTGCAATATTAAAACTAACAGTACAATAAATCTGAATTATGTCGATCTGAGAAGGGTTTCTTACCGACAGGCCGGAGGCCATTCTTTCACTGTTGCATTCAAATCATTAAAATATTGATTGCTCTGGGCTTGTATTCATAAAGCCTCTCAGAGTACTGACCTAGGATCAGGTCCCACCTGTCAATGCCGCAACATGGTCACACATCTAAAAGGCAAAACTGATCCTATAGAGAAACACTCCAACTCAGTGACATACAGGCCCTAATCTGTATGTTACAGAGTATTCATTTCCAAGAGCACACAAGACATAGTAGGCTACAGTACTGAAATGCTGTGTTGATTTTTTCCCACTACTTTACACTTCATAAAGATCCTAATACAACAGGTTTTGATTAGTTCCCTTCATTGCCATGCAGAGTAGCAGCAGCAGCAGTTGGATAGTGTTGATACAGTTGGTACCACTCTACATGCTTTTCTTGGTGAGCGTACTAGGACCTGCCCTTTGCTCACAGGAAGCTTTGCCCTACTTTTGCCTTGCCAGGTCCAGTCAACCAGCACTGACCTACGGCTCTGTAGTTCGAAGCGGTCTGAAGTATACATGTCTAGTCTACAGATCCTGGAGGAAAACACTGGCCCACTCTGTAATCTGGCCCAATGGATGAGTGCAGACTGATCAGGAGTGAGGACAACAGAGACATCATCCAGGGTTGTTAAAGCAGGCAGTGGCAGACGTCACATGGTGTCTCTCCCACTAAATGTTTTACTGTGTCTGTGCCCAGTGGGATTCAACTGTTTCCATCCAGTTTGATGCATGATCATGATTTATACAAAGGATTATTGTTTTCTGACATAGCTATTTATTGATTTAGCTGGTACGGTAATCCACGCCAAACATCCAGCACATCATTCTGGTAAATTCATGTTTCACATAATCCTTAAAATATTTAGTCAGCTGAGCTTTTCCCGGAAAGATCAGCCCGGGGTGTGTTGACCTGTTCAAGGATGCAGCAATGGAGCCCTCTGTAATGTAGTAATGGAGTCCTACCAAAGACACGAAACCAACGGCTCCACCTAGTGCTTCTCCTTTACCAACATAAACATTTCATGTTTTACATTAGAGGAATGAATATGTTTAGCAGGTGTGGACTGGAGAGCAGGTTTTGTTAGATTTTTAAAAAAAACTATTTTTTACCCTTGCACATAAAATAAACATATTCTGTAGTTTTGTTACAGTATAAATATATTTATTTTCACTCTTGATCATACAGTGCAGTTATTTAAACCAGTCTGTTAATACACAGAATATGAAAGAGAGTCAAATTTACAACAGTTAGACATTATTTTACAAACATGCACAAGTGGTAAAACTACAGTAAAATAAGCAGCTTGTCTCTGGGGAGTTGGGTGATTGGGTTCAGGTTATTGGGTGTGGGTTATTGGTCGCAGCCAGTGTAGGGGCTGTGCATGGGGCAGGGGATAAGGTAGGGGCTGGAGTCAGTGGGGGCTAGGGCTGGGGATAAGGTAGGGGCTGGAGCCAATGCAATGGGCTAAAGTCAGTGGGGGCTGGGGATAAGGTAGGGGATGTGGCAGGGGCTGTGGCTTGGGTAGAGGCCGGAGTTGGGATGGAGTTAGTGCAGGGCCTGAGGCTGGTCAGGCGTGGGTGCTGTGGTCTTGAGGTGGTTAAGGGGAAGGGCCAGGGTCTGCAGTAAGGCCGTTTCCAGGCGCAGCTGCATGGCATCCAGTCGCTGGTCCATGTGTTCCATCAGCCTCCTCTCCATCTCGCCCAGACATCTCTCCAGGACCTGCTCCAGCCCTCTGCAGCATGCATGCTCCTGCCTGCAGAATAGGTTTTCAGAAGAATTAAAGTACCTCCCTTTGGTGCTGTCGCCCTCCCATGTTAACATTGCCCTTGAACATATCGCTATCCTCACAGGTTTCACTGGACCGGGAGTTTTCCCTGACAACAAGACCTTTACGGTCATACAGACACAAACATTTCCTGGAACATAAACAGACACACGACAATGCCGCCAGAACCATTACCAAACCCAGACAGACATGGTCAGCCCTAACATACCCCATCCACTTGACTCCTAACCACAACATCTGGACGCCATTCTACTCCAACCACACCATGTAAACGTTCAGAGGGAGTTTTACATTGTAGTTAGACCCACCACCAGTCATCATACTCACCGCGGGCCGTTGGATGTCTTTGAGGCATCCTCGATGCGGAGCTGCGTCACCTGCCCACACACACTTTGCAGCATAGGGAGCAAGTCTGGGCTGATGCATGGCCTCCGTCCTCCTGGCTGGCCGTTAAGAAAGGGTGACATCATGTCTGCCAGGCCGGTGTGAGTATCGCAGGCTGCACGAGACTGGGGCCATGGATCTGAGGAGGCAGAGTCAGACATCTCGTCTGGCTGGAGGCTAGTGTTGACTGAGGGGTGTTGAATGTCAGCTGGAGCTGAAGAGGGTCCGTTAGTTACTCTAGCAAGAGCAGAGAGAGCCCCACTGCTCACGAGGAGGGGCAGAAACCCACTCAGTGAGTCAGCTTTGTTCTGGAAAAAAAATACCAAAGAGCTCGATTTACCATACAATACAGCGATTGTCTTCGGTGTTCTCTGTTCACTAGTCTTGAGCTTCTCGCTATCTGACAGCCATCTTGGTGGGTAGAAGAATGAACAATACAATACAATACGAGCCAGTGTCTTCTGTGTCATTTCAGACTGCGTCATTTTCCACTGAGGCTTCTATTGACTGGTATTGGTGACTGTGGTGCATTGACGTCAGCGGAGAACCCACCTTCTGCTGAAACTGGACCATGTTCATGAGGCTCTGGGCCCCCGGTGAGAGGCTGGCGCCCATCTCCTCCACCATGGACTGCACACGGAGCATGTCGATGCTGGGCCCCAGGCTCAGAGAGCAGTCCACAGGTGTCAGTGTCTGTAGGCCCATCACGACCCGAGCCACAGCTACGCTCCCTCGCCCACCAAGAGACAGCAGCTGAGAAAACACAGAGGTTAGCCCAAGAAAGGGCACCACCCATAATAACCCTAACTAGACAGGTAAAGGGGATGAGTCAATGGATTTCATGTTCCCAGAGCCATTGCTATGTGCTAGTAGAGAATAAACAGGAACGGGACTGAAGTAGTAACAGAAACTACTGTTGATTTGAAAGCTGTGGTCGACATGCATACCTTCACCTCACATGATGCGGCGGGGGACTCCAATATTAAGTGTTTCCTGTAGAAGGGTCCTCTCTCTGCACTGAAAAGCAAAAATATATATATTTTTAATAAGGACGTACCACATTACACCCAAGTATCATACTGTATCCATTTTTCGCTTTAAAATGTATGCCAAACAAAAAAACATGAATTTCTAAGTTAAACCATACAACTCCATGCACAAGGAATGCTTTTAATAATTTACTCAGAAATGTTTATACAAAAACAACAACATTTACTGGACAAACTGTGCAGATGCAAAGTTTGGTAACAGAATTTCTGTCAAATCTGTCGTTTTTTTAGGTGACCACGCTTCCCAAAAGCGTAAATATCTGCTCTGGATTAAAGTTTAAAAAATGTATGCAGAAAGAATGGTGTGTCAGCTATGACATGACAGCTTAACTTAACATTTAAAAAAAAAAAAAAAAGTGGGTTATTGAACTACAGTATTGCAGTAATAGAACTTCATCATGGGTCCCTGATTTGTACTACACAGAAGTGCATAATTTTGGATATGAATGTCAGTCTCTTCATGGTGATGTATCATGTATAGGTACACAAAAAAGGTAGAAATAAGTAATACTCTCCTTTTCGTATTTGGTATTATTCTACACACGGGCTATTATTTACATATTCCCTACATATATACACACTGCCATTCAAAAGTTTGATGCCACTTAGAAATGTCCTTGTTTTTGAAAGGCAACATGTTTTGTCCTTTAAAATATCAAATTGATCAGAAATACAGTGTAGACATTGTTAATGTTGTGAATGACTATTGGAGCTGCAAACGACTGATTTATAATGGAATATCTACATAGGCCCATTATCAGCAACCATCACTCCTGTGTTCCTGTGTATATAATACACACACCTGTCAGGCTGTGTGTTGGGGTCTCTTTCCCCGCGACTGGTGCCACAGTAGTCCCCAGCCTGGGAGTAGACCTCAATTGTGCGGGCCTCGCTGGTCACCAGCAGGCTGGTGATGAGGGCAGGGCAGTGGGGTGCACAGCACAGGGTGATGACACACGGAGACCCCTGCTCAACCTGCTCCAGGAGCACTGGAACACACCTGAGGACAAACAAGAGAGTGATCAAAATGTCAAAGGGTAGCAGTATTTTTATTAAGAAAATCAAGGATTTTAATATCGGTGCTGTAACTATTCTAGAGAGTGGAAGTTAGTCTAGATTGCTAACTATGACCGTCTGGGGCTTCCTGGAACGTTTCAATGAGTTACGGCATGCATAAACCGTTTATGTGTGGTCATTTAAAGGTTGACGAGGTCACTGCGGTATGGGAATGTGTGGCAGTGGAGAAGATGATAAACAAGGTGTCTTACCCGTTTGGTGTGTCTCTGTCGATCTGACTGATGTCAGTGTTGATACTTGACTGTACTGGGAGAAGGATGTCAGAGAGTTGGCGCTCCTGTGATTTGCAAGCCCATGACGTGTGCCCGTTGACAGGTCCATCTTTGCTTGTACTCACGTCAATACTGGCCATGATGATGACCGCTTTCCCTAAACGTAATGCCTATCTAGCCAAATGGACTAGTAAAATACAAAACAGATTCCTCTTCTACAGCACAGTGACGTTATGAACAAATGCTGGGCAGAAACGGTTATTTCAGTCACACTGTTGGTTTGTCTATGCCAGTCGGTAACCGTGCAAAAATATCTCAAACAATCCTATCGACTCTCAAGGAAATGCTAGCTAACGTTAGCATGTTAGCTAGCATACAGGCGGCCCGTCCATTCTTGGGTCAATGGATGGAAACGTCAGTTAAAACGCTACAATTCATACCTTACATCAACTAATAGTTTTAGAAAGCATATCTGGCGACCAGACGACTAAATAGCTGGCAACTTCGATGAAAGCACGGCTCGTTTATGATGTTACACCACCAATGAAGCACTTCCGCGTTACGCTTTTTTTTCCCTTCTGTGGATCGGTTTCTACTAAATAGCACAGCCACAAACTGAAAATTAGCCTCAGGCCGATCGATCAAAAATCATAAAAACGAATTAATTTTTGGTCTTAATTTAAGATTAGGGCTAGACATAATGTTAGCCTTGTGGTTAAGTTTAGGCTTAAAATCAGATTTTAATAAGAGAAATTGTAGAAATAGGTCATACGACTTTGTGGCTGTGTTGACTAGCGACGACCCTGTGGATCTTCTACTGCTGTAGAACGCTTTTCTTTCTTCCTTCAAAATAAGAGTCCTAACCAGTAGACTGTATAAATGAATAATGATATTAGTAACCATCCAATTACATATATTATCATGCAATTATTAGCTAACTATTAATTAATGGTGACATTTCGTGGATGAAAAACAAAACAAATTCTATTAAAAACAACAAAAAAATATATGTACATTTTTTTTTTAAACAACATTTAAAAACAAATGAAAACAACTAGCCTTAAAAATGTTATTTCTTTTCCCTCTTTTGTTTTTTTTTAACATGCTGTTTTATTGAAAGACTGACTGGAGTAGTTTTGAGTGAATTTACCATAGATATTAAAACCAGGGCACAGATTTACACAGCACAACTGTATTTCACTCACTGTTTAAATCCAACCGCCAGGTGGCGACATTCACCATCCTGTATAATGGCAATAAAGAGAAAATGGAAACCGGTACATAAACCTACCAGTTAACCGCAGCCCAGTTCAAAATACCGAGGATTTTGAGAAAACAGCGGTGGCATTCGACGTGGGGATTTTAACCCTCTTCCGAAAGCAGTGCTGAGCCGAATAAGGTACCGAAATATGTAATTGATTCTCTAAATTATTGCATGATATTGCTCACTGAAGTATTAGAGGAACGTTAGTCACTATGACCATTCGTTTTGGTCTGCTGCGTCCCTCTCTGAAATAACACCTTGATGTTACCGCTATTTTACATTGTAAAATTGCCAGTCACATCGTTGTTGTAAATTGAACAATAGATTTTAGTTATTTTTATTTTATCGCAGCTGATATTTGGCCTGCTGTACAGTAGGAACAAAATGTGTTAAGGTATAAAACAGAAAGTTTTGTGTCGCAGCTGCAGTAAAATGTAGCTATGCGCGGAGTTTTTTATTTTTATTTTTTAAATCTCCTTAGTATTTATTTGCTTGCTACGTGTGACAATAACATGTTGCTGGAAACAATTGGTTGATACATTGTTGCACACATGTCGCACATCCTCCGCTGACAAAGATTTCTTCACATGTTGCAACGCCGAGAGTGTCGGCATTTCAAGAGTAGATAATTGCCTAATTTGAACGTTCAGAAACATATCTGCAAGCCCATAAAACATTTGTTAAAACATACATTTGCAGTCAACTCTAGTTTTTGGCAGTATGGTTTACTCCAAGGCTAGGGAATCTATTTTGATGGTGGTCCCAAAAATCCCTGCGATGGGGGGAGGGGCATGTACGTGGCAGTCTTTTCTCCCTGAATTATACTCACTGGTTTGAACCTCTCCACAATTGTAGGGTCCTTGCTGTCTGGGAGCCTTGGGACGTCCATACTCTCCATTGAATTTTAAATGTATTATATAACAATTACACTTTATTTTAGTGAACAGTAATAACAGACACAGATGCATCACCTCTGCATGTCCTCACCAGTTTTCTTAATCTAATAGCTCTTTGTAGTCTTGTTGGGTCACATCTCACACATTCCTGACCTTTTGATGAAAGAACTACTTTCCAATTACCTAGATAGGGTTGGGTGATAGGTCATCTGCCCTGGGCCTCTGTTCACCTGTTGCACATCTGTTTCAAGGGTACCTACCTATCCAAAATCAAATCCAGACCATCATAAAAGGAAATGAAGCTCATTGGCCTATTTATTTACAGCACCTACTGCCAGCCGTTTGTGTGAACTTGTGTACTCTCCCGGGTATTTGATTGCCCGTCGTAAATACTCGCGCGACCCAAAAGGGAAATCAAGCCTTTCCCTTCCACCTCGGCCTCCGCCCCCTCTGCTCCTTGCTCTCCTTGGGATGCAGCTGCTGCTCTCACTGTCCGGCTTGTACTCTGTCATCCTAAAGCCTCAAATGCCCTCTGGTCAAACGGAGTACTTACCTGTTAGCTAGATATGTAGTTAAAACATGTTTTTTTATAGACAAAGGAATTTAAAATCCCTGCTTTGAGTCTATTAAGTTTATTTTTTATATATTTTTTTTAGCAGCAGCATGGCTGACACAGTAGTAGTTGTGTAAAGAACGAAGGCGCAGTGAAAAGGGTCATGCAGGGTGCGTGAGCTGGCAGTGGCTGTATATTCACTTGGTGGGTTCTGAAGGCAAGTCTGGCAAAGCCGTATCCCCAGCGTGGTTAACACATCTTTACAAGCTTCCGCTCAGCCACTTAGCATGCCGAGACTCGCAAAAGTATTTTAATTGGTGCTGTTAGTTTCATACAAATATGTATTTCTGAAGATTCCTGTCATGAGATCATCAGTGGATAGTGTGTCCAAGTGCCCTTACATCTCACAGGTATTAATATGATATGTAACGGGCTAACAACTCATCTACCTCGTTTTACAGACCCCTGTGCGGCAGTGTAAAGATGGAGTTGAGGGGAGTCTGTTGTGTGTTGTTGACCTGTCTATTCTACACATCCTCTGCTGACAAAGATTTCTTCACTTCCATCGGTAGGTTAAATGTCCTCTCCTTTCATGAACATCTCTCTGTTGATCCCTTTATTCAGTAGTTTCATCGCTTCCAGCCTGTCTTGGTCACAAACATTGGCTTGAACGGCATTGCTCCTTATGAAAATCGTTGTTTATCACCGACATAAACATTACTAACATGTCAACATGTTCAACGCATAGAAGAACTAGTACAACTTTTGACCCCTGTGTTTCACTGTGTTCACTAGGTCAGATGACCGATCTGCTGTACACAGAGAAGGACCTGGTCACCTCTCTGAAGGATTACATCAGAGCTGAGGAGGACAAACTAGAGCAGGTCAAAAAGTGAGAGGAGAGCCCCGGTGCATAGGCAGTCTCTTTTATATCTCTCCATCTTTCTCCCACAGTCACAGGCTCTGGCAGGTTATAAAGTGAGAGGAGAGCCCTGGTGCATAGGCAGTCTCTTTTATATCTCTCCATCTTTCTCCCACAGTCACAGGCTCTGGCAGGTTATAAATTGAGAAGAGAGCCCCGGTGCATAGGCAGTCTCTTTTATATCTCTCCATCTTTCTCCCACAGGCTCTGGCAGGTTATAAAGTGAGAGGAGAGCCCCGGTGCATAGGCAGTCTCTTTTATATCTCTCCATCTTTCTCCCACAGTCACAGGCTCTGGCAGGTTATAAAGTGAGAGCCCCAATACCCAGATAGCTACTCTCTTTCTTGGTCACGTTGCTCTCTCCCACAAGGCACCATGCTATAAAGACTGTCAAAGAGAGGAATGTACATCACAGGAGGTTGGTGGCACCTTAATTGGGGAGGATGGGCTCGTGGTAATGGCTGGAGCGGAATCAGTGGAATGGTATCAAATACATCAAACACATGGTTTCCAGGTGTTTGATGCCGTTCCATTTGCTCCATCCCGGCCATTACCCTGAGCTGTCCTCCCCTCACCAGCCTCCTGTGGTGTACATATCCTGCTTCACAACACTACCTGTATCTGTAACATGTCTTTAGAGGGTGTCATATTGCCATGTCTCTAGCTTACAATGGGCCTGGCTAACCAGAGACCTAGTTTCTCTGGCTATGAAGATGGCACAATAAACCAACAGGGTGTGTCAAGTGCAGGACATGATATAACTGTTTTTTCTTTTGCCTTCCGGGGGGGGGGGGGGGGGGGGGGGGTGTACATGAGTTCATATATGAAGTTGCATGTCATATGTAAACGTGCATATGAAAATGATTCACCGTTTGCTTCTGAGTCACTTGTTTTTTTCTTTCTTTATTAGTCACATGATTCACAGGGTACAGTGAAATTCTTAACTTTCAACAGTGCAGGTCAAGAGGAGTAGCCTATATTGAATGCCTTTTCTCTCCGTGGTGTGTCCAGGTGGGCTGAGAAGCTGGATGTGTTGTCGGCCACAGCCACTCAGGACCCAGAAGGCTTCCTGGGCCACCCGGTCAACGCCTTCAAGCTGATGAAGAGGCTCAACACAGAGTGGGGAGAGCTGGAGAGCCTGGTTCTCAAGGACATGTCTGATGGTCAGGGCTACTCACACGCCTCTATTCTAATGACTATAAATGCTACGTTACCACATACAGATTCAATTATTGCTAAGTGCTAATTTGACAACTTAATAAAATAAAAACAATATAATCAGTCATGTTGCATTTTAAGCAATCACTGAAGTGATGTAACAGGGTCTGTTTTCTACAGAGATGAGTGAAATAACAGAGGCTCACATAGATGACGGCCTCCAATCACTTACCACATTCCTCGTTTTGCGAAGTTCACCGTATTGTACATTGCTCTCCAATGTTTATTGTTTTGTATGTATGTTCATTAGCAGAGTACACACAATCCCATTTTTAGCTTCAGAGTAGATTGTGCTGATTTATTGGCACATATAACCATGTAGTGCGCCGTAGTTTTACAAACTCAGTGGCTAGTGCTAAAACAATGACGTCATACCATTTGTTCTCCTAGCATCTATACCACCCTGTGTGAAGATGGTAGAATTAAGGTTCCTAACCATCTTTCCTTCCCATACTCCAGGGTTCATCTCTAACCTGACCATCCAGAGACAGTACTTCCCCAATGATGACGACCAGACGGGGGCAGCCAAGGCCCTGATGAGGCTTCAGGACACCTACCGGCTGGACACGCACACCATATCCTCAGGAGAGCTTCCTGGTGAGTGGGGCTGGGACGTAGAGGCTAGGGGCTTAGGGCATCTACTGGCTAGACACGCTCACCATCTCCACGGGGGAACTGCCTAGTGAGGGCCAGGCAGGGAGAGGCTGGCTAGGGGCTTAGGGCATGCGGTGGGAGCTTCATACCAGGACTGGGTTAGCAGAGGACGTGTTGCCGGCAGAGGTTCTGTTAGAGCTTCAGTGATGGCTGCTCCTACTGTTAGAGGGGGAAATCGTGCACCGTGCTCACCACATGCAGTGGAGCACCCCATTTAGTCCACATGGATGCTTGAAATGCCATATAAGTGAACTGCATGCACATGCTGCTGAGATGGAGATGTGTGTGTCACTCTGCACATGTTAACATCTACACACAGGAACCAATAAGGATGTCGCTATGAGCCCTATGACAGCGGAGGACTGCTTTGAGCTGGGGAAGATCGCCTACTCTGATGCCGACTACTACCACACAGAGCTGTGGATGGAGCAGGCCCTGAAACAGCTGGACAGGGGAGAGGAGTCCACCGTGGACATGGTGACCATCCTGGACTACCTCAGCTACTCCATCTACCAGCAGGGGGAGCTAGAGAGAGCATTGGACTACACCAAGAGACTACTCAAATTGGGTGAGTGGAGACTGTTGTAGTACTTGTACATTATGTAAGGCCAAGGGCCTGTCTGAATACTTCTGAAATTGATACGTTGTCTGAATCTATAACTGAAAGCGGGGTTACCTCCCTTTGGCTTTCACCAGTCCCACCTAGTCAGATTACTGAAATACATTTTTAAGTACTGTCACCCAAGTATGTGTACGATATTTGTTTTTCATGTCTTGATTGTACTGCACAGGTCAATACTGAGTAGACTCATCTTCTGTCCTAACCGAGTCTGTTGTGTTTCTCAGACTCTGCCCACCAGCGAGCCAACGGCAACCTGAAATACTTTGAGTACCAGCTGGCCAAGCAGAACAAGGTGGAGGCGGAGGAGGGCCAGAAGGAGAAGGAGAAGAGAGAGAGGGAGAAGAGAGAGGCATCTGACAAGAAGGGCAGACCTGCAGACTACCTGCCTGAGAGGAGGAAATATGAACAGCTGTGTCGCGGCGAAGGCATCAAGATGGTGAGAGCCACTAACTGTACCACAGGAGGTTGGCGGAACCTTAATTGGGGAGGACCGTCGCATGATAATGGCTGGAACGGAATTAGTGGAATGGTATCAAATCCATCAAACGCTTGGTTTCCATGTGTTTGATGCCATTCCGTTTGCTTTGTTCCAGCCATTATTATGAGCTGTCTTCTGCTCAGCAGCCTCCACTGAACTGTACTAACCAGTGGCTGGTGGCACTTTTAAATCGGAGGACAGACTCGTAGTACTGGCTGGAATGGAATACATTGAAAGGTATCAAACGCATGGTTTCCATTTGTTTGATTCCATTCAATCCTTTCCAGCCATTACTATGAACTGTCCTCCCCTCACCAGCCTCCACTGGCTAACACACACACTCTGCATGCACAGCTTCTAATGGCTATGTATTTTAAGTCCTAGTCCTCTTGAAATACTTTATTTGAATACATTTAAGCACTGTAAATTGACCTCCACTAAGCCCAAAAATATGTTATTTTAGAGTGTGTGGGGGGAGTTCGGGTGGCCCTCTGTGATCATGTATGATCTGTATCCCTCTCTTCCATCTTTCAGACTCCTCGTCGCCAGAGTCGTATGTTCTGTCGTTACTCTGACAACAACCACCACCCCCTGTACGTGCTGGGTCCCGTCAAGCAGGAGGACGAGTGGGACCGCCCACGCATCATCCGTTACCACGACATCCTCTCCAATAGCGAGATCGAGAAGGTTAAAGAGCTGGCCAAACCCAGGGTGAGTTCAAAGTTCAACCTCCGGGGGAAGACGGGGTCTGGCGTGTGGTTTTCCAGAATTATAATTAATTATAATAAGGATCATTTTGGGGGGAAATGATGCAACTCTAGGTGTGGTAGACATTAGAATGTGTCTAAGATGCATGCTGCCATAAGAAGACTGGGGATGCCCACCCTGCATGAGGACCTGACTGTGTTCCTGTGTGTGTATTTGTTTGTTACAAACTAGCTGGATAAGAGCAACATCCCATTTGTTTGGCACATACAGTAGTATTTGATAGCTCCGTTAGATCTAGAGGTGAGTTTTGACTCGGCAATGAACATCACCTCTAATGGTCATAACTGAATCGAGTGGTCATAACTGAATCGAGTGGTCATAACTGAATCGAGTGGTCATAACTGAATTATAGCTTCATATCAACACATAATTCAGACTTTTGCATAAATCGTGTATTAATGTAAATGATAGAGATCCATAACTCAAGCTAGAGTTCAGCTCTTGGAGAGGGTAAGGGGGCCCAGCAGGGACACACAGCACAGACTTAATGTAGCCTCGTAGTGTATGTGGGTCCAGCAGCCAGTCAGTGTGTAACAGGGATTGTCCCTGTAACCCATGTCCTCTCTGCCGGTTGGCTGTTGGCTCCACAGCTGCGCCGGGCCACCATCTCCAACCCCATTACTGGTGTGCTGGAGACCGCCCACTATCGCATCAGCAAGAGGTAAGTCCAGCAGGCAGGGATGGGCACAGCGCTGTACCCCATACCCCTCCGCACCCTGCATCCTCTCCTTCTGCTTGGGCAGGAACCGTGGCAAGAGCACAACAGCTAATCGGGAACTCTGCGATTTAAGCGTAGAGGGATTATAACGGATTGTAAATGGACCGTTTGTATGTTTGGGGAAATATTGCTGGAACAAGTAACATTCTTGTGAGATGCTAGACACTTTGGGTATATTGGAAGCTAGGTTGATTTTGAAGGTATAATTCAGTCCCTCTGGGCCCGTGCTCTTGCCAAGATGTCCCGCTACTGCTTTGATCATAACAAGAGGGAGGAACAGGAGTCCAGTACCTGCTTGTTATGACTCCCTTAACAGTAGTCGGGGTGCGACCAGGCCAGTTTAATATCTTCTACCTTTGGTAATGTCTCATTTAAGTTTTGGCTGTGACCATTACAAGTTGCAAGTCGTGTGCTGCAATGGTTTTAGACCTGATGGTCCGCATGCCCTGGCCTAGCGTCAGTCTGTCTCTCATACAGTTGCTTGATCATTCAGTGATGTCTCTATCTCTCTGTCCTCTTCACTGTGATCTGTGACTGTAATGTGAACCGTCTGGGATACTAGCTAAGGCGTGCCACCGTGCATGACCCCCAAACTGGGAAACTCACTACAGCCCATTAGTCTCCAAGAGGTAAGGGGTCAAAGGTGACAGAGAGGGGCCTGCATGAGGCCCTGTCTGCCCTGCTCATCCCTACCTCTCACCCCCTTTTGTAGAACTTTACTTACGGATACACCTACCTCTCCACCTCTCTCCTCCTACTGCAATGACATCACTTCCTCTCCTCTCCAACCCATCAGATGATTGACATTATCGACATGACAACCCAATCCATGCAGTGGCAAGCACAGTTTTTCCTGCTCTTTTTCTTTGAAAACAGGAGTTTTTCTGTTATCTTGGTGCAGGCTCTGGTGTATCTTACAGAATCACGTTTCAGTGTATGGGTAGAATCTCCTCTTGTAGAAAGGGGTCTGCCTGCCTATTTGTTCCCTTCAAGCCTGTTTAATGTGGCGTGGCTATAGAGCGTCCCCTTGTGGAAATAGATTAACTGCAGTTGATGAGCAAACGGAAACATGGTGATCTTCCTCTGTTCCTCTGACCCCAGATTTCAGCTTCATTACACCAATTAACCTAAATTAGCCACATTTATTCAGCATTTAGCTCATAAAACCTGCTCAATGTGTTTATGAATTATCTTAGGGGCATTTATTTATCAGGGTTCTCGGTTAGGCTCTAGATTTTTCTTCTTGTTAGATGAATGGTTTAATGAAGCACTCCGATACAGAACATGTTTTTGTAACCATACAGCTTATATAGCAGCTGATGGAGTATTTATATCTAAGGATGTGAGCCAGCATTCTGTCCGGACTCTAATGACAGCACTTCCAACCCTGTCTTCCAGTGAAGATACTCGCACATATATACTTCAGAATGAATAGATTGAGGCCATTTTTAAGTCATTTCCTATTCATCTTTATAACATGCACAGGCTACGCTAATTGAACAAAGGACACACACATTCATGTTAAATGAGGGCGTGTAAACAGCGCCTGAGACGTGGGCCTGTCTGACTCGACTTGTTTTGAAGTGAGGCTTGGCCCTTACCCAATGAAAGGATGGGATCTTGGTCTCCCCAGTCAACTCTGCTCCCTGCTGGACTCTTACCAGCATCTTCTGTTACTCCCATAGCTTTTCAATCTATATTTATACATTTCAAACGGCAAGGTCTGTAACAGAGGGACAGAAGGGGCCTGGGGTCTGTTTGTTTAAATTAATAACCCTAACTCCGAAATGGTCACTCTTCCTCATAAATGCCCCAACTTCCTTGGTGAGAAACAGTCCGTTTTTAATGTTTTTGCTCTGAGACTGGATAAATATGGAGTTCCCTTTCACCTGTTTCAACCAGCCTGTTTCCTTCTACAGACGTAGAATCTTAATTTGAGCCAGTTTGCTACAGCAAGAAAACAATTCTGCAGCAACAGGAAATGTGAATTATTATGTGGATCATAATTGTAGGGGTCGAGAATTGTAGGGGTCAAGTCTTCCGACGCATTTTTAAACCTCAAATGCACTACAAGTTTTACATTTCCTACATTGCAGGAAATTTCTCCTGCAACAGGGTGATCAAATTAAGATCCTACATCTGTATACCCCTTCTAACCTACAGTACTACCACATGCTGTCCATGCTGCTATCTTAACTGTTAACTGTGGACACACTAATCTAGAATAACATTATTCAGCTGCCTGGCTGCAATTTTAATGCTAAATAAAGATGTATTTTACGACTCAAACTGTCCGTCTCTCATCACAGTGCATGGCTAACCGCCTACGAAGATCCAGTAGTGGACAAGATAAACCAGCGCATTGAGGACATCACCGGCTTGAATGTCAAGACTGCAGAGGAGCTACAGGTAACACAACCGAACATCAGTGAGGCTGAGGGACTTTAGTAGGACTGGAGCACTGGCAGGAGGGGATACCCTGGCAGTACATCTAGTTTAGCAACTAATGATGTGTATATACACTGGCGGGTAGGAGGAGCGTAGGGCCAGTAACCGTAAGGTTGCTGGATCGAATCCCCAAGCTGACGAGGTACAAATCTGTCGTCCTACCCTTGAGCAAGGCAGTTAACCCACTGTTCACCGGGCGCTGAAAACGTGGATGTCGGTTTAAGGCAGCCCCCTGCACCTCTCTGATTCAGAAGGGTTGGGTTAAATATAAACATTTCAGTTGAATGCATTCAATTGTACAACTGACTAGGTATCACCCTTTCCCTTTATACAGTATGCCTATTATAGCAACTATAAAAACTCAGTGCAAGCAATGAATGCAAAATGAATCCATTTTACTGCTGTTTTCTACTTAGGAAGAGCCTACCAAAGGACGATGAGTGTCTCTAATGACAACACAGCATCTGTCACTGAGTTTGTCCTCTGTTCATCTGTCCTCAGGTGGCAAATTACGGCGTGGGCGGGCAATACGAGCCCCACTTTGACTTTGGACGGGTAAACAAGGCTTCTCTTTCTATTCTGGTCAGGGAATTATGACCTTTATGCTGTATGACTGAGAGCCAGTGGGTGACTGTTGTTGGCTGGCACACGTGCATCAACTGTTGCTAGTGGGTTCATATGTGGATGGGAGTTTTTCCTTGACTTCACTGTTAGTGTTATTGAACCTTTGTTTGTTCCATGTCTTTGTAGAAAGATGAACCGGATGCATTTAAGGAGCTGGGCACCGGGAACCGCATCGCCACCTGGCTCATTTACGTTAGTATTAACCTTTCTGATCTCCCCATCCCGGATCCGGGATCGTGAATACAGACTCAAGCTCATTACCATAACGCAACGTTAACTATTCATGAAAATCGCAAATGAAATGAAATAAATATGCTAGCTCTCAAGCTTAGCCTTTTGTTAACAACACTGTCATCTCAGATTTTCAAAATATGCTTCTCAACCATTGCAAAACAAGCATTTGTGTAACAGTATTGATGGCTAACGTAGCATTTAGCATTAGCATTCAGCTGGCAACATTTACACAAAAAAACAGAAAAGCATTCAAATAAAATAATTTACCTTTGAAGAACTTCAGATGTTTTCAATGAGGAGACTCTCAGATAGCAAATGTTCAGTTTTTCCTGAAAGATTATTTGTTTAGGACAAATCGCTCCGTTTTCTGCGTCACGTTTAGCTATGAAAAAACCCCTGTATCCAGGATTGTGTAAATCTATCAGCAAGCTCATTAGCATAACACAACGTTAACTATTCATGAAAATCGCAAATGAAATGAAATAAATATGCCATCTCTCAAGCTTAGCCTTTTGTAAACAACACTGTCATCTCAGATTTTCAAAATATGCTTCTCAACCATAGGAAAACAATCATTTGTGTAAAAGTAGCTAGCTAGTGTAGCATTTAGCGTTAGCATTTAGCGTTAGCATTTAGCGTTAGCATCCAGCACGCAACATTTCAACAAAAACATAAAAGCCTTCAAATAAAATAATTTACCTTTGAAGAACTTCAGATGTTTTCAATGAGGAGACTCTCAGTTAGATAGCAGATGCTCAGTTTTTCCAAAAAGATTCTTTGTGTATTAGAAATAGCTCCGTTTTGTACATCACATTTGGCTACCAAAAAAAAATAATAATTCAGTCCTCAAAACGCGAACTTTTTTCCAAATTAACTCCACAATATCGACTGAAAACATGGCAAACGTTGTTTAGAATCAATCCTCAAGGTGTTTTTCACATATCTCTTCGATGATATATCGTTCGTGGAAGTGTGCTTTCTCTCCTGAATCCCAGGAGAAAATGCCCGCACCTGAAGATTACGCACAAATTTAGACAAAGGACACCGGGCGGACCCCTGGAAAATGTAGTCTCTTATGGCCAATCTTCCAATGATATGCCTACAAATACGTCACAATGCTGCCGACATCTTGGGGAAACGGCAGAAGGTCTAAGCTTATTCCTGTCGCATTCACAGCCATATAAGGAGACATTAGAAAACAGAGCTTCAGAAATTCTGCTCATTTCCTGTTTGACGTATCATCTTGGTTTCGCCTGTAGAATGAGTTCTGGGGCACTTACAGACAAAATCTTTGCAGATTCTGAAACTTCGGAGTGTTTTCTTTCCAAAACTGTCAAGAATATGCATAGTCGAGCGTCTTTTCGTGACAAAATACCGCGCTTAAAACGGGAACGTTTTTTATCCAAAAATGAAATAGCGCCCCTAGAGATGCAACTTAAGCAATTCACTATTTCAGCTCTACTTCATAGATTTGGATACAATTTTGGGTCTTCTGTTTTACCCATGTGTGAATCTAATTTCAAAGGTTTCATTTAAAAAGAAATGGGTTTCAATTAGTTTTTTTTTTTAAAGCTCTCGTATTAAAGTGGTGTGATGCGATGGCTTGACGAGGCTCTCTGTTGCAGATGAGTGACGTACCTTCAGGAGGAGCCACTGTCTTTACTGATGTGGGAGCTGCAGTGTGGCCCAAAAAGGTGAAACACACAGCTGTGGTGTTCACTTTTAAGTGAGTGATGGGGTTTATTTATTTGACATGTTGATGCTAAATAAAGAGCTTTGTGTATGTGTAAACTGTTCTTTTCAGGGAAGTGCAGTGTTCTGGTATAACCTGTTTGCCAGTGGAGAGGGTGACTACAGCACACGGCACGCAGCCTGCCCTGTCCTAGTGGGCAACAAGTGGGGTGAGCTGACCTGTCTCTCATTACATCCTATTTCCTACACCCTGAGAACTTCAGGTCTGCCCCGAGGGCAGTGATACGGTTGTGTCAAGTCCGCTAACGGTTTGCTGCAGCAGTTAAGTGGGTCCTTGTTTGTCACGTCCTCCTGACTTGGTTTCCTCTTCCTTCTCCAGTGTCTAACAAGTGGATGCACGAGCGAGGCCAGGAGTTCAGAAGACGTTGCACTCTGAACGAATCAGAATGATCCAACGGAATACACTTTTCTCCTCTCATCCCTCTTCCTGGACCCTCCTGACTCTCGGCTCTGTGGGCTGTGAAGTACCCTCTGACCTCTCGTCCTCCTCTCCAAAACTCAGTGTTCACTGAGGCTCTGGCTGCTCATGCGATGTCACATCTATTTGTAGTTGAAGTGTGTGTGTGAGTGGTTCACCAGTGGGTCCGAAGCGCTTCGCTCCCAGTCTGTGCCTTCCGTCATGGGTTTTGCACACTCCGACTGCACAGCTGTCTTAACCTGAGGAACTTTTTTTATTTCATTCTCACCCTTAACAGGGACTTTGATACAAGATATTAAGTTAATTAGAGCAAGCAACACAGCTGCTTATCCCGTTCAACTTCCTACACATTACATGTTTTGGTGTGCCCTACTCTTTTCCTCTACCTGAAACACTCATTTTAACCATCACGCCAATCCCTTCCTCCACTCCTTTTACCCACCACTCCAATCCCTTCCTCCACTCCTTTTAACCATCATGCCAATCCCTTCCTCCACTCCTTTTACCCACCACTCCAATCCCTTCCTCCACTCCTTTTACCCACCACTCCAATCCCTTCCTCCACTCCTTTTACCCACCACTCCAATCCCTTCCTCCACTCCTTTTACCCACCACTCCAATCCCTTCCTCCACTCCTTTTACCCACCACTCCAATCCCCTTCTCTACTCCTTTTACCCACCACTCCAATCCCCTTCTCTACTCCTTTTACCCACCACTCCAATCCCCTTCTCTACTCCTTTTACCCACCACTCCAATCCCTTCCTCTACTCCTTTTACCCACCACTCCAATCCCTTCCTCTACTCCTTTTAACCACCACTCCAATCCCTTCCTCCACTCCTTTTAACCACCACTCCAATCCCTTCCTCCACTCCTTTTAACCACCACGCCAATCCCTTCCTCCACTCCTTTTACCCACCACTCCAATCCCCTTCTCTACTCCTTTTACCCACCACTCCAATCCCTTCCTCTACTCCTTTTACCCACCACTCCAATCCCTTCCTCTACTCCTTTTAACCACCACTCCAATCCCTTCCTCCACTCCTTTTAACCACCACTCCAATCCCTTCCTCCACTCCTTTTAACCACCACGCCAATCCCTTCCTCCACTCCTTTTAACCACCACGCCAATCCCTTCCTCCACTCCTTTTAACCACCACGCCAATCCCTTCCTCCACTCCTTTTAACCATCACGCCAATCCCTTCCTCCACTCCTTTTAACCATCACGCCAATCCCTTCCTCCACTCCTTTTAACCATCACGCCAATCCCTTCCTCCACTCCTTTTAACCATCACGCCAATCCCTTCCTCCACTCCTTTTAACCATCACGCCAATCCCTTCCTCCACTCCTTTTAACCATCACGCCAATCCCTTCCTCCACTCCTTTTAACCATCACTCCAATCCCTTCCTCCACTCCTTTTAACCATCACGCCAATCCCTTCCTCCACTCCTTTTAAACATCACTCCAATACCCACCCCCCACTGCTTCCCAGCACACATTTGACCGAGACCAGTTATAAATGCACTGTCACTGTCCCCCTCTCCCTCCTCAACAGGTCATAATCAGATGACCCCACATCATATCAGACCTTCAACTTCAACTTCAATGGGGGACATCCCAATGATCCTGTAATCAGGGGTTGATGTTGACCAGAGCCACAAAATGGATGTTCTAACGGGTGTTGGGTTGGACTGGGGCTAGATAGAGGGCTCGTGGGAAGGATGGAGGTTTAGTTGGTTGCACTATGACAATCAGGGTTAGTTATTAGGACGATACTATGTGCAGGCCAGGGTTCTAAATTATGACCGTTGTAGTTGTTTATGCGCCTTAAAATGTGGCAGTACTACCTGAGGTATTCGATAGGAAAGCATCAATGTGAAGGCAAAGACTTGTTCAATGTTACCATCAAAAGTACAGTATGCACCGGGTCTGGGCTATTATCACACTTGGGGCAATTTTCAGGACAGTGACTATCTAATACTGTTTGATCCCTATTGCAGAAGGCAATGTTTGCATTCATGGTAAATGCTGCATATATCCACTCAATTGTAAATGACCTTTCAATATCGCTGCCCCACATCTCCTCTATACCATTGCCATGTCTGCCATGGGGCAAGAGCCCCGAGGTCATTCACTCCAGGGCAAACATTACTGCTGCACAGAAACTGTGTCTGAGTCCCTCTGTTCCTCCCGTCTCTCCAACTCCTCGTTCTGCCTTGGTGAAATACAGCAGTCTAAGTGCTGACTCATCCGTTTTGTTACAGAAGCAAAGCTCCTACCTAATCATTCATTGGTTTGATAATCAAAGGATTTCATCTCTGAATGAAAGATGGTGCTAAGAATCATTAGGATTATTAATCCCATGCATCACTCCACAGTTTAAGCCTTTGCTGACCCTGGGAAATCTGTTTAGAGAATGTGGCTATATACACTCCAAAGCAGAAGAGGCTGGTGGGAGACGATAGGACGGCTCGTTACAATGTCTGGAATGGAAACAACGTGAGCCCATCCTCCTATATCCTTCCACCAGCCTCCTCTGCTCCAAGGTGCAGTCCTTATTTTATTTGAAATGTAATAATGGGATGTGTGGCCAGATGTTGTACATGTGAGATTCATGTTTTCTAAATAAATAAGTGTTCACTGAAGACTACAGTGTAAGTGTGACATTTGTCCAGACCAGACTCGATTGACTGGAACTGCAGAAGTATTCCTATATTACCTCTGGTACAATATTAATACCAACCAAACCCTGAAGCAGTTCTGAAGAAAAAAAATATGGTATCTATTTTAATCTCTCCATGATTTGATACAAAGGGCAATTTGTTAACTGGATTACAGAAAAAGAGTCAAGATGACTTTGAAGTGCAGAAAGGTGGTGCTGGCCACAGCCCTTCACTGTAATCGAAGGCTCTGTGGTAGTTGGCAGCTCAAGGCAGGGGCATCTTGTAGTCTGCAGGGTGGTTTCCCTCCCGGAGCTTTCCGAAGCAGCCACGTATCAGATCTACTGCAGTGTTGACCGTGGAGCTGATCTCTTCCTCTGTCTTGCCTCTCTTTGGGTTCACCTCCACCATGTCCACTGCAGACAGCATCCCTGTGGAGACAAAACGCAGCTCAACACACACCTGACTGACCACCTGACTACATTGGAGCAGCCTCTACTGTGTGTGTGTGAGAGATCGCTCACCTGTCTGACAGATGTGCTCTGTGATGTAGACTCCCTCTCTGTAGGTCAGCCCTCCCACTACTGGTGTTCCTGTGGCCGGGGAGATGGATGGGTCCAGGGCATCGATGTCATAGCTCAGGTGGATGGGCTTCTTCACCCTGTTAAATCAATTCATTCAAATCAGTGTTTTGCCATCAGAACAATATTCACATTGATTTATCAGTGTCCGATGTAGTCTACCATTTAATAGCAAGGAATTAAAACAAAATTGTTGCGGTTATACTTTGAGAAGATGTAGTCACATGTCTCCTCCATCACTTTGGATATTCCAAGGCGATCCACCTCTGTCATGGAGTAACCTTTGACACCCAGCAACGTCAGGATATGGCTACAAATGGAAGAGTTTTTCATTCTTCAGTAAACAAATGGGTGAAGTGAAAGGTTATATAATACGATGTATGAGTCAGAATGACAGGCGAAAACTTACTGCTCTTCTGGATCCACGTCTCTCAAGCCAATGTAGACTATGTCTTTGGCTGATACACATGGCTTTATCCAGGAGAAGTTGGGCAGAACTGGAATCTAATCAATCAAAGAAAAGGAGACAAGTCCGCATCTAGAACTGTAGCTCACACCCATGTAGAATTTTGGGGCAGGTAGCCTAGTGGTTAGAGTGTTGGGCCAGTAACCGAAAAGGTTGCTGGATCGAATCCCCGAACTGACAAGGTAAAAATGTGTCATTCTGCCCCTGAACAAGACAGTTAACCCACCTGTTCCCCGGTAGGCCGTTATTGTTAAGAATTTGTTCTTAACTGACTTGCCTAGTTAAATTAAAAAGATATATACTGTCACCACCTAAAATGTAAACAACTGATATGACTAATCTCTATCAACATTTTTCATTTTATAATCAGTTCCTAAAAAATGTATGATGATCAAGGACGAGCACAGGAAGAGGAAGTCTTCCAGTAAATGCTCAAAAATAACTGACATTACATAACTGTGTAAATACTGGTATTGCGAATACCAAGGTGTGGCTGATCTAACATGTTCAACTCTGTTGCAGGGCAAAACAACCACATGTTTTATGGTACACTATTTGAAATATTAAAACTTGGGGATGCCTTTGGGGGGAATAGGAGGAGAGAGAGAAGGATAGAGAGAGATCACCTTGGAGTGCAGCTCGTGGATGAGGTAGGACATGGGCTGTCCGTGGATATTGCCTGTAGGGGAGGTCAGGGGTGTGTTGATGTCTGCATGGGCGTCCACCCATACCACACAGAGGTCCTTCTTAGCTGCTGCATGCCCCTGGATCGAGCCTATCGCCAAACTGGACACAATCATGAGTGAATTCCATATCATATAGTCAGGAAAAACACCCTGCCCACAATCCTGTGAATTTTGGCTGGTTGTTGACACTGGGCTCTTGCTCTAATATGAGTGGATATGACACACACACCTGTGGTCTCCTCCCAGCATCACACAGGTGTGTCCGTCATTCTTCACGGCGTGGACGGCAGCAGACAGACGTTGGTTGGCGCTGCCCACCGCTCTGGGTCTCTTCACATTGCCTATGGGCTCATCGTTGGCCACCTCCTCAAACGTCACGTTGCCATAGTCTTTGACTGCACAGCCTGCAGAGGATGAGATTGGGCAACACAACAGTCACCGAAGGAAATGTATTAGTCAATGCACTTACAGTAATCTAGTGTCAAAATGAATCAAGGAGCTCTCAATGCATCATTTTGAAAAGAAAAGCCACACACTCTCATTAATAAGGTATCAATGGATCACCATAGTAATTACAATGTACCATTCATGTACATCATATCAAATTCATTCCATGGGAGGGCCTAGTGTCTGCCGGTTTGGTTTTTCCTTACAACTAAGACCTATGCAACCAGATGAGGGGAGGTCCTTACTAATTTAGTGACCTTAATTCATCAATTAGGTACAAGCAAAGAGCGAAACACCCGCAGCCACTCGGCCCTCAGTAGAATGAGTTTGACATGTGATGTACATGTTATAACATAGTCCCCTCAAACTCAACTCTGGACCTCGAAGCCAGTTCCACTGCATTTTCATTGTTCCCCTCTAATCAGGGACTGAGTTAGACCTGGAACACCAGGAGTGTGCAATTAATTAGCAGGTAGAAAAGAAAACCAGCAGGCTCTGGACCGCGTAGGGCAGGCCTGTGCAATTCCAGGCCCCGGGGGCCTGATTGGTGTCACATTTTCCCCCCATCCCTAGCAAACACAGCCGATTAAAAATAATTGCATTCTAAACTGAAGATCATGATTAGTTGATTATTGTAGTCAGGTGTGTTAGCTGGGACTGGGGCACAAGTGTTACCTCAATCAGGCCCCCGAGCACTGGGGTTGCCCAGGCCTGTCAGAGTTGAATACCCCTGACCTAATCCTTGCCTCTAAGCTTATTTGCAATGTAAAACAACTCCTCCATTTTGCCTAGATGCAAAATGTTGAATCCTCCCCATTTTGCCAATGCAAATGAGCTCTCTCAAAGTTTAAATAAATTACTTATTTTACTGTGTTTGTTACTATGTTACTGGTTGAGATGTCTGTCTGATATTCTCTCTGTGGTGCACACAGGCAGGCTAAGCATTGACAGAGCACTTGTCCCCCCCGCCCTCAACTGTTGCTGGTGGGTGAGTGAGTGAGCACACTTTCACTGGCATGCATACTGTGTGCAGGAGGCTACCATTGTCATAACCCAAACACACACACACACACTCATGGAAGGGGGAGTTATGCAAGGTCAGGAGAGCTAGGCCTATCAGATCCCTTGTGCTGTGTTCCATGAATAAAACAGAGAAGGTGCCTAGGATGTCTCTGATCTCACGTGAACACACACATGGGCAGAAGCTGACACGGGGACACAGACAGACAGATCTTGCTCACGTGTTAATCCACTTGGATCACACAGATCCCTCAGTCCCTCTCACGCCTTCCCAGGAAGACTTCTCATGACTAAACACTTCCGAGGACAGGTCAGTCTCACTGGTAGTCTTTCCAAAGGACACCACTCCTGTTCGGTGATATCCTGGTCATGATCTCAAGTTTAAGTTCAGGTGTATTTTTCCCCAAAAGGATTCTCTTTGTACCCTAGCCTATGGTTCAGAACTGCCCTAGAATTGAACCTAAGTAGGCTTGTGTGAGGAGCTATAGAAGGATGAGCTCATTGTAATGGCTGGAATGGAGTTTATGGATCTGTATCAAATACGTCAAACATATGGAAAACACATCAAACATATGGAAACCCCCATATTGACTCGATACAGGTACCCCTGTATATAGCCTTGTTATTGTTATTTAATTGTGTTAGTTTAACAAAAAACGTTTGTTTATTTTGTAAATATTTTCTTTACTCTTATTTTTCTTAAAACGTCATTGCTGGTTAAAGACTTGTAAGTAAGCATTTCACAGTGAGTCACGCATGTGACATTTTTATTTTATTTTATTTGTTTGACGCATTCGCTCCATTCCAGCCCTTACAATGAGCCCGTCCTTCTATAGTTCCTCCCACCAGCCTCCTCTGAATTGAATGCGGCCATGGAAAGTCAATCATGCTGTTCGCTCGTGTAAATGCTATTGTCATTTGACACCAGGTTTCAAACTGATCCCCAATGTGTTAAATTATTTATCTCAACACTTCTGCCAAGCCAAGTAAAACAAAATGTTAGATATCTGGAGACTGATCTTAGAGAGATCACTTACTCATTTGATCAAATCAATAGCTTACAGAAAACAGATTGTAAACAGATTCCCTTCACTGTACATTATCTATTTTCACAATTTTATTCAGCGCAAGTGTCTTCCTTTCTGCACTGTAGCTACCTATAACCTATTACACAGAATGAGTGTAAAACGCAATATCAGGACCTCACCTTGCGCTCTGAGCTTTTCCACCAATCCGGCAGAGCGAATGAGGTCTGGTCCTTTCTCCACACCATCCCTCGGCTGCAATATATATAGATTAATAGGACTGTGTATTATAGCAACACATAATATATCACAAATGTATAGTTTATTGTATCTGAACAGTAGTATATTAAGCCTATTCGATAACATATCGAATGGTATACCTATCAATAGACTATAATAAATTACCTACAGTACACACCTGTCCTTTTGAAAAAGGCGCTCCAATAATTCCAACTGAGTGATGATGACTTCGCTTATAAATTCGGAAGGCGAGTTGTAATCCTCTCGAGCTCTTTATAAGGACCATTATCCTGTGTCGGGACACACTGTACAGGAGCACAGGAGAGCTGCGCAGGAGTTGCTTGCACTATCAAATTGTTCACTGAAATCAAAAGGCACACCGGCTTGAGCGTGATACAGTAGCCTAAACCCAACTGGGAGCCTATGTCCGCTGTAACGGGCCACGTCTAGAGGTAAAAGTTTCGGCACCGCCCCAGCATCATCAAGGGTTAGCGGCTCAGAATTAAAAATTGCATAACCTAATCTTCCGCCTTGTATTTAGCGTTCGGGATATGGCCGATCTTCTCTGCTGGTGTCAATAAGATAACTGAATTGAGCGATCAGTAGCCTAAGAGTTTTGATAACTAAAAGTAATACATTTACAGCAATAACCATTTGCTTTCCAAACAGTTTTTCAGTGATTGTATTTTTAAATATTGCGATATGCCTGGCTGGATCTCTGCTTTTCACCTACAGTCACAACTCAACAATCACCTATTTTGGTATTTGCAGCGCCCGCTGCCCAAATTGCGGACCCTTCCCACTAACACAATCCACACCAGTTTATATATATATATTTAAAGAGGCTAATTAGCCTCTGTGGCCAAATTATGCTTTCTGGTTTAGTGGCCAAGTTAGAACGAATTTGTTTCTTTCTGTGTAGACAGGAGAAAGCCAATTAGGCTATATATTTTGGCAATTCAATTTACTTTAGGGAAATCTTAGCCTTATGGACACGCCGCCTATGCTTTTTAATGTGGCATAAACCCAATCAGTCAATGTTTTCATCTGATTGTCAAACAATCGCTTATTAACAAAGACGCTCCTGTAGGCTACCCGCGTACGTTGGTCCACTCACAAAAGTATTTCAGCATCCAAACCCGAAAAGTCCACTCGCCTCCGTGGACTTTGTCACCCATCTTTGCCTTGACAAAATGTAAGTGTTCTCCTCCAACCACAACGCAATTTGGAGCGTATATACCACCCAGCATCCAGTCAATTCACAAAATGTAAATGCGGCTGAAATGCTGTAATAGCCTATAGTTTTTTGGGCATGTTGTATTAATTGTCATAGGCACATGTTTTAACCGTATGGCGTACCACACTATTTTTCCGGGACTCCATCCAAACCTGAAAAGTCCACTCGCCTCAGTCTCGGTCACCCATCTACGCCTTGACAAAATGTAAGTGTTCTCCTCCAACCACAACGCGCTCCTCCAACCCTACATATTTGGTTTTGTTAGATTGTATGAAAATGTCATGAGTTAAATAGTTGCCATAAAAAGCTTTTCATTATGGGAAAACAGAAATAACAAAAAATATCAATCTATTCCTATTCTCATTCCCACATGATACATATTTGGCTAACCGTTTATTATCCTATTGCTTGAGATCCATCCTACATGTACCAGATATCGATATGAATGATTGAGGCAGGGTTGACACATGGTTCTGGGAAACAGATCATGGCTAAACTGGGGACAGGGGCTGAGGCTCAGGCTTCTGATGGAGGGGGACTTACATAGTGGGCTAGGGGCCAATCTGGGCCCTTGTTTGGTGGTCAAGAGGTGGGGAGTGGGACACAGATTATAAATAACTCAGAAGAGGCTCTCCCAAAATGTTCTCCATCTCGTGGATGATCTTCTGGACTTGATGCTCCACCTTCTCGCATTCGTCTGTAACGCAGAAAACACACATACAGCGAGTGATAAGCAGGGAGGAGATCAAATCAAATGTTGTCACATGCACCGAATACAACAGGTGTAGTAGACCTTACCGTGAAATGCTTACTTACAAGTTAAAAATGTTGCAAAAAATGCATTTAAAAATATTTACTAAATAAAGTTAAAAATAAAAGACCAACAATAAAATAACAAGGATATGTGACTTGGTACTGGTACCAAGTCAGTGTGGGAGTAAAGGTTAGTTGAGGCA
Source organism: Oncorhynchus mykiss (assembly GCF_057628025.1). NCBI lineage: Eukaryota > Metazoa > Chordata > Actinopteri > Salmoniformes > Salmonidae > Oncorhynchus > Oncorhynchus mykiss. Next base: position 14,962,840 of record NC_143037.1, read on the forward strand.
ATTAGGTGATATGTACAGAACCAGTCAAAACTCAAGGGTTTCTTTATTTTTACTATTTTCTACTTTGTAGAATAATAGTGAAGACATCAAAACTATGAAATAACACAGTAGTAACCATAAAACGAATCCAAATCTATTTTACATTTGAGATTCTTCAAAGTAGCCAACCTTTGCCTTGATGACAGCTTTGGACACTCTTGGCATTCAACCAGCTTTATGAGGTCATCACCTGGAATGCATTTCAATTAACAGGTGTGCCTCGTAAAAAGTCATTTGTGGAATTTCTTGAGGATCAGCTTGGCAGATGTGTTGTTGCCTACCCTTACCACCTGGGGGCGGCCCATCAGGAAGTCCAGGATCCAGTTACACAGGGAGGTATTTAGTCCCAAGGTCCTTAGCTCAGTGATGAGTTGAGGGCACTATGGTGTTGAACACTGAGCTGTAGTCAATGAACAGCATTCTCAGGTAGGTGTTCCTTTTGTCCAGGTGAGAAAGGGCAGTGTTGAGTGCAATAGAGATTGCATCATCTGTGGATCTGTTGGGGCGGTATGCAAATTGGAGTGGGTCTAGGGTTTCTGAGATGACGGTGTTGATGTGAGCCATGACCAGCCTTTCAAAGCACTTCATGGCTACAGACGTGAGTGCTACGGGTCGGTAGTCATTTAGGCAGGTTACCTTGGTGTTCTTGGGCACAGGGACTATGGTGTTCTGCTTGAAACATGTACACGTTCTGGTAATCCGCCTGGCCCTGCGGCCTAGTGAATGGTTAGCAGTTGATGTTATTCAATAACCAACCCCAAAGCAAATGAGAGAAAAGTAGATTTGAGAAGGACAAATCATAGATGTTATGCTGGGAGATAGATGTTCAGTCTCCCCTGTCCTCAGCTTTTCTCCACAGAACAAAGGAACAGGATGATATTTCTAACCCCCCCCCCCCCCCCCCCCCCTCCTAGCCTGGGGTTGACCAATAAGAAGTCCTTGCAGTACAACTGGGCCAATGGCCAAATAACAAGTATACTTATAATGAGATACTCTACCTCAGGCGAGCAAAGCCTTGAGACTTCCTTAATATTTGATTTCGTGCACCAGCTGTTATTGGTAAATAGACACAGGAGGCAGCTGTTGTCTTGCCGATGCACAGAAAAAACAGCCAACTGTATATTATCCGTGTCGTCGTTCAGCCAAGACTCGGTGAAACATAAGATATTACAGTTAATGTCCTGTTGGTAGGATAGTCTTGAATGGAGCTCATCCAGTTTATTCTCCAATGATTATACATTGGCCAATAGGACAGATGAGAGGCGGGTTACCTACTAGCGACAAATTCTCACAAGGCACCTGGACCTACATCCCCTATATCGGCGTCTTTTCTTCATACTGTTAGGTTCTAATTCTCAGTGTAAAAAACTCAGACATTATGAAAGCTTAACCAAGTTTATTCTTCCCAGAGGATCAATACAGCTGCATTAGACAAAAACATTTTTCACACAAGCAGTGATATTTTATGCTGCAGTAGTTTATGAGTCGGGGGGCTAGGGTCAGTTTGTTATATCTGGAGTACTTCTCCTGTCCTATTCGGTGTCCTGGGTGAATCTAAGTGTGCGTTCTCTAATTCTCTCCTCTCTCTCGGAAGACCTGAGCCCTAGGACCATGCCCCAGGACTACCTGACATGATGACTCCTTGCTGTCCCCAGTCCACCTGGCCGTGCTGCTGCTCCAGTTTCAACTGTTCTGCCTTATTATTATTCGAACATGCTGGTCATTTATGAACATTTGAACATCTTGGCCATGTTCTGTTATAATCTCCACCCGGCACAGCCAGAAGAGGACTGGCCACCCCACATAGCCTGGTTCCTTTCTAGGTTTCTTCCTAGGTTTTGGCCTTTCTAGGGAGTTTTTCCTAGCCACCGTGCTTCTACACCTGCATTGCTTGCTGTTTGGGGTTTTAGGCTGGGTTTCTGTACAGCACTTTGAGATATCAGCTGATGTACGAAGGGCTATATAAATACATTTGATTTGATTTTGATTTGATATTTAACCCTTCCTCATAGGCTGAATCTCCTCCTACCTATCTGTACAAACATCGTTCTTTACTGTTAGGCAGGACAGTAGTGATACGGGCCATAAACTTTTATTTCTCCCTTAAGGTGACCTTACCTCAATCCCCCTCCATCACTAATCCATGGCTCTCTCCCCTTATCAATGCCTTCCACATGTAATCGCTTCCCTGCACTCAACACATTCCAAGCTTAATTGCACACTATATACCTTCCTCCTATAACCATTAACTTCTGGTGTAGGCTCTCTAAACCTCAGCACTCCATCAGTGACATGGATAAGTATATTTTCATATTCTCAGTACCCAACAATAGGAATGACGGGGATTTGGGCATGGTCGGGTATCTGGAGTAAATCCTTCACGTCCGACTCGTTAAAAAAAAAAAAAATCTTTGTCCAGTTCGAGGTGAGTTGTTGCTGTTCTGATATCCAGAAGCTCTTTTCGGGCATAAGAGATGGTGGCAGAAACATTATGTACAAAATAAGTTACAAACGTGAAAAACAACAAATAGCACAATCGGTTAGGAGCACTTAAAACAGAAGCCATCTCCTTCAGTGCCATTCTTTCACAAAATGGTGGCCATCGACCAACAAAGCTTTCACTAACTTTCCATTACCCAACCCTGCTATTACCCACTTTCTTCACCCACCTTGGAGGCACATTAGAGGGAGGTTTGCATTCTGCCAAACCATACATTATGAGCAATGCTCCTTTTTTAGCTACGCTACAAGCAAAATAAAAAAAATGTGCCAGCAACCAATGTTATCACATTATAGCTACAGATAATAATACAATATGCCCATTGGAAGAGGTTTTCCACATCTGTTGAAGTGGAATGAAACGATGTTGCACAGAAAAAAAGATGGACAAACAGGCAGACAGGTATTAATATGCTAACATTACAAAACAGTACAACAGCAGATATAGATATAGAAAACAGGTTGTGTACAAGTTATGACAGTCAACCTACCCTCCATGAGTTCAGGAAGGGGGCAGTCCCTGGCAGGAGGACCATGTAGTCCTCCCTCGCATTAGTTAGGCAGCCCCAGCAGCATCAGCAGGGTAGAGAAACGCACCTGACGGGGGAGGGGACAATACAGTCACTGGATGATCACTCCTGGTCCTGGAGAGCTGCAGGTGGGTTTTTGTGCCGACCCAGCTCTAACACACCAGCTAATCGTGGTCTTAAAGGTCCAATGTAGATGTTTGTATCTCAATATCAAATAATTTCTGGGTAACATATAAGTATCATACTGCAATTATTTTAAATTCAAATTATGATGATTATTATTTTTTTAAAGCTTCTTAGCAAAGAGCAATTCTCAAAGCCTTCTCATGTCCCAGATATCTCACCTTGGCCGAGCTGTGTCGTGTCTTCAGCAGGATATTGTAGTTGAGGGTCTACCACCGAGTGTCGTCTACTACGGCAAAGCAGAAGTGGCCCACGCACAGCACCAGGTGCTTGGTGACTCTGGTATGGTAAACCTCTTCTCCACCTAGGGTGTTTAACTATACGGGGGTAATAGGGGATCACAAGAACAGATTAGAGCATTGGGACATGTGTAAGGCATATTAGGAAGTCTCTCAGTTGTAATGGTGGCCATTTTTGTGGATGAGTTCTTTATTAAAGTAATGTGAGGGAGAAGTGAGGCTGACCTGATCGACCAGAGGGGTCATGAGGGCATTGGCTCTCTCCGTGCTGACGAAGCACTTTGTGTCGTACAGGCAGATCTTATGGAGGCAGTCCAATATGTATTCCAGCAGCGGGCAGCTCTTCTCAATGTTGTCCTCTGTGTCAAAGAAGGCTTTGTCTGAACGAGGGAAGGAATGCATGATGGAGGTAAACTCAGGCCCAGCGTGTCCCCAGGCACCCTCATTTGTTGACTTCTGTGATCAAAAAAGCCTTGGTTTCATGCATGTTAACATCAGAAGCCTCCTCCCTAAGTTTGTTTTACTCACTGCTTTAGCACACTCCGCCAACCCTGATGTCCTTGCTGTGTCTGAATCCTGGCTTAGGAAGGCCACCAAAAATTCAGAGATTTCCATACCCAACTACAACATTTTCTGTCAAGGTAGAACTGCCAAAGGGGGAGGAGTTAAAATCTACTGCAGAGATTGCCTGCAAAGTTCTGTCATACTTTGCAGGTCTATACCCAAACTGTTCGAACTTCTAATTTTAAAAATTAATCTCTCCAGAAATAAGTCTCTCACTGTTGCCGCCTGTTATCGACGCCCCTCTACTCGCAGCTGTGCCCTGGACACCATATGTGAATTGATCGCCCCCCATCTAGCTTCAGAGTTCGTTCTGTTAGGTGACCTAAACTGGGATATGCTTAACACCCCAACAGTCCTACAATCTAAGCTAGATGCCCTCAATCTCACACAAATCATCAAGGAACCCACCAGGTACAACCCTAAATATGGGCACCCTCATTGATATTATCCTGACCAACTTGCCCTCCAAATACATCTCTGCTGTTTTCAATCAGGATCTCAGTGATCACTGCCTCATTGCCTGTATCCACGGTCAAATGACCACCCCTCACCACTGTCAAACGCACCCAAAAACACTTCTGCGCGCAGGCTTTTTTTCAGGCCCGGGTATCCTGGAAGGATATTGACCTCATCCTGTCAGTAGAGGATGCTTGGTCGTTCTTTAAAAGTAATTTCCTCACCATCTTAAAAAAAATACAGAACTAATAACAGATATAGCCCTTGGTTCACTCCAGACCTGACTGCCCTTGACCAGCACAAAAACATCCTGTGGCGGACCGCAATAGCATCGAATAGTCCCCATGATATGCAACTGTTTAGGGAAGTCAGGAACCAATACACGCAGTCAGTCAGGAAAGCAAAGACTAGCTTTTTCAAGCAGAAATTTGCATCCTGTAGCTCTAACTCCAAAACGTTTTGGGACACTGTAAAGTCCATGGAGAACAAGAGCACCTCCTCCCAGCTGCCCACTGCACTGAGGCTAGGTAACACGGTCACCACCTATAAATCCATGATAATCGAACATTTCAATAAGCATTTCTCTACAGCTGGCCATGCTTTCCTCCTGGCTACTCCAACCCCGGCCAACAGCTCCGCCCCCCCCCCGCAGCTACTCGCCCGAGCCGCCCCAGCTTCTCCTTCACCCAAATCCAGATAGCAGATGCTCTGAAAGAGCTGCAAAACCTGGACCTGTACAAATCAGCTGGGCTAGACAATCTGGACCCTCTCTTTCTAAAACTATCTGCCGCCATTGTTGCAACCCCTATTACCAGCCTGTTCAACCTCTCTTTTGAATTGTCCAAAATCCCTAAAGATTGGAAAGCTGCCACGGTCATCCCCCTCTTCAAAGGGGGTGACACTCTAGACCCAAACTGCTATAGACCTGTATCTATCCTGCCCTGCCTCTCTAAAGTCTTCAAATGCCAAGTTAATATACAGATCACTGACCATTTCGAATCCCACCGTACCGTCTCCGCTGTGCAATCCGGTTTCCGAGCCGGTTACGGGTGCACCTCAGCCACGCTCAAGGTACTGAACGATATCATAACCGCCATCGATAAAAGACAGTACTGTGCAGCCGTCTTCATCGACCTGGCCAAGGCTTTCGACTCTGTCAATCACTGTATTCTTATCGGCAGACTCAATAGCCTTGGTTTCTCTAATGACTGCCTCGCCTGGTTCACCAACTACTTTGCAGACAGAGTTCAGTGTGTCAAATAGGAGGGCATGTTGTCCGGACCTCTGGCAGTCTATGGGGGTATCACAGGGTTCAATTCTCGGGCTGACTCTTTTCTCTGTATATGTCAATGATGTTGCTCTTGCTGCGGGTGATTCCCTGATCCCCCTCTACGCAGACGACACCATTCTGTATACTTCTGGCCCTTCCTTGGACACTGTGCTAACTAACCTCCAAACGAGCTTCAATGCCATACGACACTCCTTCCGTGGCCTCCAACTGCTCTTAAGCGCTAGTAAAACCAAATGCATGCTTTTCTACCGTTTGCTGCCCGCACCTGCCCGCCTAACTAACATCACCACCCTGGACGGTTCTGACCTAGAATATGTGGACAACTATAAATACCTAGGTGTCTGGCTTGACTGTAAACTCTCCCTCCAGACTCCTATTAAACATCTCCAGTCCAAAATCAAATCTAGAATCGGCTTTCTATTTCGCAACAAAACCTCCTCCACTCACGCCGCCAAACTTACCCTAGTAAAACTGACTATCCTACCGATCCTCAACTTCGGCGATGTCATCTACAAAATAGCTTCCAATACTCTGCTCCGCAGTGCCATCCGTTTTGTTACCAAATCCCCTTATACCACCCACCACTGCGACCTGTATGCTCTAGTCGGCTGGCCCTCGCTACATAGTCGTCGCCAGACCCACTGGCTCTAGGTCATCTATAAGTCTATGCTAGGTAAAGCTCCGCCTTATCTCAGTTCACTGGTCACGATAACCAGACCCACCCGTAGCACACGATCCAGCAGGTATATCTCACTGATCATCCCCAAAACCAACACCTCATTTGGCCGCCTTTCCTTCCAGTTCTCTGCTGCCAGTGACTGGAACGAATTGCAAAAATCGCTGAAGTTGGAGACTATTTCCCTCACCAACTTTAAACATCAGCTAACCGATCGCTGCAGCTGTACATAGTTCATCCTTAAATAGCCCACCCAATCTACCTACCTCATCCCCATGCTGTTTTTATTTACTTTTCTACCCCAGAGATACCCAGTACCCCAGTATCTCAACTTGCACATCATCATCATCTGCTCATTTATCACTCCAGTGTTATTCTGCTAAATTGTAATTCTTCGCTACTATGGCCTATTTATTGCCTACCTTCTCATGCCTTTTGCACACACTGTATATAGACTTTCTTTTTTTCTACTGTGTCATTGACCCGTTTATTGTGTTATTGGCTTGTTTATTGTTTATTCCATGTGTAACTCTGTGTTGTTGTCTGTGTCACACTGCTTTGCTTTATCTTGGCCAGGTCGCAGTTGTAAATGAGAACTTGTTCAACTAGCCTACCTGGTTAAACAAAGGTGAAATTAAAAAAATAAAATAATAAGACAAAATGAGCTAAAAATATTGCCTTGCGTTTATCCTTCACATTTGTTATTAAGAACCAGCAGAGGCCAGGAGACAGTCAATCAGATCGCGCTCCATCTCCTTAGTCTTCTCCAGATCACCCTGCAAAACAAACAGCAGTCAAAGCAAAGCGATGTCTTTCGTACAAACGGTCATCAATTCATGGGACAGAACCAGACCTGGCAGTGCTGGGCCCGGAAGTCCAAAGAAATCAGGAAGTACGTGAGCTCTGATTGGTGGGAAGTCAGCTGATCCTTCTCCATGTGACCAATGTGCTCTTTCAAGATGCCCATCAGGGGATCAAGCTGGCTGTGTGAAAATGAAACACTCATAATTGTACCAAATCAATACCTTACATGACCACACAGTGTGAACATGTATTTACTCCATCCTTACATAATGGATAACATATCACACAGGCTACTGTAGGTTAGGCACCACGTACCTGTTTGGAGTCCATCTTATTCTAGTACTTTTTCGAGGGTTGACAGCAGGATCCTGGGAGGGAACCTTGGTGGCCACGGTGGTCCTGAGGGAGGCCAGTCACACGGCCAGCTGTGGGGTGGTGGTGGCGGCCTTCTCTGCCACCCGCCTCAGTCAAGTCACATTACTCTGTTATACCCGCACATAATTTCAGTATAACACGTTCCATTTGATGTATTATGTAAAAAAACAAAAACAGAAGGATGTTTGTGTTCTGGGATAGTAGACGTTACCTGTAGCAGTGTCCTATTGTCCCAGGTGATGAAGTGAGGCAGGGTCTCAGTGACGGCACTCAGCATGTAGATCTCATTAGCAGAGAGGAAAGAGGTGATGTCTAGAGTCTGCAGCACTGCCGGCATCAGCCTGACAAAACAGGAGGAGGGGAAGGAGACTACGGTCACCAACAGTGACTAGTATACCTACGGTGTATTATGTGTCAATATTTTGGGGACAACCTGACAAGTTCTATTCAAGTGTTTGTAGGAAAATAGGAAATATGAGTAAGTGAGCTGCCAAATTCACTGGTCTGAACTGTGCTGCCTGTATCTACTGTAAACACAGAAATGTAGTCTGTGTACCTGGGTAGTTGTGGGATAGCGAGGGCCTTCAGAGTGCTGGCCACCGCCTTCATATATACACACATACACGTTCAAAAGTTTGGGGTCACTTAGAAATGTCCTTGTTTTTTTTAAAAGCTATTTTTTTGTCCATTAAAATAACATCAAATTGATCAGAAATACAGTGTAGACATTGTTAATGTTGTAAATGACTATTGTAGCTGGAAACAGATAATTTTTAATGGGATATCTACATAGGCGTACAGAGGCCCATTATCAGCAACCATCACTCCTGTGTTCCAATGACACGTTGTGTTAGCTAATCCAAGTTTATCAGTTTAAAAAGGCTAATTGATCATTAGAAAACCCTTCTGCAATTATGTTAGCACAGCTGAAAACTTTTGTTCTGATTAAAAAAGCAATAAAACTGGCCTTCTTTAGACAAGTTGAGTATCTGGAGCATCCACGTTTGTGGGTTCGATTACAGGCTCAATATGGCCAGAAACAAAGAACTTTCTTCTGAAATTCATCAGTCTATTCTTATTCTGAGAAATTAAGGCTATTCCATGCGAGAAATTGCCAAGGAACTGAAGATCTCGTACAACACGATGTAATTCTCCCTTCACAGAACAGCGCAAACTGGCTTAAACCAGAATAGAAAGAGGATTGGAGGCCCCAGTGCACAACTGAGCAAGAGGACAAGTTCACTAGAGTGTCTAGTTTGAGAAACAGACAAGTCCTCAACTGGCAGCGTCATTAAAATAGTACCCGCAAAACACTAGTCTCAACGTCAACAGTGAAGAGGAGACTCCAGGATGCTGGCCTTCTAGGCAGAGTTCCTCTGTCCAGTGTCTGTTATTTTGCCCATCTTAATCTTTTATTTTTATTGGCCAGTCTGATGTACCTGAGCTCAAGGATGTACCTGAGCTCAAGTTCGAGTCTCATAGCAAAGGGTCTGAATACTAAAAATAAGTAAATAAGGTGTTTTATTTTTTATAAATTAGAAAAATTGTTTTCGCTTTGTCATTATGGGGTATTGTGTGTCGATTGATGAGAACATTTTATTTAAATACATCTTAGAATAAGGCTGTAATGTTAAAAAAATGCCGGAAAAAGTCAAGGGGTCTGAATATTTTCCGAATGCACTGTATCATGCTAACCAAAACGCCATATAATTAACATCCATAGCTTATTAGATGATGAGTGGAAGTGAGACAATGGGACAGGTCGTAGCTATCCAACGTCACCAACCGCTAGTTGGTTGACCTAGTGGTGTTGTTGATGACCTGAAAGCTTTAGGCGTCGTCCAGACACGTGATGTTGGTGCCCATGAACGTGAAGATGGCCTTAAGTGCAGGACTTTCTCCTGGAAAAGGATGGGGCGGAGTCAAGAGGTCATTGGGAGCACACTTTCGACAGCTATCTAATAGCTGAGAAATGGTTCCGTGACGGCTGAGAAATGCTCCACGTTGAACTCATCCAGCACATCTGTGTGTGGAGGACAAACATAGTCAGTCACACACACACCCCCCCTAAAAGACTCGGGGGTGCACCTGGGCTAAAGCAGGGTCTCTCCGTCTCCTCACCTTTGCTGATGGGTCCTCCGTCGGGGGAGAGCTTCTGGTAGACGTTGAACAGACATGGCCTACATGCTTGGGCGTACTCTAGGTTGTCTTGCTCCACGGTTGACGTCTCCAGGCACCTGAGTGGCCAGAGAGGAACATCACTTGGTCTATGTCCCAAAATCCATTGTAGTATTCTAAATAGTATGCCAGTGTAGGTAACTGGACACATGGCAGGCCTAGCTAAGGCCAAGGCACTGAGAGACAGCGTTGCTGGTTGTACCTACGAGAGGAGGCTGAAGAGCGGGAACTAGCATCTGAGGCCTCTGCAACTTCTTTTTGTGCTGCAGCAGCTCTAGGATGAGTGTTACCCTCTCCCGGGACACAGCGCCCTCTTCTGGCACTGCCTGAGAAGTGTCCTGGCCTTCCTATGTAAAAAGGCACAGAAACACAGTGACTCAAGTCAAATTGCATTGCAACCATTGAAGTGATTGCATCTAGCTAGGTCTTATTGTAGGCCCAGTTAGAGTAGATGTTCCTCCCCTCTGCAGCATCTTGTGCCTGCGGGTCTAGCTCGTTAGCCACTAGCATGCCGTCCATAGCACTCTACAGTGAGAGGATAGCATTAGCATCTAGTGTGGTGCTAGTAGATGCAGTATGCAAAGGTTCCTCCTCACTTGTTTGAAGACACTGACCTTCTCCTCTCACAGGGCTGAGTAGAATGCCTTGGTGATGTGACAACAACAGGGTCATGTTCAGTATGAGCAAATGGGAGAAAACATTTTGAAACAGATTATTATTATTTATTTTTTTAAAGAGGGTTGTCATTGGAGAATTTTCTGAACGTTTTATTACATTTTTCTGTTTTGTGCCTACAATATTGGAAATAAGTAGCATACAGCCATTGCATCACAGAGTATGCTGCTACAGTTGCGTACCTGTAATAAGACAATGATCTGGAAGCAGGGGATATCAGGGTAGGGTTTAGACACCGTGCCCAGGGCCTCAATGAAGAGCTCCATGCAGGCCTGGTCCTTAATCAGGTGGGGGGGCTGCCTGTTCATTGTACTTCCCCAGGACCAGCTGCATGAGCAGGGCCTTTGTCCTTTAGAATGGTGGGTTTCCCCCGGCCCGCTCTGCTCCAGCAGGCTCCGGCTGCGGCACAGAATGAGGAGAAAAGGAGACAGGAATATAAAATATATGGCTTTACAAAAACCTCCAACACCCAGATGAGAGCTCCCATATAAAGAGCCCTCCGAGTTATTTCAATCTTTCACATTCCAGCAAGGACTTCTTAAATGTCTGTTGTCACTCCCTGTCCACTCACCTCTCCCAGAGCCCTCTGTATGGTTTTGGAAGTGTAGGCAGGGCAGCTGGCCACCTGACCACTGAGCGGCAGCTCCTCCAACCCCACTAACAGGTCTTGTCCCGGGCCTTGCCTGTCCCTGTTACAGCCTCTTCACAGAACTTCCTCATGGCCTACAGAAACACATCGATTTGGAAAGAGTGTTTATAATAACATTTCATGTGAATAGAAGACGAAATAGGTGTGTGTTTAGGATTTATTTGTATACTTTGTACCAACAATGCTTCATTGAGAATACAAATGAAGTATTCAAGTGTGTGTGTGTGTCTCACCCGCCTGTCGGTCATGTTCAGTATGAGAAAATGGGAGACAACATTTTGAAACAGACTATTATTATTTATTTTTTTACAGAGGGTTGTCATTGGAGAATTTTCTGAACGTTTTATTCAGTTGTTCTGTTTTGTGCCTACTCCTAGGTTACTGCCGTAGCCTCACACCAGGCACAGGAACTTGAAGAGCTCAAGGGGATCACTCAGGTGGACCTGGGACTAATGGAGGGGGTTGAGGAATGGAATAATGTGGACAAAGGGAGACAGTTGACCGTAAAAAAAAACGGGAGATTGCTTTGTTTCGCCTACTTGCAAACACACTGTACCTTACATTGATTATCATCATCGTTATATTGTAGCATACCTAGAGGAACGATGGACTATCCTTCGAGTGATGCTATGCGCCAATGAGTTGAGTGAAGCATCCGTCTGTGCACTGAAATCCATTGTGTAACATATCAAGTTTCAGTACCTAAAAAAGTAGCGTCATCAGGGCCCTGAAGCTGGCTGCAATGGGCCCCTGGCGTGCCCCAGCGACGATGACATCAAACACACGACACAGCAGTCGGCGGTAGCAGCACGTGTTGGTGTCCAGCTTCTCTGGGTTCGACCATGTCTCACTTGACAGGAAATCCAGACAGGAAGCAAGCCGTCTGTCAGCCTCCTTCCTTCTTACTCAGTGTGTGACCAAGTGGCTAAAGTAACTGGTGATATCCAGGCCTTTACTTGAACATGATGAAAAACAATATGCAGCCAATTGCTTTCGAAAAAGGAACATTTTTGAAGGAAGCGTCGTGGCACTTGAGACTGGATAAGAGTCCTCTAAGCAGTGACACCAGCAGCACCCCATACGCTGTCTGTCTGCCCTGCCCTCTACAGGTACTCTTCCATGAATATCCTCCTGCTGCTGGCAACACAAGAGGAAAAGACGGTAAACCATTTCAGACCAATTTCAACAGTACAGAAAAGCATACAATGGGTTAAGGAATTGGAGGATGAAAATCGTAGAAAGACGTAACGTAAATATCCCAAAAGGAAACCTCTGATTTATGTAGTTGTACAAACTGCCACCCCCACTCACCTGAGGCATGTCTTTCTGGCTAAGTTCCAGCATTGAAGGCTCCAGCAGGGAGTAGACACACTGGGCGGTGTGGAGGTGCTGGGTCTCACTCACGTCCCCCAGGCCCTGCAGTAAGGTCTGGCTCGGCACCATGAACCCTGCCCTCTCCCGCAGGCTGCCCCGCTGGACCGCTACCACACCAGCCAGCTTCAACCAGCTAGAAGACATGCAAATGAGGTCAAGGGTGAGTTGTGTTACTTATGACAATTTCCTCTTGAAACCAGCATGTTAATCCAAATTTCGAGCTGCAAAAATGGATATTACCTGAGCTAGGTCGCGGAGAGATCCAAAAATTATCATATCAGTTTCAGGAAAGCAAGGCAGGTTTGTTTCAAATGGTACTTTGGATACGCCAACAAATTTTTACTAATCACTCATAGCATTTTGTTTGGAGAAGGGGTCCATGTTAGACAGGTTCTTGGTCAGTGTTGAGATGCTGGTTGGCTGAGAAATCCTCTCCATCACGTCCTTGAGTGCTGAGAGCAGATATAGGATGTAGTTAGTACACAGACAACCTTACTGTCTGGAAGTCAATAATCCTAACAAGCAGAACTTTATATTAGTGGCAGCGAGTTTCAAGTATACTTGATCCCTCTGTTTACAAAAGTATCCTCCATAGCATTCTCAGTAAGCCATTTCCAAGTGTCATCAAAGACAAAAAAATGACCTTTATTGTGAAACTCTATGGTCTTATGTGTTTACCATGGGCCCAGCCCTGAGCCCTGAGTGCGGTGGTATAAGAGGGTGGAGACTGGGCCACACAAGAGGCCATCTGGAGGTCTGGGGAGTCCGGCATGGCCGAGGTGACCACAAGGAAGGGCAATAGATCCCGACGACACGGGCCCTCAGGTCAGAGATCCCCTCAACCAGCCTGGGTTCCTCCAGAACCCTCACTGCCTCCGACTGTGGACACCTTTGAAGGAGCACATGGAACCCATTCACTATCATACTATGGATACGGAGATACCTGGGGAATTGATGTACATTTCAAAAGGTGAGAACAGTACTAACCAGTTTTCAGCCTTTGAGAGATCTACGCATGGCAGCAGTGAGTAGACATGAAACAGTGTCCTCTGGATCAAGAAAGAGCTGAGGAGGATAAATAGGATGAGTTAGGTTTAATCCTAGTAGATTCCAATATGAACGTACCTGAAAGTCTAATGTTCCAGCCACTCACCTCCAGCCACTCACCTCCAGAGCCTTCAAAGTTGCAGCCACCACCTCGGGGCCGCCCTCCTTCATGCGCTCCAACAGGGCCTCCAATAGGAAGGCCCGGTCAAAGCCCTCCTGTCCCGAGGTGACAATTCCCAATAGCTGTTCCATAGCCGTGTGCCTCAGGGAGGGGAGCGGGTGCTTCAGGCTCAGCAGGAGGGAGGTGTCTTGAGTCCCTGAGGATCTGCAGCCAAAAGACAGCAGAGGGTAAGAAAAAGGAAGAAACACATAATGGCTTTGAGGAGGGTGAACTGATCCTATAGTTAGTCAGATGCAGGTATAGCACTGCTATTCACTAGGCTTAGGCAATATAGAGTTTATACCGGGGTATTTAGAAATACCAACGGAATTATTTTTTAATACCGTAAAAATAATATGTATTTTAAATGTTTTGGGTTGGGGGCACCTCCGCCTAGCGAGGGCTACATGCTACACCCCTGTTTATAACTAACTATAAGTTAAGTACAACTATAAGAAATCTAAAATGTGTCAAATAAATTATATCCAGTGCAGGCTTCGGTTATGCATTTGGTTTGCTAACTTGCTAGCTAAGTGGTTAGATTTCAAGATCAATCTTCTTGGTTAGAGCAGAGACATTCAATCCCCTCTTGGATCAAGATCCCTGTTGCCTCAGTTTTTTTTATAGCTCCCCTTGTGTGCACATTTGGTAATACTGTATACCCCGGTATGGTACAAAAAAAACTGTATGAAGGTATGAACATCTGGATACCGCACAACCCTCTACTCACCAGTGCTGGAGGAGACAACGGCGTGAACCAGGTAGCAGGTAGCAGAGTAAGGTCCTGATGCCATGGCCTGGAGGGTGGGGACCAAAGAAGTCACAGCACACATCTGGCCAGAGGTTCTAAAGAGCACAAAGACAACAAAGAATGCCAATGAAGCAACACAAAAAGTCTGACAATATAGGGCCTAAGATGACAAAGTGATAAAATAAGTCTCTTTCAACGCCTCTTCTTCACTCACTTTGGGCCAACAGTGCCCTTTTGGTTCTGCAGGAGGACGATGAGGCAGCCCAGGCCCACTTTGGGCAGCAGGGGCTCCTTGCAGTGACTTGCTGATCTGCAGGGCCAGGGTGTCCACCAGCTGGGACTTCATCGACCACCTTCACAACCAGCTGGCACACTTTCATGTAGGTGGAAGCCTTGTAGTCTGTCAAGGACACAAAGGAAAGGGTCAGTACGAGTTGAACAGTTTTAACCTGTTAACAACCTCTTATGGTTACATTTTTTAACTTCAATAAGAAGTGTTAACGTTTCATAACAGAATGGCTTCTTATGAGGCTAAAATTCTGCATCTAACTTTCTGAACATAAGGCAGTAGCTTGGATATGATTGTCAGACTTTCTCCACAGCATCCAAAACTGGTACAAATGGTGGACGCATGGAAAGAGAAAATCACTTGAAGTTGGGCAGTTTCCAGAATTTTCTGAATATGCCTGCAGAAATGACTAACAGGTCAAGATGCTTGATACTTGAGGAAACATGGAGACGTAAAGCAGTGTATTGGGTTTACCTTGATTGACTTAGTGACCAGGGTGTAGATGAAAACCATGAAGCCCAAGTCTTTAACAGTCAGTGATTAGGTTTCCTCTGGCCAAAGGGAACTCCTGGTTTGTCAGGAAATCAAAATATATTGATCATTGATAATATATTATATGCCATTTAGCAGACGCCTTTATCCACAGGGACATAGTCATAAGTGCATACATTTTATGTTTGGGTGGTCCCGGGTATCGAGCCCATAATCATGACGTTGCAAGCGTCATGCTCTATCATCGGAGCCATACAGGACCATTGATGACATGCTGATCATGTAATGAAAAATAATAAATCTGTCAACTTCCAATAGTTATGTTCATAAATCACATAACAATTACCTGAAGCCCCTCCAGCCAATTCCATAGGTTAGTGGGGTCCTTTAACTGAATGACTTACATACACCTTAGTCTCGTAATAAGGTCAACACACAAGAAAGCAGGCTCTCCCCATTATACAGGTGGATGTGGAATCTGTGAGAGCTACAGGAAAGAAATACAAGTAGACAAAATGTCAAGCTATTTTCAGTTTACATTAAGCTTTCATAGCAGTGAGACAACTTCAGTTCTCAGAAGTACTAAAAACAACCCCTCTGACAAGTTATCCATGGGGGGGCTGTGTATAAGCCACTCTATGCACTTCTGTGCAGGCTTGAGCAGGAAGTGTGGAGACAGCCGTGCAAGAAACAGTAAGATGCCTGTGTCCGGTTTCTCGTTGACCTCCTTGGACTGGACACCACGCTCCAGGCCCACAGAGGCTTGGCTGAAGATGGTCTCCTGGAACTCACTGAATGCAGGCTCGATGCTCCGGAGATCCTCAAGCCCACTCAAAACTCTCAACCCTTAGAACAGCTGCTGCAAATGAAAATCTCTGGACAGCCCCAACTTTGGCCACCTCATTCTTTGTCTTTGGGGAATTCCAAAGACAACAATTACAACATGTCACATTTTCAAAACACATGATATTATCTTTTCCACAACTTGGACATCTCGGCTTCTCCCTTCTGCAAATTCTTGAAACATGTCCAGAAGTTTTACAGTGGTCACACTGCATTAGTCTTGGAACCAATGCTCTGATTTTGTAGTTTATATATCCCAACTGCACTGAAGTAGGGAGAGACCATATCAAAAAACAAAAGAACAAGATATATTTTTCTTCATTCGCCCCACGATTCATCAATCACTCCAGGAATATTTTAAATCTCTGCAGCATCGACTTCCCACGAAACGCCAGAAATGACCACCTTGAGATCCTTCTGATCCAAAAGAACGAAATGTCAAAGCAAGCCCGCCTCTCGTAAAACTCACAGCATTCACTTTACCCAGCACTCTCTCCACCAGTTTGAATACCTCAAATGGTTTCTTCAAAATTGGTAATCCAGCCAGCTGCTCCTGAAACATACAAGATAAGGGGCATTTCCATCACTGTATGCTACTTTGCTCCGTTTCCTATATGCCAATTCTCCTTGATTCCCCGCCATTATATTTACGCACCACATCAGCTTCCAATTCCGCCATCTTTTCAGCCGGCTGCCAACCTAGCCTATGCTAGCTAATAAACTTCCAGCTTTGACAACAGTAGTTATTCGCTACTATATTACTCCGGCCAATTCTAACGGTATTTTATTTCCGATTCACGAAATGTACTTCAAAATCAAAGTGGCCAAACCACAACCATTCTCTATTTCTTAAGTTAAAAATAAATACATATATATATACTATATTCAATGTAGTGAAAAATACACAGCAGTCATTTTAGATTCTTCAAATAACATAAAAAGCTGTTGTCCGTGTAGATAAGAAAACAAAAGTACCCTGTTTTACTCCAGTCCAGGGTGGCGATAAAGCACCAGTGAAGTTGATTTACCGCCTTCATAAAACATCAGAATATAATTTATGTGGTTTAGTCACCGACACCGTGGTCCGCGAAATAGTAGAGATTAGAGAAATGTCGATAACCTTACTCTTGTGAGATATTTTTAATGGTTATATTGAGACTCGCGTGTAAATGAAACGTTACTTTGGTTTGTAAGGATTCAGAGATTAGTTTTATTTTGAGAGCTTGCCAAGCATCTTTGTCAAACTAACGTTAGCTAGCTAATGTACAACAACAGAGTTACACATGGAATAAACAGTCATTAATACAATAATAAAGAAATAATAAAGTCTTTATACAGTGTGTGCAAATGAGGTAGGATAAGGGAGGTAAGGCAATAAATAGGACATATTGGCGAAATAATTACAATATAGCAATTAAAGACTGGAGTGATAATGTGCAGAAGATGAGTGTGCAAGTAGAGATACTGTTGTTTGTCAGTTCATTTTTCGCGTAATCCCGCCCACCGCAAATTACTATTGGGCGTGGGGCTCTCAGCCTCCCTTGAACATTGCGCTGATTGAGGGGATTCGATTATCTGTCCCGGGGTGTCACTGTGTAGGAGATTGTATCGGGTGAAAAGTGATTGCATTCGTTTTTGAACCGGGCTGCTTTCCGGGTGTAGGCCAGGGCGACGTTGAGTAAGTTTTTCGTTCTGGATAGTTCAATTGAACGGAAACTGTGCTGTCCTAAATGACCAGTTGAAACACTGGGAGGGGTTGGCTTGGTTAACCCTGGCAGTATGGCCACTTCCCTTTTATGGCCAAGCATTGCTTCAAGCCACACCCACAAAACGAGAGCAAACGTAGTCACTTCAAAAACGTACAATGACGTTTTGATAAACCGTCGTTCAGTACTAACCATTTTGCAACATAGCAAACGTTTACGCGAACTGAACGCAACTGTGGTGTCCTGCTCTGGTCGATGTTGAATTCGGCTCAAAACAAAAGTGATGTACGCTAAGAACGTGGAATAATGAGTTTATTTTCATATCAACGATTTAACTGTCTCCCTAAATGAAGACTAGTCTGAAATTCAAAAATATGTTATATGGAAAAGAGGTGTATGTTTCCGAATGATGCACCATTCAGCCTTGACAACATGGCCGACCTCGCAGTGTATTTATTCCTTGTCACTGTTTTCTTTCACTCTACATTTTTGGAAAATAACATGTTAGTAAGGATTTCACTGTTTGCCTACACCTGTTGTTTACGAAGCATGTGACAAGTCACATTTGATTTCGATTTGAGAAGGGAGATGATACACTTTTGCCCATAGACTGGTGCACCGCGGTTCAGCGTAATCTAACTCCCTCACTGACTGGTTCAATTTTGAAAAGGCTACTGAAGTGACATTTGACATTCTTCCTTCACAATTTACCAAAGATGGTTGGTTGTGTGTTGCTACATGAGTTGCAAATTCTGGAGGAAAGAACAAGCAACACTAGTAGCTATTTCTCCCACTTTGTTGGGGGTTAGACATTTTGGAATTAAGATTTTTAATGACTGGAATTTTAACAGTTTATAACTGTTGTGGCCACTTCCAATCCTGAGTGATGGATCATATTTAGATTGGGTAGTTTTAGGCCAGTGGTCTCCAACCTTTTCTAGCATGAGAACTACTTGGGGGGAAAATGAAACATTTCGGGAGCTACAATTTTTTATTTTTTATTTCTATCTTTCAAATAGGCATTATTATATTTTATCTCCTGCAACTATTCCCCAGGTCCTTGGTGTACAAGTGAAAATAGTGCACTGTTTTCTGCCAATATATCTGGTAAAATAATGGTTAAAAAACAGCTCTAAGGGGGCCCAAAAAAAATGATTTTTTTTCTCCCGTAAATAGTTTTCTCAGTTTTAATTTAACTGGTTTTAGTTTTTTAAATCACTCTCAATTGCATTGTTCATAGAGAAACAATGCACTTGGATGTTTTGAGTCCAAGTCAATGGTTAATTCCCTTCTAATTGTGCATCTGGCCCTTTCAATTGCGAGTCTAGTGACTGCTGAATGTGCTGTCTTTGCGGGTCTAGCAATGGTTCACTGTACAGCTGCTGCTCATTTTATGGCAAAGTTTGCAAATTACATGTAATAGATACAAATGATATACTTACTCATGATATACTTCTGCCAGGTAAGCCTACTTTGCAGCAGTGGTGTAAAGTACTAAAGTAAAAATTATTTTAAAGTATTTTTTTGGGGTATCTGTTCTTTACATTACTATTTATATTTTTTTAAATTTGTACTTTTTACTCTATACATTTTCCCTGACACCCAAAAGTACTCGTTACATGTTTTATGCTTAGAAGGACAAGAAAATTTTCAAATTCACACACTTATCAAGAGAACATCCCTACCCTACCTCCTCTGATCTGGCAGACTCACTAAACACATGCTTTGTCTGTAAATTATGTCTGAGTGTTGGAGTGTGCCTGTGACTCTGTAAATAAAACAAGAAAATTGTGCACATTTGCTTAATATAAGGAATTTGAAATGATTTACAGTGCATTTGGAAAGTATAGAGACACCTTCCCTTTTTCACATTTTGTTACGTTAAAGCCTTATTCTAAAATTGATGAACATATTTGTTTTACTCAATCTACACACAATACCCAATAATAACAAAGTAAAAACAGGTTATACATTTTTGCAAATTTATGTAAATGTTTTTATTTTATTTTTTATAAGTATTCAGACCCTTTGCTATGAGACTCGAAATTGAGCTCAGGTGTGTCATGTTTCCATTGATCATCCTTGAGATGTTTCTACAACTTGATTGGAGTCCACCTGTGGTAAATTCTATTGGTTGGACATGATTTGGAAAGGCACACACCAGTCTATATAAGGTTCCACAGTTGACAGTGCATGGAACAGCAAAAACCAAGTCATGAGTTTGACGGAATTGTCCTTGGTGTAGAGCTCGGAGACAGGATTGTGTTGAGGCACAGGCTTGGGGAACATTTCTGCAGCATGGAAGGTCCCCAAGAGCACAGTAGCCTCCATAATTCTTAAATGGAAGAAGTTTGGAACCACCAAGACTCTTCCTAGAGCTGGCTGCCTGGTCAAACTGAGCAATCGGGGGAGAAAGGCCTTGGTTAGGGAGGTGACCAAGAACCCAATGGTCACTCTGACAGAGCTCCAGAGTTTGTCTGTGGAGATGGGAGAACCTTCCAGAAGGAAAACCATCTCTGTGGAACTCCAACATTCAGGCCTTTATGGTAGAGTGGCCAGACGGAGGCCACTCCTCAGTAAAAGGCGCATGACAGCCCGCTTGGAGGCCAAATCTTCCCCTAAACTGGACGACGCTGGGCCAATTGTGCGTTGCCCTATGGGACTCCCGATCACGGCCGGTTGTGATACAACCCAGGATCGAACCAGGGTCTGTAATGATGCCTCTAGCACTGAGAGGCAGTGCCTTAGACTGCTGCGCCACTCGGAAGCTCCACTTAAAGGACTCTCAGACCATGAGAAACAAGATTCTCTGGTCTGATGAAACCAAAATTGAACTCCTTGCCCTGAATGCCAAGCGTCACGTCTTGAGGAAACCTGACACCATCCCCACGGTGAAGCATGGTGGTGGTAGCATCATACTGTTGGGGTGTTTTTGAGCAGCAGGGACTGGGAGACTAGATGGGATCGAGGCAAAGATGAACGGAGCAAAGTACAGAGAGATTCTTGATGAAAACCTGCTGCAGAGCGCTCAGGACCTCAGACTGGGGTGAAGGTTCACCTTCTAACAGGACAATGCCCTAAGCACACAGCCAAGACAATGCAGGAGTGGCTTCGGGATCAGTCTCTGAATGTCCTTGAGTGGTCCAGCCGAGAACCTGGACTTGAACCCGATCTAACATCTCTGGAGAGACCTGAAAATGGCTGCAGCAATGCTCCCCATCCAACCTGACAGAGCTTGAGAGGATCTGCAGAGAAGAATAGGAGAAACTCCCCAAATACAGGTGTGCCATGTGTGTAGCGTCATACCCAAGAGGACTCATGGCTATAATCAAAGGTGCTTCAACAAATTACTGAGTAAAGGGTCAGAATACTTACGTAAATAAGTATGTAAATATATTTCATTATTTTTAATACATTTGCAAAAATGTCTAAACCTGTTTTTGCTTTGTCATTATTGGGTATTGTGTGTAGACTGGGGGGGGGGGGGGGGGGGGACGACAATTGAATCAATTTTAGAATAAGGCTGCAACGTAACAAAATATGAAAAAAGCCAAGGGGTCTGAATACTTTACGAATGCATTAACTTTGCAGTCAACTTTGGCGTTGCAGCTTCTTTTTGTATTTTTTTCAATATTTTTTTAGTTGTAAGAATTTTTAAAGAAATTGCTCTTAGATACCCACATTTTCTTGTAATTTATTTAATGAAAGGGAGCCATTATAATACATATGCTCAAAATGTATGATGCCACTTTGGGAACAGGACTTGTTGCTGGAGATAATGTTGGGCTGTTCCAAAAAGGAATGCCTGGCGCTATGGGTTTGTTCCGTTTCATGAATTTATGTACATTTTCCCAAATTTGAATGAAAATCATTGGGTTGTATTTTTTCTTTTAAGCCTTGGACCAACCCAAAGTAGTGATATATATAAATATATTAATTAATTAATGGGGTATTACATTTATGGCTTCAATACTCCTCCAAGCACAGGATAGTCTGCTGTCCATTGTTTAAGTGAAGACCGTTGTGTGGCCCAGTAATACATTTTCAGAGGAGGCAGTCCAAGACCTCCCGCTTTAAGGTAAGTGTAAAACATTCAATTTGGCTCTTGTTCTTACCATTCCAAATAAAATTGGAGAGTAGGCCATTTATTTTTCTTACAGACGTTGGATGGAACTGGAACTGGTAAGGCTTGGAATAAATGCATCAACCATTGTAATATATTAATTTGGATTATGTTCACCCTACCTAACATAGAAATGGAAAGAGTTCTCCATCTCTGAACATCAGATTGAATCTTATCTAATAAAGGAGAGTAGTTGATTTTATAGGCCTCCTCTAAATTGTTTGGTATCAAAACACCCATGTCATGAGCCTTTGTCCATTTCCACTGAAATCTACTTTCCAAGTTTGAAAAGTCAACTGAAATAATTCCCACTTTCTAATTTTCTCCCAATTTACTTTGAATCCTGACACAGTACCATACGTGTCCAACAGTTGCAAAATACATTCTGACATAATGTTCTGGTTCAGATGAATACAGTAAAATGTAATCTGCATACAATGATATCACATGTTGTTATCCACCAATCTCTATTCCCAGGATTGAGCAATGGGTTTGTTGATGTACTGATGCTAGGAGTTCCGTGGCTAAAGAAAATAAATAACTGGACAGAGGGCATCCCTGTGTTGTTCCTCTTAATTTAAATGGAGCTGAGATTAGTCCATTTGTACTTCTACCTGCTTTGGGGGATTTATACAATTGCTCAATCCAGGAAATAAATACCAGACCAAACGTGTGTTTTTTTAAAGACTGCCCTCAAATATGCCCATTCCACTCTATCGAATACTTTTTTCAGCATCCAATGATACTGCCACTTTTGGAAAGTTCAAGTTCCTGGTATGAAGAAATTATATTCCTTATGAACCCTGTTTGATCTAAGTGAATCAAGTTTTTTATTACACTGAACAAAAATAAATGCAACATGCTACAATTTCAATGATTTTACTGAGTTCATTTAAGGAAATCAGTAAAAGGAAATAAATTCATTGGGCCCTAATCTATGGATTTCATATGACTGGGAATACAGATATGCATCTGCTGGACACATAAACCTTAAAGGTAGGGGTGTGGATCAGGAAACCAGTCAGAATCTGGTGTGACCACCATTTGCCTCATGCATCTCCTTCGCATAGAGTTGATCAGGCTGTTGATTGTGGCCTGTAGAATGTTGTCCCACTCCTCTTCAATGGCTGTGTGAAGTTGCTGGATATTGACGGGAACTGGAACATGCTTTCGTACATGTCGATCCAGAGCATCCCAAATATGCTGAATGGGTGACATCTCTGGTGAGTATGCAGGCCATGAAAAAACTGGGACATTTTCAGCTTCCAGGAATTCTGTACAGATCCTTGCGACATGGGGCTGTGCATTATCATGCTGAAACATGAGGTGATGGCAGCGGATAAATTATACGACAATGGGCCTCAGGATCTCGTCACGGTATCTTTGTGCATTAAAATTGCCATTGATTAAATGCAATTGTGTTCGTTGTCAGTAGCTTATGCCTGCCCATACCATAACCCCACCATGGGGCACTCTGTTCACAACATTGAAATCAGCAAACCGCTCACCCACATGACTCCTTACATGCTATCTGCCAGGTACAGTTGAAACTGGAATTAATCCGTGAAGAACCTACTTCTCCAGTGTGCCAGTGGCCAATTGAAGGTGACTATTTTCCCACTGAAGTCAGTTACGACGTCGAACTGCAGTCGGTTCAAGACCCTGGTGAGGATGACGAGCACGCAGGTGAGCTTCCCTGAGACTTTCTGACAGTTTTTGCAGAAATGATTTGGTTGCGCGAACCCAGTTTCATCAGCTGCCTGTGTGGCTGGTCTCAGATGAGACCCGCAGGTGAAGAAGCTGGTTGTAGAGGTCCTGGGCTGGCGTGGTTACACATGGTCTGTGGTTGTGAGGCGGCTTATGGTAGAGAAATGAACATTCAATTCTCTGGAAACAGCTCTGGTGGACATTCCTGCAGTCAGCATGCCAATTGCACGCTCCCTCAACTTGAGGCATCTGTGGCATTGTGTTGGGACAAAATTACACATTTTAATGGCCTTTTATTGTCCCTAGCACAAGGAGCACCTGTGTAATGATCATGCTGTTTATTCAGCTTCTTGATATACCACACCTCAGATGGATGAATTATATTGGCAAAGGAGAAATGCTCACTAACAGGGATGTAAATAAATTTGAGCGAAATAAGCTTTGTGTAAAAATGTATTTTATTTCAGCTCATGAAACATGGGACCAACACCACATGTTGTTTTTATTTTTGTTCAGTGTACTATTTCTATGCGAAATGCCAATGCCTTAGCAATGAATTTATAATCCACATTCAAAAATTATACTGGGCGGAAGGTTCCGCAATGACAATCCATCCTTATCTATCTTTTTTTAAGTTAGGTGATTTGAAGCCAAACAGTGATTGGTTAAGTACATTTTTCTCTAGAGTTGCTGTTAGCATATGTAACAGGCTTTAGTGATTTGGGATGAAAGTGTCTGTAAAATTTCACTGGGAATCAATCATCACCAGGAGATTTCCCATTTTGTAGTCTATCGCCTCCACCAGCTCACTTAGGGAAACATTTCCCTATCATACAATATTTCTCTGATTCAGTTATAATTTGTATTTATTAATTTATTAAGGAATTTGTCTCTTTGAACTTTCAGATTGATACGGTTTGATCAAATGTTTTAAAGACTGAGTTAATTTCAGAAATTCCATTGGGGTTTTTAATGCTGTAGATGGTACATTCCTGGTCCTCTTTCCTAATTTGCCAAGCAAGCATTTTCCCCACACTTTCACCTTGCTCAGCATTGTTTGGATTTCAGGGCAGCTATCTCTGCAGACCAGGTGTTTTTTATTATGCTATTATTCAAGCTTCAACGTGTTCAACTGTTGAAGGGTGTCCACATTTCTATTTAATCTGCGTTTTCTTTCTTAGTCGTGAATTCTGTAATTGTATTTCCCATTCTTTATTGGTATTTTTCTTATGTGAAGAGTAAGACCTGATACAACCTCCTCATATGCTTTTACGAGCTTCTCAGACAACAGTTGGGCATACTTCATTATAGACATGCTTTTGGAAATAAATGTAGACCTGTGTGGTGAGATGAGGTTAACTCTTCGGTCCTTTAAACAAACTGCTATATGAAAAATATTGTGCACTATAGCTTGGAAAATAAATTTGACATGTTTCTTCCAACATGAGGGCTGCTTTCCAAAATAAGTGAAATCTGCTTCGTGTTTTGTTTCCTTGCCAGGATACTAACAAGTATCGCGATACTGGTATCGGCCCTAAAGCTCTATTTAGCATTTTCGGGGGTTGGGCCATCGATTAACCCTAAAATTTGTGTAGACCAAGAATGGTTGCCTGGTTACCCAGACTCATTGCTCCGGCGGAAAGCTCGTTTGTTTCTTCACCGCAATTTGACTCCGCCCCCCCGGACCCTTATAGAACGCATACCCATTCTCTGATTGGGTCCAGAAACTGATGGTTTGGGCCAGAACCAGAACACACGTGGGTAAAGCAACGTTTTGAAAATGTCATTGCCTTTTGATACTGGTTATAGATACTGGTCCAATCGATGATTACTTTGTTTTGTACAATCCTGCTTGTACAAAACAAACAATTTTTAGATTATGGCAGACTGAAGTATGTAGCGAATGATAGAGCAACGGAAGAATTCAGTGTGTCAGGCAATGATAATGGCATTGAGTTATTCTGTCTACATAGCAGTTTCTGTTTTTCCGGAGTCCTGCGGTTGATTATTTGTATCACAGTGTACTGTTACATGCACACGATCAATATGGTGAATCATCAGAAATATAATAGTTTGGTTTTAAGGACATTTCCAATCAAAATATACGTTCTACAACAGCCACCATGTTATTTTTGGAACCCTATATGTGAAAAGTATTTGTAAAATGCATAATTTCAGTTTTTCCGAACTCCCTTCACTCGCGGAGAAGAGGGGGGCTGGCGGAGAAGAGGGGGGCTGGCGGAGAAGAGGGAGGCTTGCGCCAGCGCTGGAACTCCGATTTAAACGGCTTATTTCGAGTTTGACCTTAATAAGCAGAGTGAAGTTTACATGACTACTGACATAATCAGTTTAATATCAAATTATTATTAGTGTGCATGTAAACATACTCACTATGTTTTGGAGTCGAGTAACCGTCATATGTCATGATTGAATGTCTGTTTCAGAGGTGTTCACGGGTCCAGGTCCAAAATGAAAACTTTTCCCTCAGGGTCGGGTCATGTTTGTTTGTCATTGGATCTCTGTAACTACAGCCGAATGGACCTGACCACTGCTCTGCATAGCCCATGAATTGACTTATAGAAGGTCTAGCCAACATATATAAAGACCTATTCGTTGAACAGGGAGCATTTATTATTATTATTTTTTGGCACTGGTCCATTAGGGTACGGATCGGGTCTAGGTCTTGTTGTCGTCGGGTCCGTCTGGGTCTGATTGTCCCGGGGTCTGTCCGCGTGCAACTTTTTTGGAGCCGAGAAGACCTCTAGTCTGAACTAAAACCAACTTGGTGTGTGTGCAGGAGCTGATGGGTGAGAACCATGACAGACATGTCTTGTACGTTTTTTCCACTGAGTACGAGACGTGGAGGGACTGCTGTACCCATCAGCCTGGTCTCACTGCAGCTGTCCTGGGCCTGGCTCCCCTGGCCCAGACTGGGGATTTGGGTGAGACTGCTGAGGACTCACTGCTGTCCCACGGAGGGGCATAGAGCGCCCCTAGCAGGGGGCAGGAGGGGTAACAGACAAAGCAGCGGAAAGCACATAATTGGCTCTGCCAAGGCCCTCTGTAATCCTTTCGGCTTAATTTAGGACATGAATGGAAAGACCTGGAGGGAAAGAACCGGAGAGCAGGGTGATTTTTTAAATATTTTTTTACATGGGCAAGGGCCCTGGAGAGTTTCTCCTTTCGTTTATGAAATCATATTCGATATTAGCTCTGTGACACTGATATGGACACTGGGAATTGCCAGGGACCTCACGATACGATACTTAGGTGCCGATACGATATGTGTTGCGATTCGATCATGTTCCAAACATGTTTCTCACCATGTCTGCTGCAGAGCAACAAGAGGCAGCCATGAGAATGAGTGTTGATCAGTCATGGAAATAAGTGTTAAACAAATTGGCTCTTTATTTTAGAAAAAGTTATGGAGGAAAAAATTATGGCGTTTTGGTGCAGGTAAGACTACTAGTGCAAAAATAATATTGCAATACAATATATCATCAAAAAGAACATCCCAATATGTAATTAAAAAAAATGTTTTTTAACAAGTCTCCTCCTTTTTGTTGTACAGTCAGTTGCAACTAAGGACTGACATCACTCATGTCAAAGTGCATAATTCATGGATTGGTGTCATTGTTTTGTAGAGACGGGAGGAGAGGATAAGGGAGGGGGACTTGAATCTCTAATAGGCTTGTCTATCGCTGGCAACAGGAAGTAAACACGAAGCATTGGCTACATACAGTATTAAGTAGTGTTAAACTGCCTAATCTCCTGTCTCGCGTGAGTGTCTGGGTGAGTGTCTGTGATGTTTGTCTGCTTTTCCCTGGGATGAGCGATGGTGACGAGAGGTGGACTCTGGTGAGCTGGGTGACGTGGGGGGGGGGATCTGTATGTATCATCCTCTTTCATTATGTTCTTTGTCTGTGCGCTTGCCTATTTTTAGACAGCAGGCAGGGTTACTCCTGTTTGCTCTGTGTGTGTGTGTTTTATTATAGAGATTAGGTTTCAGGCTGTAATAGCCTGTCATGCATTGTTATATGGAAAGTTACCGTTCCGTTGTACTACCGTTGTGCTATTCCCAACTGGGACTTCAGTCAGCCCAATGATCGTTTCTGGTATCAGTCGCGTGTACAGATTTAGAAACGGTTTCAAAGGCGAACAATATGAATGCCGGGATTGTTCCTTGAGAGATGGCAGCAACAGTTAGCTTTTTTTGCTTTTTCTTGGCAGGGCTTTGTTGAGCATAACTCGTCTCTGTTGAAATCTGGGCCAACTCTGGGCAAGGAATATGGGAGAAGTGTGTCTATAGCAGCTGCCAGTAGATGTAGGTCCCCAACTCTTGCTGTAATATCACCATGTTTAGAGAAGGCCCCATCATGTGGCCGCATTTCTCTTCCTGTGTTCTTTACTGTGATGGGGGAGCATCAGTGCTCATTTCCTGTCAAACCAGCTCTGTGTGGTTACAGGGGAATAGAACAACCGCAGCCTCTCAACTTAAGCTTTGCACTACTAGCAGAGGGTGACCGTGCCATTACGGTAAAATGTTTGCTGCCATTGGGGAACAATTGCGCCTTCCATGCTTTGTCTGCATGCTAGAAGAAGAGGAAGTTAAATACTAGGATGTATTTTGGTATTTTTGCGTGACGTATGATTTTAGAATTAGAATCATTCATGTTGCCAATGAAATTATTTACTGTTGCTTAGAAAATAAAATGTTTATTATATGAATTTTCATCTAAATGCATTCCTGTCTTTTCGTCCTTGTTTTCCCAGCTCCAGCTTCTTAACAACAGCCCTGGACTTTGAGAAGGAGCACATGATCACTCCAGTGTTTTCGAGTCTCCCAGGATGTCTCGGCGGAGCCTGCGTCTGCACACTATCACTGGTCTCTATGGCGACGACAGCCTAGACTCTAATCTGAACCACAATGTGTACCACGGTGCCTCTTTCAGCGCAGGAGGAGCCAGTCGCAGAGAGTCCAAGTAAGTGATGTTGCTGCTGCCCTGGGGTTCCTTCTATGGATTTGGGCCTGCGTGTTACAGCCAAAGGTTTGAATGTCTAATCTGACTGTTCACTTCTCCCTCTCCCAGAGGGTTGAAGAGCAGGAGGTCTCAGCAGCACTCGGTCTCCTGCACCCAGTCTCTGCTCAGCACCACGCCCCGTAAGAGCCAGCATGGCTCCCGGCAGCACAACAGCAGCGTGACCGCCAGTGACGCCTCCATGCTGGACGAGTCGTGCATCCAGGAGCGCACGCTGGTCGGCAGCTGCTGGGGTTTGGATGAAGCTTCTGAAGATAAAGGTCTTATTTTTTTCTTTTCTTTTTACGACCTTATCGATCACAATTACTTGTCCTGCCTGAGACATCAGTGTCTTGAATGGATTCCTTTTAAAAAGGCTAATTTTGTGTTTCATTATCAAATCTGTCTGTGCGTTACAGAGCGGACCATGGCGGTAGACCACAGTATGTGTAGGACCAACGGAGACATTAACTCTGTACAGACCCAGACCTCCATGGTGAATGGTAGCTTCTGTAAGGACTTCCCTATCCCCTCGGACAGACATGAGGCTCTAAGCACCTACTCCTCGTCCTCCACTGGTGCCTGCTCTGCCACCAGCTACCAGGCCCTGACAGCCCCCTGTACGTCCCCTCCCTCCACGGTCTACGCCAGGGACAAGAGCCGCAAGCACAAAACGGGTGAGAGCCGTGTACTATAATATGTATGCGCTCAGTACTGCATGTGTTGTATCTGGGAGTGTTTTCCCTTTCCATTTGAAGGCATATCATCCACAGTGTTTTGGTTGTTGTTGTCATTGCTGATGCATGACTGTGTCAGTTTTCATTTTCTTACATTTGACATTCATTGTGATTTTGTGCATTTTCAATCAAGTTGAATTGGTTTGTTTCAGGTCTGCTGGTGTCTGTCTCGGACACCTGTGTGCATGTGAGCAGGAGGGCAGCAGCCTCTGTGGCATACGTCTTCTCACTGCTCTTAAAGAGTGTACTGATGAGGACACACAAGAATGGTGAAGGTATCGGCTTCTGAGCCGGCTCGGCTTCTTGCTGTCTTTACAGCGCCAGCGTTGCCTTTCACTCTGTCTCTCTCATATCTGCCTTGCAGCATCCCACTTTTGTGTCATAAATAATGCGGATAACGGATAATTCATCGTTTTAGGTGGGTCTCAACTTTTTCCTGCACTCCTAACAGCGGTGTAGTGCTAAGATAGGCTACCACCACATGATTTGCATAGGCTGTCAGGAAATCTGACAATGCTTTGCTAAAGCTCAACATAATCATGCAATCTGGATTATTTGCCCCCTTTTTCTCCCCAATTTCGTGATTACGATCTTGTCTCGTCGCTGTAACTCCCCAACGGGCAACGGTCGAGTCATGCATCCTCCGAAAACATGACCCGCCAAACCGTGCTTCTTAACACCTGCTCGCTTAACCTGGAAGCCAGCCGCACCAACGTGTTGGAGGAAACACCGTTCAACTGACGACTGTAGTCAGCTTGCAGGCACCCGGCCCGCCACAAGGAGTCGCTAGAGTGCTAAAGAAAGACCCCCCCCCCCGGCCAAACACTCCCCTAACCTGGATGACGCTGGGCCAATTGTGCGCCGCCCAATGAGACTCCCGGTCACGGCCGGTAATGACACAGCCTGGGATCGAACCCCAGGCTGTAGTAACACCGCAATGTGCCACTCGGGAGGCCAGATTATTCCCTTTTAATATCCTCTGTCTCTTTCGGTGGGTAGGAGGGCAGCTGCTTCCACAGTGTCTGTAGTGACTGGGCTCATACAGGCTGCTCTGCTGAAGATGGGCAGTGGGGGCAGGAAATTTGTTAATGGAAGTATTCCACTTTGCTTTTTTAGAGGCTGAACGATTATTCATCGGGGTTGGGCATCCACAAGTCAGGTGTTGCATGATTTGCATGGGACTGTGCTTAGTTGTCACTGGTTGAAACTTGATGTTAGGAATACCCCTGGTTGCAGTCCACCAATCTCTTGCACTGTATTGAATCTGCACTGACACAGGAGGTTGCAGTGGCTGTGTGAATGACCATGGTGGCTCTCACTGCTGACTGACTAACCTAAAACTTCTCGTCACCTGCTTCTGGACTGTCCTCTATCTTTCTCAACCGGGGGACAGAGGCTGACACTACCACAGCTTTTCCTGCCTACAGCTTTCTCACTCCTTTTAACATCACTCCACCTTCCTTTTCGGGTGTTTGTATGGCACTTTTACCCCACAGATTTCACCCTCTATCTCCCAAACAAATGGACTACCTTCGCTTTGGCTATTGCCCTGGTGACATGCAAATTCGCTCTCTCGCTCTGCGCTCAGGTCAAGGAAGGGAAAGAGGGATGCTCGATCGATATGTAGTTGTGCTAGTTTTTATCTGATTTTCTTTCTTATTGGTTGCAGCTCTCTCCAGCTACTGCGGAAGCATGCATGTAAAGGAGTTGGGGACTGACGGGAAGCACATGAATCTGATTGGCTCTCTGTGTGAGTAACTGACCTCCACACCGATGTAGTTGTTTGTGCATGAACCCTTGACTATGTACTACAAGACAATGTGTTTTTTGTGAATAATAGTATGTGACTTGGTATGATTTTTCATGTAACTCTTCTCAGAACCTTTGTGACACACACCAATGCCACGTACTTCTTGTTAATGTACTCTTGGTGGAGGAAATGTCAGTCGCACACCTGAATGCATTCAGTCAGAGAGGTGCTGCCTTAATCGACGTCTTCGGCGCCGGGGAATAGTTGTTGTTGTTGGGAGGTTAAATGTCTTGCTCAAGGGAAGAACGGCAGATTTTTCAACCTTGCTGGCTCGGGGATTCGTACCATCGACCTTTTGGTTATTGGCCAAGAGCTCTTAACTGCTAGGCTACCTGCCTTTTTAGCCTGCCTCTCTCTCTCAAAACATTTTTATTTTCATGTTTTATTTTCTGCCTTTGCTGCTCACCCACCCTGCTGATGCTAATAGGTGATGACTGCAAACGGAAGCAGCACGCGGAGACACACGCAACCTACACCACATGGGCCTCCCGGTCACACCACGTGTTGGGAGCACTGTGGCTCGCCGCTGTTTACACAGGTTACCTATTAATCCAGCAAACTCTGGCCTATCCTGATATACTTGAAACGAGTTCAACATTTAGTCCTTATTTTACTGTTGTATGTAAGTAGATGAAGTTATGCTTTGGTCCCCAGGCTCAAGTGTGTTGTGGGTTGGGCAGGAGGCAGGCTCAGCTGTCTGGGCCGTGATGAGGAGGATGCTGTCGGTTCCCTGGTTGGCAGTTAGATCCCCAGGTCATAATTTTCCCGTGTGTAACCAGCCTCCAGATACACCCCTGCATGATACCTCCTAGTCCTAGTCTCCCCATGGCTAGTTTGTGTGTCTGCCTACCTAACGTGAAACCCATTAGAATGGTGGCTTGGAGTATATCTATCTCTCTAACCTTTTCCCATTTAAGATGACTAGCTGCCGTTTCTTTTGCGTCTCATCATTTCTAATTCACTGCTCTATGCATTAGGCTAGGAAACTGCAGAGACTGTCTGCAGAACTGATCCCCCCCATCTGCCTGCTGCTTCCGTCTCTCTGGGCATTTTAAAGTTGGCGCCAAGAATGGGAGCGATTTGTCACACTGTACAGGAGTTTGATGGAGTCGTGCGATTTGCTAAAGCTGTGCTCTCCTTAAAAAAAGGCTCCTCTCTGCTGTACTGTGCATCTACGCTGACAGAGAACACTTTTGCTCAGCCTTCTTTATCACCTCTGTCTGTAACTAACCCCGCAACCTGTTGCACTGCATTTATGTCCTTGTCTCTTACCTCATCTGGTGAATGTACTTGATTCTCTAATCCTTAGTGCTGTGTGGACGTGCCTCATCTACCCCTCCCGCCTCCTGAAGAACGCTCACTAATCTGCTCCCTGTCTGTCTTTGTGTGTACAGGCAAGGCAGCGACGGGGGTCTTCTGGTGGCTTGGGACTGGATGGTACCATCTGGTTACCCTTCTCTCTCTGCTCAACGTCTTCGTCTTGACACGGTGAGTCTCTTGGGCCTGAGAGTAATGCTCAAGGAACCGGTAACTGCTCAAATAAAGGAAACGCCAACATAAAATGTAGTGTTTCCATTATTTTTGCAGTCACCTGTATGTGGTAGTGGATGGAGCTCCATAATATGTGATCACACTAACAAGTGTTTTTCTGTTGCCGTAGTTACCCTGCCAAGCTCCTCAAACTCCTGTTGATTTTGCTCCCATTCCTCATCCTCCTGGGTGAGTAGCACCGCTCTCATGCTGGTTATCCATAGGACTGAACAATCACCCACTGTGACCTCTTCCGTCTCCTAAATCCTCCGTTCTCGATGTTCTCCCAGCTCTGTGGCACTGGGGTCCATCCAGCCTGCTGTCTGTATTGCCGGCCGTTAACGTCACTGAGTGGAGGACAGCCTACTCCCTTAGTATCACCTCTGCCCAAGCCCAGACCAAAGACGGGCAGTCCACCATGACTCCACCACCACCACCACCAGCTGTCTCACAGGTAGCAGGGGTGTTGATGCACGTATTCAATCAACCATTATATAATTGTCAGCTTCCTTAAGACCTTCCAATTCTATGGATAAGGCCTGATACTCTGTATAGCTGACCTGACCCCTATCCCCCTCCCCTGTATATGAACAGCCAGGCAGTGTGGCCGTGTCTGTGGACTCTGAGCGCCTGGCCCAGTTGGAGCAGAGGCTGGCCCAACTGTGGGAGAAGGTGGAGGGAGGGGGCCAGAGGCAGGAGCAGCAGCACGGAGAAGTGCTGGGTCTCTACCATTCTCTACGAGCGCAGCTGGACACTCAGGCGGACAGGGACGGCATGGGGCTGTGGGTGTCTGGCCTGCTGGAGGAGAGACTCACCCTACTGAGGAGAGAGATGGAGAAGGATGCAGTACTGCAGAGGGAACAGGTGATTCTCCAGGTTGGATAGTCAGGGGGTCCATTTCAGGGAGCAGATAGTAATTGTGCTTGTAATGAAAAGTAAATGAGTATATAATTTGGTCCGCTTACTTGGGTAACTTAAAATATATATATATTTACTTTATTTTTTTCTCCTTTTTTTTACCTCTGCTCATTAAACTCTTCCTGTGTTGTGCAGGATGTGATGCTCATTAATCTCTTCCTGTGTTGTGCAGGAGCAGATTGTGGTGCAGCAGCAGGGCCAAGAGTCTCGTCTTGCTCAACTAGAGGTTCTACTGCAGACACTGGCTGCCAAGACAGAGGTACACATCCATAGATCCTATACTACGTTCTATGTATAGCCC
Organism: Oncorhynchus mykiss; assembly: GCF_057628025.1. Lineage (NCBI taxonomy): Eukaryota > Metazoa > Chordata > Actinopteri > Salmoniformes > Salmonidae > Oncorhynchus > Oncorhynchus mykiss. The sequence continues at coordinate 14,996,804 of NC_143037.1, forward strand.
CCGTCCCCACAGAAGGCTTTTTGCCTCCCTGTAAATTAGAATTTGTTCTTAATTGACTTGCCTGGTTAAATAGCGGTAAAATATTTTATATAAATGTACAGACCTTACTGTAGAACCTGTATAAAATGTATTTGTTGTCATTTATCCATGTTATGTTGATGATGTCTTCAGGAGGTGCAGAGGAGGCAAGTTGAGACTGCCAGTGCCACGCCAGTTCCTGCGGCAGTCAGGTGAGTTCAGCACAAAACCCTTTGGATTGTAATAATTGAATGAAATCACGAGTGGTGTTGAATATTGCTCCCTGTGTGTGCCCTTCGATTGTGGGTGTGGACAGTGAGTCCCATGATGCCTTGCTGGCGGAGGTGCAACGGCTGGAGGCGGCACTGGGGAGCATTAGGCAGGACCTGCAGGGGGTGATGGGATGCCAGGGCATGGGGGACCGCTTGGACCATCTCCATGACATGGTGAGTTGCTTGCGCTCTCTCTCTGTTCTTACATGCATTTCTCCAGTATGTGCCTTTCCAGATGGCCTCTTCCATTGCTTTGAATAGCTGGTCCTGTATAGACACTTAATATTATCTCTGACTGAATCTCAGCATAATATTTTTTTCGTATAAATTTTGTATAAATCTCCTCTGTCGACCCTTGACCTCTGTGGTTGTGACAGGTGTCTGAGCAGGTGTCTGCCCAGGTGAGGCGGGAACTGCGGATCCTGTTCTACGGCAGTGAGCAGGCTGGAGATTCCGAACCCGGGGAGAAGGAACTCCCTGAGTCACTAATGCAGTGGCTCTCTGAGCGTTATGTGAGCGGGGCAGACCTGCAGGCCTCTCTGGCCTCCCTGGAGCTCAGCATCCTGCAGAACGTGAGCCTGCAGCTTGAGGAGAACAGGGTCAGGCAGGAGATGCTCAGCACTGAGACGGTCTCTCAGACCGTGATGCACACTGTTGGGGCCGGGATGTCCGAGGAGGTAGGTTGTTTGTTTGAGTGCGATGAGCCAAGTAAAGCCTCCCCCGGGCCAAACCCTCCCCTAACCCGGACGATGCTGGTCCAAACCCTCCCCTAACCCGGACGATGCTGGTCCAAACCCTCCCCTAACCCGGACGATGCTGGGCAAATTGAGCGCCGCCCTAAAAGACTCCCGGTCACAGCCGGTTGTGACACAGCCTAGGTCACGGCCAGAAGTGACGGCGCAACACTGCCATGCAGTGCCTTAGACCGCTGCGCCACTCGGGAGGCCATATATACTTTTTGTTAATATCGTTTTAAATTAGATTCAGTGTTTTGGTGTTCTCAATGACTTATTTCTTGTCTGTCTGCATTATTCCAGTTCCTCACCCAACAACTCTGTTCCTCTCTTGCTCCTCCAGCATGTGCAGCTGATGGTGAAGAATGCTCTGAAACTCTACTCCCAGGATCGGACCGGCCTGGTGGACTACGCTCTGGAGTCTGGAGGTAAAGTTTCACAGCTGTTGTGGTGGCGGGGCGTGGAGACCTACGTTGACTGTTTTGTCTACTGCCTATTATTTAGAATGATCTGTTTTGACTTTGCACAGTACACTGTTTCTGCTATGACTGGCTTCAGCTATGCCCTCGTTGTGAGGGTGGCTGACATTGTGTACGGTCGTGAAAGTGACATCATGGCTACGTGTGTGCAGGTGGCAACATCCTGGGCACTCGCTGCTCTGAGACGTTTGAGACAAAGACGGCACTGATGAGTCTGTTCGGCCTCCCACTCTGGTACTTCTCACAGTCTCCTCGTGTGGTCATACAGGTACGACTCAAGTCACCACATGAGACTAGTCTTTTTTTTGATGGCTTGGTGATTACATTAATGTATTATATTGGGAGAGTTTTAGTTCCTGATACTGCCTAGCCAACACATTCAGCCACTGGTCTGATCAATGTTCTCTCTCTTTTCCACTGCAGCCCGACGTCCATCCAGGGAACTGCTGGGCGTTTCAGGGTTCCCATGGTTACCTGGTGATGCGTCTCTCCATGAGGATCGTGCCCTCTGCCTTCTCATTGGAGCACATCCCCAAAGACCTGTCGCCAACAGGCAACATCGACAGCGCCCCACGCCAGTTTAACGTCTATGTAAGCCACACTGCTTACCCAATTTAACATGCCACATGTTTGTTATTGGCGTCTTTACAAGCCATTCAGAAGAACACCTAGTAGATGCTCAAGTCAGTCACGTTTTCTGTGAATGTGCTCTGGTGAAGCAGTACTGATTGACACACTTACTGCTGTGGCTCTCTGCTGTTTTCTAACTGTGTCGTCGGTTTCCAGGGTCTGGATGATGAATACCAGGAGGAGGGTAAGCTACTTGGCAGCTATACCTACCAGGAGGATGGGGACGCGCTACAGACTTATCCCGTCACCGTAAGTACACTTAACACTGCCTCAACGGGCTTGATTGGTCAGATGTAGATGTTTTGTAAGTAGTCCACATGCAGTGTTGGGGAGTAGTGAACTACATGTTGTTGAACTACATTTTGCAGTAGCTTGGTGGTAGATGAACTTTATTCAAAACTTGGTGTTTTTTTCTGTAGTTATACTGCTACACGGCAAAAAAGTAACTAACTACTGGAACTACACACTGTTTTTGCAAAAAGAAAATGAAATAATGTCCTTTTTCGCTATCAGACCTTCCTAATTCTCACGTGAAAACACATTTTTGTGTTTAATAGGCTCAATTACACATTGTGTTAAAATCTGATTCCAGAGTGATCTGTTCTTGCAATTGTTTGTCTATGACATTTCAGATTTAGATGTGATAATTTATCACAAAGTAGCTTAGATGTAGTGAACTACTGTTTCAAAGTAGCTTTAGTTAAGTACACTACAGTGTATTTAGCTTGCTTTAGCATCTTAAGTAATTGGTAGTTTGGTAAACTATGATTTCAGAGTAGCTTTCCTGACACTGTCCACATGGCATTTATCTCTAGCACTACTAGAGATGGTGACTTGGCAAGTTATAGGTCTTGCTACTTGAGTGTAAACCGAGTGTCCTTTGCCATCTATCCACAGGAGGAGAACGATAAAGCCTATCAGACCATTGAGGTTCGGGTGCTGTCCAACTGGGGACACACGGAGTACACCTGCCTCTACCGCATCAGAGTGCACGGTCAGCCCAGTATCAACTGATGGCACCGAGCAGACCACCCTGCCTACATTTGAATGTTCTGCGGATGACTGGAGGCATATTATGCAAAACATTATTGGATAACAATCCGTGCTTTACTACTGGTTGAAAAGTGTTTCGAGTACATTTTTCTCAGTCTATTTAGACATGAGCTATATGTATTCTGAGACCAAACTGGATTATTGAGTGTTGAGCCCCTTCTCGCACATGGTTAAACCAGGTTTTAGCATGTTCATTTACAAATAATGTAAACGTGTATGTCATTTTAAGTCTACTAATGTCAAATGCTTTGAAAGATGTATATGCTGCAGTTATAAAAATGTTTATTTTGTTTGTTTTTTAAAGGGAAGTAAGTAAGTTAGGGATATCTTGCACTGGTCCCTTCAGCCACAGAAATCAGGCTTTGACCATTAACTTTTTATCGATAATCTAAAAGTGCCCAGTTGTAAATCTCATTATTTATTTGTTTGTCCTGATTTAGCAATCTGTGTACTATATTTTTGTAAAGGCTTTTCAGGCTATTTGTAAAATTGGCTTGGGACTATACAGGTGTTTTTTTTTTAAATATAATTTTATTTTTGTCTTTTGTAACTTGTAAGAAATGTTCAAATAAAGACCTTCATTTCCAGTTGTTGTAAAGTAACGGTCATTGATTGTTGTAAAGTAACAGGCTTTTTTAAATAACTTTGAAAGGATATGTTAGGCTGAGTTTCAAAAAATGTGGATGTTTTGTTTTATCATGCCCCACAGGCACAGCTTGGTTAAAGTCTGATTCTCCACCCATCTTCCTGAAGTGTGCCCCCATTCACACTGATTTTGACCCATCATGTCCAGTCCAGTAAATGACAATAATGCTCTATGGACAGTTTTTATATCCTAGACTGAACAGAGAAGAAAATTCTCTGTGCAGAATTCTCAAATGCAGCAGTCACTTGTCGTAGCTAGTCATCTGGGGTGGTAGTATCTCTCGCTATACTCAACAATAAGGGAGGGGCAGCAGTAGCAAAGAGTAGCTATATTCTCTCCAAGGAGCTGCTCAGTAAATACGACTCATGCTGCTTTTTGACTGTAACAGCAGTGTTACACTAGTGTATACACCCAGATTTTCATACTAGGGAAGTGTTTCCATATCTAGGGTTGAGAGTGAGGACTTGTGAAGAGCAGGATCAATAACTGCATAATCAAGACCGTTGCTTTTTGAGAAGGTGTTAACTGTCGAAGATGTAAACCCATGTTCATAGTTAGCCATTGTTATGTAAAAGCATGCTGAAAAGTACCAGTGGCCTAACCTTGGCTCCAAGTCAGAGCAGGTCTGCTGGAGCCATGGCCTAGTGCAACCTGGACTCCTGGGTAGACATAACATAGTCAACGAAAATACGGGGCACTGAAATTAGTATGTTACGTTTGAATGGAATTCATTTGTGATGTCCATACATTTTGTATGATATGTTACAAATTATAATTTCTATGTTATGTATTGCAATTCGTACAATATGTTACAAATTTGCAATGCGTGTGATATGTTACGAATTACAATTTGTTGTTCCTAATGTTAGCTCGGTGGCTAATGTTAGCATTGTTAGGTTAAAGGGTTTAGGTTGTGGATGGGTTAGCTAAGTAGTTGCAAAATAGCTCAAAAGTAGTGAGTAGTTGCTAAAATGCTAAAGTTGTCTGTTACGAGATTTTAACTCGCAACCATTGGGTTGCTAGATGTTCTTCATACACCCACCAACCCTACTTTTGTTTAAGTAACCTTCTGTCTTATGTAACCACACCAAAGGTAACATGATACTAATTTGAATTTGAGACATGGCCTGCATACATGGAAACAAAGGTCTGAGCCTTCTGGGTTAAACATTGGGGCAGAGAGGAAGAGGCGAAGCGAGAGGGATAACTGGGCCCAAAATCGGTGTTCTCCAGCAGGTGAAGCTTTTTCCGCTCACCAAGCGAGGAGTTTTTGTATGGAGGTCAATGAGAGTGTTGAATTTAGTTAACAAAAAAATTAATGGCTTAGTTGCTATGTGTGGCTTATTTGATCAAATAGAAGTTGAGTAATGTTTAGGTTGTTACGAGTGTACTGATGTAAGTAGGACACGTGACATCCCGGCAACTTTGAGAAAAAACACATATCTGAGTTGTGCCCATTGTTCACAGCGTGTCTGCCCTCTCGTTGACTAGAATGGTCCCACTTGGTCTTGCCTGCTCCAGACAGTCATCCATTTTTCAAGACGCTTATTTCATTGTTAGACTGGCCACTTGAGTATCTAGTCAATACTGTATAATGGATCATCTGTGACAGGTAAATCCTCATTGGAAATGAGCCATCAGTGGACCGGTGATGAACTCATGAACTACAGCAAAGATATTCTAGCCTAATCACACTAAGCTTTTTGTGATATAATCTTTATTGAGGTGGTGATAAAATATACTATTATATACACTGTATATTCTATACTCTTATAATATTGACTCAGAGACACTAAGCCCCGCTCAGGTAATACCTCCCATCCTTTGTAAGCGTCATCGCCGTACTAATGTCTTTCCTGCCAGGGGTGTTGTCTATACTGTCTATACTGCCAGGGGTGTTGTCAGTTGTAATCTTGTACCCATTCCTTTGAATTCCACTCTTAGATCTGTAGTCTTCTCACCCAGTGCAATGTGAATTCCATAAACTTGAATACCCCCTCGGATTTCAAATCACGTAGAGGGCTTGGGCTGTTGCACGATAGCAACCAAAACCCATGTAGTTCAGTTTCTAACATTCCATCATTGGTTACTCTGAGAGTTCCTCATATTGACATTGGCCGCGGCCTCAGGGCCTATGGTACTAACCTTGGAAAAGTCATTCCAATTTCTACTCCTTCCTCTATTACTAATATGGATAGACCAAATGGTGCAGTTCTATGCAATCTTGTAGCCATACCAACTATATCAATATCAACCATCAGACAGGGCCTGCAACCGCCTACTGAAAGTTGGAGATTTCTTGTGACTTTAAAAATCGTAAAGGACTTGGATTGATGCATCTGAACATTAGGACTGTACTAGATTACATCAACATCTGGGCTATGCAGATGAACCCAGACACTCTGGTATTGACTGAAACTTGGAACTCTTGGGATATTCTGGACTCTGATATTAAAGATGCACTATGCAGAAATAGCTCTGCCATTTCCTGGTTGCTAAATTCTAATAGTTCACCTAATATAAGTTTATGTGACAAAACAAGCAAGTATAATATAGAGAATAATTGTACTATCTAAACCCGTGTGAAATATATTTTACAAAACCAAAAATATTGTATTTTCAGCTGTTTGAAGCTGGTGTACAAAACCCAAAGTAAAAGACTCAAAAAACAAAACATGGAGCAGATCTACCGCTTCTTAGACTTACTTTCAATGAGCATTACAGAACTATAATAAACATGTGAAGTTGGTCAGGTTGCCCAGAAAGTGACATATTGCAGCTTTAATATTGAGGGTTATAATGTGTTCAGCACTGACAGAGAGGGTAGAGGTGGTGGAGTGGCCATTCGTATAAAACATATTTGCTGTTCCTTATTAACTGAAATCCATTTACCTCTGCCAACTTTTTTTGCTCCTATCTTCAAGCCTTTGTCTGGGGGAAAATGTATCCATAAATGTTATACGGGTCTATCGTCCTCCCTCGGCTAACCTTTGTGCACTTGAGGAGTTAACTAGTTTGTTGTCTTCTTTTACTAAGTCAGAAGTTATTATCCTGGGTGACCTAAATTATGATTGGTAAATGCAGGCTTCAGACAATCTAAAAGACGTATAATGATGAAAAACCTGACTAAACCTAAACCAGCTGGTGACTAAGCCTACACGGCCCAACCCTAAAGATCCTTCAAAGTCAACTCTGATTGATCTTATTTTAACAAATACACCAGAGAAACATACATACTATACAAAACATTAAGAACACCTACTCTTTTCATGACACAGACTGACCAGGTGAAAGCTATGATCCCTCATTGATGTCACATGTTAAATCCACTTCAATCAGTGGAGATGAAGGAGAAGAGACAGGTTAAAGAATGATTTTTAAGCCTTCAAACAATTGAGACATGGATTGTGTATGTGTGGGCAAGACAGTCCGTGTTCTGACGAATTGAGGCTGTTCTGTGGTAAAAAGGAGGTGCAACTCAATATTAAGCAGCTGTTGCTAATGTTTGGTATACTCAGTGTGTTTCTACTGGTGTCTTCACGCAAGACACTAGAGACCATTACCCAGTTGTTTGTGTTAGAGATGTGAGAATACATAAATCTGAGCCTTGTGTCATCACAAAGAGGCTATTTAAAAACTACAGTGAACAGGGTTTTTTACATGTGATCTTGATTATATTTCCGCTATCCCTGAACCTGATTTATCTTTCAGCCTTTTTGCAGATGTCTTCAATACTATTGTGGATAATCATGCTCCCTTGAGATGGTTTGGGATGAGTTGGACCACAGAGTGAAGAAAAAGCAGCCAACAAGTGCTCAGCATATTTGGGAACTCCTTCAAGACTGTTGGAAAAGCATTCCAGGTGAAGCTGGTTCAGAGAATGCCAAGAGTGTGCAAAGCTGTCATCAAGGCAAAGGGTGGCTACTTTAAAGAATATAAAATATATTTTTTATAAAACACTTTATTGGTTATTACATGATTCCATTTGTGTTATTTCATAGTGTAGATGTCTATTATTCTACAATGTGGAACATAGTATAAATAAACAAAAACCCTTGAATGAGTAGGTGTGTCCAAACTTTTGACTGGTACTGTATGTATTCATGTTTGCTGACATTTCAATCAATCAAATGTATTTATAAAGCCCTTTTTGCATGAGCAGATGTCACAAAGTGCTTATACAGAAACCCAACCTAAAACCCCAAACAGCAAGCAATGCAGATGTAGACGTACAGTGGCTAGGAAAAACTCCCTTTAAAAGACATGAACCTAGGAAGAAACCTTGGCTCTGAGGGGTGGCCAGTCCTCTTTTGGTTGTGCCGGGTGGAAATTATAAGAGTACATGGCCATTAAAAGGCCAGATCAATCTTCAAGATGTTCAAACGTTCATAGATGACCAGCAGGGTCAAATAATAAACACAGTAGTTGTAGAGGGTGTAACAGGTCAGTACCTCAGAAGTACATTTCAGTTGGCTTTCCATTGCCGAATACTCGAGACAGCCGGTGCGGTAGAGAGGGAGAGAGAGAGGGCGAGAGAGGGTCGAAAACAGCAGGTCGGGGACAACGTATCACGTCCAGTGAACAGGTCAGTATTCCATAGCCGCAAGCAGAACAGTTGAAACTGGAGCAGCAGCACGACAAGGTAGCACATCTGGTGAACAGGGCCAACCAGGCAGGATATAATCCCACCAAGTTTGCTAAAGCACAGCCCCCACACCACTGAAGGGATATCAACAGATCACCAACTTACTACACTGAGACAAGGCTGAGTATAGCCCACAAAACTCTTGTCCACCCCAAGAGCCAGAGGGTTGGCAAAACCGGACAGAACTATACTCCATCATAAGACCTACTGAAGAGATTAGTAAAAACTTAAAGGAAGAGACCTAGTCTGCATCTCTCACATGGATAGGCAGACCATTCCATAAAAATGGAGCTCTATAGGAGAAAGCCCTGCCTCCAGCTGTTTGTTTAGAAATTCTAGGGACAATAAGGAGGCCTGCGTATGGTGACCATAGCGTACGTGTAGGTATATACGGCAGGACCAAATCGGAGAGATAGGTAGGAACAAGTCCTTGTAATGTTTTGTAGGTCAGCAGTAAAACCTTGAAATCAGCCATTGCCTTAACAGGAAACCAGTGTAGAGATACTAGCACTGGAGTAATATGATATAATGTTTTTGTTCTAGTCAAGATTCTAGCTGCCGTATTTAGTACTAAGTGAAGTTAATTTAGTGCTTTATCCAGATAGACGGAGAGTAGAGCATTGCAGTAGTCTAATCTAGAAGTGACAAAAGCATTAATTAATTTTTGGACAAACGTTTCTGATTTTTGCAATATTAGGAAGATGTAAAAATCTTGCCCTTGAAATATTCTTGATATGTTCTTCAAAAGAAAGATCAGGGTCCAGAGTAACGCCGAGGTCCTTCACCGTTTTATTTGAGACGACTGTACAACCATCCCATTTAGTTGTCAGATCAAACAGCAGATCTCTTTGTTTCTTGGGACCTAGCACTAGCATCTCTGTTTTGTCTGAGTTTAAAAGTGAAACATTTGCCGCCATCCACTTCCTCATGTCTGAAACACAGGTTTCCAGGGTAGGCAATTGTGTCGTCCGCATACAATGAAAGTTGACATTGTGTTTCCGAATGACACCACCAAGAGGTAGAATATATGGTGAAAACAACAGTTTTCCTAAAACCTTGAGGAACACCAAAACTTACCATTGATTTGTCAGAGGACAAACCACCCACAGAGACAAACTGATAACCATCCGACAGATAACATCTAAACCAGGCAAGAACTTGTCTTTGTGGATCAATTAGGGTTTCCAATCTCTCCAAAAGAATGTGATCGATGGTGTCAAAAGTGGCACCAAGGTCTAGGAGCACGAGGATAGATGCAGAGCCTTGGTCTGACGCCATTAAAAGGTAATTTATCACCTTCATGAGTGCATTCTCAGTACTATGATGGGGTCGAAAACCTGACAGGAGCATTTTGTATACATTATTTGTCTTTAGGAAGGCAGCTTGTTCTCACATTTTTGAGAGGAAAGGGAGATTCAATAGGCCGATAGTATTTAAAAAAAATAATAATTAAGTTTGGCTTTTGCAGGAGAGGCTTTATATTTTATTTTTTTGTGAGTTTGGTATACATCCAAAGGATAGGGAGATGTTTATTATGTTCAACATAGGAGGGTCAAGCACAGGAAGTAGCTCTTTCAGTAGTTTAGTTGGAATAGGGTCCAGTAGGCAGCTGGAAGGTTTAGAGGCCATTACTATTTTTGTGAATGTGTCAAAAGATACAGGATTAAAGAAATCCTATGTCCTGGCAGTTCTGGGTATTACGAAAAGGTTCAATTTACATCCTTGGTTAGGTGGTTAACTGATTTTTGTACTCTGAAGACTTTGGGTAGGTGGAGGGAGTCTGGAAGGGCATTTAGGAATCTTTGGGTTGTCAGAGAATTTATATCGCAGCTTTTGATAATCTTTGGTTGGGGTTTGAGCAGATCATTTGTTGCTATTTCAAACGTAATAACATGGTGGTCCAATAGTCCAAGATTATGAGGAAAAACATTTAGATCCACAATATTTATTCCATGGGACAAAACTAGATCCAGGGTATGACTATGGCGATGTGTAGGTTTGGAGACATGTTGGAAGTGATTGAGTAGGCTGCATAGTTTTCATGACTAGAAGCTTAAAAGACAAAAACGCAGTCATGTTTTTCCCGTAAATTCAAATTTGAGGTCATAAATTTTAGCAATACATCCCTTAATGGGATGCGGAGGGGGATTTGGTCACTAGTGTAACCAGGAGGAGAGTCCTTATTTAACACAGTAAATTCAAATCAAATCAAATTTTCATTGTCACATGCGCTGAATACAACAGGTGTAGTAGACCTTAGGGTGAAATGCTTACTTACAAGCCCTTAACCAACAATGCAGTTTAAGAAAATACCCCCCCCCAAAAACGTATGAGATAAGAATAGCAAATAATTAAAGAGCAGATGTAAATAACAATAGCGGGGCTATGTACAGCGGGTACCGGAACAGAGTCAATGTGCGGGGGCACCGGTGTCGAGATAATTAAGGTGATATGTACATGTAGGTAGAGTTATTAAAGTGACTATGCATAGATAATAACAGAGAGCAGCAGCAGAGTAGAAGGGGAGGTAGCCATTTGATTAGCTGTTCAGGAGCCTTATGGCTTGGGGGTAGAAGCAGTTTAGAAGCCTCTTGGACCTAGACTTGGCGCTCCAGTACCGCTTGCCGTGCGGTAGCAGAGAGAACAGTCTATGTCTAGGGTGGCTGGAGTGTTTGCCAATTCTTAGGGCCTTCCTCTGACACCGCCTGGTATAGAGGTCATGGATGGCAGGAAGCTTGGCCCGGTGATGTACTGGGAAGTATGCCCTACCCTCTGTAGTGCCTTGCGGTCGGAGGCCGAGCAGTTTCCATACCAGGCAGTGATGCAAGCAGTCAGGATGCTCTCGATGGTGCAGCTGTAAAACCTTTTGAGGATCTGAGGACCCATGCCAAATCTTTTCAGTCTCCTGAGAGGGAATAGGTTTTGTTGTACCCTCTTCAGAACATCTTGGTGTGCTTGGACCATGTTAGTTTGTTGGTGATGTGGACGCCAAGGAACTTGAAGCTCTCAACCTGCTCCACTACAGCCCCGTCAATGAGAATGGGGTTGTGTTCGGTACTCCTCTTCTTGTAGTCCACAATCATCTCCTTTATCTTGACCACGTTGAGGGAGAGGTTGCTGTCCTTGCACCACACAGTCAGGTCATTGACCTCTCTCCCTATAGGCTGTCTCATCGTTGTCTGTGTTCAGGCCTACCACTGTTGAGTCATCAGCAAACTTGATGATGGTGTTGGAGTCGTGCCTGGCCATGCAGTCATGAGTGAATAGGGAGTACAGGAGGGGACTAAACACGAACCCCTGAGGGGCCCCTGTGTTGAGGATCAGAGTGGCAGATGTGTGGTTACCTACCCTTACCACCTGGGGGTGGCCCGTCAGGAAGTCCAGGATCCAGTTGCAGAGGGAGGTGTTTAGTCCCAGGGGCCTTAGCTTAGCGATTAGCAATGAGCTTTGAGGGCACTATGGTGTTGAACGCTGCGCTGTAGTAAATGAATAGCATTCTCACATAGGTGTTCCTTTTTCCAGGTGTGAAAGGGCAGTGTGAAGTGCAATAGAGATTGCATCATCTGTCTATCTGTTGGTGCAGTATACAAATTGGAGTGAGTCTAGGGTTTGATCAGCCTTTCAAAGCATTTCATGGCTACAGACGTAAGTGCTATGGGTCGGTAGTCATTTAGGCAGGTTACCTTAGTGTTTTGGGCACAGGGATTATGGTGGTCTGCTTGAAACATGTTGGTATTACAGACTCAGACAGGGAGAGGTTGAAAATGTCAGTGAAGACACTTGCCAATTGGTCAGCGCATGCTCAGAGTACACATCCTGGTAATCTGTCTGGCTCTGTGGCCTTGTGAATGTTGACCTGTTTAAAGGTCTTACTCACATCGGATGCGGGTGGCGTGATCACACAGTCGTCCGGAACAGCTGATGCTCTCATGCATGTTTCAGTGTAACTTGCCTCAAAGCGAGCATAGAAGTTATTTCGCTCGTCTGGTTGGCTCGTGTCACTGGGCAGCTCTCGGCTATGCTTCCCTTTGTAGTCTGTAATAGTTTGCAAACCCTGTCACATCCGACGAGCGTCTTAGCCGGTGTAGTAGGATTCAATCTTAGTCCTGTATTGACGCTTTGCCTGTTTGATGGTTCGTCAGAGGGCATAGCGGGATATCTTCTAAGCTTCCAGGTTAGAGTCCCACTCCTTGAAAGTGGCAGCTCTACCCTTTATCTCAGTGCGAATGTTGCCTGTAATCCATGAGGACGGACGTCCTCGATGCACTTATTGATAAAGCCAGTGACTGATGTGGTGTACTCCTCAATGCCATTGGAAGAGTCCCTAAACATATTCCAGTCTGTGCTAGCAAAACAGTCCTGTAGTTTAGCATCTGCTTCATCTGACCACTTTTTTATAGACTGAGTCACTGGTGCTTCCTGCTTTAATTTCTGCTTGTAAGCAGGAATCAGGAGGATAGAATTATGGTCAGATTTGCCAAATGGAGGGCGAGGAAGAGCTTTGTACGTGTCTCTGTGTGTGGAGTAAAGTTAAAAAAAATTTCCCTCTGGTTGCACATTTATCATGCTGATAGAAATTAGGTAAAACTGATTTAAGTTTCCCTGCATTAAAGTCCCCGGGAGTTTTCCTGTTTGCTTATGGCGGTATACAGCTCATTGAGTGCGGTTTTAGTGCCAGCATCGGTCTGTGGTGGTATGTAGAGAGCTACGAAAAATACAGATGAAAACTCTCTAGGTAGATAGTGTGGCCTAGAGCTTATCATGAGACACTTAACCTCAAGACTTCCTTAGATATCGTGTACCAGCTGTTGTTTACGTACAGTGCCTTGCGAAAGTATTCGGCCCCCTTGAACTTTGCCACATTTCAGGCTTCAAACATAAAGATATAAAACTGTATTTTTTTGTGAAGAATCAACAACAAGTGGGACACAATCATGAAGTGGAACGACATTTATTGGATATTTCAAACTTTTTTAACAAATCAAAAACTGAAAAATTGGGCGTGCAAAATTATTCAGCCCCCTTAAGTTAATACTTTGTAGCGCCACCTTTTGCTGCGATTACAGCTGTAAGTCGCTTGGGGTATGTCTCTATCAGTTTTGCACATCGAGAGACTGACATTTTTTCCCATTCCTTCTTGCAAAATAGCTCGAGCTCAGTGAGGTTGGATGGAGAGCATTTGTGAACAGCAGTTTTCAGTTGCCTCTAATCTGCTTGTTGTCCCCTTATGCCATAGTTTGTACATCCTAATTGTCAATAGAAACCACATTTGTTTAAGCAAGTTAGCCATATCAGCTATGTTTTTTTTAAAGTCCGTAAATGAGGCTGAATGAACTGTTTTTGTGCCAGACAAGGCTCCGCTGATAGCCAGGTGTAGCAGTGGTAAGGATTCACTCCATGGTGCTGAAAAGAAAGCTCTGCTGTTGGGACATCTTTATGTAGGCCCTAACAGTTTGTGGGCACCGTTTGAAACCGTTACAGTGCAATTAATGTATTGTTTAGTGTTGTGTTGTGTCATGGCTTTGCTGGCATCTAAAACATGTTTTTGTTTGTTTGCCCCACCAAGATTTACATGCTAAAATCTCCACTGATCACAATCTCTTTCAATAACGACAGGAACGGAGGAGGTATTTTATTCAGTGAGACTGCTAAGGCCAACACTGCCATGTTAAGTTTTGGTGGACCTAGACCGAGGCACTGTCTCTATAAAAAAGCTGAGCTGACTGCACTGACTGTGCTAGTGGCAGACTCAACTAAACTGGCCTGCACCCTATCTCATTGTGACCGTAGATTTAAAAAAATATATATTTAAAAAAAAAAAAAAAAACGTTTTATCACATAAATAAGGTAACTGTAATAAAACGGTGAAAATGTGTTAAAACCCCAAATTAGTGAAATTAAAGTGGCCTAACTTTAGCAGGGAATCTGGTCACTAACGCTCCAGACTCTATTTGATAGTACCTGACTTGGATGTAAACAACACAAGGTCATAGCCAAAGATACAGTATTTATAGATTTCCTTCAGGGAACGCCTCCTCTGTGAAGTGCGCATGTGCACAAATCTTGCACTCCTTCTAAACAACGCTATTTTTTAAAGACTTTGGCAAAGGGTAAAGTCTATAAAACTTAATGCATTGTGTTCGTAACAGATTTTAGTTTTGGGAACATAAAATGTATTGAGATCAGATGTTTCATCGATGAGAACATTTGCAGAATGTCGACACAGTTTCACCCAGTTCCATCCTCTCCCACTACTTGCCACTGGACTTCCTCTCTCTACCATATTTGGTGGTGAGAAAACGTTCTGAACGGATGCTTCAGCTTTATAACCCCTGTGGCGTGTCTGTGTTGCCCATTCGGTCTGTGCCATAACTAACTACGGCAAGTAAAATGGGTCAATGCTAGGTATTTTTTGTGTATCCGCTTTCTGCACTGTCAGTGTCAACGTTTGGTTGTTGGGCCGAGTTGCTGGGAACAAACAATAATGATGTCGGAGCAGGAGGCTCTGAAGTGCTCCAATGCAAGAAACCGTGGAGGAACGCAGCGGGTTGAAGGGAAACTGCGAGCCAGTGTGGAAAAGGGAGATTACTATGAAGCTCACCAGATGTACAGAACCTTATTTTTTAGGTAAGTAATTTCTATTTTCGTTAGCCCGGTGAGATTATTAGTTCGCTTTTGGGCCTCCCCTTTCCAGATCGTTATGCTTGTTAACCTTGCTGCCTACATTTTAGTGTATGATTGGTATATTCAAGGTACTGCCCCACCCACTCGGGTCAGTCCTTCTTTTTGTTTGGACAGTTTTTTGCGTCAATCACTCCAAGTCCCAAAATGGGACACAGCATGCGAGCTAGCCTAGCTAATGTCGCAATATACGCTAGCTAGCTAGCCAGTCCATCTCGTTTTTCTAACTAGTTACCCATAAGTGTACGTTTTTGTTTAGTAAAGATACAGTTCACTGACCTGACACACTGATAATCAGACTGTCATCTCCAGCCCAGTAACAATCATGTCAGATACAAGTAGTAGCTAACGCTAGTTGGCTATCTCGCTAGCTAGAGTGTGTGTAGTTAGCCAACGTGAGCAGGCTAGTTTGTTTTAGCTAACTTACATGTCCTAACCAGCTAACGTTAGCTAGCTAGTCGTCTTTGCTACACAGTCACAATCAATTTAGCTATGGGTGTTGGTATTGCCCATGGTTCCTAACCTTCCATCACTATTTTAATAGCGATGGTGTCATCAGTCATTGGGTGTAATTCATTCACTTACTGTTGTACTTCAATTTTTTTGACTGTCATGACAGGTAGCCTAACTTCACATGAGAACTGTGTGTGCCTAGTAACTGACAAATAACTGCGATTCACTGTCGTGTATTGAGAAATGTTGGCCCAGTGACTGAGTATTACTTTTCAGCCCTCATTATTTCATAGGCAGGGGGACCACCAGACTAACATCCATACTGTCACTCGGCTGATGTAAAAAGGGCTTTATAAATACATTTGATTGATACTGTCACTTGCTTAGCCTGGTTTCAATTCAGTTTGTCAGTGACATGACATTTGCCATCTCTGTTTGACACAGGTATATTTCACAAGCAAAGCACACCGATGCCAGGGAGTTGATGTACAATGGCGCCCAGCTCTTCTTCAGCTACAACCAGGTATAAGAAGTCATGACGCTGGGGCATTCATTGCATTTCGGCTGTTTTTGTGGCATTGGCAATAGCAATTTTAATTATCCACAGCTAAACAGTTGTGAGTTATGTGGCAAATTACAGGTTTTTGTCATCCACAGCTTAACAGTGCTGCAGACCTGTCAATGTTGGTGCTAGAGTCTTTGGAGAAATCTGAGGCGAAGGTGGAGGACGAAGACTTAGGTGAGCTAACGTGTGTGTGTATATAATGAATTGTAGTTAAACAGTATGAACGCAGTTAGTGTCAGTGTGCCGTAGTCGCTGTGTTAAGCTCCTCTGGGTTGTAATTTCAGAGCACCTGGCTAAGCTGTTCAGTTTGATGGACCCCAACTCCCCAGAGAGAGTAGCATTTGTGTCCCGCGCACTCAAGTGGTCCACAGGTGGCTCAGGGAAGCTGGGCGCCCCCAAACTGCATCAGCTCCTAGCAGTCACCTTGTGGAAAGGTATTCAGTAGAAAACTCTGAACATTAAACTGCAAGGTTATCATTTTCATGTTTCCTTGAACAGAGGTTGCATATGATATAATTCTATCTGTTTAGAGCAAAACTACAGTGAGTCTCGCTACCACTTCTTGCACTCCTCTGATGGAGAGGGATGTGCCCAGATGCTGGTGGAGTACTCAGCGCAGCGGGGCTTTCGCAGTGAGGTGGACATGTTTGTGGCACAGGCCGTCCTGCAGTAAGTCTGTCTCCCTGCACCCTCATCTGTTTTCAATCTGTCAACAAAAGCTGCTTGTTCTGCTGTTTAATCGCTTGTTCACCTCTGCCCCTCCCTCTTCCTGCTCAGGTTCCTCTGTTTAAAGAACAAAAACAGTGCATCTGTAGTGTTCAGCACATATACACAGAAACACCCCTCAATAGAGAAGGATCCTCCCTTTGTGCAGCCCTTGCTCAACTTTATCTGGTTTCTCTTGCTGGCAGTGGATGGGTAAGGCCTTATTTATTCAACTACCAAAACCTTCAGGGAATAAAACACTGTTTTTCCAGGTTCTCATAAATGTGCCTCAACTTTTTCTGTTTTACTCTGCAGAGGCAAATTAACAGTGTTCACGGTGCTATGTGAGCAGTATCAGCCTTCCCTGAAGAGGGACCCTATGTATAATGAGGTGAGCTTGACCCTTTAATGAGTGTTCCTCATGTAGCAATGTAACTCGGCATGGTGTCTAATGATTCCCCCCTCTTCTCCTCTACCCCTCCTGTTACATTGACTGCCTGCTGCATCAGTATCTCGACAGGATAGGACAGCTTTTCTTCGGGGTGCCACCCAAACAGTCTTCATCATATGGTGGATTGCTAGGTAAGTGCTTGTGACTGTCATCTCTTAAATACCAGGCATGAACTAAGCAGTATTTTTACAAACTCATTCTGATCACCATTGAAAGCTGCTTTGGTGAAACGGTATGTTTATGTGTTTCATTCAAGTGTGTTCTGTATCTGTCAGGAAACCTGTTGAACAGCCTGATGGGCTCAGGTGAGGGTGAGGATGAGGAGGGAGAGGAAGCACAGGAGCACGGCAGCCCCATTGAGCTGGACTGAGAGCACAGGGTAGTGCAAGGCTGACCCCTCCACATCCAACAAGAACCCGAACAAAGAGCAGGCCAAACTATCCCCCTCAGCACTGCCTGGACTGCGCCAAAATGCAAACTCCTTCCGTTTGAGTTATGTTTGTTTTTTATATAGTTTTTGTTTCTTCGTTTTGGACAATTTTCTGTGTAGGTTTGTTTCTTTAAAAAGGATAAGAGAGCAACTGCAATCCTTCCTTCCCTGGACTTATTTTCTCTCATCCACAGGGACAGAAAAGATTCAATGGCTGTGTATTCATTTCAGTCATAATTCAACTCGTAAAATAACACATCAGCCTGGGATACTACAACAACAACAACAAAGAAACCCTTTTCATTCTAGGGAGTGCTGCTTTTTCTCATATACCATGCATCTTCCACAGGTGCAGGTAGTAATTTGTATTCAAGAATTACTATAAACAACTTGTAATGTGGTAGTTGCATGGTGTAGAGAGACATACCTGTCAGGCATCGTACACCTGGCTGCAAGCTAATGCCGGACTTGACCATTACTCATAATCCATATGAAAGATTACGTGTGTTTACGTCGACAGGAGTAGACGGGTAGATGGCACAGGAGGTTGGTGGCACCTTAATTGGGGAGGACAAGCTCATGGTAATGGCTCGAGTGGAATGGTATAAAACACATGGTTTCTATGTGTTTGCCATTCCATTAGCGCTGTTCCAGCCATCATTAGTCATCCTCCCCTCAGCAACCTCCACTGGTAGATGGGTATGCTCAGGTCATATACCTGTATGTGTTAAATGTGTTTGGCATGCTCATGTGAATGCAAATCAGTTACGTTGAAGTCTTCTAATACATCCCCCCCCCCTGATACATTGTCAGATTGAGTTGGTGACTGCGCCATTTTGTCGGTCCAGATGTTTGAGACCAGAAAAAAAACAAGAAATTTAAAAATACTAAGATAAAAACAAAAAAAATCCCAGCCTACTGTCGAATTATATTGTCTATATCCAGAAGCTTAATTATTAATCTCACATGGTTTGGTTTAAATATACCCCAGTATCCAACACGAAGACTCCTTTTACGTGTATAGAGTATACAGTGGTTGTTTAAGCCAGTTCTTTGACATTTTCCACTGCTAACATTATGTGTTTTGGGAATTTCTTGAATTCATGTTTAAGAAGAGTGGTGAAAGGTTCTTATCTATTTTGGAATTATAACTGCTATTAAAATTCTCACGTGACTCTTCCAAGTGAACAGACACATCCTTCAGATATTGTTATTATAATGTTACATCTTTGATAATCGCCATGATTTCCATAAGTGTTACTACTATAACATATGCCATTTAGCAGACGTTTTTATCCAAAGCTACTTAGTCTTCCGTGCGTACATTTTACGTATGGATGGTCTCAGCAGTAGAACACACTACCCTGGCTTTTCTAGCGTGTTGCTCTGATCAACTGAGCCACAAAGGATCACTACAAATATCTCCGCTTAAGAAAATAAGTTAATGCCATTGGTTACATCATTATTCAATGCACTAACTCAACAAGATAAGTTGCCTGGATAGCATTAAATGCCTGAATATATATATATATATTCTTCCGGTGTGTGTGAGTCGTATGTACGGTAATGCGCAGAATATTTAGGGAACACTACCGGAGTTGAGGGATATGTGTGATTAAAGGCTTTTTAGACAGACCGGGGCTCTGGCAAGCAAGCCAGCATGGTGAACATAACATTTGGTTTTTGATCATTTCATTTGAATGCAAATGGGGGTTGTTTGTCTTTTTAAATGATTGACTTATTGAGTAAATAAACAAATGGTGATAGCTTCTCTGTCCTCAGTCTTTTTAAAGAGTGCTGGGCTTGAATGAGTTGGTTGCTTTCGGAGGAGCCAAAACAAATACCCAATATCACGATTTAGTTTTTTTTTTTTTTTTTTTTCAATCTTGTATGTTCAGACATTATTACAATAATATACAAAATGTTAGCGCAGAATGGAGAAACGTAATTTCTGTAGAAATACACAAGTATACAATCATTTGAAATGGAGTAAAGTTTAACGTCACTGTATGAATCAGTTATCTATAATGTTCGTTCATGGTATAGTAAGGAGCTCTTCCTATCTAGGATCAGTCTAGGCTTGAAGAGGGAGTGTCATATCAATCTGGAAATGAATTGATCAATTGATGTAACTTATTGGCTGGAGGCAACAAACCTAGTTTACTAGGTCCAAATGAAATACTGAAATACTGTAAAATCTGCAAGTGTACAGTCCTCCAGGGGCCTAGTTGACACCTAGTGGGCACTAAACAGATGCAGTTTTAAGGTGAGACAATCCCTACAGGGGATGATGTACAGTGTCTTCAGAAAGTACTCATACCCATTGACTTATTCAGCCTGAATTCAAAATTGATTTAAAAAATAAATAAATTGTCTCACCCATCTACACACAATACCTCAGAATGACAAAGTGAAAACATGTTTTTAGAAATGTTTGCTAATTTATTGAAAAGGAAATACAGGTATCTAATTTACATAATTATTCACACCCCTGAGTTGATACTTTGTAGAAGCACCTTTGGCAGCTGTTAGTCTCTTAAGAGCTTTCCACACGTGGATTGTGCAACATTTGCCCATTATTTTCAAAATTCTTAAAGCTCTGTCAAATTGGTTGTTGATCATTGCTAAACAACCATTTTCAGGTCTTGTAGATTTAAGTCAAAACTGTAACTAGGCCACTCAGGAACATTCACTGTCTTCTTGGTAAGCAACTCCAGTGTAGATTTGGCCTTCTGTTTTAGGTTATTGTCCTGCTGAAAGGTGAATTAATCTCCCAGTGTCTGGTGGAAAGCAGACTGAACTAGGTTTTCCTCTAGAATTTTGCCTGTGCTTAGCTCCATTCCGTTTCTTTTTTTATTCTGAAAAACTCCCCAGTCCTCAACGATTACAAGCATGCCCATAACATGATGCAGCCACCACTATACCTGAAAATATGGAGCGTGGTACTCAGTAATGTGTTTTATTGGATTTGCCTCAAACATAACACTTTGTATTCAGGACAAAAAGTTAACTTGCTTTACCACATTTTTTGCAGCATTACTTCAGTGCCTTGATGCAAACAGGATGCATGTTTTGGAATATTTTTATTCTGTTCAGGCTTCCTTCTTTTCACTCTGTCAATTAAGTTAGTATTGTGGAGTAACTTCAATGTTGTTGATCCATCCTCAGTTTTCTCCTATCACAGATATTCAACTCTGTAACTGTTTTAAAGTCACCACTGGCTTCATGGTGAAATACCTGAGTGGTTTCCTTCCTCCCCAGTAACTGTGTTAGGAAAGACGCCTGTATCTTTGTAGTGACTGAGTGTATTGATACACCAAAGTGTAATTAATAACTTCACTATGCTCAAACAGATATTCAATGTCTGCTTTTTTAATTTTTTTACTCATCTACCAATAGGTGCCCTTCTTTGTGAGGCATTGGAAAACCTTGCTGGTCTTTGTGGTTGAGTCTGTGTTTGAAATTCACTGCTCGACTGAGGGACCTTACAGATGATTGTATGTGTGGGGTACGGAGATGAGTCATTCAAAAAATCATGTTAGACACTTATTACACACAGAGGGAGTCAATACAACTTATGCGAGTTGTTAAGCAAATCTTTACTCCTGAACTGATTTATTTTTAAACAAAACAAAGGGGTTGAATGCTTATTGACTCAAGACTTTTCAGCTTTATATTTTTTATACATTTGTAAACATTTTGAATAACAATTCCACTTTGACATTTTGGGGTATTGTGTGTAGGCCAGTGACAAAATTAATCCAAATGTAATCATTTTAAAATTCAGGCTGTATCACAAAATGATAAAGTCAAGGGGTGTGAAAACATTCTGAAGGCCCTGTAGATGTATGGGACAGGGGATGTAGTTGATGGCCTCAGGTCCTAGACTGCAGGGTGAGGTGTTGAACCATGTCTGGCTGCTGGGCCTGGCGCTTGATGAATTCTAGTGTCCTCACCTGTCAAGAAAAAGAGGGCGACTAAGAAATAAACCATATTCTGTGTTGTGTGTATATAGAGATAGTGAATATCTCTCCATGTTTTGTTCTTGCACCTAAAACTGCCTGTTTTACACTCACGGAGGTGCGTGTGTGGCTCAGATTCCACAGGTTGAGTTTGTTGTTGCGTAGCTCCCCATGAGCCAAGAGGCAGCCAAACAGAGAGAAGGCTAGACTACCCTGTCTACGAACACTCTATGGCACAAAGAGGAAGAACATGAAGGGATAAGAGAGGACAGTTAAGTAAAACATGTTCTATGGAAAAATACAAAGAACATGCATAAGCAGCGACTTTGACTCCAATGATTCTTTCATTTCACTTTCTTCTATATTTCTGAAGTCTACTCTGAGAAATCAATGTCATATGGTCCTCTGTATCTCAGTTGGTAGAGCATGGGCTTGCAACATCAGGATAGTGGGTTGGATTCCCAGGACCACTCGTACTTCAAATGTATGCAAGCATGAGGCGGCAGGTGGTTAGACTAGTGGTTAGAGCGTTGGGCCAGTAACTGAAAGGTTGCTGGATCGAATCCCCAAGCTGACAAGGTAAAAATATGTTGTTCTGCCCCTGAGCTAGGCAGTTAACCCACTGTTCCCCGGGCGTCTTTGGATGTCGATTATGGCAGCCCCACGCACCTCTCTGATTCAGAGGGGTTGGGTTAAATGCGGAGGACACATTTCAGTTGAATGCATTCTGTTGTAGAACTGACGAGGCATCCCTCCTTCCCATGACTGTAAGTTGCTTTGGATAAAAGGGTCTGCAAAATGTTGTTGTTGGCATAAAGTACCAGTCAAAAGTTTGGACACACCTACTGATTCAAAGTTTTTTAATTTTTTTTTATATATTTGTATTACTATTTTCTACATTGTAGAATAATAGTGAAGATATATTTAAACTATGAAATAACACATGGAATCATGTAGTAACCAAAAAAAGAGTTAAACAAATCAAAATCTACTTTATATTTGAGATTGTTCAAAGTAGCCACTCTTTTCCTTGATGACAGGTTTGCACACTCTTGGCATTCTCTCAACCAGCTTCATGAGGTTGTCACCTAGAATGCATTTCAATTAACAGGCGTGCCTTGTTAAAAGTTAATTTGTGGAATTTCTTTCCTTAATGCATTTGAGCCAATCAGTTGTTGTGACAAGGTAGCGGTGGTATACAGCAACAACAAGGTAGGGGTGGTATACAGAAGAAACGACAGTCCATCATTACTTTAAGACACGGAGGTCAGTCAATCCGGAACATTTCAAGAACTTTGAAAGTTTATTCAAGTGCAGTCGCAAAACCAAGAGTCACGTCTGGAGGAAACCTGGCACCATCCCTACGGTGAAGCATGGTGGTGGCAGCATCATGCTGTGGGGATGTTTTTCAGCAGCAGGGACTGGGGGACTAGTCAGGATCGAGGCAAAGATGAAAGGAGCAAAGTATAGAGATCCTTGATAAAAACATGCTCCTGAGTGCTCAGGACCTCACTCGCAAATGCTTCACAATGTATTTCTTTGTAGGCTATATCCTTAAAATAATAGGCCATACCATCTGGTTTGCACTTAGGACAATGACCCAACAGGACAATGACAACAACAGGACAATGACCCAATACACCTCCAGGCTGTGTAAGGGCTATTTGACCAAGAAGGCGCATGATGGAGTGCTGCATCAGATGACCTGGCCTCCACAATCACCCGACCTCAACCCAATTGAGATGGTTTGGGATGAGTTGGACCGCAGTGTGAAGGAAAAGCAGCCAACAAGTGCTCAGCATATGTGGGAACTCCTTCAAGACTGTTGGAAAAGCATTCCAGGTGAAGCTGGTTGAGAGAATGTCAAGAGTGTGCAAAGCTGCCATCAAGGCAGAGGGTGGCTCCTTTGAAGAATCTAAACTCTAAAATATGTTTTACCATTTTTTGGTTACTACATGATTCCATAATTGTTTTTCATAGTTTTGATGTCTTCACTATTATTCTACAATGTAGAAAATAGTTTTACGAAATAAAGAAAAACCCTTGAATGTGGTGTGTCCAAACTTTGACTGGTACTGTAGATAGTGCTGTGGTGTGACAAACCCTGACAAAAGCAGCAGTCTTATGGGAGTGGCTCCCCCTCATCACACGGCTTGTCTTCACGGCCAGCTGGTTCACAGCCTGAAAAGAAGACAATAAGTTGAGGGCATATACAGTATGCGCTCTATGTGTAACCTTTGGAAAATTATTACAACGTTTAACTAGATCGATATCAACTGTCAAAAGAAGTATGTTTGTATTGCAATTACAGAACTACATACAAGTTAATAAAGGTCAACCATGTCTAGGTGTGGTCTTGGTGTCGTGTGTATGTATGTGCACACAGATAAGACGGTGTAGATAAGGGCTTATGAGGGGGTATGGTTGGCTCCTTGGCTGTTCTCACGTGGAGGGGGGGGGGGGGGGGGGGGATCACTGTTTGTCAGCCTTGGAAATGCAGGAGGAGAAGTAGTGCATGAGGACCCAGAGGAGGGGTAGTCAGTCAGACACTCACCATGCGTATGAAGCCATTGATCAGTAAGGCCAGAGGCCAAATCTCTTCTCATCCTCCAGAGTCAGTGCGCTAAAGGACACAGAGAGAGTAGGGTCACTTTATAACACACCCACCCACAGTTGACTACTTACTTTACAGAGTTGTGCATGGTCTTGCAGACGTGCAGTAGAGCATTGAGGATAACAGGGTCTCTAGTGTGCTCCTGTTGGTGTCTGAAGGGACAGACACAGACAGACACATGGATACATGCACAGAAGCAAACTGAGTTCACATAGAAAAGAGTTGAAGAGATATTTAGCTTGGGTGTCATTAGCCACGTAGCATGACATCAACGAAGGTGTTGCCTAAACCAGACGTACTTAATGAAGATGTCCATGATGGAGAGACACACCTCCACCCTGACGCTGTCCTTCTGGGACATGTCCACGAAGGGAAGGAAACACTCCTAAGGGAGAATCATAGAGAAACTAATTAGATCAATCCACTGACAAACATGAGTGATTGTGTGAGATTGGAGAATATCAAACCAAGGCTTACCATGGAGAAGAGGATAGAGATGTCATGAAAGTAGGTGAGGATCTTCCTTATCACGGACTGGAGCTGAGCATAGGCATCGTCAAAGGCACGATCCGGCATAATGTGCTTGATGATGTCAGAGAGCACAGTGTTGACCTCACGTTTCTGAGAGAAAGAGGAAATAAGGATTATACTAGCATGAATCATTTGGAGACCCTGATGCTTACAACTCTTTCATTGGTAGTCTGTTTTGGAATGGGTGGCCAGTAATAAACTGGTCCTGAACATCTCTAAAACTAAGAGTATTGTATTTGGTATAAATCATTCCCTAAGGTCTAGACCTCAGCTGAATCTGGTAATGAATGGAATGGCTGTTGAACAAGTTGTGGAGACAAAATTACTTGGCGTTACCTTAGATTGTAAACTGTCATGGTCAAAACATAGATTCAATGGTTGTAAAGATGGGGAGAGGTCTGTCCGTGATAACGAGATGGTCTGCTTTTTTGACACCACACTCCAAAAAGCAAGTCCAGCAGGCTCTAGTTTAGTCTTATCTTGATTATTGTCCAGTCATGTGGTGCAGTGCTGCAAGGAAAGACCTAGTTAAGCTGCAGCTGGCCCAGAACAGAGTGGCATGTCTTGCGCTTCATTGTAATCAGAGGGCTGATATAAATACTATGTATGCCAGACTCTCTTGGTTAGCAGTTGAGGAGAGACCGACTGCATCACTTCATCTTTTTAGAAGAAACATTGTTTTGAAAATCCCAAATTGTTTGCATAGTCAATTTACACACAGCTCTGACACACACACTTAACCCACCAGACATGCCACCAGGGGTCTTTTCACAGACTCCAAATTCAGAACAAATTCAAGCGTACATAATTATATGGAGCCATTGCATGGAACTCCGTTGCACCTCATATTGCTCAAGTGAACAGGAAATCTGGTCTCAAAAACAGATAAAGCAGCACCTCACGGCACAACGCCTCTCCCCTATTTGACCTAGATAGTTTGTGTGAGTGCATTGATATGTAGGCAACTTATGCTTTTTTGTAAAAACATTTTTTTTTTATGTAGTTCTGTGCTTGTCTATTGATGTTCTGTATTATGTCATGTTTCATGTTTTGTGTTGGATCCCAGGAAGAGTAGCTGCTGCTTTTGAAACAGCTAATGGGGATCCTATTAAAACACCCACAGTGAAGTGACGACAAGTGAACTCCACCCTCATCTCAGCACAGTTGATGTAATCCTGGAATAAGAGAAGGTAACATTTACAACCTGACCATTTGTCCATGTGCACCACCAAGCATGTCTTCATTGTCTAATAGGGTTATTATTTGTTGTGCACCTGTGTACTGCGCACTTTGGCGATGACCTTATTATATAGAGCCAATCCTAAATGTATTATTGATACTGTCGCATAGCTAACTAAAAGTCAGCGTTCCCCAAGAGAGGATGGCTTTCACTTCAGCAGTGATAAATTCAACTTCTTTGATCAAAAGATCATGATCATCAGAAAGCAAATTTCGGACTCCTCTTTAAATCTGCGTATTTCTCCAAAGCTCAGTTGTCCTGAGTCTGCACAACACTGCTGTGACCTAGGATCAAGAGAGACACTCAAGTTTTTTAATACTATATCTCTTGACACATTGATGAAAATAGTATTGGCCTCTAAACCTTCAAGCTGCATACTGGACCCTATTCCAACTAAACTACTGAAAGAGCTGCTTCCTGTGCTTGCCCTCCTATGTTGAACATAATAAACGGCTCTCTATCCACCAGATGTGTACCAAACTCACTAAAAGTTGCAGTAACAAAGCCTCTGTTGAAAAATACAAACTGACCCAGAAAATATAAAAAACTATAAGGCTCTGCATTTGTCCTCGCGCTCCTAGATCTTAGTGCTGCTTTTGATACCATCGATCACCACATTCTTTTGGAGAGATTGGAAACCCAAATTGGTCTACACAGACAAGTTCTGTCCTTGTTTAGATCTTATCTGTCTCTGTGGATGGTTTGTCAACTGACAAATCAACTGTAAATGTAGTCGTTCCCCAAAGTTCCGTTTTTGCACCACTACTGTTTTCACTATATATTTTACCTCTTGGTGATGTCATTCGGAAACATAATGTTAACTTTCACTGCTATGCGGACGACACATAGCTGTACATTTCGATGAAACATGGTGAAGCCCCAAAATTGCCCACCCCGGAAGCCTGTGTTTCCGACATAAGGAAGTGGATGGCGTCAAATGTTTTACTTTCAAACTCGGACAAAACAGAGATACCTAGTTCTAGGTCCCAAGAAACAATGAGATCTTCTGTTGGATTGGACAATTCATCTTGATGGTTGTACAGTCGTCTCAAATAAAACTGTGAAGGACTGCGTTACTTTGGACCCTAATCTCTCTTTTGACAAACATATCAAGAATATTTCAAGGACAGCTTTTTTCCATCTTCGTAACATTGCAAAAATCTCAAACTTTCTGTCCAAAAATGATTCAGAAAAATGAATCCATGCTTTTGTTACTTCTAGATTAGACTACTGCAATGCTCTACTTTCTGGCTACCTGGATAAAGCACTAAATACACTTCAATTAGTGCTAAACACGGCTGCTAGAATCTTGACAAGAACCACAAAATGTTGATCATGCCTTAGGACTACCTGGCCTGATGACTCTTTCTGTCCACAGTCCACCTGGTCGTGCTGCTTCTCCAGTTTCAACTGTTCTGCCTGCGGCTATGAAACCCTGACCTTTTCACCTGGATGTGCTACCTGTCCCTGACCTGCTGTTTGGACTTGCTCTTTCTACCTCTGAATGATCGGCTATGAAAAGCCAACTGACATTTACTCTTGAGGTGCTGACCCGTTGCACCCTCTATAACCACTGTGATTATTATTATTTGACCCTGCTGGTCATCTATGAACGTTTGAAAATCTTGGCCATGTACTGTTAAAATCTGGAGAAAAAAACCCCACTTCTCTTAAGTGCAGGAACCTCATATTATTTTGATATACAGTGCCTTGTGAAAGTATTCGGCCCCCTTGAACTTTGCGACCTTTTGCCACATTTCAGGCTTCAAACATAAAGATATAAAACTGTGTCCCACTTGTTGTTGATTCTTCACAAAAAAATACAGTTTAAATCTTTATGTTTGAAGCCTGAAATGTGGCAAAAGGTCGCAAAGTTCAAGGGGGCCGAATACTTTCGCAAGGCACTGTATATTGATATATATATTTTGCAAATATTGCAGTGTGCTTGTATTAATGCAGGTCAATCAATCAATCAATCAATCAAATGTATTTATAAAGTCCTTTTTACATCAGCCGATGTCACAAAGTGCTATACAGAAACCCAGCCTAAAACCCCAAACAGCAAGCATTGCAGATGTTGAAGCACGGTGGCTAGGAAAAACTCCCTAGAATGGAAGGAACCTAGGAAGAAACCTAGAGAGGAACCAGGCTTTGAGGGGTGGCCAGTCCTCTTCTGGCTGTGCCGGGTGGAGACTATACATTGATGCTGAATGTTGTTCGTTAGAAAGAGAAAAAACAAAAAACAAAGTTGACGGCTTCTGACTAGTTATGACAGCAAGATCATGCCAGCAAGATCAGGCAAGTACACGCATTTGAATTTGCTGTTATGCATCTAGCTATGTTATTTCAATGTGATGTTTATACTCTTAAGTTTTAAAGAACAACAAATACCGATTTTTGATCAGAAAATAGGCATCTGCACAGATGCCGTATCTCTCTAGTCATATGACGTCTCCACTTCCTGCTTGGAGTACCAATTTTGAGACAACGCTGTTTTCTCCTCTAATAAGAAATGTTTCCAGATATAATTTATGGTACTCATTAAACATGAAAATACCAAAAGGATGGATGATGTAGCGCAGCTTGAATCAATCAACAGATTAGCAGGGAACGGTTTTTATTGACATCTTGAAATGTACAAAAAAAATTCATTTCCCAAGATCCAATGCATGTCCGAAGGGGCGCGACGTCTCGAGGATTTTTGACAGAAGAAAATAAGATAGTCTGCTTCCGCGCGCGATTTATAATGTTTTGCTCACTTTGCGAAATCTCTTGAGTGTAGCTAACATTTCACAGTTATAATGACTTGAATGTCAATGCATTTAACCTAGCTGGTCCTATTTTCTCGGAAGATAAGGTGAGTGAAATATTTTGATTATTGGCATATCAATGGTGTCAGTACTAGTAATTAGCCAGCTAGTTATCATTGCTAGCTGCTAGCGAGCCATCATAAAATGGTAATATTTTTCAATCAACACACATCTCAGATTGTAATCAAATGTCATGGAGCGGCCTGCCAGCGGAAAACTCAGCAATCAAGATTGCCAGGCTGGTGGCACCATATCAACATTGTTTGTCGTTTGTGGTAGCCAGCGGCAACAAATATTAACATGACAGTGAGTATGCTTGTCTGTGCCTTAAAGCGGCAATCGGAGGTTGAAACAAGAAACATACTCCCCTAGTCCTGCCACCTTTTTCGGGAAAAAGGCTGAGAAATGGGTCTGGAGAAATGTTAGCTCTCAATCTCAAATTAATCAGCAGAGCTATGGACACAATGACTGAGCCATCCATGGCATCAAAATGATCGTTTTAACCACGTTGAGGCTATATAGGGTTTGTTTTCAAACATTTGAGTAATGGTTCAGGATGGGGTGCGACAGTTGAACTAAGCTCATGAGACATTTATAAGTGAAATTCTTTAATAATTGATGGGTAAATGTAATTAATTGATGTCCAAAAAATGTATGTAGTAACTGCAGATTGCCCCTTTTTAACGTTAGAGAACCCTGTAAAATGAAGACTACAAAGAAGTTAGGGCTATGTTATTTGTGCAGTCAGCGCAGAGCTGCAGACATTCCAAATATTTTGAGTGTTGATGGTGTGAATGTGATCATAGAAATGTAGTACTTTAGGATATAGAACGTACTGTTCAGTCCTGACTGCATTAACATTCTATTTTGCGGATTGTTTTCTTAATATGTGAATATGTCATTTGCATCCTTTCGGATTGTAGAATGAGGCCATTTTCTGGAGTACAATAACCCCAAAAAACAACTCCATCATCCCCTGGGCCCAGTGCTGTCAACACCGGTGTAAATGTTTACCCCGAGGACTGAATGAAGAGACAGCAATGGCACAGAGAGAGAAAAGTCTTGAGCAGAAGCAACAAACAGACTGAAGTGTCTGTTTAGAGTTGTCAGTGCAGCTTGCCAGTTGCAAGGCTTGTGCTGCACACAAATATGCTAAGCCTGTTTCAGGGACAGACAGGGCAAGGCTTTTTACCCTGGCAGAGCAGAGGAGACCATTTCTTTGCTGGGCAGATTTGGAGGTTGCCATAGAGACTGCCCTCACTGCCTTAAAGAGCTTAATTGTTGTTTTAAAACTGAGAATTAAGGGGTTAATCTGAGATTGAGGAAAAATAAGCTTTCTGATGGTGATCAGGTTTAGAGATTGATTACATGTTCACATTTTGTTCATACTGGTTTGTTCCAATATGTCACTCTGAACTCTACCTTTTGGAAATTCATGTGTAGTTAGTTGGTAGGTAGTCAACAACAGCCTGTCGATTTGGCAGGAAATCACCCCTAATCTTTTCCAGTTCCACACAGCTTTTCTATGACTGGCATGCTGCCATATGCTGATCAATGATCTCCGTAATACTGGGTGACTTCATGGTCAACTGTTAGAATGACAGAAATCTAATAATGCCATCTGCACAGGTTGTAAAGAGGGATTACATACTCTGCATATTGACAACAGGGGGGGCAGTTGTAGGCCAAACAGCTGGCCACAGTGAAGGTCCCAGCATTATAATTGATGATTAGGCCATACAAATTTAATTAAAAGTTGGAACGAATGCCTCTTCACTTTTCTGGAAATTGCACAATTTAAAGCGAAAAATGATGTCCCCA
The DNA here is from genome assembly GCF_057628025.1 of Oncorhynchus mykiss. NCBI lineage: Eukaryota > Metazoa > Chordata > Actinopteri > Salmoniformes > Salmonidae > Oncorhynchus > Oncorhynchus mykiss. Next base: position 15,027,544 of record NC_143037.1, read on the forward strand.
AGCCTCCAGTGAAGAGGGAAACACTTTCCCCTCAAGTTATGGCTGAACCTTGCCTAATTTAGCCTCCCAAAAGGCAAAAATATTTGGTCGCTAGATGTTGAACTAAGGTTGCTATAGTATGTTAACAAGATGGTCTACTTCGGTTTAGTTGTTCACTCGCCTCACTCAAAAAAAAAAAAAATCTGTAAAACATTTAACAAAATGTGTATGGCCTTAGTGTACTGGAGAGCCTAACCAATGTTTCCCCCTTATCAGTGTAACTAATACTCACTTTCATGAAATTGATGCCTCGAATAGCTGTCCACTTATTCCCCTCTTAGGAAATTCATCCTTGGGCTTTTGGTGTCTTATAAGGTTACTGGTTTTGCATACCCAAGGTCTTTCAATAGAAGGCTCGGCCACAGAACTGTATTTCTAATGAATTATTAACATTCTAAGTTTTGTGAGAGTGGACGCACTCATTACCTGATAGCCCTGTCCCATTTTCTGGACATGCATCCTCTGGTTCCATTGGAAACGGCACTCACCTGGTTTTAATTACTTTAATGCCTTGTCGTCGCTCTGTGGAGAGGAAGTCTGCGCTGAGCAGACGTCTCTCTTGATGAGCTTTTCTAGGTCTTGGAGAGCTGGTTGTTGTTTAAGCATTTAAAGGGATACTTCAGGATTTTGGCAAATACCATCTTTATGTCTCTGTGTCCAGTATGAAGGAAGATGGAGATAGTTTCGCAAGCTAATGCAGTTAGCAATTTAGCTTGTTAACATCTTCCTTCAAACTGCACGCAGAGACTTAAAAATGGTATCAACGAGTTCATCTGACTCTGGGGAAATAAAGGGCCTCATTGCCAAAATCCTGAAGTATCCCTTTAATTGAGAGATAAGATGAGGTTCTAAAGTATTTTTTTAAGGAGAGTAGAATTCCACCCTCTTTGTATTGTATACATTCTTTATTCAGACAGATTAGAATTAATGGAGGATCTTGATGAGGAGAAGAACACATTAGGAAGGGTGGATGCGGGGATTGAACCCTGGTCTCCGAAGTCGCAGTATGTGTCGAGCTGGGAGTGTCACCACTCAACCGTGGGTTGTATTTCTCAGAGTGACGCCGATGACATCATCTGCAATATGAATGACTGTACATTCCAAGTTCTTCTTTCCGGTCGTAGTAGTTTTTCCACCTGCTTCTGTGTTGTGTGTCTCTGGAAGACTGGGCCATGCGCAGCTGGAGGTGGCAGTTCTCCAGGATGATGAGCCTTTGCCTGCGCTGGTGCCGGCTGTGTCCTAAGCGAGGGGTGTGCCCCAGCAAGCCCCGGAGGAAGCTAGGAGAGCTGTGGAGCTACTGGAAGCTGCTGCTCAACTCCCTCTACTTCAACAGCCTCACCAACTCTTACACCTACCTGGACTGTGTCTTTGAACCCATCTACTGGATTGTGGACAATGTGACTCGCTGGTTTGGGGTGGTAAGTCAATAGATCACCTTTCTGATACATTTGAGTCATTTAACAGATGCTCTTATCCAGAGCAACTTTCAGGAACAGTTAGGGTCAAGTCAACAGATTTTTCACCTAGTTGGTTTGGGAATTCAAACCAGCAACCTTTCGGTTACTGGCCCAACGCTCTTAACTGCTAGACTATCTGCTGCCCTGTCTGTAGATGTACAGTCAAATAGCTTTGTTTTAATGTAGTTAATTAAATATAGGAAAGTTAATTCAATATCCCATGTTTGGTTACATTAACCTTTTTGCTCTTCCATTTTTTTTCCCACAGTTTTTTCGCCTTTCACGCTCCCTCATGAGTTGTTCCCTCTGTCCGTGTCCTCCTCTCCTCTGTTCCCAGGTATTTGTGTGCCTGGTGATTGCCCTCACCAGCTCTGTGGTGGTCATTGTCTACCTGTGCCTGTTGCCTGTTATCCTCAACACCTACCCACTGCTGTGGATCATCTGGCACCTCACCTATGGCCACTGGGTCCTCATGATGGTCCTCTTCCACTACTACAAGGCCACCACCACCTCCCCTGGACACCCACCACAGGTGAGGTGCCTGCTCTAATGCCTGCAGAAAATCGGTTTTGTGAAGACACAGGCAATAAGAAGTTTTAGGTGTAGTTGTGAAATAATGGTCTTCTATTTCCCTTTTTTTGGTTTGTTTCTCAGGTTAAAAGTGATACACCGTCAGTGACCATCTGTAAGAAATGCATCGTCCCCAAACCAGCCAGGACTCACCACTGCAGCATCTGCAATACGTAAGTTAAGGACTCTCTGTCAGTCGTTAGATGATGTCATCAAGAAATACAAAACCTCTACTGGATAGCTCTAGTCCATGGCGCAGGTCAATCACAATGAGTGACTTTCTTTCATTCCAGGTGTATTCTGAAGATGGATCACCACTGTCGTATCCTTTCTATCGAGACCCACAAACAGTCATCAACATCTCATCTGTCAGATTCCTTTTTTTGTGTAATCTTTTTATTTGAATTTAATACATGTTAAAACCCAAGGGGGGGACAGTCATTCAATTGAATAATCTCTCGCGTTCCAAAATGTTTTATTTTTGTTAGATCTGCCTCATTTACATTGACCTTAACTTGCCTTGTGACGCCAGCTTGGCTCAACAACTGTGTGGGCCACTTCAACCACCGCTACTTCTTCTCCTTCTGCCTCTACATGACCATGGGCTGCATGTACTGCAGCGTCAGCTGCAAAGACATGTTCATAGAGGCTTACAACGCTGTCGAGGTGAGGGAGATTGTCAGCTTCTTAGAGGTTCTAGAAGGCTTGACATTTTGACTTTCAAAGCGTATTCGGAGTACTGCCCTCCGCGTAAATCATGCCTTGTTATTGACATGTGGACCAAACACCCTGATTGAGTGAGGCCGCTTGGTTCATGACTGTTTGGATAGAGTCTGGCATGTCTTTGCCACATTTTTCCTTCTCTTATGTTAGGTGAGGCGTGGGCTTGTATAGGTAAGCGAAAGGCCATACATTCTGAGCATGGAGTCAAGTTGAGCTGCCGCAAGTTTAGCTAAAGAGGCAAAAAACAGCAGCCAAGCAAAGCTGGCTAACGGAGCTCCAAGGGAGCTTTGGAATGTAGGAATCAAAGACATCAGATGAAACATTAACAGCAATTAAATACACTTGTTTCTTGTCAAGTCCACTGAGAAGGCTCATGGATGTTTGTCTAATGCAATTTAAAGTCTCCGGGATCAAGATCAATTACTGTTTTGACACCAGTCCACCATGGTAAGATGGGAGTTTATATAGTAACAGATTCTATGGCTCTTAGGCAACACCACACTGTTTTAGATTTTAAAAATGCTTCCATCGCTGTGTGACAAATTCTCTCTAGCTACAGAGGTATCATGATGATAACCCATAACCAGTCTAGTCAATAGTTTCTCACTATTATGAGTTCTGATTTAGCTAGTCAACAGCACTAACTTATCTCCTGCATTTGGCTGTTGTCCCCCAATTGGCATTTTATTCCCTATATGTTGCACTACTTTTGACCAGAGCATTGTGGGCCCTGGTCAAAAGTAGTGCACTACATATGGAAAAGGGTGCGATTTGGGATGTAACCAGTGTGTGTATTGACATTGATCCATTAGCAGTGTGAATGGGGAGCCACAGAGGGAGCCAGTGATAAGAGTAGGCGACAGATTGCTTCTCAGTCTGGCCATGTAGTACAAAAGATTCTTGAAATCACAGCACTTTTCCAAAAGCATCTTAAGGCTGTTTGGGAAACCGGGCCCTGGTGTGTTGACCAAAATTAAAACTGCAGATTAATTTGGAGAGGGTAGTACTACAGATTGACAGACTGCAAAGGTCCACTGGGCAACACTGGGTCCCACTGTCAATTAACAATCAACATTTGACAACAATTAGGCAATCGTCTCCATGTGTAGAATGGGGCCTTCTATGTGCCCAGTGAGACTGCAGCTCTCTCCTCAAGCCAGGCAAAGTCCCATGTGATTGGTAGTTAGTTCTAGGTCCCTTGGCTATATGATTGGCTACAGACTTGGCATCTAGAGTTTTGTTGATTTGCCACTAGTTGCATTCTGAGGACCGTGGATGTGCTCCTTTGTTAACCCAGCTACTGTTTGTGATTAGGCTTTTTGTGGTTGGTGGTTTAACCTAGAGGTCGACCGATTAATCGGAATGGCCGATTAATTAGGGCCGATTTCAAGTTTTCATAACAATCAGAAATCGGTATTTTTGGGCGCCGATTTTATTTTTTTACACCTTTATTTAATCTTTATTTAACTAGGCAAGTCAGTTATGAACACATTCTTATTTTCAATGACGGCCTAGGAACGGTGGGTTAACCTTGTCAGCTCGGGGGATCCAATCTGCAACCTTACAGTTAACTAGTCCAACGCAATAACGACCTGCCTCTCTCTCGTTGCACTCCACAAGGAGACTGACTGCCTGTTACGCAAATGCAGTAAGCCAAGGTAAGTTGCTAGCTAGCATTAAACATATCTTGCAAAAAACAATCAATCATAATCACTAGTTAACTACACATGGTTGATGATATTACTAGATATTATCAACGTGTCCTGTGTTGCATATAATCTGACTAAGCATACAAGTATCTGACTGAGCGGTGGTAGGCAGAAGCAGGCGCGTAAACATTCATTCAAACAGCACTTTCGTGCGTTTTGCCAGCAGCTCTTCGTTGTGCGTCAAGCATTGCGCTGTTTATGACTTCAAACCTATCAACTCCCGAGATGAGGCTGGTGTGACCGAAGTGAAATGGCTGGCTAGTTAGCTCACGCTAATAGCGTTTCAAACTTCACTCGCTCTGAACCTTGGGGTGGTTGTTTCCCTTGCTCTGCATGGGTAACGCTGCTTCGATGTGGTGGCTGTTGTCGTTGTGTTGCTGGTTCGAGCCCAGGGAGGAGCGAGGAGAGGGACGGAAGCTGTACTGTTACACTGGCAATACTAAAGTGCCTATAAGAACATCCAATCGTCAAAGGTTAATGAAATACAAATGGTATAGAGGGAAATAGGGCAATAATAACTACAACCTAAAACTTCTTGCCTGGGAATATTGAAGACTCATGTTAAAAGGAACCACCAGCTTTCATATGTTCTCATGTTCTGAGCAAGGAACTGAAACGTTAGCTTTCTTACATAGCACATATTGCACTTTTACGTTCTTCTCCAACACTTTGTTTTTCCATTATTTAAACCAATGCATTATTTACTTGAGGCTAAATTGATTTTATTGATGTATTATATTAAGTTAAAATAAGTGTTAATTCAGTATTGTTGTAATTGTCATTATTACAAAAAAAAAACATTTTAAAAACTGTCCGATTAATCGGTATCGGCTTTTTTGGTCCTCCAATAATCGGTATCGGCGTTAAAATCATAATCGGTCAACCTCTAGTTTAACCCTGTGGAATACCCATTGGTATCACATTTACTAATTGAACTGCAACTCGAGTGAGGCCATTCTACACATTTTAAAGTGCGTTTCTAGCTTAAACGGTGTAGGAGTAGTAGTGTGCTTAAGTAGAAGGTTGAAAATTTAAGCTGGGGTTTTTTGCTGTGCAAGCCCCACAATTAAACTGATTTTCATGTAGGGTCTTTACATTGTTTGGTTTTGCGTTCTTTCTAGAGCTACTATCAGACCCCACCAGCACTGTTTTCCTTCAGGGAAAAGATGGTTCACAATGGTGTCATTTTCATTTGGGTGCTGACAAGGTGAGACAAATTTGTATCCGCTAAAAGTTTTGGGTTTTATAGTAGATAGTCAACTGTTTTGTTGTGGTGAACTGCTATGGCTGTTCTGTGTGTTCTCAAATAGACCTCATCTTGAGTTGTATTCAGTACAGTCGTGGTCAAAAGTTTTGAATTGCATATTAATTTTCACTAAGTCTGCTGCCTCGGTGTCTTTAGATATTTGTCAGATGTTACTATGGAATACTGAAGTATAATTACAAGCATTTCATAAGTGTCAAAGGCTTTTATTGACAATTACATGAAGTTGATGCAAAGAGTCAATATTTGCAGTGTTGACCGTTCTTTTTCAAGACCTCTGCAATCCGCCCTGGCATGCAATCCACCCATGCTTGCAATTTGTCAGAATTTGTGGGTTTTTGATTGTCCACCCGCCTCTTGAGGATTGACCACAAGTTCTCAATGGGATTAAGATCTGGGGAGTTTCCTGGCCATGGACCCAAAATATCGATGTTTTGTTCCCCGAGCCACTTAGTTATCACTTGCCTCATTGCAAGGTGCTCCATCATGCTGGAAAAGGCATTGTTCGTCACCAAACTTCCTGGATGATTGGGAGAAGTTGCTCTCGGAGGATGTGTTGGTACCATTCTTAATTCATGGCTGTGTTCTTAGGCAAAATTGTGAGTGAGCCCACTCCCTTGGCTGAGAAGCAACCCCACACATGAATGGTCTCAGGATGCTTTACTTTTGGCATGACACAGGACTGATGGTAGTCGTGGCCACGCTCACCTTCTCCTCGGATGCCCCAAACATTCGGAAAGAGGATTAATCAGAGAAAATGACTTTACCCCAGTCCTCAGCAGTCTAATCCATGTACCTTTTGCAGAATATCAGTCTGTCCCTGATGTTTTTCCTGGAGAGAAGTGGCTTCTTTGCTGCCCTTCTTGACACCAGGCCATCCTCCAAAAGTCTTTGCCTCACTGTGTGTGAAGATGCACTCACACCTGCCTGCTGCCATTCCTGAGCAAGCTCTGTACTGGTGGTGCCGCGATCCTGCAGCTGAATCAACTTTAGGAGACGGCCCTGGCACTTGCTGGACTTTCTTTGGCGCCCTGAAGTCTTCTTCACAACAATTGAACCGCTCTCCTTGAAGTTCTTGATGATCCGATAAATGGTTGATTTAGGTGCAATCTTAGTGGTAGCAATATCCTTTGCCTGTGAAGCCCTTTTTGTGCAAAGCAATGATGACTGCACGTGTTTCCTTGCAGGTAACCATAGTTGACAGAGGAAGAACAATGATTCCAAGCACCACCCTCCTTTTGAAGCTTCCAGTCTGTTATTTGAACTCAATCAGCATGACAGAGTGATCTCCAGCCTTGTCCTCATCAACACTCACACCTGAGTTAACGAGAGAATCACTGACATGTCGTCAGCTGGTCCTTTTGTGGCAGGGCTGAAATGCAGTGGAAATGTTTTTTGGGGGGATTCAGTTCATTTGCATGGCAGATGGACTTTGCAATTAATTTGATCACTCATTGTAACATTCTGGAGTATATGCAAATTGCCATCATACAAATTGAGGCAGCAGACTTTGAAATTCAATATTTGTCATTCTCAACTTTTGGCCACGACTGTACAATTGACAGATGGTCATGATCGCTGTTTGTATGCCCTGCAGTTCGGTGGCAGTTGCTCTGGGAGGTCTGACCCTGTGGCATGCTATCCTCATCACTCGAGGAGAGACCAGTGTGGAGAGACACATCAACAAGAAAGAAATCAGACGTTTAAAGGAGAAAGGAAAGGTGAGGCTTATTGGACTCTGTGGGTTTACCAAAATATCAACATGGTGTACCAGTTCGGAATTAGTGAGTAAAGCCTGTTTCTCTTTTGTAAGGTGTTCCGAAATCCATACCACTATGGGAAAATAAACAATTGGAAAGTTTTGTTTGGTGTGGAGGAGACGAGGTAAGCCTTGTTTTTAGTCTGTTGTGAAACATACATGATTGTTCTTACAGAGTTGGTTTGTCTTCCTCTTCCCACAGTCACTGGTTGACCAGAGTCCTCCTGCCGTCTAGCCACGTTCCCCATGAAGATGGACTGATATGGGAATGCCCTCGGGCTCTCACCAGAAGAGACCCTATGACCATTTAACCTCCCACTACTCGCTGCTGGACAGTTTCTCATCTCCACTTTATGGGCCATAATCACTGCTATAGCCCTGGCCCCTGGATGGTGGGGTAGACAGAATACTTATTTTAGCCTCTGAGGAGTGGACTATTTGGTGTTGATTGTGGCCCATGAGTCCAGGGACCTTAATCGGACCGCCAGTCACTGTCATGTGAACTGATGGTCCTGTCTTTTAATAGTCTCCTTGTCTTGTGGACTGACTGTTTTTGTACTGTTAGGTATGTTGTCCAAAGTTGATGTGAAGTGTCTGCTTTTTAATTGTATTGAAGTCACAGAAGAAGCAGTTTGGACTTTTTCAGTGCCAAAGAACAGCTTTCCACCAAAGGCTAGGTTCGAGCTAGATAACCACATGCCTTGGCCATTGTCCAACTATGGGTGAGTAGTCTGGAGACTTTGACAGAATTACATAAACAATATTACTATTCAGGCTCCAGTTAGATTATGGTGCTCATGTTACTGAGCAGTGCCCCTGTCAATATTAGGAATTGTCAAAACATTGCTATGTGCCTTGTTATGTTAAATCTTTAACCTGTTTTCTATTTGTTAATTATCAGGCACTAATGCAAAGTACAGTAATGTATTTTCTACTGTTATCCAACCTCTCCCACATTGATTTCCCCACTAAAAAGCTGCGTGTACACTACACGATTTTGGTCACGATAGCTGTCCCGGTCAAGTTTTTGAGATCGGTATTTTCAAACATGGGTTTTACTTTATCGGCACAAAATCAGCAATGATCTTGTAGTGTGAAATGTGCAACAAGTTTTGAGAATGGTGATAAGCAATAGCCAATGAGAGCTCGCCAGTGAGATGACGTTTCGCATCACACAGAATGTGTAGGTGCTCGAGCCGGAGCCATGAATACTATTAGTACGCGTTTGTACATCCCTTTAACCAAAGCGGTAAGTCGTTACAGCTCTGAAGTTCACAAGCAATGTTATTAAATTCAAGATGTTGGCTAGATATTTCAACTCTGTATGGCAAGCGTGAAAGTTTTAAAATAGAGCCGCACACTCCAGGAGCTCAGATGCAAAACTATTTATGTCCAACGTTTCGACAGACAAGCTGTTTTCATAAGGGTATAATGACAAACACTGCGAGATGACTCATTTATATAGTGTCAAAAGACACAGGTCTGTAATCATGGACAGTTGTGGCCTGATATCATTGGTTAATTATATTAAAATAGCATACAAATACAATTTGGCTACAGCGTGAAGGTCTGACTGAAAACGTTTGAGGCTGTTGAGACAGCTCGTTGTAGCTACATTAAATCTAATAACTTTTTTTGCGTGGTATCTAGAATCCTCACAAACAAGTGAATTATCTTGTGGTGTTTAACCCCTGTCTGTACCACATCGTTTAGTGCGCACCACTATGTTGGCAAGACAACTACAGGAAAGGGGTTATTTAACCTCTACGGAATCAGTGTCCTCCCCGCGGGGGATGGTTGCGCTAACGTGATGAGCAGAAAGATTAACAAGAATTTAAGTTAACTGCAATGTCCAATTTACAGTAGCTACTAGTGAAATAATACCATGCTATTGTTGAGGAGAGTGCACAGCTAGGCACTTGAAAATATATCAATAAACCAATTAAGCACATTTGGGCAGACTTGATACATTGGATCAGTCTAAAACTTTGCAGAGACTGGCAAATCTAAATTGCACCTAAACTGGAATAATACATTGTGGTCTTTCTCTTGCTTTAAAAAATATATTTTACCAGATCTAATGTGTTATTCTCCTACATTATTTTCAAAGGAATCAATAATATGCATATCCTTGCTTCAGGTCCTGAGCTACAGGCAGTTTAGATTTGGGTATGTCATTTTAGGTGAAAATTGAATTAGAAAAAAATGGGTCAGTTCCTTGGTTTTTGAGAGGCTCAGCGACGTTAATTCTGAAAGTTGTGTAGTGTACACCTGGCTTAACCAACATTAAGATCACTTAACATGGTCATACGCTCTGGAAGCTGCGGACTTCCTCTTTGCTGGTCTCGAATATGGCCACCAGTTAGAATTCCTAGAATGGTCGGGATATTTCTTGTGGCCAGCCTGTAACGGGAGGGGCTATGTGGTTGGCTCCTGTGACATGACCAATAGAAACTGTTTCACTATATTGCGCACATCTGTATCATTACGATTGATATTAGCTTGTTTTAATATTTGATAAAGGATTGTTTTTGGAAACTTCTTCCAGCTTCTTTGATTGAGCTCTTGATTTTAAAGCACTGATTCATTTACAAAAATGGTTTTATTGACAGCTTAAGTTAGACATTTAAATATTGTCCACATATCTTCGGCATATGTTCTGAGTTTCAAAGTTAGCCTAGTGAAATTAAATGTGCAGCCTACCATGTGCCAGCTGCATCAATCCTTCCAATACTGAATACAATGTTGACTCTTCATAATGGCATCGTCACGAGTGATGTTAAACACATTAATATTGTCCTCTATGGTTAGATAGTCAATTACGTAAAATGTACTTAAATCAGTAGCTCTCGTACACAACTGGCAGGGTGAGGTCAACTGTTAGACTTGCAAATCATCATTTCAAGGCATAATATTGTAGCTAGAAATGGTTCTCTCTGTGCCAAGCTTGTTTCAGTGCAGCTCTGAGTCCTTCCATGGTGGACGGTCACCTATAGGTCCACGCCACCATGCAGTGGTGGTCAGAGTGGCAGTACAAAAAAATGGACGTGTAAAAGGTGAAGTGCTGTGGGTGGTGGTGAGATGTCCCATGGGTGGTGGTGGTGGTGAGATGTCCCAGACTCCAAGGGCAAAACTAGGGTCCCATGCCTGGATCCAAAGCCTCTTCCTCAGGAGCAGGCGGTCCCTCTGTCCCCTCCCACAACCAGTCCGCAATGGTGGGGCCAAACTCACCTTCCCCCTGGACTCCCCAGTAGGAACCTTCACATGAGACACACATTGTAATAAACTTCCATTGACACAATGGAGAGAAATTCAGGGCCTGTTTTTCTCACTGTTAAGCTTGTCATATTGACTTCTGGTCTGTTAGAAATGGAACAGGATTCACCAATGTTACATCAACAGATAGAAATGACTAACCCTTGTAGTTGTGAGAATGTTTGAGAATCTAATGCCTCACCATTCATTGCGTGCCACCACAGCCTCGCTCCTCACCATCCTCTTGAGGTCATCCAGGGGCACAGCCAGGGCACGCAGCACCCTCGCACGGAAAGGCATGATCTGCCAGAGGAAGGGTGGGTTTGTTTATGACCAGTTCATAGGAATTGGTTGTTAAAGCCAATCACAATCACTTGTTAAAGTCCCATCTGTGTTGCCAGTTGGCTGACAGAGGTTCTGTGCAGTCCAGGACCGAGTCTTACCTCATGTTCTGGAAAGCGGGAGAGGGCATGGATACAGCGCAGAGAGGCTATCCGCACTTTCTGTGAGGACGAGGAGAGAGACAGACAAAAAAAACGACCTTCGTGAGTGAAGATAAGTGTTTTAGCACTGTATGGGGATTGGGGACAATGGTACTCAAGGTTACCTTGGTTCATGTTGCAGCTGAATACTGAATAGTCCATATTTCAAAAACGCTGAGTTGCATTCTGCGGTTTATGACAATTGCATTTCAGGTTAAAGACCACACCGGTACAGTCAAGCAGCATTTCATTTGCAGATGTATTGTGGGTTATAGTGGGTTAGATTCCCAGAACCACACATGACTGTACGTCACTTTGGATAAGTGTCTACTAAATGGCATATGATTGAATGCTCGCGGGGACACGGCTGAATCAACTTCCTCTGGCACAGAGGAATGAGAATAATAAGATACAAGGTCTGTGCGACAACGCTAATGTCAGAGAGAACACATATCTATCTGCCTGATGCTCAGATCTGACTCCTATTTAGGTTTCTCAATACTTGGCATATGTCACGTTTATAATGATAGCGTGTGTGTTTGTCTGCCTGCTGTTGATTGGCAGTGTGTGGTGTCTCATAACATACCCTGTGGACACCCCTTAAAATGAGTCGATTCGGCTATTTCACACACACCAGTTGCCGACAGCTGTATAAAATTGAGCCCACAGCCATGCAATCTCCATAGACAAACATGGACAGTCAAATGGCCTTACTGAAGCGCTCTGACTTTCAGCGTGGACCGACAGCCTGTCACCTTTCCAACAAGTCTGTTTGTCAAATGTTTGCCCTGCTAGAGGTGCCCGGGTTAACTGTGAAACGGGACCGCCTAGTGTTAAAGAGCGCAAAAATAGTCCACCCTCGGTTGCAACACTCACTACCAAGTTCCAAACTGCCTCTGGAAGCAACGTCAGCACAAGAAGAGTTTGTGCGTCGGCTGGAGTGGTTTAAAGCTTGCCGCCATTGGACTCTGGAGTGATGAATCATGCTTCACCATCTGGCAGTCCGATAGACGAATTTGGGTTTGGCGGATGCCAGGATAACGCAACCTGCCCCAATGCGTAGACCCAACTAAAGTTTGGTGGAGGAGGAATAATGGTCTGGGGCAGTTTTTCATGGTTCAGGCTAGGCCCCTTAGGTCCAGTGCAGGGTAATCTTACAGCATACAATGACATTCTAGACGCTTCTGTGCTTCCAACTTTGTAGCAACAGTTTGTGGACGGCCCTTAATTCAGCATGACACGACAGTGCACAAAGCAAGGTCCATTCAGAAATGGTTTGTTGAGATCGGTTTGGAAGAACACCTTTGGGATGCAGGCCTAATCGCCCGACCGCACTAATGCTCTTGTGGCTGAATGGAAGCAACCCCCCCCCCCAGCAATGTTCCAACATCTAATGGAAAGCCTTCCCAGAAGAGTGAAGAGGCTGTTATAGCAGCAAGGGGGGACCAACTCCATATGAATGCCCATGATATTGAAATGAGATGTTTCACGAGCAGGCGTCCACATACACTAAGTGGCAAAGTATGATACGTACCATAGCAGGGCTTGTGGTGAGGGTGAGGGTGCGGCCTACTAGCGCCTCCAGCTGAGTGATGAGGGCGGAGGGGGGGTCCATGAGGACAGGTTGCAGGCAGGACAGGGTGGACAGCTGCACCGCCTGGTCTGGACAGGACAGGGCCTCTAGCAGGAGGGGCAGGAGCTGACCAAACAGTGAAGAATATAAAAGGAGGACATCACCACATCCTTAAGATACAGTGCCTTCAGAAAGTAGTCACACATTTTGATGTTACAAAGTGCGACTAAAATGGATGTATGTATTTTTTGTCATTTATTTATTTTTGACCCATCTACCACTAGGTGCCTTTCTTTGAGGCATTGGAAAATATTCCTGGTCTTTTTTTGTATTTTATTTAAATAGGCAAGTCAGTTAACACTTATTTACAATGATGGCCTACCAAAAGGCCTCCTGTGGGGACAGGGGCTGGGATTAAAAATAAAATACAGGACAAAACACACATCACGAAAAGAAACACCACTACATAAAGAGAGACCTCAGACAACATAACAACACGGTAGCGACACAACAACAACACGGTAGCGACACAACAACAACACGGTAGCGACACAACAACAACACGGTAGCGACACAACACCAACACGGTAGCGACACAACACCAACACGGTAGCAACACCACCACATGGTAGCAACACAACAACATGGTAGCAATACCACATGGCAGAAGAACAAAAGATGGTACAAACATTATTGGGCACAGACAACGGCATGAAGGTAGAGACAACACATCACGTGAAGCAGCCACAAGTGTCAGTAAGAGTGTCCATGATGGAGTCTTTGAATGAAGAGATGGAGATAAAGCTGTCCAGTTTGTGTTTTGCAGCTTGTTCCAGTCGCTAGCTGCAGCGAACTGAAAAGAGGAGCGACCCAGGGATGTGTGCGCTTTGGGGACCTTTTAACAGAATGTGACTGGCAGAACAGGTGTTGTATGTGGAGGATGAGGGCTGCAGTAGGTATCTCAGATAGGGGGGAGTATGAGTGCAATGATGTGTCCGATAAGGAATATTGGTGGCAAATCTGATGGCCGAATGGTAAAGAACATCTAGCCACTCGAGAGCACCCTTACCTGCCGATCTATAAATGATGTCTCTAATCTAGCATGGGAAGGAAGGTCATCTGAATCAGGGTTAGTTTGACAGCTGGGGTGAAAGAGGAGCAATAGCGATAGAGGAAACCAAGTGTAGATTTAACTTCAGCAGCATTTGATATGTGCTGAGAGAAAGCCAGTGTTCCGTCTAGCCATACTCCAAAGTACTTGCATGAGGTGACTACCTCAAGCTCTAAACACTCAGAGGTAGTAATCACACAAGTAGGGGCATTCTTCTTACAAAAAAGGTAATGTGGTTTGGTAAGTTCAAGTGTTTTTGTTTTTTTGAGGGCCAAAAGGGGAGGGTTTACCTACCGTCCCCTAACCGAGACAACGCTGGGCCAATTGTGTGCCGCCCTATGAGACTCCCGATCACAGCAGGTTGTGATACAGCCCGGGATCGAACCAGGGTCTGTAGTGATGCCTCTAGCACTGAGACGCAGTGCCTTAGACCACTGTGCCACTCGGGTTAAGGGCTAAGAAAGGTTTGTTGTTGAGCGTTGAACACCAAATCCAGGGAGGGGCCAGCTGACTATAAGACTATCATCTGCATATAAATAGATGAGCTTCCTACTGCCTGAGCTATGTTGATGTAAATTGGGAAGCGTGTGGGGCCGAGGATCGAGCCTTGGGGTACTCCCTTGATTACAGACAGTGGCTGAGACAGCAGATGTTCTGCACTCCTTGAGAGAGGTAGTTAGCAAACCAGGCCAAAGACCCATCAGACACCAATACTCCTTAGCCGGCCCGCAAGAATGGAATGGTCAGCCGAGTCAAAAATAGCAGCACAACATTGCTTAGATTCAAGGGCAATGGTGACATAATTTTGCTTGACTGAGGGACCTTACAATTATCTGTATGTGTGGGGCACAGATATGGGGTAGTCATTCAAAAATCATGTTAACCCCAATTATTGCACACGGAGTCCATGCAACTTATTATGGGAGTTGTTAATAAGCAAATCTTTACTTCTGAATGTATGGCTTGCCATAAAGGGGTTGAATTCTTAGACTCCAGACATCAGCTTTTAATTTTAAAAAAATAAAAAAATCGTAAAAAATTCTACAAACAAAATTCCAACTTTGACATTATTGGGTGTAGATCATTGACACATCGTAATGTAATCCATTTTAAATTCAGGCTGTAACACAGCAAAATGTAGAAAAAGTCAACGGGTGTGAATACTTTCTGAAGGCACTGTAACAGTACCATAGTGGGATATAATGCTCATCACAGATGTATAAAATAAGAATTTTATAAACTGGGTGGTTTGAGCCCTGAATGCTGATTGGCTAAAAGCAGTGGTATATCAGACCACTGGTATGACATTTATTTTTACTGTTCTAATTACGTTGGTAACCAGTTTATAATGGCAATAAGGCACCTCGGGGGTTTGTGGTATATGGCCAATATCCATCGCTACGGGTTGTATCCAGTCACTTCGCGTTGTGTTGTGCCTAAGAACAGCCCTTAGCTATGGTATATTGGCAATATACCACACCCCTCTCAGATATGTGTTTTAGATTTCAGATTTAAGGAATATATTAATGGAAAAAAATACATTTAAGTTGTTCCTGTTTTTGCTCCCTTGTCTGGCACTTATCTATACTGTTTCACTGGTCCTCTCTACTTACTGCTGGTAGCTCAGTGAGCTGAACCTGTCTGGGTAGGTAGTTCACTATGTGAGACAGTGCCTTCAGGTAGCCAGACTTCTTCTCTGTAGAGGGAGAGAAGGAAGGGAAAGTTAAGAATCGGTACAATGAACAGGACTGGTTAACAAGTTTCAACATGTGGCCAGTATCTGTCGTGCATTGAAAATGTGTCCATTTCCGGTACCTGGGGCTGCAGAGTTAAAGCCCTGGACAAGCTTGGCCGAGTTCTCGGTGAAGAAGCGTTGGCGGTACATGATGCGTACGTCGGCGTTGCAACCGCGGTTGAGGACGTCCTGCGAGTCGCTCATCAAGAGAGAGAATCCATCGGCAGCTATCGAACCCAGTTCTGAGTCACTGAGCAGGGAGAAAAGCTGAGAACGACACAGGGTTATTGCTGTGTGTGTGCGGTTACTGAGGTATAGATATTTTTCTAGGGGAGAAGAGACAAAACAATTAAACTACAGACTGTGTGTGTAGGAGGACAGAGGACTCCTGTCCTTTACCTTGTCAGTCAGGGCTGTGGACAGAGGGTGGTAGCGGAGAAGGAGAGCCTTGGCCACCTAAAGACAAAGCCATTCACAACTTAATTAATGAATGGACAGAAAACCATACAATTGGCAAGTCACCATTCACCCTAAAGGAGAGGAGGTCGTAGGAGTATCAGAAACCCCTAGTCTAGAGACACAGGGGGGGTCGTAGGAGTGTCAGAGACCCCTAGTCTAGAGACACGTGGGGTCGTAGGAGTATCAGAGACCCCTAGTCTAGAGACACGGGGGATCGTAGGAGTATCAGAGATCCCTAGTCTAGAGACACGGGGGGGGGTCGTAGGAGTATCAGAGACACTAGTCTAGAGACACGGGGGGGTCGTAGTGTGGGGAGTTCAGTAAGCTAAGAATGGGCTGAGGGGAACGGAGAACGAACGAGAACACATGGAAATCATAGAAACTGATGTGAACAGATAAAATATACTAACCCAGAGCAGCAGCGTGAACGCCTGCGTTCGGACCGAGGAGGACGCACAGTCCAGCTCGGTGGAGATCCTCTTTAATGTCCCGTCTATCAGAGAGTCCAGGGCTTCTCCTGTAGAAACACACAACATTAAATATACCATCTCACCAACATTCACTCGACCAATCACCATTCAGATCAAGGACAGGACTGGAGGACTCACCTGCAGGCCTCTTGTTGACCAGCCCAGCGTAGCACTTGGCGGCTGAGGTGTAGGAGAAGGGATGGTCACAGGTACAGCTCAGCTCCTCCAGTTCTAACAGTAGCCTGTCCATCTGTGGAACCTCCACCTGTCCAGGACACACAGTCAGTCGGTCAATGATAACGGGCTAAATTAAGCCATTCAATGTCAGGATATGTTAAGAATGCAACACCCGAGTATCCGGCGTAACGCATTAAACCGGTATCCATTGTATGAACATTTAACAGTACAAACACGGTTACAGTGTGGTTTTGAGGCCCTGTGATGAGTAGCAGACATTTTAGGGCGTTCTTACACTCCGTGGCAGTGAGCACACACAGCCCATGAGAAGACACACCATCTGGGACTGGCGCCAGGAGTCACCTGCCTGCTTCTGGAGGACAAGGTCAAAGGACAACCCATTCAATGTACCACTCACAGATACAATGCTCTATTTACTCCCAGCATGCATCCTGTCCCTTGAGTATCCTCAGTAGTAGTGTATTTTGATAAAGGAGATGGCTGGGTGTCTTTAGCATTGAACCCTGACCTTGAGGAGCTGGATCTGGGAGGGGAAGGCATTCTCTGGCAGGAAGGACATGTCACCATCCAGGAAGAGGGACACCGCCCGCGAGGCTGTTTGGCCCGCCAGTCTGGTGACACAGCAGAGCTTAGTAGGTTTACAAAATTCCGGGAACTTTCAATAAACTCCCATTGTTTTCCAGAAATCCTGGTTGGAGGAATCTGGATTTCCTGCCTGTTTCCTCCTGAATCTGGGAATCCTCCAACCAGGAGTTTGGGAAAACCAGGGAATGTATTAAAAGTTCCTAGAGTTTTACAACCCTAGTGGTTAGCACCAAGCCAACATATTTACATATGACATAATACATGTGCCGTCATCAATTATGTGTGCGTGTGTCTCTCGTCTGACTGGGCGGCTGGCTCTCTCAGTGATGCCAACTCACTGGGACTGTAGTCGGGCACAGGTGGTGCTGATGACTGGTACCATGGCTGATAGGACAGACTCCTCCACTAAAGGACTCGGATGGTCTGAGGACCCTTCACATATAAAACAGAGCAGAAAAAAAGCATCAGTCAAAAAGAGTTTGGTCTTCTGCATTTAGTTTGCATAGGTTTGCCAAAACACACCTACTCATTTTCAGAACAGCTCTCCATTGAAACAGAGATTCCTTATCTCAAGGGACTTCCTGGTTCAATAAAAGTTACATTAATCAAAACATTACAATGTGTTGCAGAGGCCTGAATCCATTAGTTGGTCAGAATATTCTCACCCCGCATTGCTGCCTGCAAGGCCAGTCCAAGCAGGCGCGGAATGATGATGTCATGGAAGACGCGGCCGGTCTCTTCAGTGTCCTGGGCATGCTCTGCTATCCTCTGCAGATTGTGGCACACAGAGATCACCTCCTCCAATGAAAACGAGCCCGTGCCTGTTGGGGGTGAGATTACATCTTCATTGTCATCAGAGTCTACTTATACAAAAGGTGCAATATGTAGAAATTGCTCCGCCATTTCTTGGTTGATAGAATTCTAATAGTTCAAGGAATGTATAGTGTAGGGAACCATTGTACCATCTAAACTGCTGGGAAATATATTTTCAACCACCACAAAAATTATGTTTTTCAGTTATTTGAAGCTGGTGTACAAAACCGAAAGTAAATTTCAAAAAGGAAACGGGAAGCATCGAAATAGTGCACATAGAAGAGATCTGGCGCTTCTTAGACTTGCTTTCAATGAGAATAACGTATCTATAGCTCACATTTCTATGTGAATTTGGTCAGGTCGCCCAAAAAGTTAACATATTGCAGCTTTAACATAGAGAGATAGGGGAATTTACCTATACAACGAAACATAAGACATATTTAGAAAGGGTCTACCTATACAAAGACAGAAGAGTGTGTGGTAGTGATACATACCAGTGTGTGAGGAGGTGAGAACCTGTAGCAGGACAGGTGTGCTCTCCTGAACCACACTGGGCCGGGACGACACCGCAGCCAGCGCCGTCAAACACCGCTGACGCACGGCCTGCTGGGAATGTTCCTGGGACAGCGTGGCGCTGTCACCTTGTGCCATGGACTCTGGGAACAGGACAGGAAAGGGTTCAGTTCAGTAACCCTCCTCCGGTTGGAATGATGTCATTGAAGGAACGTAATGATAAAGACCTTTGTTTACATTATTTTGTTTTGACCTTTGACCCTAACCCACCTGAGAAGATCTCCCCCTTCAGCCGTGGAACCATCTTAGAGATGAAGGCTAGAGGATGCAGACAAGCCAGAGCCCCTGCACACTCAACCACAGCCAGGCTGGACAGACAGGGAGAGGCAGAGAGAAGAACCAAACCCTTGTGTTAATTGATTAGGCACACACAGGTTGTGTTTACACAGGCAGCCCAATTCTGATGGGTTATTTTTCACTAACTGGCCTTTTGACCAATCACTTCAGATCTTTATCAGCGCTTATCTGATTGGTCAAAATACCAATTAGTGAAATAAAAAAGATCAGAAGTGGGCTGCCTGTGTAAACGTGGCCACCGACTTCTGATTGCCCTCCCAGAAGAACTGAAAACAGGTACTAACCTGACTTTAGCATCTTCCTCCTCCAGGATGAGCTTGGTGAGGTGGTCAACAGCCAGCTCCACATCTGACTCTAACAGCAGGACTAGGAGAGAGGTGGGAGAGGTCAACCTATACGTCTCAGCATAGTAAGGGGAGATGTAGCACAATCTGAATGGCCAATTAAATGTATTCTCTATCCCACAAGCTGAACAGCATGTGAACAAAGACTCATGCTGACTTCAATTCAATCCTGTGTAGCAGTGAGATGAGCTCAAAAGGTCTCAAATGTGTTGGTCACGTATATGTTCATTGGAAGAGGGATTGCGAGGTCAGGAGTCTCACATGTCTGTTGGCTCAGGGCAGTGAGCACACGCAGTGATGTGATCTGGAGCCCAGCACTGTTCTCAGACAGAGCAGAGAACACTATACTGCAAAGAGACTGCCTGAAGTCCAACAGCACACTCTCATCTGGCGAGAGGAGAGAGGATGAGGGGGAGGGACAAAGAAAGTAGGGAAGGAGGAAGAGAGAAAAGGGAGAGAAGAAGAGATATGAGAGTGGTGGGAAAAGGTTAATAGAATAATTCACACCGCCACATATCACACAAACCAGGAGGGAACATTTCATGAGGGACTGAGTTCTTGTACAGTAGAGATGGCTGGATATTTTCATCATTCCTAAAGCATGAATTATGCTTGGGCAAGTTCTAACGGCGTTCTGCTTCAAATACTCTTCCAAATGGAGCCCTGAAATGAAGCATTGTAAATCACTTGTTTAGATACAGAGGCAGAACTTGAAAGGAGGAACAGGGGACATTAAATCTCTAAAAGTCTAAGCTGTTTGGGGGGGTGGGGGTGGGGGCGATGACAAAATATTTAACCCACAGAACTACCTGCGTACTTCCATTGGTTTGTATGGGTTACAGTCAGACGAGTTCAGGGACACTTGTGGGGTCAGAGCAAAATTAAGAAAACCATTGTGTTTGTGCGAGTCACCCCTTTCCATAGTGTAGTCACATTACTTTGTAGCTCAAACTAAAGGCCATAAATTACAGACAGAAATTGGCACATCAGAGTTACTGACTTTAAACGAGTCCCATTGGAGTCCCATGCTGTGGGGCTCGTAGAGCAAAACAGAGAACACCATCATTACAGACGTTTTCGTGAGAAGACCAATTTCTCATGGGCTGACAAACACTGCTGTAGCTCGGCAGCCTTCCACCGCAGATGCGCAAGGCCAACATAGGAGGATGTGGCGGATTGAGAGTTAGCCCATGCAACAACAACAAAAAAGACATGTCAGACGGGTTTTGATAGAGATTATTTTATTATGTTACCTAGACTGATGCACGGCTCTTAATGATCGTGGCACAAAGAGCGGGACAGTAATGAACGTTACACTTACCCTCCTCTGAAGACTTCACTGGCTGGACGAAGCCCTGTAACACCTCCAGTAGGGTGCGCCGCTGAGCACACTACACGGGGGAGGACACAGACAGATATTTAAGATTTCTGTAGGAACCAAGCCAGAACCAAGATACTTACAACAGGCTGGGCCGCCTACATGTCCTGTGGCAGTATTGGGTCAGCAAAAGGCCATAACTTACAATGCAGTAACACTGTGATTTTGACTATGTGGGAAGCCAGCAAAACACACAATGTGAGAAATCTGACTCGCGGAACTGACTCAAATCATTACCAACAGTCAAGAATGGGAGACGAGCGTCAACACTGACGGAAATGGAACGACCTAAGCTGGCAGGTGTGACTCACTTGTGTTCGGCTGTTGTATTGTTCTATGAGGGATGGCATGATGGCGGCTGCAACTCTGTGGCTCGCCCTGTAGGAGGCGGTAGAGGTGGCCTGCAGCAGCTTGGCGCTGGGCCACACCAGCTTCAGGTCCGGCTCACACAGGTGGTGCTGACAGTCTACAAAACATTAGGCTGGGTTGGTACATTGGTGATGGCGCGTGTATTTTATTATTTATTTCACCTTTATTTAACCATGTAGGCTAGTTGAGAACAAGTTCTCATTTACAACTGTGACCTGGCCAAGATAAAACATAGCAGTGTGAACAGACAACAACACAGAGTTACACATGGAGTAAACAAGTCAATAACATAGTAGGAAGAAAAAGAATCTATATACATTGTGTGCAAAAGACATGAGGAGGTAGGCAATAAATAGGCCATAGGAGTGAATAAATACAATTTAGCAGATTAACACTGGAGTGATAAATTATCAGATGAACATGTGCAGGTAGAGATACTGGTATGCAAAAGAGCAGAAAAGTAAATAAAATAAAAACAGTATGGGGATGAGGTAGGTAAATTGGGTGGGCTATATACCGATGGACTATGTACAGCTACAGCGATCGGTTAGCTGCTCAGATAGCAGATGTTTAAAGTTGGTGAGGGAGATAAGTCTCCAACTTCAGAGATTTTTGCAACTCGTTCCAGTCGCAGGCAGCAGAGAACTGGAAGGAAAGGCGGCCAAATTAGGTTTTGGCTTTAGGGATGATCAGTGAGATACACCTGCTGGAGTGCGTGCTACGGGTGGGTGATGCCATCGTGACCAGTGAACTGAGATAAGGCGGAGCTTTACCTAGCATAGACTTGTAGATGACCTGGAGCCAGTGGGTCTGGCGACGAACATGTAGCGACGGCCAGCCGACTAGAGCATACAGGTCGCAGTGGTGGGTGGTATAAGGTGCTTTAGTAACAAAACGGATGGCACTGTGATAAACTGCATCCAGTTTGCTGAGTAGAGTATTGGAAGCTATTTTGTAGATGACATCGCCGAAGTCGAGGATCGGTAGGATAGTCAGTTTTACTAGGGTAAGTTTTGCGGCGTGAGTGAAGGAGGCTTTGTTGCGAAATAGAAAGCCGACTCTAGATTTGATTTTGGATTGGAGATGTTTGATATGAGTCTGGAAGGAGAGTTTGCAGTCTAGCCGGACACCTAGGTACTTATAGACATATTCTAGGTATCAGGACATTGTGCTGGATTATATGAAGTGTGTATACCTAAACCTATCTGGGTGTAAATAACGCACAGTGTGGTGAGTCGAAGGTGGAAGGTTGCGAGTAAGCATCGAGAGCAGACAGGTAGCAAGGAGCCTGAGATTTATTTGCCATCATCTGTAGCCAAGCTGCCACTCTGGAGATGTCTCCCATCTCCCCCACCTCGCTCTCTCAATTTTAAAAAGGTTTCAATTTAAGGGGCTTTATTGGTATGGGAAACATATGTTTACATTGCCAATGCAAGTGAAATAGATAATAAACTAAAAGTGAAATAAACAAAAAAAGTTGACATTAAACACACAAAAGTTCCAAAAGAATAAAGACATTTCAAATGTTATTATGTACATATACAGTGTTGTAATGATGTGCAAATAGAAAAATAAAAACACGTAAGTATAACCTATATTTACAATGTTTCTTGGGGCAAGAGGTCACAAATGTTGCTGCTGTGATGGCACACTGTGGTATTTCACCCAATAGATATGGGAGTTTATCAAAATTGGATTTGTTCAAATTCTTTCTAGGTCTGTGTAATCTGAGGGAAATATGTCTCTCTAATATAGGTCATACATTTGGCAGGAGGTTAGGAAGTGCAGCTCAGTTTCCACCTCATTTTGTGGGCAGTGTGCACATAGCCTGTCTTCTCTTGAGAGACAGGCCGCCGAAGGCAGACCTTTCTCAATAGCAAGGCTATGTTCACAGTACATAGTCAAAGATTTCCTTAATTTTTGGTCAGTCACAATGGTCAGGTATTCTGCCACTGTGTACTCTCTGTTTAGGGCCAAATAGCGTTCTAGTTTACTCTGTTTTTTCCTCTCTCAACACCTCTCCTACTGTGGTAAGCACTGAGGAGAACAACTGCCAAGTCCGTCTCCCTCTCACACATTTCCAAATACACTGACCCCACACAATAACAAAATAGACAAACACCTTCGACATTAGTTGGCTCCTGTTCCCAGAACCAGATTTGTTTGAGGGGTTACCTTTGAGGACCAAGTCGAGAAAGACATTGAGGTAGTCTTCAGAGTCAGAGTTGAGGACGGAGCGGGAGATGCAGGCTGTCAGGGCACCGAGGGCAGCTAGACCAGCGGACTCCACCCTCTCACTGGCTGTCTGGAACACCTGCACAGGGATGGAGGCCAATCAAACTCTCCATTCAGACTATCAAGATGCCTCGTGTACTGTTCGAGACACTTTCACACAATTCTAATAGTAATTTTCGATGTTGCCAGCCCCCCAGGTTTTATTGAAACGCACCTCCCTGCGCAGCGAGGCCCAAAGGCCTGGTAGGAATTCGGCTAGCTCTTTATGTTCATACACAGAAGCACAGGCAGTCTGCAACACGAGGATGAAACACAGCTCATTAAGACATGAATGCCATTTACTTTATATATAAACCACAAAGATGATCTGAGGTGACAAACATGGTCTTACCAGAGTCTGCAGGGAGTCCACCTTGGCACTCTGAACATCTGAGTCCAGCTTCTCAATGATCAGCGGCAGCAGGAACTGTTGAAGCGAGACAATCAACAAATCATGACTACACACACCCAAACGCTTTCACTTGTTCACTTTCTGTCTCTCACAAACATACAACCATACACAAAGACTATATCTGATGTCCTTTAACATTCTAAAAGGCTATATGTTGTGTGGTCTCGCTTGCCAGACACGGCAGATGTGGGAAGAGACGACGCATTGTGTGTAGCGTGCAGTACAGTACGTCTTCCCCACCTCTGCAAAGCGTGGTGTTCCAGTGAGCACGGCCCTCAGGGCGAGGATCAGCTCTTCCTGGGTGATGCCGTGGGGGTCATTGGGTGGCTGGGTGGCGACACACAGAGACAGCCA
Source organism: Oncorhynchus mykiss (assembly GCF_057628025.1). Taxonomy (NCBI): domain Eukaryota; kingdom Metazoa; phylum Chordata; class Actinopteri; order Salmoniformes; family Salmonidae; genus Oncorhynchus; species Oncorhynchus mykiss. The sequence continues at coordinate 15,051,747 of NC_143037.1, forward strand.
TGGATGTCAACCATTTCAAAACACGGAACAACTCTAACATTCCGTTTTTATTTACTGAATGAACTTAGTTCCAGCTCATCAAAAGACCTTCCTTAATACTCTTAACTCTTAAAAATGAATGTCCATCAAGTACTGTTCTGAGTGATCTCCACTATCAAGCTCAATCTGAATCACAAAAAAATAAATAATGGAATAATACAAGCTGTCTGTCAAAGTGTTTGGACTCGGGGCATATCCATTTCCTATAATCCTCTGCCAGATGCTAGTCGGTGTCACACGGCTCAGGTATCAGAGCACACAGGACAGCGAGTCACATACGCATTGTCTCCTGGGTAGGTTCATCTGGCGGGTCTAAGTCCACAACAGCTGCACAAACAAACACTTACCGGGCTGAAGTCTATGGGGAAATAGCAGGATGTAACTTCAAACAGCTCCTCTGTGAATTTACCTGAATAAAGAAACACAGACATAATATTACCGTCTACGGATTGAGGAATCGTTAGATAATACATGTATTAAATCTCTAACACTTTCCGTTGGTGACACCATTCCCTGATTTGGTCGCACAAAAATGTTGTTGCGGCACCACGCAATATATATATATATATATTTTTGCAATCACCTTATGAAATCATTCACAGTGCTACTTAGTTGGTATGCTTCAAGACATACGTTTCATCCAACATGTACAAGCAGAAATGCATGAACAGGATGTGCAATCTAAACCAGTGACTCGGGAACTCCGCTCCATATGGCTAGCTCTCAGGAGAGCTGTTCTCAGTCATGACATGCAGGTTTTTCCATGCCTCCGCACACCCTAATCTCTCTCTCAGATACAATTTCAGACACTGGTAGTCTAAACAACACGAGCAGCACTCGCGAGACTACACTAAGTTACTTCCGAAACATGACTCAGCTTCAATTAGTCTCTGTCCATCCGTCACTCACCACAGACTAAACAAGCAGAAGCCAATGCTTCATTTCTCGTAACCAGGACAGGGTTAATCCACAACAAAAAGTCAAGAGTTCATATCACGCCTTGACACCGTGTCGCTATTGTTACCCGACACCGTGTCGCTATTGTTACCCGACACCGTGTCGCTATTGTTACCCGACACCGTGTCGCTATTGTTACCCGACACCGTGTCGCTATTGTTACCCGACACCATGTCGCTATTGTTACCCGACACCGTGTCGCTATTGTTACCTGACACCGTGTCGCTATTGTTACCTGACACTGTGTTGGTGAGTTTGGGTCACCTGTGTGCCGCACACGTTTAGAGGGTCTTTTTTCCCTGCTTGTCATTATAGCACGTTTTCCTAAGACACAGCTGATCAATTTCCTCGAGCAATGTCATTTCCCTGTTCCTGATTGAATACAAACCTGCCTTCACCTCATTACTGAGGAAGCAATTAAACAAAGATGAAAGTGTTACAAGTTCACTCAATGCCCAGTAAACCTGAGCAACATTGAAACACAAGACGACAGCACAACTAAAAAGGTACATAAAACACGTTTGTAAAGTCTGGAATAACAACGTGTGTGTTCTCACCCAGATCATAGCCTCCATGGATGATTTTCCTAGCGATCTGGAAGGCCAGGAGAAGATTGCGTGGGTCCCTCTCCCCATCCACTGACTGGACAAACCCAAAGACAAAGTCTGCACCCAGGCCCTTCAGCTCTGTGGGATGGGAAAGTGGTCAACAACTTGCAGATAATGCAACATGCAGATAAGCAACATACAGAGCATGCTGGTTTCTCCATGATAGCTACCACTCTACCTCAGCTCTTACCTGACTCCCTGGATTCCATAAGCTGGGTTAGGATGTTGTAAACACATGATCGCTCCACCAGCATCAGGGACTGTAGTGACACAGAAAGCAGAAACAGGGTCAGGGGTAATGCAGTATAAGAAACATAGAGGCCCCCTCTGTATGCTAATTATTTAGGAGACTTGACAGGGCAGGTTGGATGTGCTCACCTGCACATGAACGTCCTGGAAGAGTGATTTCAGAATGGACACCGCAGACCCAGGCGGCAACACTGAGCATTTTGTCTGAGAGGGTATTTCAAAATGTTGGTCAGGAATAGGCCAGATTTACTCTTGTCTGTCAGTTCACATTTGACAATATTCGCATTTCTATCTAACATTCCCGTCAAACTTAACATCAGGCTACTAAGACTGAGACTTACCAGCGCTTTCATCCCCTTTAAGACATGTGGTGTGATGACATAGTGGTCCTTGAGTCTGTTCTCATAAAACGCTAGAAGGACGTCCACTGAGGGCAAAACAAATAGACGATAATCAATAGCCAATGACAGGACATATAGCACCCACAAACCAAAACGACACAGATGTGTTATAGTGCGGTTTACCTTCTCTCTCTGTGAGGTCTCCATGGCACTGCTGCAGGACATTGGAGAGGAGCTGGACACCACGGGCTCGGGTCTGGGGTTGGGAGCTGGCCAGATGCAATCTGCACAGAGACAAGATGGTCAGCGTGTTAGTGTTGGCTGAAACGGCATGACATTGAAGTTGATGACAATGATAGTGACTGGGACAATAATGATTAATGTAACTTAAACATTACCCCAATGCTTCAACCAACTGTAGTATTGTAAACTGTCCAGCCTTGAGTCCTAATCAAAGGAAAATGCATTTATTCAGCCAGAGGAAAGACAAGTGGTCAATGAGTAAGATATATCATGCAGACACTTTTAGGGGACAGGGAAGTAGGTTCAGAGTCTAATGTCAAAGACACTTTGTGCTAATATGTTGAGAAAAAACATTTTCACAGCAGGCTGGTTAGAAAGTTAGCAAGCAAGTTGTGGCCAACAACATATGTTCATTCGCTTGACTTCAAAGACATTGATTGCCACTTTGTATACGTTGATAGCTACTGAACAGGCTGTTGTTGTCCGTTTTTGTAGTATGCACTTGAACCAATGACGGGTTAAACACAGAAAGTAACGTTAAGAGTTGATGGCCTGCTGCTAGCTAGCATGCTAGCCAGAAGTCATGCTGGGCCACCAGTCACGCGCGATTTCTGTATCGTTCATTGGCTTTCATCTCAAAAACCAAATCAGAGAGAAAGGTGGCTGAAATACCTGTTGCGGTGTCGGCGGCCTTGCTGTCCTGTTGTCCCGAAACAAATTCTTCTACCAAGCCCACTAGCAAGGCACTACCCGCAGCCATCACGAACAGCCTTGGTTCAACCAAACTGAAGTGAGCATGCGTGGAAAGTTCTTGCGATTACCCTGAGAGCAGTCACAAAAAAAGTAATAATATCAAATATGATATTGAACCCCATGCATAAATGTGCAAAACCTTTTTTTGCAATGTATTAAAGCTGTACATTCTTTACTAACCAAATAATACATAAAACTGTTGTGGAATTGCATGGCTATGTGCATATTCTAAATAAATGATATATATGGAAATGTTTATATTTCTATTTATCATTTGACCGTTCATCTGCAAAAAAAATATGTATATAAAGTTAGTTTTGGCATGGTTGATGACTTTCATTTGTTCAAGGGATGCTCCCCACCCCTGGAGGAAGTCGTGACGTGCCACAATCTGACACCCCTGGCCTTGAGCACGCGCAGGCGTAAAAAGTTACTGTTGCTACCCGCACCAGGAAGACAAGGGGATTTAAAAACCTGCTTGAGAAAAATTAGAAAGGTTTGAAATTGACCACGGTGTTAAACGGAGAATCATATCAACAATCATTTTGGTTTACAATCTAAACTATCCGTTTAGAATAATTACCTGGTCGTGAGTACGTGAAAGGTTGTTTACTAATGTTAACTAGCTAAATTAGCTAGGGCTGTCTCGCGCAACGACGGATGGTGGTGTGCGAGTTATCAAGCCAGCGATCTAATGTGAGCTTGCTAACAAGTTGCTTAGCAAATTGTTGTCCACGAAGCTAGCTAGTTGGCACGCTAACTTGTCTAAGTAGAATGTATAGAGGGCAGTCTAGGCATAATGCAATCAATTATTGTTGACATTTATCCCGTTTAGCTTGCTAGCGAGTCTGCACGTGACTACTCCTTTTGGAATGTTGGATCGCATCAAACAATAATAAAGCAGAAGTAGCTAGCCTGCTCTTCCGTGCTTACAATTTAGTTGTGCGACCAGTGTTCACATTCAATCTAACGTTAATTTGTGGACTTTGCTATCAAGAAAAGCACCTTGACCTAGCGAGATAATTTTGTACAGCGGATCTAGCTATATCTAATTGTTTTGGAACTAGGTAGCGGTTGGCTAATAATGGGGCCCCGACATAGTTAGCCAACTGATAATAATCATGGGAGGATGTGTTGGGCGAGAACGTGAGGACACACAGGACCACGGAGCATCCAGAAGCAGTGGAAGAGCACACCGAAAACGTGGAAGTAAGTAATGGTAACTTTGTTGTCTAAGTGCATCGAATAGGAACATAGTTCAACACATTACGTGGTAAATGTTTACCATGTAGTACCGTGTCTACCCATTTCATTACTACAACATATTAACCCCCAGAGAAATATGGATTTCGTCCTTAAGGTTCACTCTTAATAACACGGGTATCCAATCTGGACTGTGCCCAAATAACTGTAGGATACATTTGTAATTTCCCTTCCCCCATCTTGCAGGACACAAATGGACACGAGTTACTTCCTGTTACCCCTCTACCAGTACAGAAAAAATGTATGCTCTCACTACTGTAAGTCGCTCTGGATAAAAGCATCTGTTAAATTACTAAAATGTACCAACCGATGGCTGTATAAATAGCTACCAACACAACTAGGCTAAACCTAATTTGATCAGGGAAAACACCATTGGTTGACTGTCAATACATCATAGTAGTTGAGCTGACTCTTCACCAACAATGTTATCTTGATTTGTCATGTGCAAGTCCATTACCTTGCTAAGATTATTTTCTGCAGAAAAATAGGAGCACACTGCCATGTTTAACCTATTATAGTTTGTTGGCGTTTAGTGACTGATGGAATGTAGATTGCTGCTAAAGCACTTTGCATAAAGACTAAAGCTACAGGCTCCAAATAGCTTAGGTCTAATGAAACACAAATTGGTAACTTCCAAGGGACACGGAAAGCAGTAAGATCCCTCTGCCACATAGGACCTATCAACACCTCTGCCTAATTTAGAAAATGCAATCTTACACTGGACTGTGGGACTGTCATAACACAGTTTCTAAACCCAGAGGCGCAACATCGCAAGACTTCTGGGAAAGCTTGCGAAACAGACCATCCCAGGGTTTGAGAAGTCGATAAGAGAAGACCCGATGATGCATTTCTACGCATGAGCTTTCCTAGCCAACATCACCTTCAAGTGTGATCGGGATTTCTATTGGAGAAGCGGTTTGTCTTTCTTCATACTGTACGGTCTTTAGTCACAATGTGCCATTAGACTTCCTTGGTGTATTATACAACAGGGCTCCCGAGTTGGCGCAGCGGTCTAAGCCACTGTATCTCAATGCTAGAGGGGTCACTACAAACACCCAGGTTTGAATCCAGGCTGTATCACAACCGGCTGTGATTGGGAGCCCCATAGGGTGGCGCACAATTTGCCCAGCGTCGTGCTGGTTTGGCAGGTGTAGGCCGTCATTGTAAATAAGAATTTGTTCTGCCTAGTTAAATAAAAACAAAAAATATCAGAAGACCTTGTCTATAAAGTTGACTGAAGAGCCAACAATGATTTGTAGAGGCTTCAGGACCATGTTTACCAAACCAAGAGGTTCACATTTTGTTTTTTGCCCTCGCACTACACAGCTGATTCAAATGGTGATCGGCTGATTATCTGAATCAGCTGTGTAGTGCTAGGGCAAAAACCAAAATGTGCAGCCCGAGTTTGTGAAACGCTGCCTTAGGAGCAGTGAGTGTTTGATGCAGGTAGACTAGAGGCACTCCCAGGCTGGTAATAAGAACAAGTTGTGTCATGTGCCCTACAGCAGTGGTTCTCAAACCTCTCCCCGGGGACCTCCAGCCATTCCATGTATTTGATCTATTCCAGAGCTAGCACACCTGATTCAACTTGTCAACTAAGTATCAAGCCCTTGACTGCGTGAGTCAGTGAGCGAGTTCAGGCCTGAGTGAGTTCAGGCCTACAACAAAATTGTGAAACGTCTGGGGGTCCCTGAGGAGAGGTTTTCGAACCACTGCCCTACGACAACTGTTCCACCTGGGCTGCGTGCACCAGGCCGGCATGCAGTGTGCCATGTGAAAGCAAGGAGAAGTCCGATGTTTCTCAGTGCCATGTCTCCCATTATGGCTAGAAATGAATACCAGGGTGCTAAGTTAAGGACAACTTGCTGCCTTTTCTTTTCCCTACCTTTATTTAACCAGGTAGGCTAGTTGAACAAGTTCTCATTTACAACTGCGACCTGGCCAAGATAAAGCAAAGCAGTGTGACAGACAACAACAGAGTTACACATGGAATAAACAAGCCAATACAATAAACAAGTCAATGACAGAGTAGAAAAACAAGTCTATACAGTGTGTGCAAAAGGCATGAGGTAGGCAATAAATAGACCATAGGAGCGAATAATTACAATTTAGTGATAAATGAGCAGATGATGATGTGCAAGTAGAGATACTGGTGTGCAAAAGAGCAGAAAAGTAAATAAAACAGTATGGGGATGAGGTAGGTAGATTGGGTGGGCTATTTACAGATGTACTATGTACAGCTGCAGCGATCGGTTAGCTGATGTTTAAAGTTGGTGATGGAAAGAAGTCTCCAACTTCAGCGATTTTTGCAATTCATTCCAATCACTGGCAGCAGAGAACTGGAAGGAAAGGCAGCCAAATGAGGTATCTGCTTTAGGGATGATCAGTGAGATATGTGGGTGGAAGTATTGTTTTATTCTTTGGTGTAGAACTTAATTTGGGTGTAAGCATTTGTTTAATTATAACCTTGGCCAAGTCATGTTGTAGCTACATGTAAAATAAAGGAAACACCAACATAGTGTCTGAATAGGGCGTTGGGCTGCCAAAACAGCTTCAATGTGCCTTGGCATAGATTCTGCGTGTCCTGAACCTATATTGAGTGTTGCAACACTATTCTTATGAAAATAATTATGAATACGTACTTTATTCAACTTGTATATTCTTCCACAAGAAATTCCATAATTTGGTGTTTTGTTGATGGTGGAAAACACTGTCTCAGGCACCGATCCAGAATCTCCCAGAAGTGTTCAATTGGGTTGAGATCTGATGACACACACAAACCCACCCACCCACACACCCTTTAAACGGCCCTATGCTCATTTAAGACCCCTCTTCCAAAGTCACTTAGATATCTTCTAGTCACGGTAGCCAAAATAATGGCCAACTGGGAATTTTTATACATGACCCTACGCATAATGGAATGTTAATTGCTTAATTAGCTTAGGATCCACACCTGTGTGGAAGCATCTGCTTTCAATAGAGTACCGAAGTATGAGTCATAATACCATAACTAGCGGTCAAACAAGGAAATGGTTTTAATCATTTTCCCGCCATTCATATTTCCCATGGGGAATATCAGAAACACTTAAAATAAGGGCTGTGTTTCGTGTAGGCTTACCCTGGCGTGAGGGATAAGGGGACTTATATCTCTCTATCTATATTGATACATCACCTTGTCCAAGAGAGATTTACATGGTTATTCTAAGTGTTTCTAATATTCCCTATAGGAAAAATGAATGGTGGAAAAATGATTGGAACCATTTCCCTGTTTGACTGCTAGGTTTTAATGGGTATTATGACACCTCCACTGTGGGGCTCTATATCCACATCAAAGTTGTCTAGCAACTGGGGCTAAGCCTAGTTGATAGCAGTTTTCTAACAGCTTTTTGGATGTTCCGTGGAGGTTTGGCAGGCGAGGCCAAGTTTTATCTTTAGCCGCAGAATGTCGGGGAGGACTGTGTTTTGTAAAAGGGGACAAGATTGTCAATTACAGGGGTGACTATATGTGTTCACAGTGAATTTGTGCTTGGCCCAAGCCTCGTTTTGACTTTCATAGAATTCATTCCTACATGGCTGTTCTGTTCTGTACTGTCTGTGAAATGGGTACTTCCTAGTCTTGCGGATATGCTTTTAACTTGCAATGTTGGTTCAGGGCTGAAATTGGCCTACTTCAACATTGACATTGTAGGGGTGAAAGCAGGCCGTAGGCCTCTAGGAACAGATCCGCCCTATATTTAGTGTTATCGGGGGAGTGAGGTGCTATGATGTAAGATTGTAACCTATTATTTTGAACCCAAGTCCCAAGATGATACTTTTTAACAGCCACATACAGCCCACCGCTACATCACAAGTGTATCTTCGTGTCCTGAAACAATACATAACGTGATCTACAATGCAGTCCTGTCTGTAAAATGCATATTACCAACACCCCAGTGTGGCATTATCTGCCCCTTCGTAACCTCAACAAGCCCCACATGAGGAGCACACCCTGCTATTGCGTCATGTCTCTGGAATGCTTCTCTAATGCTGCGGCAACATGGATTCATGATGGGTGGAGGTGCTCCTTGGCCTAGTGCTGCAATATCTGCATACCTGGAAATAGTTCTGCACGTTTCCAAACTATTTGCTAATCTGATGTTGAAACGTGAGCTGGTAATCAAGGCAACACGTTAGACCTATTAACTTTTTTTTCCAGAGGCCTAGTCTAGGCTATACGATGACTGGAAAGTATACAAGTCCTTTTTCCCAAGACAGCATGTATGTTGAGTTGAACGGACAGTATATGATGTCCCTTACGACAGAGTTTCCCAAACTCGGTCCTGGGGCCTCCCCTGGTGCACATTTAGTTGTTGTTTTTTGCCCCTAGGACTACACAGCTGATTCAAGTAACCAACTCATCATCAAGCTTGGATTATTTGAATCAGCTAGGGACAAAACCAAAACAGGCCCCAGGACCGAGTTTGGGATACCCTGCCTTACGACATCACATAGTGTTGCACACACAGTTGTGTCCTAGTCCTGTATGCTGCCTGATCCAACAACTCTCATAGACTATTCCATTACTCTGCTTGAGTGCTAGTATGAAGATTATTACACTCTGTATATCCTACACTGAACTACCGTTTACTCCTCGTAAGCTACCTGCACTCTAAATAATTTGTTTGGTGGAAAGGTGACCCTTTTTTAAATACTTGGCAACTGTCTTTGTTGCCCCTCCTTGCTGCACTTGGTTAGCCTAGTTGTCAATGAAGACCAGAGATACCGCTGATCATGTTAGGACAACAATCGCCGCCTCAGCAGACTCTTCTTTGACCATTCAAACACTTGTTTGTTAGCTAACTGGGCCCGTTTAGTACCATGTGACAGACCGAGCCGAAGTCACACTCTGGTGCCAACTATAAAACTCAGCTGCTCAGTTTGACACCAAGTCCTCATTGGAGGCCGGGACCTACGTCTCCATACCATTCTGAGAGCCTGGCCTGGTGCTGAAGGAACACTTTACCACATTCTGAAAAGTGTTTTCCTGGCTTCCCCGATAGGTGTGCAGTGCTAATCCAACGCTAAGCATGGATTATCTTTCAGATGTACATGGTGTAATACTGTCTGCATATTCTAATTATAAACCCCGATTGAGGGTATAGAGAGCTGTGTGTGTGTGGGGGGGGGTTCTTTGCTAGCAATGTAGGGAAAACTGGCAGGCCCAAATACTCCATAAATGTCTTCTTAACTGTTGCATCTGTGCTAGTGAAACGTTTGGAGATGGGAACGCCCAGTGCAACTGAGATTGCCACACACTCACTCTACGCTATCCTGGACCGTGTATGGCGCGGGAGGTGGAATTTTATTGTCCAAACACCCCCCCCCCCCCCCCCCGCTCTCGGGAATGCCTCCTTTGCTCTGTCATGCAAACGAGCAGAGCCTAGATTGGTCTTGTTTATGTTGTGTGGCTCACCTGGCTGCCTTGAATCTGGCAGAGAGGGGTGGACTTTGGTCATGATGATGTGGAAGAGGGTTTATTATCGCTGGGTGTACTAGTCCTCATGGAATATCTAACGCTGCAAAGGCCTGCTGTGGCATAGCCAGAGCAACGTGTAACGTCTATTAGATTCTTAAGTATCTTTCTAGGGCTGTTTTTTTTTTAAAGAGCTCTAGTCTTCTGTGTCTTGTACAACTTGCTTATATGGTATTATGATGACCTTCTTGAATGTAGGTGATAGACTATCCTATTATAATGAGATTCCAGGCATTGACAGACTCCACGACATTGTTGCTCTAGTTTCGTCCATGGTAATCTCTGTGTCATGATGATGCCCCCCCACATTGTCTAAGCCCCCTCTACTAACATTATTTAATGGGTGTTGGAGATCAATGGCTGCTGGTAAGTCTCATTAGGTAATAGGCTATCTAGTCTACTGTACTTGGAAATTCATATTTGAGTAATTTAGCAGATGCTCACATACAGCGCGAGGTGAGACCACAACATAGAGTATAGAGCACATTTAGGGGATGGGAGGGGCGAGAGACCAGAGGTGGCGGAATGGAGTGCTCTGGTTTGGGTGTAGGGTTTGAGCATAGCTTGAAAGTAAGGAGGGGCAGTTCCCCTTGCTTCTCTGTGGGTAGGCACCAGATTCTTGATGCGAGCATCGACTGGAAGCCAGAGTGTGCGGAGGAGCGGTGTGACATGAGAGGACTTGGGAAGGTTGGACAGTAGACGGGCTGCTGCGTTCTGGGTAAGTTGCAGGGGTTTGATGGCACAAGCGGGGAGCCCAGCCAACAGAGTTGCAGTAGTCCAGACTCCAGACGGGAGAGGACAAGTGCCTGGATTAGGACCTGTGCCGCTTCCGGTGTGAGGAAAAGTCATACTCTATGGATGTCGTAGAGTATGAACCTGCAGGCACAAGTCACTGCTTTGATGTTTGCAGAGAACGACAGCATGTTATCCAGGGTCAGGCCAAAGTTCTTTCCACTCTGGGAGGGGGAGCACCGTGGAGTTGTCAACCACAATGGAGAGGTCTTGGATCGGGCAGGCCTTCCCCAGGAGGAAGAGTAACTCCGTTTTGTTGAGCTTGAGGTAGTGGGCCGACATCCAAGCTGAGATACCTGCCAGGCACGCAGAGATGCATGTCGCCACCTGGGTGTCAGAATGGAGGGAAGAAGAGTAGTTGAGTTTCATCTGCATAGCAATAATAGGAGAGACCATGTGAGGATATGACAGAGCCCAGTGACTTGGAATAGAAATGGCTTAGTGGCCAACAGATAGTTGGAGGAAGGCAAAGAACCTGGATTGCAGCCTTGACAGAGTGATGATGTGGGAGGTACTCCCATTGCCCTATCATGTCTTCCGAAAACCGTCAAAAGGCCAGATATATGCAGCAGACATTCCCTATCATATGCTAGATTGTATATACCCAGATAATCCCCATGCCCAGATAAGAACCTAGAGTTAACATGTTTACCATGTGGATGCCCTTGCCTTGGACATGCCTACGATCTAACTTTGGGAGGTGTTGAAAACAGTTCTGTGTAGCTTAACTATATTTTGTAACAAATAGGCTAGAATGGGTATCTGGTACTTTGACATTAGCCCTTGATGTAACCATATGGGTTTTTAGAGAGATGTAACCCAGTATATATTACTGAGCATGTGACTAAAACTGTACCTGTTTCAATGCACTAAACAATGATGTGTAGCGATATTCTGGTACATAGTCTATAGGTTGATTATTAGAAAAGCCTTCTAACAATGTGACTTTTTGTTGTGTCCCTCCCTGCAGGTCGCAATGAGCCCCTGAAGAAGGACAAGCCCAAGTGGAAGAGTGACTATCCCATGACGGAGGGCCAGCTCCGCAGTAAGAGGGATGAGTTCTGGGACACAGCCCCGGCCTTCGAGGGCCGAAAGGAGATCTGGGACGCTCTGAAGGCAGCCACCGTCGCCCTGGAGTGCAACGACCACGAGCTGGCTCAGGCCATAGTGGACGGAGCTAGCATCACACTGCCTCACGGTGAGGCACACACACACACGCAAGATATGAGGAAGCTATGATAACCTGGGGGCACATTTGGAATCTGAATAGACTTGAACTGTCAGTACATTTGGAACAATGGTAATATTACACCATGATGTTTTTGCACAACTCTTGACCTGATTATGAAATCTGATTCATGTTTCTCTGATTCATGCCTGAGTCAAGACCACTTCCTGAGCAGTTGTGAAGTAACACACATTTAGCAACGGAACATGTTTTTTTCCCCTGTCTGTGTTCCAGGCTCCCTGACAGAGTGTTATGATGAGCTGGGTAGCCGCTACCAGCTACCCGTCTACTGCCTGGCCCCTCCGGTCAATCTGATCTCCGAGCGCAGTGACGAGGACCCCGGCGACAGCCCCGAGCCCACAGCTGCCCCCAAGAAGGAGTTCCAGCTCAAGGTGCGCCTCTCCACGGGCAAGGACCTGCGCCTCAGCGCCAGCATGGCCGACTCCATCGGGCAGCTGAAGAAGCAGCTTCAGGCCCAGGAGGACATTGACACGGCCCACCAGCGCTGGTTCTTCTCAGGCAAGCTGCTCACGGACAAGACCCGCCTGCAGGACACTAAGATCCAGAAGGACTTTGTCATCCAGGTCATCGTCAACCCGCAGGCCCCCATTAACTAGGTCCCAGATGAAAGGAGGATCGACGGAGGAGCCCTGGATAATGGTTTTACCGCTGATCTGTAAAACAGAGAGGTGATTTGGGGAATTACAGTTAAGAGATGAACAACAGAAGGGAGAGACTCTGAAGTGCTGCTTTTCAATGTTTCATTGTTTCATTGTTTACCATTAAAGAGTGTGGTTCTTTTCAGTGTGTCACTTCTCTATAGGACGGTTGGTTGATCGATCCAGACGTTTCAGACCACTCACCCTAAGGGGTGTTCACTGTCACTCACCACACTAACTTTGAAGTAAATCATAGCAGAATTGCACTCCAGATGTGAGACACTGCAGGTGTGCACCGCACGGCATGTGCAAGGGGTCTGCGTCTGCACTAACCAAGTGCCATTTGAAATCGCAGAATCTTTTACGTAGTTTGTAAAGCACATGTTTTTCTGTCCCTGCTCTCTACTCTGGTACCCTGTAATGGATACTTCCCATAATACTCCCTTAAGTGATATACGAAACTTTTTCTCTCATTGTTTTCGTTCTTTTTTTGAGTTAATCTCAAAACAAAGCTTTTTTGCACAGTTGATTTGTACTTGCGTGGTAGTTTGTGTGCCTTCAAGGAAGAAAACAAAACAGAATCCTTAGGGGGGAAAATGCTATTTTTACTGCTAAAGCCTTCTGTCTCTAGATTCAGGAATAATCGTTTCATAGATCCATGCAAATCCTAAATATACTGCTGCGTTTTTCGATCAGGTGTCTATATCAGTTATTGCATTTCAAATGTACAACTGGTGTTTCCATGGATGTTAGCCCCATGTTGTCCCTAATGGTTGCATGCGCCCCCCACGCTCCCATTTGTCAATGTACTGTAAAGTGACAATGATTAGAGAGCCTAGCCCTTGTATGCTGTGCCACATTACAATCCTGAGGTGAAATGGGAAGCTCAAGCTACAGTGAAGATGATAGGAGAACGTCTCTCTGTTTTAGTATATAGTCGTGGAAGAGGAACAGTGCTTTTCTGTCTGTCTCGGGTGGCACCTCGCTGCACATGAGGTGCTCCTTTACCCTTCACGTCAGTCCTTTGCTTTCCATCTCTCTCTAAGCGCTTGTGCCTCTTTCTTTTATGGCCTCATCAAAAGAACATAAACAAGATACCCCAGTGGTGGATAGTTAAGCTGGAGGTGGGAAGACTTGTTACCAGGTTATTGTCATCATAGTTATGCTATCATTTAAAGGGATATTTTGGCAATGAGGCATTTTATCTACTTCCCCAGTGTCGGATGAACTCGCGGATACTATTTTTATGCCTTTGTGTTTAGTATGAAGAAAGTTAAAGGTAGTTTCACAAGCCAATGCTAACTAGTGTTAGCGCTCTGACTGGAAGTCTATGGGTATCTGCTAGCATGCTATGCCCTTTAAGGATTTTAGGTTTGTTGTCTGTATTGGCATTTGAACTTTATCCAACTTTTAGCTCAAACAGTTGATCAATGACTGTGCTGGGAATATATTTGTTAACCTTTATGCAAACTTGAGTATTTCTCTCAACTTACAGTGTATGTGCAATGCAAAATAGACCTCGTACCTTTTGATTGTCCCCTTATTTAATATATACAGTAGCATTAGCTATGACTATGTCAAGGTTCTTAGAAACACAACATAGGAGCCTGCTATGTTCAGATTGCTTTGTTGTTGTACAATCAACCTTTGATCTTGTTCAGAGTTTCATATTGCCTTCATCTCTGTTTTGAAATGTTGTCCCATCTATAAAAGTGTTCAAATGGCCACTTTTCTTTTAATGGGATGTCCTCACTATAACAATCATGTACCTTGCGTGAATTGGCTTGCCCCCCCCCCCCCCACACACACACACACACACTTTGTGTGACGGTTAGCACATCCATTTGTGCTCAGAAAAATACCTAACTTTGCAATAGGGCCTTTTTTTACAGTCTCCCACCTCTTCTGTGTAAAACAGCAGAGACCCATGTTCTGTTAGCTGTGTTGCTTCATCTTGTCTCAATCCGTCCTTGCAGAATGTGGCTCAAATGTTTGCTTCAACTAGGTTCATTTAGTGCTATGAGAGGTAACGAGATACGTCGGTCTAACATCAATGTACAGTCCCTACATCGGACAGCACAAAAATAGAAACCTCAATGTAATCTATGTGAGGGAGCTGCACGATGTTGCCAGTAAGGACAAATCTGATACCACCGAGCAATGACATCACACAAGGGCCGTGGTTCGATCCAGGCCAGGGGAGCAGGAGAGAGAGAGAGAGAGACTTCTCTGCTCTTCCTTCAGTTTTCTGAGGCCTGTGAACCTCCCATCACAGTAGTTGGGAGAGATTTCAAGTCTAGGAAAGATCCCTTATGCAGGCAATTAATCAGACACGCTTTCTGTTTTAGTAAGAATGTACAAGTATGTTTTGTATGCATGATACGTGTTTGATCATATGGGGGTCAGATCAGGAGTTTCATTTGTATGTTTCTGTAAAGTCCTATATTAGTCATGGTACACAGGTGGATATTTATTTGAGTTATTTTGTGGGTTACTTTAGGACACCATGTACACTGCTTTATGTTCCTCTCGTACCTCAGATACCAATAAGCCATTGCATTTTAATCAAGCATTTTCACCAGGGTGGATCAAGAGGCCTTGCTCAAAGCAGAAACATGTAAATTGTGTTTTTGTTGATGTCAACAAGGATGTATAAAGATATATATTTAGTCATTTGGAAAAATATAAGTGATTATTATGAGATTTCTGATAATTAAAAATGCTTACAACAACTCGTTTTACAAGTGAAGTGTACATTTATTTATAAGTTGATTTTCAATTACAATTATTGTTAAAGGAAATCTCTCTTAATTTGATCCTGTAGCCAAATCTGTATGTGGCCTTGGACCAGAATATCCTAACTAACCTCTGAATAACAACCAAAGTGAATTTTTATTAGTTTAAATGTTTGTGTTCTCTTGTTCCTTTGGTGATCCATTTTTGAAGTTCAATACTCATTGAATGAACTTTCCTGGACTCGCCCCGCCCCACACAGTGCAAGATCAGGTAATTGATTTGGGTCATACTGCCATCTTGTGGATATACAGTATAATTTTGCGTATTGATTATTGACTAAAATTCTCTTGTGGTGCACTAAACAAACATGAGCACTTCCTTTCTTCTAGAGAAATAAGATAAAGGAAGAGGGTGAGTGAAAAGCACATGGAGCGCGTGACACGAAGCAGAAAGATCGGCTACTCCTGGACTATACTATAATGCAGAACACCGGAGAGTATGAAGTTGAGTACTCGGTAGAGTCGTTGATGATGGCATATGCTCCTCATGGGGCGACTAAGCAATCTATTCTACTCCCACTAATTCAAGTATTTCCAGTCTTATTGCGCAGATCCCCACCATTCAGCTTTACTCCCTGTCTGTAACATGAATGAGAGACCATGCTGTTACCCTAAAGACCATGGGTATGTTTTTGCTGAAAGCCATATAAGGCTCTGATTTCCCTGACCTCTGTGTTGAAGAGTTCACAAACCCATGCATTATCTCTGACTTATTTGAATATACAGTGCCTTGCGAAAGTATTCGGCCCCCTTGAACTTTGCGACCTTTTGCCACATTTCAGGCTTCAAACATAAAGATATAAAACTGTTTTTTTTTGTGAAGAATCAACAACAAGTGGGACACAATCATGAAGTGGAACAACATTTATTGGATATTTCAAACTTTTTTAACAAATCAAAAACTGAAAAATTGGGTGTGCAAAATTATTCAGCCCCTTTACTTTCAGTGCAGCAAACTCTCTCCAGAAGTTCAGTGAGGATCTCTGAATGATCCAATGTTGACCTAAATGACTAATGATGATAAATACAATCCACCTGTGTGTAATCAAGTCTCCGTATAAATGCACCTGCACTGTGATAGTCTGAGGTCCGTTAAAAGCGCAGAGAGCATCATGAAGAACAAGGAACACACCAGGCAGGTCCGAGATACTGTTGTGAAGAAGTTTAATGCCGGATTTGGATACAAAAAGATTTCCCAAGCTTTAAACATCCCAAGGAGCACTGTGCAAGCGATAATATTGACATGGAAGGAGTATCAGACCACTGCAAATCTACCAAGACCTGGCAGTCCCTCTAAACTTTCAGCTCATACAAGGAGAAGACTGATCAGAGATGCAGCCATGATCACTCTGGATGAACTGTTGAGATCTACAGCTGAGGTGGGAGACTCTGTCCATAGGACAACAATCAGTCGTATATTACACAAATCTGGCCTTTATGGAAGAGTGGCAAGAAGAAAGCCATTTCTTAAAGATATCCATAAAAAGTGTCGTTTAAAGTTTGCCACAAGCCACCTGGGAGACACACCAAACATGTGGAAGAAGGTGCTCTGGTCAGATGAAACCAAAATTGAACTTTTTGGCAACAATGCAAAACGTTATGTTTGGCGTAAAAGCAACACAGCTCATCACCCTGAACACACCATCCCCACTGTCAAACATGGTGGTGGCAGCATCATGGTTTGGGCCTGCTTTTCTTCAGCAGGGACAGGGAAGATGGTTAAAATTGATGGGAAGATGGATGGAGCCAAATACAGGACCATTCTGGAAGAAAACCTGATGGAGTCTGCAAAAGACCTGAGACTGGGACGGAGATTTGTCTTCCAACAAGACAATGATCCAAAACTTAAAGCAAAATCTACAATGGAATGGTTCAAAAATAAACATATCCAGGTGTTAGAATGGCCAAGTCAAAGTCCAGACCTGAATCCAATCGAGAATCTGTGGGAAGAACTGAAAACTGCTGTTCACAAATGCTCTCCATCCAACCTCACTGAGCTTGAGCTGTTTTGCAAGGAGGAATGGGAAACAATTTCAGTCTCTCGATGTGCAAAACTGATAGAGACATACCCCAAGCGACTTACAGCTGTAATCACAGCAAAAGGTGGCGCTACAAAGTATTAACTTAAGGGGGCTGAATAATTTTGCACGCCCAATTTTTCAGTTTTTGATTTGTTAAAAAAGTTTTAAATATCCAATAAATGTCGTTCCACTTCATGATTGTGTCCCACTTGTTGTTGATTCTTCACAAAAAAATACAGTTTTATATCTTTATGTTTGAAGCCTGAAATGTGGCAAAAGGTCGCAAAGTTCAAGGGGGCCGAATACTTTCGCAAGGCACTGTACTATTCTCTTACATTATGTAATTTACTTGTCAGTCATTTTGTTTTCCAGAACCAGAACACATAATTGTGATCATATCTTCAACAAATTTAACTTTGATGGGACACAATGAGCAAAGGATGTTGGTGGGTTACTGGGCTTTCTGGCTCTAACAAGGTATGTTTGGAGTCCCTGATGAGTCCAGTGAGCCTCGTCCAGTGAGAAGGTATGACTGCTGAGCAGGCTCTGGTCTGGTCTTGTGTGTTTGGCTGGGCTTGTCTGGTCCAGAAGGAAATACCACCAGATTAGGTTGTGCTGAGCTACAGGATATGTAGCATTCAGTCGACCAGCCTCGGTTAATTGAAGAATAATTTTGAAACATTAAAGTAATTTTTTAGATAAAACTATACTAAATATATTCATGTCACCAAATAATTGATTAAAACACACTGGTCTACAGTGTCAGCAACACTCTGTAGGGTAGCACCATGGTGTAGCCGGAGAACGGCAAGCTGCTTTGTAAATGACATCGCCGAAGTCAAGAATCGGTAGGATAGTCAGTTTTACGAGGGTATGTTTTGACAGCATGACTGAAGGATGCTTTGTTGCGAAATAGGAAGCCAATTCTAGATTTAATTTTGGATTGGAGATGCTTAATGTGAGTCTGGAAGGAGAGTTTACAGTCTAACCAGACACCTAGGTATTTGTAGTTGTTGTGGTAAGCATTTAGTGTTGGGCCACCACGAGCTGCCAGAACAGCTTCAATGAGCCTTGACATAGATTCTAAGTGGCTGGAACTCTATTAGAGGGATTCGAAACCATTCTTCCTCGAGAAATTCCATAATTTGGTGTTTTGTTGATTGTGGTGGGAATAGCTGTCTCAGGCTCCTCCCCAGAAGCTCCCATAATGGTTTAAATTGGGTTTAGACCTGGTGACTAAGACGGCCATGGCATACTGTTTAGATCGTTTTCATGTTCATAAAACCCTTCAGGGACCACTTGTGCCCTGTGGATGGGGTATTGTCATCCTATGGGCTGGGGGCATAGCAATGGTGGCCAAAATAATGGGCAACTGGGCCTGCCCAGCATTTTAATAGATGACTTTAAGTGTGATGGGATGTGAATTGCTCAGGAACCACACCTGTGTGGAAGCACCTGCTTTCAATATACTTTGCCTCCTTAATCACACTTTAGCGTTAAAGTAAATTATTTCGCCTCTATGGCCTAATTATTGCCTACCTTCCTACTCTTCTACATTTTCACACACTGTACATAGAATAATCTATTTTTTTTATATATTTGTCGCACTGTTTTGCTTTATCTTGGCCAGGTCGCAATTGTAAATGAGAACTTGTTCTCAACTGGCCTACCTTGTTAAATAAAGGTGAAATAAAAATAAAAAGTGTTTCCATGATTTTGGCAGTTACCTGTACATACACGCTACCAGTCAAATGTTTTAGAACATCTAATTGAAGGGTTTTTCTGTATTTTTACTTTTTTCTACATTATAGAAGACATAGCGAAGACATCAAAACTATGAAATAACATATATGGAATCATGTAGTAAACAAAGTGTTAAACAAATAGAAATATATTTTAATTTTGAGATTCTTCAAATAGCCAACCTTTGCCTTGTTGACAGCTTTGCACACTTTGCAGTCTCTCAACCAGCTTCATGAGGTAGTCACCTGGAATGTATTTCAATTAACAGGTGTACCTTGTTAAAAGTTAATTTGTGGAATTTCTTTCCTTCTTAATGCGTTTGAGCCAACCAGCTGTGTTGTGACAAGGTAGGGAGGTATACAGAAGATAGCCCTATTTGGTAAAAGACCAAGTCCATATTATGGCAAGAACAGCTCAAATAAGCAAGGAGAAATTACAGTCCATCATTATTTGAAGACATGAAGGTCAGTCAATACGGAAAATGTCGTGTTTCTTCAAGTGCAGTCTCAAAACCCCTGTGTCATCGATGGCCGGCCAGCGTACACGGTGAGACGCCTCCTGAGGGTTCGACCACGGGGCAGGGGTTTCCAGTACCTGGTTGACTGGGAGGGTTATGGCCCGGAGGAGAGTTGCTTGGTGCCTCTCCTCGCTAAAGACATCCTGGACCCGGCCCTCATCGCCGAATTTCACCAACTTACCTTGGTACCTGATAGAGCGACGATTGCTGATAATGGGCCTATGTAGATATTCCATTAAAAAAATCTGCCGTTTCCAGCTACAATGGTCATTAACAATGTCTACATTGTATTTCTGATCAATTTGTTATTTTAATGGACAAAAAAGTTGCTTTTCTTTCAAAAACAAGGACATTTCTAAGTTACCTCAAACTTTGAACGGTAGTGTGTGTTTTCTCAACAACAGGTTATGGTCAATGTCAGACTGCAGTGAAATCTAACAGTTTAGCTCCCACAATCTTCTTATCCATTTCTTTCACCCAATCATCAGTCATTTGTGTCAATGTAGTAGTACATGTTGAGTGCCCTTCTCTATAAGCATGCTGAGCCTTTGGTCTAACACCATTTTTTTCCCCCAGAAGTTTGCTAAGAACTGGCAACAAGCTGATTGGTCTGCTGTTAGAACAAGTAAAAACCGCTTTACCACTCTTAGGTAGCTTCTCTCCAGGCCTGAGGACCAACACCTTCCTCTAGACTCATATGAAAGACAGGAGTGGCCATAGTCAGCTACCATCCTCAGTAGCTTTTGGTTTCAGTTGTCAATGCCAGGAGGATTGTTATTGATCAAAAACAATACTTTTTACACCTGTCCCAAAATAACTTTACAAAGTTCAAACTTACAATGCTTTTCTTTCATTTGTTTATTTTATGCATGAATACGATGGCTCACTATTCGTTGTTAGCATTCCTGCTTAAGTTTGCCCACTTTGCCAATTAAGTAATAATACAAATAATTGGCAACATCAAAAGGTTTTGTGATGAGTAAGCCATCGATGAAATATGTAGTTGAATTGGTCTTTCTGCCCATAATTTCATTTAAAGTACTCAAGTGTTATTTTCTACAGAATTCTTTATATCATTGATCTTGGCTTCATAATACAGTTTCTTGCTCTTAATTTCTCAATTTGCAGTAAGTCAGCCAGTCAGATGTGTAGCCAGACTTATTAGCCACTCCTTCTGCCCCATCTCTTTCAACCATACAGTTTTTCAATTCCTCATCAATCCATGGAACCTTAACAGTTCTAACAGTACATTTCTTAACAGGTGGCATGTATGTTAAAAAATTGTAAGAAGCGATGTCATAAATTCATCAAGTGCAGCGTCTGGATGCTCCTTATTAATCGCATCAGACCAACGTCAGCCACAAGAGTCACAGCAAAAACTTTTTGTATGATTCTATTTTAGGCCCAGCTTTTGAATCCTTGGTTCTCCTAGATATAGCATCCAATTACTGCATCCAATGGTTACGGAAACCACTTTAGAACAGAGTTCTACAGTATTAGTAAAAATGTGATCAATATATGTGGGTGATCTTGTTCCTGTAGTGGTTACAGTGAGAAGCTTCCTCTTGAGCGGAAAGCTTGATGAAAACCAGTCAATATACATGTCCCCAAGAAAGTAGACCTCTCTGTTTACATCACATACACGATCAACCATTTCACACACATTATTTAGATACGGACTGTTAGAACGTTGTGGCCTATAGCAACACCCCAAAAGAATAGGCTTTAGATGAGGAAAGTGAACCTGCAACCACAGTACTTCAATAACACTTGACATGAAATCTTCTCTAAGAATGATTGGGATATGGCTCTGAATATATTCTATATACAAAAGTATGTGGACACCCTGTCAAATGAGTGGATTGAGCTATTTCAGCCACACCCGTTGCTGACAGGTGTATAAATTTGAGCACACAGCCATGCAATGTCCATAGACGAACATTGGCAGTAGAATGGCCTTACTCAAGAGGTCAGTGACTTTCAATGTGGCACCGTCATAGGATGCCACCTGCCCTGGTCAACTATAAGTGCTGTTATTGTGAAGTGGAAACGTCTAGGAGCAACTAAGCCGTGAAGTGGTAGGCCACACAAGCTCACATAACAGGACCGCTGAGTGCTGAAGCACGTAAAGAGTAAAAATCATCTGTCCTCGGTTGCAACACTTTCTCCCTAGTTCCAAACTGCCTCCGGAAGTAATGTCAGCGCAATAACTATTTATCGGGAGCTTCATGAAATGGGTTTCCATGGCCGAGCAGCCGAACACAAGCCTAAGATAACCATGCGCAATGCCAAGCGTTGGCTGGAGTGGTGTAAAGCTTGCGACCATTCAACTTGTTTTTTAATATCGTTGTGGAAGAACTTGACTGGCCTGCACAGAGTCCTGACCTCAGCCCCATTGAATACCATTGGGATGAATTGGAACGCCGATTGCGAGCCAGGCCTAATCGCCCAACATCAGTGCCTCAACTCACTAATGCTCTTGTGGCTGAAGGGGAGAAAGTCCCCGCAGCAATGTTCCAACATCTAGTGTAAAGCCTTCCCAGAAGAGTGGAGGCTGTTATAGCAGCAACGGGGGACCAACTCCAAATCAATGCCCATGATTTTTGAATGAGATGTTTGACAAGCAGGTCTTCAATACTTTTGGTCATGTAGTGTGTGAATATATAGCAACACCTCCCCCATAAGCATTCCTGTTTCTTCTACAGATGTTATGTCCTTGTACTGCTACTGTTGTATCATCAAAGGAATTATCTAAGTGAGTCTCAGAAATGGCTAATGTATTTATGTTTTCTGATATTAGCAAGTTATGGATTTCATTAACCTTATTTCTAAGTCTACATATATTAATATGGGCTATTTTCAGCCCTTTCCTGGGTAACTCAGAGATAGACATAATATGGAAAATAACAAACAAGTGTGTGTGTGTGTGTGTGTGCGGGGTTAAAGCTACGAACCCATACGCTTGGCTCTTTTATCCCTTCCAGGCTTTTAGGAGGGAGGGTGGACAAAGAGCCTTTCATATCGGATGTAAGCAATGTCCCCACACTTTTGGCAGCTTTCATGGCCGGGATAAGTTATTTTCTATTCTGGCGCACAGCTTCAGGATAGTCCTTGTTGAGGAAGATGTACGTTCCCCTCAAGTTCTTGGCTCTTTCCAGAACCTCTACCTTGTCCTTGAACCTCAGGAACAGCTACTATCGGCCTGGGCCTGTCACCTGGGCCGGTGGTGGGTTTTCCTGTGGGCGCTCTCCATCTCAATCTTCCTGTGATCTATCTTCAGTTTCTCCAAGATAATTTCCATCACTTTGTCCTCAGACTGCATCCAGGTATCGTGGAGATTCTGCAATTCCGTCTACATCAATGTTGTTCTGCCTTGATTGTCCCTCGAAATAATCAGATTTTATTGTCATTGTTATCATGGATTCACATACAGAATTAATGTACTCTCTCAACGACTTAAAGATTGTTGTCATCTTGCTGTTTTCAGTGGCCATGATGGTGAGCATTTCCCCACTGAAGTCGGTTACAACGCCAAACTGCAGTCAGGTCAAGACCCTGGTGAGGACGACGAGCATGCAGATGAGCTTCCCTGAGACAGTTTCTGACAGTTTGTGCAGAAATTATTCGGTTGTGTAGACCCACAGTTTAATCAACTGTTCGGGTGGCTGGCCACAGACACTCCCCCAGGTGAAGAAGCCACATGTGCTCACCAGGTCTTGGGCTGGCGTGGTTACACGTCGTCTGCATTTGTGAGGCCTGTTGGACGTACTGCCAAATTCTCTAAAATGACGTTGGAGGCGGCAACAGCTCTGGTGGACATTCCTGCAGTCAGCATGCCAATTGCACGCTTCCTCAAAACTGTGATATTGCACATTTTAGAGTGGCCTTTTATTGTCCCCAGCACAAGGTTCACCTGTGTAATGATCATACTGTTTAATCAGCTTCTTCATATATCACACCTGTCAGGTGGATGGATTATCTTGGCAAAGGGGAAATGCTCACTAATAGGGATGTAAACAAATTTGTGCACCAAATTTGAGAGCAATACGCTTTTTGTGCATATGGAAAATGTCTGGGATCTTTCATTTCAGCTCATGAAACATGGGACCAACACTTTACATGTTGGCTTTATATTTCTGTTCAGCGTTATAGCCAGTGTAGCATGCACAACAGACAGCCTGACTCATAAACAGTCACTAGTTTGTCATCACCACTAGATGGCACTGTGCACAAGATGTTAGAACAAGGAGGATTTTTGGGCTTGGAAACCGGTGTACAGTAATAGGCTGCAGGCCGATTCCTTCAACTGAGAGAGATTATATTTGAAATGTTCCCTGGAGATAAAACGTATTAGGAACATACACCATGTTCAGATTTAGTCATCGATTCAAAAGTGTTTAGATTTTTCCATTACTGTTTTCACCATTTATGTAACATGAGGCTGATGGACAATTAATTAATATAATATTATTCCCAGTATTGTATTGGAATTGGCCTGAAGACAGGACCAGAGGTGGTCAGCCAAGGACATCTGTGATTTCTGCTGTCCCCAGATCTGCTGCTTGGCTGCCTCCACTCAACCTACTGTCACACAATATCCTAATGTCACTACACAGTCCCACAAGTACTCCAACAGATAGTATTTGACCCGGACGTGAGAGATCATTGAGATTTTTGAAAGATGCTTCAGTAGACTATACTGTAACACCATACAGTAACGTTACATTTCTTCACAAGTCGACTGAGGTTTTTTCATATTTTTCCCAATGTTTGACGCCCATGTACATATGCACAAGATAACACACATGCACACACTATACACACTATACACACACACACACACGTTATACACACACTATACACAGTACTCTCTCTCTCTCTCCCTCTTAAAGCAAATACAAACTACAGGGCGGATGAAAATCCCTGAAAAAAGGCCCTATTGATGGAATTCCTCAAGAGGAGTTTGTGGTTGGCTGCCCTGCCAGGACCTGAGTGGAATCAGGCCATTCTACACTGTGTGCCATTACAGACCCATAATGAGCCTATCAAATATGCACAAACGTGCTCAAAACAGTTTTCAATGTGTTGAGGTGCTCAGCTGAGCAATCTGGAGTCTGCGTAGGCATATTTGACTGTAATTTACCCCAATTACCCCAATAGAAATGGGCTAATTTCTCAGCTTCTCAGAACGAGCAGTATCAACATACTAAGGGAGAGGGATACACATTTCTGCCGTTTCTGAGAAAGAGCTGACTGAATCTTGTGGGATAGCTTGTAGGCATGTTGAAGAACATACATGAAGGATTTGAGTGATTCAAAAAATATTAGATAATGGTGGACAGGTTCTGTTTATCGGGCGCACAACCAATTCATGTTTTACTCCTTGTGTAAATCCCTTCTGTGCTTGGGCCGACTTACAGCAAATGTCATAGGTATGCATCGTCAACGGGGAAGAAGGATTTTAAGGTCACAGCTGTTCGTGGCGGAGGGCTATGGAGCAGGGCATGTAGGGTTGCTCTATGATCTTGTGCAAACTGGGCAGCTCTTTGTCCAGAATAACAGAAGGCCTTCAGAGCCTTCTGACCAGAATAGAAGAAGCAATCCTGTCAGGGCAGCAGATCTTGCAGAACACAGTTCACGTGAGTCAGTGTGTGTGGGGTTGGAGGCCCGGGGAGTTAGTGGGGCTTTAATGCTAATCTGCTGCCATCTCCTCGTGGGCAGCTGCCTGGAACGTTCTCCCACTGCTCACTAAATGCTTACCTAATGCTCCTCACCTCAACACAATGGGCATAAACCTGTGTTGAGGTGAGCAGCATTCCATGGGTTGATATGACGTCATATGGTCTCAGTGACTCCAGGGGAGGACAACAGCAGATGTCGGACACCTTGTATTTCCAGGAAGTGGGCTGTGGACCCAATGACCAAACCCCGGTCCTAAATGGGTTTAAACTCCCTAACCTCTCTACACAGATCTCTTTGAATATAGCAATGAAATTAGCATACAGAGGTTTAAAGTAAACCATCCACCCTCACTATGCAACATATTACAATATCACACAATCAAAAGTCATGCCAATCCCAATTAGCCAATTACAGGAATCAACACCTGTGAACTTAACATATGTTTCACTGACACACATTCTGTCCCTTCACTGGATGACAGGGGGCAGGGACGGGAGCCAGAACAGGGTGTCCATCTCACCTTACTGTAGTAAAGCTATTGAGTTCGATGTGGCCTAGTTCCATCTTAGAGCCAGATATCCTTTCCCCTTAAGGCTGTGGCACCAGCTCCCTGTCTAAGTCTTGAGCCCCCTGCCCTGCAAGCCAGCCAAACACTCCCAACAACCAACAACACAAACAACATTAATAACATCCCCCGTAATGAAACACGTGCCCCAGGCCAAATAAAGCTTCTCCTCACCCTCTATCCCGGCCCTATGGACCAATGAGGACGCTGCGCATTGGCTCCTGCTCTGACGCCAACCCTAACCAACTCCAACACCCTCTGAGCTACTGATAGCCAGAGGCTTAGGAGAATCCTGAGGTCCATTCATTTGCTAAAACTCTGCCAGCTAATCTGTTAATGCGATTGTTTTTAATAGGGTGACGGTGTATTTGTCTGTAGAATTAAGGTAGACCTGCATCCCAAATGGTACCCTATTCCCTATGTAGTGCCCTACTTTTTTACCTGAGCCTGGCCGAAAGTAGCACACTACGTATTGAGGAATAGGATGTCATTTGGGACGCTCAGAGTGCTGTGGTTGGGGATGTGCTGCTGTTTCCAGGATACTGCGAGACCATTGAGTAGAATGGGCCCGTAGAGGGTTACATTCTTGAGGGGAAAACAACATAATTGCAACTGGCCTAAATATTTCTCCGCAGACCGCATGATGGAGATAGTGGAAAATGTACAGGTAACTGCCCAAATAAAGGAAACACCAACATAAAGCGTCTTAATAGGGCTTTGTGCCATCCCGAGACGCCAGAACAGCTTCAATGCGCCTTGGCATAGATTCTACAAGTGTCTGGAACATGACGCTAAGCATGATGGGATATTAATTGCTTAATTAACTGAGGAACCACACCTGTGAGGAAGTACCTTCTTTCAGTATACTTTGCCTCAGGCGTTTCCTTTATTTTGGCAGTTACCTGTAGGTTTGTGTCAACATTTCAATGTATCAGATCGCATTCATTTTCATTCTGTGTTTTTTAGACTGTGGTGAGGGATTGAATTTGATTGATGCTTGCTTTAAGGGTCTATTCCATCACCATTTTATATGGTGCTCTTTTTTGAATCTTTCTGTACATGCAGTCTGTTATGTTCATTTCTATGGAGGTTGTGTCGGGACGGGAAATAGCAGCATATGTTTCTGTTGGAGTTCTGGATATTGATGGCTTCCCCAGTGGACCTCTTTACTCCCAATGGGCAGTATCCACATTCGTGCACAGCATTTAATTTAATTCACTGTGTGTGTGTGTGTGTTTTAAGAGTTATTCAGTAAAGTCCTACCATGCCAAAATTCTTTCTGCAGTCTTGTGGTTGTTTTTCTCTGAGAAAAAAAAGTCAGTCTAACCCAGCAGGCAGCGGCGGCCATTTGACAAAATGTCTGACAACCGTTTGAGTCAACATAACCAGTCTAGCTTAGCCAGAGCCGTCCGAGGCACGGTTCTGCGCCTACTTCCAATTAGTTAGTTTCCCCAGCTAGTATCCCCTCTTACATTATCTATCTCTGTTTTCTGTTTCTCCTGTCCTGTTCTGTCAGTGGACAAGGGAGGAGGAGGGGGGAACATAAACTGTGTCTGCGTGTGACTTTGTAGAGCATATCCCAGTTCTACCAGCAGGAGTCGGTGTGCTCTCTCTTTCTTTCTTTTTTTCTTTCTTTCTTTCTTTCTTTCTTTCTTTCTCTCTCTGTCTCACTCACTCACTCGCTCTCTCTCTCTCTTTCTCTCTCAGCCCTTTGGCAGAGAGGAAAGGGTGAAAGGGGGAGAGGGAGAGGGGGGCTGGGGGAAGATGTGGGTGCCACGTTTGCATCACAGTACTGTAATACTATTCACAGCCAAGCTGGCATTTTTGCTGCCTAACTTTTAATCTGAGGAATCCTGCTCGTTACTAAACGCTCAATGTATAATCCCACTGACCAGAAAGACTCTTATTCATTCAAGTTAAGAGAGAGAAGAAAAACATTATAATTCCAACATTCAATAACATTAGGCCCAGACCTACTACTCGTGGGAATGGAACAGTGTCTGCACTGTTGCTCACGCTTTTCTATAGGACAAAACACAAATCACCCAAGACTGTGCATTTACTCAGAGGTGGCTGCTGTTTCAGACAGAGAGCGAGAGCAATTGTAAGAAGAGGGAGAGAGGAGAAAGAGAGGAGAGAGGAGAGAGGGAGAGAGGAGAAAGACAGAGAGTAGGAAGAAGGAGAAAGTAGAAAGAGAGAGAGAGATAGAGGAGAAAGAGAGAGAGAGGAGAAAGAGAGAGAGAGAGAGAGTAGAAAGAGAGAGAGTAGGAACCACATGGTTGACTTGGCTGTGGCCTTGAAGTATTTGGGTTTTTCCAACTGATGATGCCCAAAACCTCATGATTAAGTCATGCTATTTTGAAGAAAAAAGGATGAAACAATATATTCTGAGAAGAGTTGCCAGACAGTAGTGAATTCAGGGAATTCAAAACCCAAAGATTCCATCATTACTCTATTCAATGACATTCAGCTTCAATCTACTTTCCAATCTACCGTCTTACCTGCGCTAAACAGCAAGACACAAACAAAAACAGTTAATTGCCAGCATATTGAAATCTTGGAAGTTTGAAATGCTTTGGTGTTAAATCAGAGTGAGGGCACATAACTTTAGCAAAAATAAGATGTTTTGAAGAAAGATTTATTTGACAAGAGAACAACAACTTTAATGTAGTCTATTGCCCAAACATTTCCTTCTTCACATGTTAACATAGAGAATGAACATTAACTTTGGCCTTTTTAAACACTGATTTGAATGCAAAGCATACTGTGCTCTCTCACTGGTTGAATTAACCTTGTTTCCACATAATTTCAACCAAAAAATGAAATGTGATGATGTTGAATGAATGTGGGAAACTGAATAGATTTCCAAAAAGTCATCAATGTGAGGGAAATTCATTTTTTTTCCACTCAACTTTTAACCTAAATCCAATCACATGGTGATGATTCACGTTGTTTGACCGTTAAACCAAGACATTGAACTGACATTGAACTGACATCTGTGCTCAGTGGGCTGCTTTACTCAACAGCTTTCCTTCTTCTGTTTGCAGTGTGAAGTTGCCCTGGATACAAGGGCATTGAAATAGAGGGTTAATGACAATACTAGCGCAGGGAAGGAGGCAGGAATAAGGATTGGGTCAGGGAGGTTAAATCTTCAGTCTGGGCTGTAATGTGAGACGCTGAAGAAAAAACAGAATCATCAGCACATTCCTCTCAGCCTGGGGTTAGACTGAAAAAAAAAGACCACTAACTGTTCATGTACGTGGTTTCTCAGCTTGGTCTTGATGCATAAACAAAAAGCCAGGGGATTTACTGGTCCAACAAGAGAGGTTGGGTGGGGTTGGGGGGCTGTAATTTCCAACCCTCAGGGGTAAATTACCACAGTTTCATCACCTTGTCAGGTAATTATGGTAATCCGTTTAAAACACTCTGATATCAGGCATAACAGGGAATGAACAGGAAATGGGAATAGTTTTTCGAATGCAGTATTTTTCCAGACAAAGGGCAGCCAAATTCACAACGAGAAAGCTATCTCAGAAACCTTTTTGGGAATACTGGGCAGCTATTTGAGGATATTTTACCAAAAGATAGTCCATGATAGTTTCACAGGGTATTTTATTTTACACTGAACGAAAATATAAACGCAAAATGTAAAGTGCTGGTCCCGTGATTCATGAGGTGAAATTAAAGATTCAAGAAATGTTCCACATGCACAAAAAGCTTATTGCTCTCAAATTTGTTTACACCCCTGTTAGTGAGCATTTCTCAATTGCCAAGATAATCCATCCACCTGACAGGTGTGGCATATCAATAAGATGATTAAACAGCATGATCATTAGACAGGTGCACCTTGTGCTGGGGACAATAAAACGGCACTCTAAAATGTGTAATTTTGTCACAACACAATGCCACAGATGTCTCAAGTTTTGAGGAAGTGTGCAATTGGCATGCTGACTGCAGGAATGTCCACCAGAGCTGTTTCCATGGAATTGAATGTTAATTTCTCTACCATAATCCGCCTCACAACCGCAGACCACGTGTAACCACACCAGCCCAGGACCTCCACATCCGGCTTCTTCACCTTCAGGATCATCTGAGATCAGCCACCCGGACAGCTGATGAAACTGTGGGTTTGCACAACCAAAGAATCTCTGCAAAAACTGTCAGAAACCGTCTCAGGGAAGCTCATCTGCATGCTCATTGTCCTCACCAGGGTCTTGACCTGACTGCAGTTTGGCATCGGAACCGACTTCAGTGTGCAAATGCTCACCTTCGATGACTACTGGCACACTGAAGAAGTGTGTTCTTCACGGATTAATCCTGGTTTCAACTGTACCGGCAGATGGCACACAGCATGTATGGAGTCATGTGGGTGAGCGGTTTGCTGATTTCAACGTTGTGAACAGAGTGCCCAATGGTGGCAGTAGGGTTATGGTATGGTTAGGCATGAGCTATGGACAACGAACACTATTGCATTTTATCGATTGCAATTTGAATGCACAGAGATACTGTGACGAGATCCTGAGGCCAAAGTCAATGCCGTTCATCCGCCGCCATCACCTCATGTTTCAGCATGATAATGCACAGCCCAATGTCGCAAGGATCTGTACACAATTCATGGCAGCTGAAAATGTCCCAGTTCTTCCATGACCTGCATACTCACCAGAGATGGTACCCATTGACCATGTTTGGGATGCTCTGTATCAATGTGTACGACAGCGTGTTCCAGTTCCCGCCAATATCCAGCAACTTCGGACACAGCCATTGAAGAGGAGTGAGACAACATTCCACAGGCCACAATCAACAGTCTGATCAATTCT
Organism: Oncorhynchus mykiss; assembly: GCF_057628025.1. NCBI lineage: Eukaryota > Metazoa > Chordata > Actinopteri > Salmoniformes > Salmonidae > Oncorhynchus > Oncorhynchus mykiss. The sequence goes on from NC_143037.1 coordinate 15,082,531, forward strand.
ATGTGAAGGAGATGTCTCGCTGCATGAGGCAAATGGTGGTCACACCAGATACTGACTGGTTTTCTGATCCATCTTTTTTTAAAGGTATCTGTGATCAACAAATGCATATCTGTATTCCCAATCATGTGAAATCCATAGATTAGGGCCTAATTAATTAATTTAAATTGACTAATTTCCTTATATGAACTTTAACTCAGTAACTCAATTGTTGCATTTATTTTTGTTCAGTGTAATACACATCCTAGTGGTCCTCATCAATCACGTTCCTCTCACAATGTACATCCTGGCCATAATGTGTTGGCTTTGGGCTGTGAGGACAGCTTCACCACAGTGAGTGGGGCTAGACTGTGATTTATGCTGATAAAGGCCTGGGAGTCATTTATGTTATCTGGAGAAGTGCTGCCAGCCTCCGGCCAAAACCTCATCCCTTATCAGCAATGCGTTCTCTCACCCCCGGGAGAGGAGGGGCATGGCCCTGGCCTGCACCCTCTTCCACATCTCCTGTAGTTTAAAAAAATATGTATATATTTAACCAGGCAAGTCAGTTAAGGACAAATTCTTATTTACATTGATGGCCAAACCCAGATAACACTGGGCCAATTGTGTGCCGCCCTATGGGACTCCCAATCACGGCCAGATGTGATGCAGCCTGGATTTGAACCAGGTACTGCAGTGACTGACACCTCTTGCACTGAGATGCAGTGTTTTAGACCACTGTGCCACTCGGGAGCCCCGAGAGTTCTGCGAGACTATAATGCAATTATATAGCTGTAACTGCTTATTGCGCAATATTCCCAAGAAGGGATTTCATTTTGATGATGACTATTCCCATAGCCGTAGACCAGCATGAACAATACGTTTTCTGGTCCGAAATGTCTTCTGATCTTCATGAGAAAATAATAATTGTGTAATTAGCTGGAAGTACAATTACACATGTAAACAAAGTTGGATAGCACATTGCTTGGTTAAAGTTGGGTGGAAATTATCATTCTTTTTGGTATACAATTGAAGCTCTGAATGAATATGCGGTCCTTGACAAATTAGATGTTCCAAGGTTACACAAACAACCTCTTTGGGCCCTGTGACATGTGACATGTGACATGTGACCACAACTCCATATCATAGTTATCTAAATGACATAGTGACATACAGAAGCTGCTGAATGTGTGTGTGTGTGTGGCAGAAGTAGAGGGTGGGCCAGTCCCTAGGGAGGCCTGCCTCTCTTTACAGATGTCTCCTATCCAAATGTTCTGGGTGGAGCACCAAAGACTGTGTTCAAATGGGGTCAGTGACTGCTTCTTTTACAACACAGAGCCTCTCATAATTCCCATCATTTAAAGGCTTGCTGTATTTCATTGTACTTTACATAGTTTGTTGGCACAGTCTGAGAATGATCCTATATGCGTCATTTGTCTGGGGTGAGAGAACTGTCTACAGTATTGTGGTACGTTAAGCTTATTACCTGCTCTGTTTGACGGTGTAATAAAACTCACAATCACTGCAGTAGAAGACATTTCAACAAGTGTCTGTAGTATTACTGGTGTATCAGTAACAACGTTGTAAATATTTCTTCCCTCCATAGTGGTGCTCTCCCTGCTGGCCTGTCTGTTAGGTGAGGAGGGCAGCCACAGCCACCCTACAGACCCTGGCCCAGGTGGACAGCTCTCCCTTTCACCCCACCATCGACAGGCGGGTGAGGACCACCGAGGAGCATCATCGACCTCATTCCAGCACCATCGCTGACCTCACTCACCTCAGCCAGGTCTCTCTCCCTCTCCCACACTCCATAATTCATATACTGTCCACACACACACACACACACACACATGCACACACACGTGCGCACACACAGTCCATAATTAATATACTGTCATATACTGCCCATAATGTCCATATACATATATATTTATATTCTGGACTCTGACATTACTCGTTCTAATATTTCTTAATTCCTTTCTTTACATTTTTCAGATTGCGCGTATTGTTTTATGAACATTGGCATTTAGCCAAACCCACGAGAACTTCTGCAAAATATGTGTACGCAACCAATAACATTTTTCATTGGATTTTGACACACACACACATAAAACCAACCCATTAGTCACATATAAAAGCCTGGAAGTCAACCTTTATTAATACTTGTTAAAAAAAAACATTGAACACATGAATGTCTTTCCATACTTGTTTCAGTACTCCCATTAATACATGAAAAACAATGGTTAACATGTAAAACAATGGTTAACATGTAAAACAATGGCTAACATTTAGCATCTCAGAGTTTTTTTTCTCTCAGAACACCACTCCACAAAGGTCCTAATGGTCATTCTGAAGCATAGAGATAAAAAAAAAAAACGACATAATAATGAGGTGTATATAATGTTGTTGCTTGCTCCTCTAACTAGTATATGTCATTGCTTGAGTGGGGTGATGTACTAATAAAAGCCATCAATCCAGTCAATGAAATGGAGGGCTTTCATCATTGTCAAAAAGCAGAACTTTTATATTACACTTGGGTGCCTTTTTAGTTTTATTTGTGCTATTGTACCAATAAAAACAAAGTAAATGTATGCACCTCTCAATCATCATCATCATCATCCTCCCGCTTTCAGCAGTGCTACAAGATATCAAAGGAATATAGTAACACAATGGTATTATAGTACATAATCGAATGAAGTACATTATACAAAGAGAGTAGAAAAATCTAAGTAGAAAAATCCTGAAAGGTACCGAGTGTAAAACGTTTCTAATTGGTGTTCCTCAACCTTTGTCTGTACCAAGGACTGGCATGCTGTAGTTTTTCCTCCTTTGGGGACTTGATTGAATCGGTGTTGGTTCGTAGAAAAATCCCTCAGATTTCATCATGTTTTAATAGCCTTTTGATAAAGTACAGTTGCACTAAGGAAGCAATATTCCATGACCTAGTGCCGGACTATAGACCAATGGGGTTGAGAAACGCTGTCGTATGAAGTTGCGTGAATAGTTTGTTTACATGCACAGTGTGTCAGTGGACACCTTTGTCGTATTCAAGTACCCTCCTCTAGGTCTGGGGGTTAATAAATTAGAGACGTGGTGAACTGCCCTGCAGTTGCAATGTGATTGTGGTCAAAAACAAAAGGTAAACGATACAAGGTATCAAATTAGTGTAGTTTTGGGAATGTAAAAACATGATGACAGAACAATGACCTCACTTTGGTTGTTTCATTTGAGAGGTTCATGAGTCAAAAGGGATAAAAAACTAAAATAATGCCATATCTGAACTGCATTCAATGTGCACAATTACCAAATATTAACTTAGGTAAACCTGGGTTCACTCTCAGATATTGACCAACAAAGTGTTTAAAAATGCCAGATTTTGTCGATACACATCTCCTACGCTATGTATGATTTTCCATTTACTAATCAAAGCAAATATACACATTTTACACGTTCAGTCCATATCAAAAGTATCTCAGTGTCAACTTATGCTTATACGCTTATGGCTTCCGGCAACACTACCAAATGGGAGTAATGAGAATCGGTTTCTCAATGGGAATATGGACTAACTCACATGGGCTAAAACCAGTGGTGTAAAGTCCTTATGGAAAAATACTTTAAAGTACTACTTAAGTAGTTTTTTTTAGGGGTATCTGTACTTTACTTTACTGTTTATATTTTTTGACAACTTTTACTTTTACTCCACTACATTCCTTATGAAAATAACGTACTTTTTACTCCATTCATTTTCCCTGTCACCCATAAGTACTAGTTACATTTCGAATGCTTAGCAGGACAGAAAAAATGGCCAATTCACACACTTATCAAGAGACCATCCCTGGTCATCCCTACTGTCTCTGATCTGGAGGACTGACTAAACTCAATTGCTTCTTTTGTAAATGATGTTGGAGTGTTGGAGTGTTGGAGTGTTGCAGTGTTGCAGTGTTGCAGTGTTGGAGTGTTGGAGTGTTGCAGTGTTGGAGTGTTGGAGTGTTGCAGTGTTGGAGTGTTGCAGTGTTGGAGTGTTGCAGTGTTGCAGTGTTGGAGTGTTGGAGTGTTGCAGTGTTGGAGTGTTGCAGTGTTGGAGTGTTGCAGTGTTGCAGTGTTGGAGTGTTGCAGTGTTGGAGTGTTGGAGTGTTGCAGTGTTGGAGTGTTGGAGTGTTGCAGTGTTGCAGTGTTGGAGTGTTGGAGTGTTGGAGTGTTGGAGTGTTGGAGTGTTGGAGTGTTGGAGTGTTGGAGTGTTGGAGTGTTGGAGTGTTGGAGTGTTGGAGTGTTGGAGTGTTGGAGTGTGCCCCTGGCTAGCCGTAAAATAATAAAACAAGAAAATCATCAAAAGTAAAACATTTACTTTTGATACTTAAGTATATTTAAAACCAAATACTTTTAGACTTTTACTCAAGTAGTATTTTACTGGATGACTTTCACTTTTACTTGAGTCATTTTCTATTAAGGTCTCTTTACTTTTACTCAAGTATGACTTCGTTACTTTTTCCACCACTGGCTAAAACTGAGTTTAACTAATTTGGACACCAGAGAAAAAAACATAATCAAGCCCTGTTGTGTGACCCCCTAAACAATTTGCCCTTATGAAATCTTTCAATGTACAAAAGAGAGATCTAAAAAGCTATATGTAAATATTCACAAAAGAGAGATGCAAAAAGCTAATCTAGATTGGTTTGACAGCAGGTTCGTCATACTAGAAAAAATCCAATCCTTGTGGTTGAAAGTAAATCGACTCAGTGATAACTAAAGCCACACAAAGGCCTAGTCTACTCTACTGTCACCTTGACACTTACCATCATCGGATACTCAGTAGTTGATAAACAAATTTCACCCATTGTAGTATTTTTCCTCCTATGACTAAATATTTTGCTGTCCAGCAACAAACCATTACATCTCCTGCTAAATTCACCCCAACTCAAATAAATACTATGTTTATTTTTGGTTGAGGGAGCATCTTTGGCAGCGGGGACTATTGCTTTATTGGAGTGGGGTCCCTAAATCGCTTTCATGGTCTGTTGTTGGGGCACGGTGGGGGGCGCGAGGGAGGGGGGCAGGGGGGCCCTGGGGGGGTGCGGGAGGGGGGTGGCCCCGGGGGTAGCTGGCTGACGGGCGGTGCCCGCGGGGGCGAGCTGGTCTGTGCTGGCGGCGGTGTAGTGGGGCGGATCAGGGGACGGTAGTCTGGAGCAGGGGGACTATGGGCCCGAGGAGGGGCCTTGGCTGCTGCCGCTGCCTCGTCCTTCACCCGGGTGAAGTTGATGCATCGACCCTGGGGGGAAAGAGACCGTAACATCCAATTACATGGTGATCAATGTCCTAAAAGTCAGGAGGTATACAGAACCCCATTAAGCTACAGTAAAGACATAACTCAGATTACATTGCACCCCCCCCTCCCCTCCCCCACATGGTCCAGCTCACCTCCCACGTACAGTACACAGGTGTCTTACCCATCAGCCCCTGCTGTGACCTCTGTACCCTCTCCTCCCAGCCCAATGTCCTGTTCCAATGAAACTGTTCCAATGTTCTGTTACCAATGAAACTGTGGCCGCTTTCCAATAACCCCAAGTTGTTTATAGCACCATATGGAGAATGAGAGAGAGAGAAATGTAGAGACAGAGGGGGGTGGGGGGGTTGCTGTGATTTGAGTCAATTCAAAGCAATACGTTCCTTTTGCAGCATAAACTTTTGCTCCTTATTCTCGTCCACCACAGCTACTTCCCTACATAGTGAGAACCCCTAACTTCGACCACAGTGGTGTCTTACAGTGCACTCTCGCGGTATATGGTCTAACTCAGATTTATGCCCTTAACAGACAGACATCCCAGTGGCCCTTTTTCCATTCCCCACGCAGCTAGGCAGACATGGACTTACTAGGTCATACTGGAGAGCCATTTAACATATGCACGCACGCACGCACGCACGCACGCACACACACACACACACACACACACACACACACACACACACACACACACACACACACACACACACACACACACACACACACACCCTGAGTGGCTGCAATGAAAACAACAGAGGACACATTCCATTCATCTTGACTTGTAAATGATATATGAGGGTAGAAAAAATACAGAAATCCTCTGGTAAACAAACTCGGTCTCTGACATTCAATCAAGTCAATAACAGGATGAGAACATGAGAAGGGTCATGGATTCTAATCAAATATTCTTTCATTCTCAGTGCATACGTTCTCTGCAGACCCTTTGAGAGAGGCTCATTTTAGCAACCTTTCTGCGAGTTCATAACATTGAACCACTGTGGTCAAATCAAATCAAGCTTTATTTATACAGCACATTTCAGACATGGAACACAAGCATTTTGCTAAACCCGCAAAAACATCTGCTAAAGATGTGTATGTGACCAATAAAATTTGATTTGATTTGAATGTACTTCACAGGAAAAAATCTAATGAAAACAATAAATAAAAACTGAAATATTTACTACACAACAAACATAAGAGGATAAAAACAAAATAATTACAATAAAACTGAAGGAATAAAAGGCACCCTAAGGAAAAGCAAAAAATGTGTTTTAAGATCTCTTTTAAATATGTCCACAGTTTCAGCCCCCCTCAGGTTCTCTGGCAGGCTGTTCTTGAGGCTAGGGGCATAATAACTAATGGATGCCTCTCCGTGCATCTTGGTCCTAGGCTTTAGGATAATTAAAAGGCCAGTGCCAGAGGACCTGAGGGACCTACTGGGTACATAACTTAAAAACATGTCTGACGTATTGGGGTGCACAAGCATGGATTGATTGAAAAACCAATAGAAGAATCTGGTGCGAGACTTTACAAAGGCAAAACAACGATGCCCCTTCAAACCTCCCTCTTCTAACGTCTACCATTAAAACCCAGAGCTCATAAAACAGACTAGCCTGTGTTACGTCAGAATGGTTGTCATGTGCCCCCCCACTGGTTGAGACGACTCTCGCGGTCATCTCTGCTCGCTATTACATCATGTCGTTCGCATTGCGAACACTCTGTCAGACGTTAAATCAAAGCCTCTAATGTAACCTCAGGAGGCGATCTGCTCGAACACATGATGTTCTATGTAGGAGCTCGCTGAGAAGTTGAGAGTATTTGGAGACATAGCTGTGGTCCTATGTAGCGGTGTGGAGCCAGCGAATTAAGACTAGGGCTGCACAAAGAGAGAGGGATATGACTAAACCAGACTATGCACAGATAATCATACCCTGTAGGGCTGTACTCACAGTACACAAGCGCACACACACTGCACTATACCACACTCAACCGAAACTAAGCAAACAAGGAGTGTGTCTGGGTGTCCTAAACCAGCACAGAGAATCCCACAGTAAAGCTGGGGAGGAAGTTAGAGAGAGGGAAGGAGGGAGGAAGAGAGGGAGGGAGGGGGGAAGAGAGGGAGGGGGAGAGAGAGAGAGGGAGAAAGAGGGAGGGAGAGAGAGAGGGGGGGAGAGAGAGAGGGGGGGTAGAGAAGGGGAGATCACACTCTACTTGAACAGAGCTATGCTCAATCATGAGGCATCAAAGCCAAAGAAATTGCACAATATTAAGAAATAGTATAGATGGAAGGAAAGTAGTATAGAAATATACCAAAAAATAGTTAGGCAGCAACAAATTCAATCCCTTCTAGACAATTTCCTGGACAAAATGTTTCACTGTAATAGTGAAGGAGTAAACTTGGCAGTAGAAAACCTAACCACTCTCAGCTTCCCTATCAAATCCCAAAATGTCAAGCAGACAACCTAAGGAAATGAACAACAATGACAAATGGTTTGATGAAGAATGCCTAAGAAATAAATTGAGAAACCTACCCAACCAAAAACATAGGGACCCAGAAAACCTGAGCCTACGCCTTCACTATTGTGAATCACTAAAACAATACAGAAATACACTACGGGAAAACAGCACGTCAGAAATCTAACTACTTCTGGGAAAATTGGAAAAGTCTAAACAAACAACAACATGAAGGATTATCCATCCAAAATGGAGATTTATGGATAAACCACTTCTCCAATGTTTTTGGCTCTATAACAACGAACAAACTTATACATGATCAAATACGAATCTTAGAATCATCTCTTAAAGACAACCAGAACCCACTGGATTCTCCAATTACATTGAATGAACTACAGGACAAAATACAACCCCCCCAACCTGTGGGGTCGATGGTATCCAAAATTAAATGATAAAATATACAGACCACAAATTCCAATTGGCTATACTTAAACTCTTTAACATCATCTTCAGCTATGGCATCTTTCCCAATATTTGGAACCAAGGACTGATCACCCGAATACACAAAAGTGGAGACAAATTTGATCCCAATAACTACTGGGGGATATGCGTCAACAGCAACCTTGGGAAAATCCTCTGCATTATCAATAACAGTAGATTCGTACATTTCCTCAGCGAAAACAATGTACTGAGCAAATGTCAAATTGGATTTTTACCAAATGACCGTACGACAGACCACGGATTCACCCTGCACACCCTAATTGACAAACAAACAAACCAAAACAAAGGCAAAGTCTTCTCATGCTTTGTTGATTTAAAAAAAGTTTTCACCTCAATTTGGTATCAGGGTCTGCTATACAAATTGATCGAAAGTGGTGTTGGGGTAAAAATATACAACAGTATAAAATACATGCACACAAACAACAAGTGTGCAGTGAAAATTTGCAAAACACACATACATTTCTTTCCACAGGGCCGGGGGTGAGACAGGGATGCAGCTTAAGCACCACCCTCTTCAACATATATATCAACAAATTGGCGAGGGCACTAGAATCATCTGCAGCACCCGGCCTCACCTTACTATAATCTGAAGTCAAATGTCTATTGATGATCTGGTGCTTCTGTCCCCAACCAAGGAGTGCCTACAGCAGCCCCTAGATCTTCTGCACAGATTCTGTTAGACCTAGATCTTCTGCACAGATTCTGTTAGACCTAGATTTTCTGCACAGATTCTGTTAGACCTGGTTGGGAGGTCTGGGGTCCGCTCACCAACCAAGAATTCACAAAATGGGACAAACACCAAATTGAGACTCTGCATGTACAATTCTGCAAAAATATAATATGTGTACGACGTAAAACAGCAAATAATGCATGCAGAGCAGAATTAAGCCGATACCCACTAATGATCAAAATCCAGAAAATAACTGATAAATTCTACATCCACCTAAAAGGAAGCGATTCCCAAACCTTCCATAACAAAGCCATCACCTACAAAGAAATTAACCTGGAGAGAAGCTGGTCCTGGGGCTCGATTCACAAACACAAACAGACCCCACAGAGCCCCAGGACCGCAACACAATTAGACCCAACCAAATCACGAGAAAACAAAAGATAATTAGACACATTGGAAAGAATTAACAAAAAAACTGAGCAAACTAGAAAGCTGAAAACCTGACCACTGGGACTGACCCAAACTTAAGGAAAGCTTTGACTATGTACACTCAGTGAGCATAGCCTTGCTATTGAGAAAGGCCGGCGAATGCAGACCTGGCTATGCCACACTGCCCACAAAATGAGGTGGAAACTGAGATGCACTTCCTAACCTCCTGCCAAATGTATGACCATATTAGAGAGACACATATTTCCCTCAGATTACACAGACCTTACAAAGAATTCGAAAACAAGTCCATTTTCGATCAACTCCCATATCTATTAGGTGAAATACCACTGTTGTCATCACAGCAACAAGATCTGTGACCTGTTGCCACAAGAAAAGGGCAACCAGTGAAAAACAAACACCATTGTAAATACAACCTATATTTAAGTTTATTTATTTTCCCTTGAACTATTTTCACATCATTACAACACTGCATTAATACATAATATGACATTTGAAATGTCTTTATTCTTTTGGAACCTTTGTGATTGCAATGTTTACTGTTCATTTTCTATTGTTTATTTCACTTTTGTATATTATCTACTTCACTTGCTTTGGCAATGTAAACATATGTTTCCCATACCAACAAAGCCTCATGAGTTGAAATTGAAAGAAAGAGAGAGCAACAGATGCTGCCTTTCTGTTTTTCAGTAGTCATGGAGTTAGATCAATAGCTACGTGAGTTGTATTCATAGGATGCATAGACTAGGGGACATAGCAGGTCCATTGTAAACTGATGAAATTAAAGGAAACTGGGATTGATAGATCAGCCTTTCTACTGTGGATACGAGGAGCATTCAGTCGTGTTTTATGGAATTGTACTGGAAAGGCTTTTAGCCAAAGCTTCTCTCAATAGTGCCATTCAGGATACAGGCGTCGTCATAGCAATCTGCGTGGTGATAAAATGCAACATAGCAACAGACTGAAATATGTCTGCCGGGAAACCAGATCTGACCTTGGCCAAATGGATCCAATGGAACACACAAGGCCTGTACATGTTCTGTGAACACCAATATGGCCTGTGTGTGTGTGAGAGTGAAAGAGCTGTGTTACCAACAAGCATGGCCCGGTCTCCTCAGGCAACACTTTACACAGGAAAGAAAATAGCTCCTCTGCCTTGTATGTGTGTTCATTCCTCCCTGAAGGAAAAAATACATGTTACACCAGTACAAGTAGGCCTGCCTCTGAATTTTTGTGCTTCTTCGTAACCGACCGCAAATTACTAAAGTAGGCGACGCCATTACACGGAAAGATGGAAACGATTCCGCTGGAGTAAGCATTGCGTCACGTAACCCTTTGCAGGTGGCGATCGTTAAAAGCTTTCCTGGGTCAAACCCTTTGAACAAAGTATCGACATCTTTTTGTCCGAGAGAAATCTGAAGGACGCTAATCATCATTGTTCCTCTTTGCGGTCGAAAGCTGACTTCCCGTGTCGTTGTTGAGAGCTTGTCTGGCAGTACAGTCATGTCTTCTCAGTTCCTATTTTTGGCCGAGAGAATACTCTTTAAATGTGGAATTCCAGTTAAAAAGGGCTATTGAAGATTTTCTGCAAATAACGCATGATTTTAACTAGGACCTGGAGAGGTGCCATCTCAACAGGCTAGCTGCAGCTCTCAAAGGAAAGAGATCTATGGGATACAGTCCCTTAGATAGTCCAGCCCTCCAAAGTGCATATCTAGAGCAAAACCAACTTCAATCCAAACTCCAATCTCCATTTTGATACTAAGGGTCAGCATTGCAAAGTTAAAACATGTGAAAGTAGAGATTTTAAAACATTAAGAGGAACTTCCTGGAGTGTGTCCACAGTCCTGGTTTATTTCCCTTTTATGGCTGATTTGAAGCAGGTGTTGGGTTCTGCCTGGTCATGAATCTTGGCACTGGTGAGGTGTCGGCCACTGCAGGGGCGTTTTTGGGGGATTGGACTGTCTGATGAGGGATTGGACTAAGGCTGGGCTCCCAGGGTTTTTTAAGGCTTTAGTACTCACATGTTCTCCTGGCTGAGGCCTCATGAGAGAGACCTGGTCGTAACCGCGGCGAAACAGGGCCCAAATGGCGTCCAGTTTACCCTGCCGACAAGAGACAGAGAAACGACTACAGTGAATACTGTCAAAAATACATTCTAGCTAGCAAACTGGTAAGTGTGCATGGCCAATATGTTCTTTCATACTACACAGTACCCTATTATAAAAGTAGCGGTAGTGAGGAAGAGAGTGTACATACTAGTCTTAGAAAGAAACGAAGAAAGGAAAGAGAAGATAAGTGTGTTTCTACCTGTATGGGAGTGTACCACTTCCTATCCGCGGCTGGCTTCCTGTTGTGGGCCTTCTTGGGCTTGGGCTCGTAAGGCTCAAACTCCTGCTCGGGCATTTTCACCACAGCGTTCTTGGGCATCTCCAGTTTAGCCCCCTCCTCCGTTGAACCCTTCCCTCCCCAGCGCACCTGTAGGAGTGGAACACAGCTTATATGACCTACAGTACCCGCAGAAGGGGTTTTACATACTACACACGGGCAGTGATGTAGTCTATAATAAAGTTCCAACTTTGGTGTGTTTGTGAGGAAATATGGAGGATAAAGACTTGACCATTTCAATGTCAAAAGTGGATTAGATCCAACTCGCCTCCATTCTTTTGATTCCTCCGACTCCTCTTCCTCCATAGTAGGATGCATCCACGGTGGGCCACTTCTTCTTGGGCATGCCATCTTCATCATCTGATTCCTGGCGGAGAGAAAAGATAGGAGACAGTAGATCTAGCTGGTCTGTCATAGTATAATAGATACAGTAGATCTAGCTGGTCTGTCATAGTATAATAGATACAGTAGATCTAGCTGGTCTGTCATATTATAATAGATACAGTAGATCTAGCCGGTCTGTCATAGTATAATAGATACAGTAGATCTAGCTGGTCTGTCATATTATAATAGAGATCTACTGTCTCTACTGTCTCTGTTCATGTGTTACGATATTATGCATCTTTCCCGTAGTCTTGGCCACGATAGTAAGCGTCTACAAAAAGCTATTTATCTCACTTGCCTTGTATGAAAGCTTATTTCATACACCAACAAAATAGCTCCACCGAAAGTAAAACAAGAATTCCGCCAAAAAGGAAATAGAATTGAAAGACTCCCAGTGAGAGTAAAATAGAGAATTAGTAAGCGCTTTAGGCCATTCATGCATCAGAGATCAATAGAATATAATGCCTCTGCTTCACGAACAGCTGTGTCACATCCATGGAAAATGTGACAAAGACTTATTATTTGTAATCAACTTCTCTGGCGAAATGCCCTGAAAAGGCCTCATGACTGTATCACTTAACATTTTGTCACCTACTCTTCGATTTTTCATCTGAATACTGTTGCTTTTTCTTGGAACTTCATCTATATTGAGCATAGACCCCACTGAGTTTGATGATGCGTTCCCTGGCTCACTAATAGGCCTGTGCTATGATTGAGACCCTGTGTGTGACTGAGTGTGTGTGTGTGTGTGTATAGTCTATAATGCATGCGTATACTTTCAGAGATTTAAGAGCTGACTTACTGGCTCTGGAGGGGGTGGCGGAGGAGGCTCCTTGATCACCTTGACAGGAAGTTCAGGGGAGAAAGTCACATTAATATCAATTGTTGGATACTAGCTATGTTTCCAGTGATTTTTCTTTTCAACATTTAGAACGTTTGCATAGAAAATAGATTAGACAATCGCCTGCTAGGGTGCGTATCCATTTAACAATCTTGTTTTGATAAAACAGCTGGATGTAATGACATGACACCAGGAAAACTACAGTGTCTAATAAAAATGTAGTGGCTGAAGTGTTTCATTATCCATTGAGGTAAATTGCGCATGAATCAATTGGCTACAGCCTGTATCCCCTCCCACCTATCTGTTTTATGTCTCAGGTAGCCCGAGAAAGCCAGAATGGATAGAATGCAATAACTGTCTAATATTTGCCATATTCTAATCATTCCCATGTGCCTGAATGTATCGCCGTGGCGAAAGTTGCACTCCTGTAGATCTGACATAATTGGATGGTCAAACTTGTATCAAGACAACCAGAAAAACAAGGAAAAACAATTCAGCCGTTCTTGAACGTCAGGAAAAGTATCCTGCAAAAAAACATGATTTTTTTTATAGTTGAAAAATAGATTTAGTAGGCAATCATCATTTATTGTCCAAATAAAGAATGTTCAACAAAAGGAAAACCACAGATGTATCATTTATTATCTGAATGAACTGCAAAACTGAAAGAAATTTGTTACAAACGTTTAAAGTAATGTTTTCTGGTAAGTAAAAGCCCTTACAAACAATAACAACATAATTGTCATTAGATTGAACCAGGTTACTTTGTTTATGGTAATTACATAAGTCATTCCAATGAAAATTACTCTGCTATAGGGTCTACTCTATACAGTATACAGATGTAGGACCTTAATTTGAGCCAGTTTGCTACAGCAGGAAAATAATCCTGCAGTAACAGGAAATTTGAATTATTATGTGGATTATAATGAATGGACATTTTTGTAGGGGTTGATACATTTGATATAAAAATCATGTCTGAAATTTCCAAGTGGAAATAACAAACTTCAGAAGCCTTTTCAAGTCACAAATACACCACATGTTTTAAATGTCATACATTGCAGGAAAGTTCTCCTGCAACCGGGTGATCAAATTAAAATCCTACACCTGTAAAATAACACATGGCCCATAATCGGCATCATATTGAACCAACTGTTAATGGAGGGTTACACTAACCACAGTGCAGCAGAGGGGCCAGAACCACCACATGAACAGCACGGCCATTAACAGGAACAGAACCAGGAGGGTGATGAGAAGGATGGTGCCATCAAACTGCCAGGGAAGATAAAAGACAGAGTTAAGACAGGGTTACGACTAACATTAGGAGGAGGAGGAAGCAGAAATAAAAAACAGAACACGATTCAGATAGAAGAAACAAACCAAAGATTCAATGCAAAATCATGGAAATTGGATAATTGTTTCCCAACATTTGACAATTTCTAGTAAGTTTTGAGTAGTAGTTGTAATGTGTTTGGTAGAGCATACTTACACACTCTGTGGTGGTGATGTGTACAGAGCTAGTGATGAACGACAGGCCTTCATTCATGCTCACTTGTAGATAAACAACCCTGAAACACAAAAACAGACAAATTAGGCTAGTTAAGACCTGCTTGCCCAAGACCACTGAATGGCAAAAGAGCACAGTTGTCCAGTGCCAAGGTGCCACACAAAGAGAGCTTTGCAAACAAAACTATTAATGCGCAGACATGTTATTACATGTCTGAGACTAAGTAGGGCACTGGTATCAAAGTTGGTTTAACCCTTTTTCAGCCAAGAGAGGTTTTTACCTTGCCCGATCAAAAACAGTTGATGCCCACATTTCTTCATATCTCCAAAAACTACTGCAAGTACCTTTCTCTTCTGGGTGCAAAACAATTATTCACATGTGACCTCAGGGAGCCTGGAAAACTTCTCAAACTTTGGTGATAAAAAGCCTAATTTGGAATTCCCTGCATTTTCTAGGGTTGCAACGCACGCAGACTGATCAACAGGATATGCGAACTAGGGCATTTGGACTGATAAGCATTATTTGGTTTGGCTGTCTGGAGTCCGTGGGTTAAATTCAGTGCCAGCAAACGGCTGTGTAGACTCCACTCTTATCCCTGAAAGAAGTAACGATCAAGGGAAAAAAATATGGTCAGTTGGACTTGGGCCATGTTCACATTTTGTGGAGATGTGAGTATGCGTGTGCATGTGTGTGAGGGGAGAATGATCAATTTGACCATGGGGTGCTAACTGCTAGATGACTCTACAGAATAAAAGAAGATGAAAGACGAGGAGAAAAAGATGGTGAAAAACAATGGGAGAGAGGGTAGGAGGAGGGAAGGAGGAGGGAGTTAACTAGAGAAACTGGATGTTCAGGAATAAAATACCAGACAGAGAGGAAGACAGGAAGTGCCAGTCTTGGCTGTGTGGTGTTAGACATCTGTTAAACAAGCAGATGAAAGGGCAGGGTCTGCACAAGGCAGACGTTCTGCTGCTTTGATCAGAGCTGTTAGTGAGAGAGAGAGAGAGAGAGAGAGAGAGAGAGAGAGAGAGAGGTGGCAGGGTGAGGGTAGAAGAGAAAGCTGGAGGTAGAGGGGAGAGGCAGGCAGGGGAAGGGGGTGAGGGCTGGAGGGGTAGAGGAAAGAGTAAGGCAGGCAGGGGAAGAGGGTGAGGGCTGGAGGGGTAGAGGAGAGAGTAAGGCAGGCAAGGGAATGGGGTGTGGGCTGGAGGGAGACGAGAGAGGAATAGAGGAGTGGAGAGTAACAGGGTTTTGAGTCTGGGGGAACACAAATAGTGGGTGGGGGAGAGAGTTTGTGGGCTGGAAAGTACGTCATGTACTTTTGTTTAATGTCTCCCTTAAACTGTCTCGTCCAAGGTCAAAAGAGCCCTCAGAGTCTTAAGTCTTTTACCATTGCTGTCTAATTCCTCAATTTATGATCTGATCCAATAAGTTCTTAAAAATGGGGTTCTGAAGTGGTTTGTTGATGTTGGAGATTCTGAGGCCTACATTAGAAACGAGGCAGCCTGATGATGGATGTATCTGTTATTGGATTATGGAGCACACAGGAGGCTGCTGAGGGGAGGAGGGCTCATAGTAAGGGCTGGAATGGAGTAAATGGAATGGTATCAAACACATGGAAACCACATTCGATACCATTCCATTAATTCCGTTCCAGCCATGAGCCCTCCTCCCCAATTAAGGTTCCACCAGCCACCTGTGATGGGGCAACCATAACACTGTCCTCATTATGAAAACACAGGGCTCTAACCAATGAGGCTCTACCTGAATGAACTCATTGGCCTATAGAGAGAGAGAATAGAGGAGGAGTGGAATTTGGCCCTGACAGGGTCCGTTAAGACAACCTAATGAATAGCAGGCTTCTTCTGGTAGTGTGTTTATGTGGGAGGGCTTGGGGGGTGATCGGCTAGAAATGCGAGGGAACACACACTCATCCAGTGCTTAAAAACAGTGATAGCTCTGACCATCTTAAAACGGATTTAAAAATTAAAAAATATGTTTTTTTTTAAAAAGGTACTCACTGCCCAACTTCATCTATAACCGGAGCCGTACACAGCAGGAACGTGTCTTCGATTTCCACAGGCTTCTTATCTATGGAGAGAGCCAAACACTCGGTTTACTTAAATACGTTTTGTTTCTTCAATCGACTGTAGTTCTTCATGCATGTTACAGCTGGAAACACACATGGGTATGAAACACCTGGTTCCGCCTACTGTAGATGAAGTGTAAATGGAAGCAGGTACTCACTAATGGTGAGGGTGTCGTTGAGTCTAAAGCTGCACAACACCTGCTCTATGTTCCTGGCGTGAAGGAAACCGTTTCCTCTCACCACTACCTGGAAGCTCTCTGGAAATAAGACACACCCTGAGTTTAGAAAAATACTACATACATGTAATATGATCATAGGCTATCAGACTTTGCACAATTATGTTGGGTAGCATACAAGAGTAGCTAGACTGACTTGTCAACATCGGTTAAATAAAATACAGAAAACATCATGCTCGGGGTACACAGGTCTTATGGGACTTTTTAGTCATTTATCAAATTGACTTCCATTTGGCAGGCCAGTATAAATTAAACATGGACATTCCATTTAGAGACCCTTTCATTACAAGATTCCCAATACACTACCCTCCATTAACCCCAATGGGGATTCCTGTCTGTTGGGGTCATTCGAGTGATCAGGGTCCCATTCATTAGGTACCAAATGGCCAAAAAAACAACAGAATTTTCCAATAAGAAACACATTTTAGTTTTAGTAGATGCTCTTATCCAGAGCAACTAAGGTTAAGTGCCTTGCTCAAGAGCACATTTTTCACCTAGTCGGCTCAGGGATTCAAACCAGTGACCTTCGGTTATTGGCCCAATGCTCTTAACCGCGAGGCTACCTGCCGTTTTCCATTTCAAAATGTTTTTCTATGTTTTGCTACAGTGTGCCATAATGAATACGAGCTAGCTGAGCCCCAGTCAGAGGGAAGGGCACCAGCCTGGCCCCTTAATGAAATGAGCACAGCACTTAGGCAATGACAGGGAACTAGTGCTGCTCTGCTTTGATCCTTTAGGGACCTCACCTCCTGCACAAACACTGGAGGGCTCTGCAGCTAGGATCTCAATACAGGACTTCTTGATGATCTGGAGAAGGAGAAAATGATTGAGTTGACAAGGTTAAAGACGCTAAAGGTGACTCATATCTTGTGAAGATTCTGTATCGAAATAAGAGACAGGTTCTTCAAATTTGAGACACTCAGTAGCTAAAGGCTACATTTACAACAGTCTATTTTGACCTTTCAACTTTATTTGATCTTTCTCTGAAGGTACTGTATGTTTCGTGAAACAGGTCTAAGTCTCTCCTTCCTGGCCAGTGTGTATTTACCGAGTCGATCACTCCTCGCAGGGCTACGAATCCGCCCATCACAGGAAACACATGCTCGATGGTGTCTGCTATGGTGGCCAGCTACAGGGGGATGGAGAGAACAGGTTTAATTTACACAGACCCAGTGCTCAGGAACCAGAGACACACACATCATGACCCATTCACCTTCGGTGAAGAGTTCAATGAACACTTGATTTAAGATGAAATAACCATATAATTATATTGTATGGTGATTGTACCTTCATCTCTCTCTACATGCATGACCAGGTTAGGGGGGAAATAACAGTACAATGATAGGGACACTACGTACAATCCTGATGAACAATGGACATTGGACAGAGGCCTAAACAACCTTGATGAAGGGAAAAGTACAGTATGTTATATCCAGACATTTAGTGAAAGTCAATCTGGGAGGTAGAACGATGCATACAAAATCAGGTTAAAACACTGCATGACTCTGAAGCTTGCTTCCTTAGCTAATATGGTAATCGTTTGCATGCAAGTCAAAACGCCCAATTTCATTACTGCTCAGCCTGGCGTATAAGTAGCCCTGTAAACCTCACAAGCAAACTCTGGTTCAAGATGTGTAGGTAGATGCAATTATGGGATACATAGTCTACAAATGGGTTACTAAATATAAATAGCACATATTGTAATCATTGTTGTGAAATAATATTGAGTGCGTAGTATTACTAGATGTAATTACAGTATTTAATTTTCTGTTAACAACAGGTTCCTAAATGTGTTTTGACAGGGGAGTAGGACATGCATGTTTTACTGCAAACTAAACCCTTGCCTGTGTCTCGTTAAAGTCCTTTACTCCAACACAGTACACCATAGCTCCTAGAGACCGGCTTCTCTCTGCCTGTTTGTTGGGGGGGGGGAAACCAAGAATCAGCACCAGAGAACATTGTTTTAACATTGTCTTTCCTTTACATCAACAGGAAGGTGAATGTTATATCAATCCAATTTGCCTACCTCCTGTTGTGCAGTGACGAGTTGGTGTTCGTTCAGCTCCCCATCAGTCAAGGCAATGATAACACTTGCTGTCCCTGTAACGGAGAGGTCAATCAATTGTATGACCCCAACATTGCCAAGTATGGAGTGATCTTTGCTATGTCTAACCCTAGTGACAGATGCCATTGGAAGCTCACCAAAGTTTTCATGGTGTATCTGCTCATTTGCCTGAAAGGAGAAGACAATGTTATTCTTCTCATTATGTTAAATAAAAAAATGAAAAAAGTTAAACAGGTGTATAACACGATAAAGTAAGACCATGTCAGGAGCAGATAAATACCCTTTCCAAGCCCAGGTGCATAAAGGTGTCTCCACCAGGTATCTCTTTTCTCAGCACATTCAATCCTTTTCTTATCTCCACCCTGACAAACAACACAAATCACACGTCATAATTTTTTTTTGTCTTGGTCTGATGTCTAAATGTCATTACCGAGTAAAATAGTCATCACCACTTCTATTCCCCATTCAAGAAAAACAGATGGATCCCAAAATGCACCCTATAAACTGAATAAGGTGGCATTTGGGATGCATTTAACCAATATTTTCAGTGTACCTGTTTTCTGTCAGCTTCATGAGAGTGGTTCCTCTGGATGAGAAGACAATGAAGGACATTCTCAACATTGGGCTGTAAAACAACACAGCACACAAACAACGGTTAGATACTATGGTGGTCCTGAACCGTTCAACAATTCCTTTTGTCAAGCCTCAAAGAGGCCATACTATGTTAGAACTCAACACATAAACAAACAAACTAAAAATCGGGACCACACAATGGACACACTCTCCAAATCATGTATTTCATGTATTTATTGTGACATGCAAACACATGGATCTCACATGGAAACATGTCCATGCATTCAAGCATAAATCACTGAATTCTCTGTGGTTAGTTCTATCCTATTGTTTGTTTATGGGCCATGTTCACAAGGACTCTGGACCCAATTTGGTGGATTCATATGTTGTTTTTGAGACTATTGTGATGGGGAAAAACAATACCACCCAATCGGAGGAAGCTTACTAGCTATTGACGTTAAGGGAATAGCTAGCTGACATCGCTGTGCACTCTGGTCATGTATGTCTTTGTCCTCCAGCTTGAAGCTCTCGAGCTGCCATTATGTTCATGACACATGCCATTACCGCGGTTGGTTGGTAAGTGAATGAGCACATGGACAGTCTGTGCTCCATTGGGGAAATCATTTTTTTTTTGCTGGGGGAGGGGGTTATGTGTTGTCGAGTGCTGTTTCTCTTAAAGCTCGTTGGATGGATCCTGCAACTACAGGCCAAGCAGCAATGAAGATACTTTTCCTATTAATAAATAAATGCTTTTACAGAATTCCATGCTGATGGCGATTGAGGGCTATTTTCCGGCATGCGTGTTGTTTATTTCTCTGGCTGACGCCGCAGAGTCTGGCTTTCACCCACCCTCACATGAGAGATCGCTATCACCTCCAGCTCGTGGCCTCAGCCAATCGGACAGTCCCGATTCAACTCACCTCTGTGCAGGAACTAGCCATGCTGCCTCTTCAGGCCCTGATTGACAACAAAATATCTTTGTGATGTTCCCTTACCTGATGAACTTTTCAGCTAGATGCTCCACAAAGGAGTAGATTTCTATCCAGTGGTGTTTGACACTGCCAGATCTTATAAAGAAAGAAAACAGAGGAATAGTTATATCCTACAACCTAACCTTGTTTAAACCCACATGTGACACATTTCCTAAATGTTTATCCAACATCTCCTAGTACAGGAACTGTTTGTACTATTGCGACATACAAAGTCAACACAAAATCCTAACAGAGAGGTTATCAGTAAGCTGATTGGCCAAACAATATGTCATGGAAAACACAAGCCATTTGAACATTAGCAGAAGAATCTCTATTGACACAAACTAACCCCATTTATTAGGGAAAAGGAGGAAAGTGAGTTAGGACACATCTGAGGACCAAGTCTGTAACTTAGCAACCTAGTAGCAGTAATAGTCCCTATAAAATAGTCCCTATGAAAGCTGAATGCTCTCCACAGAGAAGAGCTTCATTTCCTCTTAGTTCGGAAGGGAAGGGACCTGGCTGGGGGTTGTGGCGGTGACTCGTTACTGAAGAATACTACACATGGGAAATTATCTAATTTATTGAACTGAACCAAACCGCTGTTAGCGGATGGATGAAGCAGTAGCCTGAAATGCGACAACGCTGCTGACGAAGCCTCACATGGATGTCTGATGTAATAGTTACAATCTGGGCACCAGACATAACATGAACTTGTTTTCCCATTTTAGTCTCCGCACTGGTTTTCTTGGTGTATATTTGTGTCGTTAATGTGTTGGATAAACAGGCATGACATACTGTGCAGCTAGAGTTGAGTATATTCTTTAGAAGCCTTACAAACATTGCATTCAACAGAGTCAAAGCACCTTGTGAGGACAATACTTGTCAAAGTAAACAAACCTCAACCAAATAGAACTTGTGGAGGAGGCCGGCGAGCGTCACACTTGGATGTGCAACAAATGTGCTGAATAAACAGTGTTCATCTGAAGAGGCTTGAACAGACACAGTCGGACTGCTCTGATCCGAGGGAAGAGCCAATCTGTCAGGCATGCCGTTCCTTTCATTACTACGGGGGAAATACTACACCTCAAAATGGCTTCTTTCATGTACAGTACAGCCATATAGGGATAGTGTTTCAGTGATTTTCTAAGAGGAGTGAAGCTAAGGACTCCCCCACCTTGGAGATTATTATTTTTTTTGCATCACAATGGATA
Source organism: Oncorhynchus mykiss (assembly GCF_057628025.1). Taxonomy (NCBI): domain Eukaryota; kingdom Metazoa; phylum Chordata; class Actinopteri; order Salmoniformes; family Salmonidae; genus Oncorhynchus; species Oncorhynchus mykiss. The sequence continues at coordinate 15,104,116 of NC_143037.1, forward strand.
TTATTTGTGTTGGACAATAATGTTTTCTGAGGTACCAGGCAGTCGTGGGATTGGAGTCTAGCTTGCAGTTTTCTCACCTGTATAAACAGCATTAGGAAAGGAAGTGGGCTATTGTCTTGTGAGATCCTTGAAGAAAAATGTTGTGGTACTTTTTCTTTGATACAATATTAATAGACTGAGTCAAACCATCACAGTTCAAAAGTTTTGGAAGTTGTTATTGCAAGCTTCAACAGCTTTGTTGAATGACTGAGCTCTTGATGACAGGAGTTTGAGCTTATATCATATCAAAAAGAGTGCACGTTTCCTTTGTCTAGTGTTATATAATTGATAAATCCTCTGACTATACGTACATGATAAACGGCACATGTCGGGCCATATGAAACTCATTTTGAAACTGATGGAACCCCATAGCCAAGAGAGAGAGTGAGCGGGGTAACATTCGGATGACTGGGATAATTAAAACCACGCGTTGGCTCTTTAATGTCTCTGCTGCTGGGGGAAACAGAAAAGATCCACCATGGATCTCCAACAACAAGTCCATTTTTTTTGTCTTTCAGCCCACACAGCCCAAATATATCAGGATTGGTGAGGGCTGTGCTCTAACCAACCCACTGAAATCTGTCCTGGGGAATAACAGACCAACGAGCACAACAGACAAATGACATAAGACGAATGGCAGGCTATGGCCTCAGGGCCATAAACAACAGCTATTTAGTTTACTACAGCGTTTGATCGGACGGCTGTAGCTGTATTGTTTCCAAACACCTTTGGACACTCAGGACTGTGCTAGATGTCTGAGAGGGAGAGAATTTCTTACTTTAAACAAGAAAGCCCAGGGTCATTTATATATATATATATATATATATATATATATATATATATATATATATATATATATATATATATATATATATATATATATATATATATATTTTTAATCAAGCCTTTATTTCCGCTGACTGTGTGAAAACTCACCACTACAATGAGCAAAATGAAGTGAGTGAGGGAGAGAAAGAGACAGACAGAGAGAGTGTTCATTCGGTCTAGGCCAGGGATGTCAGAAAACAAGTGGGGGGGAAAAGGCTCTGTCAGACCCAGGTGTTCAGTAAACGGCTCTGCTCTCACGCTTCTGAGTGTTGAGAGGAAAATACAACACCATGAAGCTGTAGGGTCCCTTTCCAGTTGGGCCTGCTGCATGTTAAGAACCACCCCAGTCTGCGAAGCATTGATCTTACTCCAATTTAACTGACTATGCACATGGATTTGTACGGAGAGGCCATTAACCTACTTTTAGCTTGAGGCCTACTTGCTGTGTCTAGGCTTCCAACTGCAATCTTTCTTTACTCTCACTCCCTTTTGGATTTTTTTTCTTTTTTTCCCTCTCTTTCTTCTTCTCACCCTCTTTCTCTGGGTGCAATATTATTTTCTCTAAATAGACTCACGTATAAATGTGAGTTATCCATCTGCCATTCTCGTTGAAAGCAAGTCTAAGAAGCGGTAGATCTGTTCTATGTGCATTAATTCTATGGCTCCCGTTCTTAAGTTTTTGCATCTTTTACTTGCGGCTTTGAACAATACAAAAATACAATACTTTGGCTTATGGAAAATATATTTCACAGCGGTTTAGATGGTACAATGATTCTCTACACCAGGGATCATCATCTTGATTCAGCCGCGGGCCAATTATTTTCTTGATGATGGTCAGGGGTTCGGAACATAATTACTAATAATTTGTAAACGGCAAATTGACCAAACGGACACAAGATTGAACTAAAACAGAATAATTTCAAACCTTGCTGACATTTGTATATGATCACTTACTGTATATCTGTCTATTACGCGTGGGAATACTTTGGAACAGATTTCCAAAATGAAAATCATTTGGAGCTGATTTGCTGGCATGTTTACAGTCTTTTATGTCCAACAATAAAATAATAATTTAAAAAAACTTGGGGGCCAAATAAAATCGCCCGCTGGCAAATTTTGGCCCGCGGGCCGCCAGTTGGGTAACCCTGCTCTATACTATACTTGCTTGTTTTGTCACATAAACTGAAATTAGGTTATCTTTTAGAATTTTAGCAACCAGGAAATGGCGGCGTGATTTCTTCATAGTGCATCACCTTTAACAAGGCATTTATTCCTGCAAAACACACGTGCCAAAGGCTTCTTCTGATGCGTTATGGAGGCCAGAGCAGCACCATGGTCCAGGAGAGAGAAAAACAACACATTCCACAGTGAGAAAGTCTTGACATGTTTACATTATTTATAGACTCCAGATGTAGTTCGGGTTGGCTTGGATTTTAAAAATGATCACAACTTAACGCCCAACTTCAATGTTGGCCTGTGGAAAAAAAACATTTTAGCAATGATTAACATTCTTGTGAAGAATGATGTAGACTTGAAAAGGAAGAACAAATGGCTGCTACATGCAGCTTCTATTGGGAAAACACAGGTGCCAAATATAATTGTTTCCTATTGTCCCATAGCTGATCAGAAAACAATTATATCAAGGCCAAGCGGGTCAAGACACACAGTATGGCTGTAGGAATCTGCTAGGGCATCAGAGCTTCTAGCATTATTATCTTGTCTATTTTACGTCCTACAAGAGGTAAATGCAGGTGGCAGTAGCTAGGTTTCCATCCGAATAGCGACAGATTTTCATGCAAATATTCCCCAAAATCTGCATTAAGAAAATATGCGAATTTTCCCGCCAGTTTCCACCAAACAGACTTGTTGCTGGAAAAACTCTGTGCGTGATGACGAATTGCACACAAAATGTACCTTTTCACTTAAGTGTTCAAGGACCGAATAAAAATCAAATGTTCAATGTGTTTCCATAGCTTTTTCAACTCTACCTATAGTTATGTCACAAATACTGTTGCGTTAAATAGCAAATGTGCCTAGTCTGGTCTTGACACATGTGCTCTAGACAACAGCAGATACAGTGCGGGTAGGCTCTGCGGGTAGGCTCTGCGGGTAGGTTAGTCCACCTTGCACTTTCACCACACTGTGAAGTTCATCAAAACTTATTTCATCTGTAGCCTAATAAACTGCATGCTTTTCCGAGTCGTATTGTGAGGACCACACAACAAATCATCGCGTGACTCCAAGTTTACTTTGATATTATGGTTATTATATCAATAATTGCGCTTGAAGGTGTTTCCACTGCCATGTCTCGTATAATTAATGTTACCGACACAAAAAGATGCCACCATGTCGAACGAACAAATGATCTGTTGGCATTTATAAAATTGTACCCGAAACTTCCTGTTTCCATCACAGCTGATGTGATTATTTTTTATACAGTATGACTTTACTCACATAAAAACTGTGGATGGAAATGTGTTTTTTATTTTATTTTTATTTAACCTTTATTTAACTATGCAAGTGAGTTAAGAACAAATTCTTATTTACAATGACGGCCTTCCAAAAGGCAAAAGGTCTCATGCGGAGATGGGGACCTGGGATAAAAAAATAAAATACAAAAATACATAAATATAGGACAAAACACACATCACGTCAAGAGAGACAACACTACATAAAGAGAGACCTAAGACAACAACATAGCAAGGCAGCAAGAAGGTAGCGACAACAATACATCACGCAAAGCAGCCACAACTGTCAGTAACAGTGTCCATGATTGAGTCTTCGAATAAAGAGATTGAGATAAAACTGTCCAGTTCGAGTGTTTGTTGCAGGCTGCAGCGAACTGGTTACAGATAAGGAAGTAAGGGCAAGGAAGTGATGTCAGCAGACCAAAAGTAAAACTAGGGTGTTTTCCCATAACATCTGATGAGCATTAGCTACAGTGGTAGGGAGTGAGTTTTGATGATTTTTATTATGCAGAACATTTGGCATCAGTACTGGTCTGCAGTGATAGAAACATGCCCTAAAACAATACATTTAGTTGTGTTCCTTATAAAACAGCGGGATAGGGCCTACCAGTCTGATTAAGCTCAAAGTCATACCCATAGAGATCTTATTAAATTACTAATTATATGGTCATACTTCAGTAGGCCTATAGAACTCCACAACATAGGGATAACTTTAGCTTGGTTCTCTTTGATCCACTACCCATTTGGACCTTAACAGTAATGATTCATGATATCCACATGGTCCGATTTTCTTTATTCGGTGACCACTTGGCTGAGGGAGATTTTTCCATAAACTAGTCGTGAAATTTACAGGATTTATATTCAAAGAAACTCGAGACCAAAGTGTTGACTCCAGCCACTCCAGTGTTCGGCGCATGTGACAAATACAATTTGATTTGATTTGTATCCTAGTTCTAGCCCTATGCAGTGTGACAAGAGCCGGACCCGGAGGAAAAACCTCCTGGTCCTATGGGATGCAACTAAGGCCCAGAGTTTTTCCTGTTCAGGTCTGGTCAGGAACCCAATGCCCTTAATCTACATCTCAACCAGAATATGGTCTGTGCTAGTGTTGTCACGATACCAGTATTGCAATACTATGACACCAGATTCTTCTTGGCAAAAAAGAAAACATGAAGCAGAGTCAACTTAAAACATCCATTAACTTAAAACGTCCATTAAAACATACTTTTGCAAAATAGGGTGCGCTATAGCTTGCAAAAAAAACAAATGTGACTCTGGGTGACAACACAAGACAGTTTTTTCCACCAACATTAGGACTTGAGTCTGCTTCATGTTTTGTTTCCTTTGCTTCCTTACTTCCTAGTATTGCGATACTGGTGTTGTAAAAACACTTGCCTGCGCATCTCATAAACAACTCAGGCCTGAGGGATGAGGGGATGTCACTAACGAGCATCCGGTTGTTTGAAGTCAGGAACTTCGCTTAGTAGCACCAACATCCTCATCATCAGGGCCACACAAGTTTGCACATATAGAAATCTATCAACATTGAATCATACATCATCTACGAGTTGTGTTACCAGATGAGAACTTATCTAAAATATGTCCAAATTAGATCAGATATATTACATAAGGTCAGAGAACTGCCAATGTGGTGCCAGGACAACAACCTATCCCTCAACGTGAGCAAGACAAAGGAGCTGATCATGGGCTACAGGAAATGGCGGGCCGAACAGGCTAGAGGTCGACCGATTAATCGGAATGGCCGATTAATTAGGGCCGATTTCAAGTTTTCATAACAATCAGAAATCTGTATTTTTGGACACCGATTTGGCCGATTTTACCTTTATTTATCCTTTATTTAACTAGGCAGGAACACATTCTTATTTTCAATGACGGCCTAGGAACGGTGGGTTAACTGCCTTGTTCAGGGGCAGAATGACAGATTTTTACCTTGTCAGCTCGGGGATTCAATCTCGCAACCTTACAGTTAACTAGTCCAACGCTCTAACCACCTGATTACATTGCACTCCACGAGTAGCCTGTCTGTTACGCGAATGCAGTAAGAAGCCAAGGTAAGTTGCTAGCTAGCATTAAACTTATCGTATAAAAAACAATCAATCAATCATAATCACTAGTTAACTACACATGATTGATGATATTACTAGTTTATCTAGAGTGTCCTGCGTTTCATATGATCGATGTGGTGTGTATTCGCGAAAAAGGACTGTCTTGATCCAATGTGAACCTAACCATAAACATCAATGCCTTTCTTAAAATCAATACACAAGTATATATTTTTTAACCTGCATATTTACTTAATATTGCCTGCTAACCTGGCTCGTTGCGAACTCTGTGAAGACTATTTCTTCCTAACAAAGACAGCCAACTTCGCCAAACGGGGGATGACTTAACAAAAGCGCATTTGCGAAAAAAGCACAATCTGTACCTAACCATAAAAATCAATGCCTTTCTTAAAATCAATACACAGAAGTATATATTTTTAAACCTGCATATTTTGCTAAAAGATATCCAGGTTAGCAGGCAATATTAACCAGGTGAAATTGTGTCAGTTCTCTTGCGTTCATTGCACGCAGTCAGTGTATATGCAACAGTTTGGGCCGCCTAATTTGCCAGAATTTTACGTAATTGTCACGTTCTGACCTTAGTTCCTTTGTTGTGTCTTTGTTTTAGTTTGGTCAGGGCGTGAGTTGGGGTGGGTAGTCTATGTTATTTTTTCTATGTTGTGTTTATGTGTTTGGCCTGGTATGGTTCTCAATCAGAGGCAGGTGTTGTTCGTTGTCTCTGATTGAGAATCATACTTAGGTAGCCTTTTCCCACCTGTGTTTTGTGGGTGATTATTTTCTGTCTAGTTTTTTCTGCACCTTTCAGGACTGTTTCGGTTTTCGTTTATTTCACGTTGTTATTTTGTATTTTCAGTGTTCAGTCAATAAACATCATGAACACATAACACGCTGCGCATTGGTCCGACATTTCTTACTCCTCGTCAGAGGAGGACGAAGAATTCCGGTACAGTAATTATGACATAACATTGAAGGTTGTGCAATGTAACAGGAAAATTTAGACTTATGGATGCCACCCGTTAGATAAAATATGGAACGGTTCCGTATTTCACTGAAAGAATAAACGTCTTGTTTTCGAGATGATAGTTTCCGGATTCGACCATATTAATGACCTAATAATTAAGTCTATGATTTGATAGAGCAGTCTGACTGAGCGATGGTAGACACCAGCAGGCTCGTTCAAACCACATTCATTCAAACAGCACTTTCGTGCGTTTTGCCAACAGCTCGTCGCTGTGCTTCAAGAATTTATCTGTTTATGACTTCAAGCCTATCAACTCCCGAGATTAGGCTGGTGTAACCGATGTGAAATGGCTAGCTAGTTAGCGGGGTGCGCGCTAATAGCGTTTCAAACGTCACTCGCTCTGAGACTTGGAGTGGTTGTTCCCCTTGCTGCGGCTTTTGTGGAGCGATGGATAAAGCTGCTTCGAGGGTGGCTGTTGTCAATGTGTTCCTGGTTCGAGCCCAGGTATGGGCGAGGAGAGAGACGGAAGCTATACTGTTACACTGGCAATACTATAGTGCCTATAAAAACATCCAATAGTTAAAGGTATATGAAATACAAATCGTATAGAGAGGAATTGTCCTATAATTCCTATAATAACTACAACCTAAAACGTCTTACCTGTGAATATTGAAGACTCCTGTTAAAAGGAACCACCAGCTTTCATATGTTCTCATGTTCTGAGCAAGGAACTTAAACGCTAGCTTTTTTACATGGCACATATTGCACTTTTACTTTCTTCTCCAACACTTTGTTTTTGCATTATTTAAATCAAATTGAACATGTTTAATTTTATTTGAGGCTAAATTGATTTTATTGGTGTATTATATTAAGTTAAAATAAGTGTTCGTTCAGTATTGTTGTAATTTTCATTATTACAAATACATTTTTTTTAAATCGGCCGATTAATCGTTATCTGCTTTTTTGGTCCTCCAATAATCGGTATCGGCGTTGAAAAATCATAATCGGTCGACCTCTAGAACAGGCCGCCATTAACATCGACTGGGCTCTAGTGGAGCGGGTCGAGAGTTTCAAGTTACTTGGTGTCCACATCACCAAAAACCTATCATGGTCCAAACACACCAAGACAGTCGTGAAGAGGGCACGACAAAACCTTTTCCTCCTCAGGAGACTGAAAAGATTTGGCATGGGTCCCCAGATCCTCAAAAAGTTCTACAGCTGCACCATCGAGAGTTGATTCACTGCCTGGTATGGCAACTGCTCGGCATCTGACCGTAGTGCCTACGGCCCAGTACATCACTGGGGCCAAGCTTCCTGCCATCCAGGACCTATATAATAGGCTGTGTCAGAGGAAAGCCCATAAAAGTGTCATAGACTCCAGTCACCCAAGTCATAGACTGTTTCTCTTCTACCGCACAGCAAGCGGTACTGGAGTGCCAAGTCTAGGACCAAAAGGCTCATTAACAGATTCTACCCCCAAGCCATAAGACTGCTGAACAATCAATCAAATGGCCAATGGACTATTTACATTGACCCCCCCCCCTCCACATTTATTTCGTACACTGCTGCTACTCACTGTTTATTATCTATGCATAACCACCCCTACCTACATGTACAAATTACTTAAACTAACCTGTACCAGTACCGGTACCCCCTGTATATACGGTACCCACTGTATATAGCCTCGTTATTTTATTGTGTTACTTTTTATTTTATTTTATCACTTTAGTTTATCTGGTAAATATTTTATTAACTCTTCTTGAACTGCACTGTTGGTTAAGGGCTTGTAAGTAAGCATTTCACGGTAAGGTCTACACTTGTATTCGGCGCATGTGATTTGATTTGACATTCTGACTCCAAATTGACACAATGCATTATATACAATTAATTTCTATTGGGCACAAAATATTCTGAAACACAACCAAAACAAACAGCAAATGCATCCAACAAATGTGTAGAGTCACAAGCTTGATGTAGTCATTGCGTGCTATGGAACCAAATACTTAACTTTTTACTACTTTAATACACATATAACTGAATTTGTCCCAATACTATTGGTTACCTAAAATGGAGGGACTATGTACAAAAAGTGCTGCAATTTCACCCGATATGGATGAAAACACCCTTAATTGAAAGCTGATAGTCTGCACTTTAACCCCATAGTCATTGTATCATTTAAAATCCAAAGTGATGAAGTAGAGAGCCAAAACAACAAAAAACGTGTCACTGTCCTAAACATTTTGGAGCTCACTGTACACTATCTGTTTAGTAATGACTTAATACGGTGTAACGAGCGAGGCTTGGCATCTCAACAAAACGGCTCCCTGGGTTTATTATGCAGTATAATAATAAATATGCCATTTAGACAGTTACTTACTTGTCAAGCACAAAATACAAGTCAAAAGCCCCCTGACATGTACTTTCCTCCCCTTCTTCTTCTTCTACTTCTTGCTCTGGTTCAGCATTTACAGATGCTAAAGTAAGCATTAAAAATCCAAGGAAAAGTAGGGCAAGAGACACTTTTCTCCAAAACCTCGCCATCTTTCCCCCGCAAAAAACTCAAAATACTCCAAAACCTCAATGGAACTAAGTCAATGCTGTCTCACATCCACAAAGTCTTGAAATTACTTATCTAGGCAGAGATGCATAATCGACAAAAAAAGACGGTCAAGGCTGCGCCATAGAAAACCGATGCTCTCAGTTTCCAAACAATACAGACCGTGTGCCTCTGACAAATATTGGATGGGCGGTGAAGGAGAATATACCATACCAAAACTTGCTGCACTTTATTATCCTTTGAAAACGTAGAAAATAATTTGTTCAGAGATTTTACTCTCCGATATCATCCTGTCATATTCGCATGATAAAACAATCGTGGAGTATTTGAGTAACAAATCTAAAATGTTTCAACGTGTTAGAATATATGTGGATAATTCACAAAAAGACAAGTTTCTTGTGAAAAGTGTCAAAATAATTTTGGTAAAAAAAGCTAAATGGAGACGTGCAATGTTAAGACTGGGAGCTCGGGAACAAACATGGCAGAAATGAACCAGGTTTCATATTTCTGCCTAGAGAAAAAAAACGAAAAAAGGTCGAGATTTCATCTTGCACCTCCCTCTCAAGAAGCTAACTTTGGAGAAACATATGCATGCCTATAAAACAACGAAGAAATGATGAGCTGCAGCATCCACTCACATCTTAACACCAAAATCCCATCTGTCCAGAATGTTATGTAGGCTAATAGAGTACCACAGTATGAGTCATTATACCCAGAAAACCTAGCAGTCAAACAAGGAAATTGTTCAATTTTTTTTTACACCATCCATTTTCCCATAGAGGATTTTAGAAACACTTAAAATAAGGGCTGAGTTTCTTGTAGGCTTACCCTGGCAAGACATTTTGATTTAAATCTCTACAGGACAACGTGACTTTTATCAATATATTTGCCTGTATTTATCCCCCCACCCATTAAATGCTAATTAGCTGCTAATGTGGCTATCATAAAGAACTACAAATGCCATGATGATCTGGACGAAACTGCCAAATCGAGGCAAAGGTAAGAATCTCTGGATTAATTATCTAATGTTGGGTACATTTAATAATTAATAAATTGGCCACATTTTTTTCAATTGATAATTCTGTGAACTGTTGTGTGCACGTTTTCAATTGACAATCCCTATTAGCAAAGGTCTCAGCTAGAGATGACGTGCAGGGGCTTGCAGGGATTTGTAGTCTTGCATGATGTCTACTTTGATGCTAATTAGCATTTTAGAATCTGGGAGTAAATACAGCTAAATGTGTTGATTAAAGTCAACTTGTCCGAGAGAGATTTACATGATTATCGAAATGTAACGCCAGGATATTCATACACAAAACACAGTTTTAGGTGTTTTGAAAATTCTCTATGGGAAAAATGAATGGTGGAAAAATTATTAGGAACCACCATGGGCTCCAGAGTGGCACAGCGGTCTGAGGCACTGCATCTCAGTGCAAGAGGCGTCACTACAGTCTCTGGTTCGATTCCAGACTGTATCACACCTGCCTGTGATTGGGAGTCCCATATGGTGGCGCACAATTTGCCCAGCGTTGGCTGGGGTAGGCCGTCATTGTAAATAAGAATTTGTTCTTAACTGACTTACCTAGTTAAATAAAAAAAATCCCTGTTTGACTGCTAGGTGTTATGGTATTATGACACATCTGCTGTTGGGCTCTATTGAGTATGGTATGAGTCATAAGGATAAAATAATAGCCAATCAACATTGAGCTGAACTGAGTGAGCTCAACTGTGAATGGTCCTGGAGCACCAAAAAAAATGTAATGGGAAGCTAGTTTGGATTTGGCTTCACTCCAATCACATCACAACGAAACAACTAGAATTGTTGCATCTCGTTGTGTTATGTCCCCCGGTGGCTAGCTAGCTAAAATTGTCCATTTCCTAAATTAGCCATGGATGAAGATTGACTCGTTGTTTTACTTAATTCTCCGTACTGGCCAATGATTATAACAGCGATTCTGATCCAACCATAAATTCATACATTGTGCCCCTGGCCTGAGATGATGGACGTTCAATATGTAGCAATATTAGATTTTGCTAATATTGCACATGAAAGGAATTTAAGCTGGCGAGCAAACATTTTAGCCAAGTAGCCTAGGACAACAAAAATGTAAGTGTGTACTGTATGACGGCATCACAGAATGTTTAATCAACATGAAAGAGAGGAGGATGGCATTGGTGTTTCTCTTCAAGTAGGATGAGTCAACATCTACTTGCATGAACGCACACAAGTGGAAAGAAATCACAGAAATCACCTGACAGAGGTTGCTCTCCAGTTTTGTGATGAAACAAATATGTGGTTGAATTTATTCTGCCACTGTGTCTTCTTATTGTCTCGGCCTTAGGCTTATATATCATGTTTGCAAGGTATATAAACTAACAGGTTATAGAGCAAACAATGCAATTATCACAATACACACTGCAGGTTGTAATATGGCTTTTCTCTCTGGCTTGACTTCCCCAGTGATTTTACCCACTCACCGTTACTGTGCATATTACTAGCCTTTTCACAGCCCATCCCAGCATAAGACTAGTCTGATTAATAAGACTGTAATACACAATGAATTTGTATAGACAGCCTAAAACTAATGGCTGAACAATCCTATAACTGTTCTTTACAAGAATGTTTAATAAAATTACATTTAAAGGTGCACTATGCAGGAAGCGCGTCGTCATTTCCTGTTTGCAAAAATGTGAATAGTTCGCCTAATTTCAGTTTATGTGTCAAAACAAGCAAGTATAGTGTGGAGATGCTAAAACGGGGAAGCATATAAATACTGCTGTTGGTCATGTCGCCCAACAAGTTACATATTACAGCTTTAAACTCTACCAGTTGTCTGTGCGGTTTGTTGTTCAGCTGCTCAAAATGTAAAAAAAAAAACGGAAAGTATTGTTTACCCAACTTTTTAGAGAACCGGCAGGCATAGGCTATGGTTCGGTTCGGCACCATGGTAAAGTTAGTTTTATATTGTATATACGGGTTTCTCTCATCAATAGCTATTGAAAATAAGAAAATTATATAAAATAAAATAAAATTGTATTTGTCACATACACTTGGTTAGCAGATGTTAATGCGAGTGTAGCTAAATGCTTGTGCTCATAGTTCCGACCATGCAGTAATATCTAACAAGTAATCTAACCTAACAATTTCACAACTACTACCTTATACACACAAGTGTAAAGGAATGAATAAGAATATGTACATAAAAATATATGAATGAGCGATGGCCGAACGGCAGAGGCAAGATGCAGTAGATGGTATAGAGTACCGTATATACATATGAGATGAGTAATGTAGGGCATGTAAACATTATATAAGTGGCATTGTTTAAAGTAGCTAGTGATACATTTATTGCATACATTTTTCCATTATTAAAGTGGCTAGAGATGAGTCAGTAAGTTGGCAGCAGCCACTCAATGTTAGTGATGGCTGTTTATTACCAGTCTGATGGCCTTGAGATAGAAGCTGTTTTTCAGTCTCTCGGTCCCCGCTTTGATCCACCTGTACTGACCTCGCCTTCTGGATGATAGCGGCGTGAACAGGCAGTGGCTCAGGTGGTTGTTGTTCTTGATGATCTTTTTGACCTTCCTGTGACATCGGGTGGTGTAGGTGTTCTGGAGGGCAGGTCGTTTGCCCCCGGTGATGCGTTGTGCAGACCTCACTACCCTCTGGAGAGCCTTACGGTTGTGGGCGGAGCAGTTGCCGTACGATGCGGTGATACAGTCCGACAGGATGCTCTTGATTGTGCATCTGTAAACGATTGTGAGTGTTTTTGGTGACAAGCCGAATTGAGGTCTCCTGAGATTGAAGAGGCGCTGCTGCGCCTTCTTCACCACGCTGTCTGTGTGGGTGGACCATTTCAGTTTGTCCGTGATGTGTACACCGAGGAACTTAAAACTTTCCACCTTCTCCTCTACTGTCCCGTCAATGTGGATAGGGGGCTGCTCCCTCTGCTGTTTCCTGAAGTCCACAATCATCTCCTTTGTTTTGTTGACATTGAGTGTGAGGTTATTTTCCTGACATCACACTCCGAGGGCCCTCACCTCCTCCACCCTGTAGGCCGTCTCGTCGTTGTTGGTAATCAAGCCTACCACTGTAGTGTCATCTACAAACTTGATGATTGAGTTGGAGGCATGCATGGCCACTCAGTCATGGGTGGACAGGGAGTACAGGAGATGGCTGAGAACGCACCCTTGTGGGGCCCCAGTGTTGAGGATCAGCAGGGTGGAGATGTTGTTACCTACCCTCACCACCTGGGGGCGGCCCGTCAGGAAGTCCAAGACCCTGTCAGGAGGTCCAGGACAGGGCGGGGTCGAGACCCAGGGTCTCGAGCTTAATGACGAGTTTGGAGGGTACTATGGTGTTAAATGCTGAGCTGTAGTCGAAGAACAGCATTCTTACATAGGTATTCCTCTTGTCCAGATAGGTTAGGACAGTGTACAGTGTGATTGCGATTGCGTCGTCTGTGGACCTATTGGGCCGGTAAGCAAATTGGAGTGGGTCTAAGGTGTCAGGTAGGGTGGAGGTGATATGGTCCTTGACTAGTCTCTCAAAGCACTTCATGATGACGGAAGTGAGTGCTACGGGGCGATAGTCATTTAGCTCAGTTATTTCGCTTTTTTGGGAACAGGAACAATGGTGTCCCTCTTGAAACATGTGGGAACAGCAGACTGGGATAAGGATTGATGGAATATGTCCGTAAACACACCAGCCAGCTGGTCTGCGCATGCTCTGAGGACGCGGCTGGGGATGCCGTCTGGGCCAGCAGCCTTGTGAGGGTTAACACATTTAAATGTTTTACTCACGTTGGCTGCAGTGAAGGAGAGCCCACAGGTTTTGGTAGCGGGCCGTGTCAGTGGCACTGTGTTGTCCTCAAAGCTAGCAAAGAAGTTGTTTAGATTATCTGGAAGCAAGACATCGTGGTCTGTGACGGGGCTGGTTTTCATTTTATAGTCCGTGATTGACTGTAGACCCTGCCACATACCTCTCGTGTCTGAGCCGTTGAATTGCGACTCTACTTTGTCTCTATACTGATGCTTAGATTGTTTGATTGCCTTGCGAAGGGAATAGGTACACAGTTTGTAGTCGGTCATGTTTCCGGTCACCTTGCCCTCATTAAAAGCTGTGGTTCGCGCTTTCAGTTGTGCGCGAATGCTGCCATCAATCCACGGTTTCTGGTTGGGGAATGCTTTAATAGACGCTGTGGGTACAACATCACCGATGCACTTGCTAATAAACTCGCTCATCGAATCAGCATATTCATCAATGTTACTGTCCGACGCCATGCGGAACATATCCCAGTCCACGTGATCGAAGCAATCTTGAAGCATGGAATCTGATTGGTCGGACAGCTTTGAACAGATCTGAGCACGGGTGCTTCCTGTTTTAGTTTCTGTCTATAGGCTGGGAGCAACAAAATGTCGTGGTCAGATTTTACGAAAGGAGGGCGGGGGAGGGCTTTATATGCGTTGCGGAAGTTATAATAACAATGATCCAGGGTTTTGCCAGCCCGGGTCGCGCATTCAATATTCTGATCAAATTTAGGGAGCCTTTGTTTTCAGATTAGCCTTGTTAAAATCCCCAGCTACAATAAATGCAGCCTCAAATGCAGAGTCAAATGAAGTTCTTTCAGGGCCGTCGAGGTGTCTGCTTGGAGCGGGATATACTCGACTGTAATTATAATCGAAGAGAATTCTCTTAGTAGATAATGCGGTCTGCATTTGATTGTAAGGAATTCTAGGTCAGGTGAACAAAAGGACTTGAGTTCCTGTATGTTGTTATGATCACACCACGTCTCGTCAATCATAAGGCATACACCCCTGGTTCTTCTTACCAGAGAGATGTTTGTTTCTGTATTGGGCTGTTACGTTTTCCCACCTTGTTGGGCTTACACACGGATGACATGTAAGGCCTATTGTCTAATCAAGAAATCCCAAAATATCCCTTTAAGAGATAAACATGGTAATGCTTTCACTGATTGCACATAAAGGAAGATAGTTCCTAAATGATAGTGTGCTTGCTTTGTTATTGTCACGTCCTGACCTTAGTTCCTTTTTTTATGTCTCTATTTTGGTTTGGTCAGGGCGCGAGTTGGGGTGGGCATTCTATGTTTTTCATTTTTTTCAGTTTTGTTCTGTGTGTTGTATTTCTATGTGTTTGGCCTTGTATGGTTCCCAATCAGAGGCAGCTGTCAATCGTTGTCTCTGATTGAGAACCATACTTAGGTAGCCTGTTCCCACCTGTGTTGGTGGGTAGTTGTTTTCTGTTTTTGTATTCTGTACCAGACAGAACTGTTTCGGTTTCGTTCATTCTCTTTTGTTGTTTTTCCATTCAGTGTTCAATTCATAATAAAAGATGAACACTTACCACGCTGCACCTTGGTCCTCACCTTCTTCAACCCACGACAGCCGTTACAGTTATCCAACTGATTTTGTTTCCTTTCTGTCATCCTGTGAACCCCGTTCATTGCTGCTTGCAGCTATATGTATTGTTTCTGTATACTTCTCTAGACAAACAAAGTTAATAGATTTATTCAAAATAAAATCTCACCTCTTGTAGGTTACCACTGACTTGTAACCTACCTTAACCCTTGTTTACTGGGCTGGCCCTTCCAGTTAATTAGCACTGTGGAATGATGTGACTATGTAATTGTCATGTAATTAGCCTACACATTTATAATGACATGCAATTACTGGGACTGTAATGAACACATGTTGATTGGCACATTCTCATCCTCTCTCAGAGGCTGAATGTTGAAGAGCCAAGTAGGCAGAAGCTGTAGTGATGTCCACAGTATTTAATCCATAGCCAGCAAGCTGCTGCAGGTACCACATGAGTCAGCTGTAAAGCAAATTTACGCCTCCAGAGACAAGTGAAGTAAGAATTATCAAATGAATGTGATGACTACAGGAAAACCGGACGTCTGTCTTAACATGTATTTCTCCATTGATAATTTTTCCCATTACTCTATCTACTTTTTCACACAATGAAAACATATAGTACAATACAGTACAGTGCATACAGTACATGAAATACAGAACACACACACACACACACACATACTGTACACACACACACACACACACACACACACACACACACACACACACACACACACACACACACATACACAGCTAAACTTTAGCTACTGTATGTGGTCTGTGATTAGCTTAATTCATTAGCTTCATTCATCTCTTCATTCAAAGACTCAATCATGGACACTCTTGCTGACAGTTGTGGCTGCTTTGCATGATGAATTGTTGTCTCTACCTTCTTGCCCTTTGTGCCTTTGTCTGTGCCCTATAATGTTTGTACCATGTTTCGTGCTGCTACCATGTTGTGTTGCTACCATGTTGTTGTCATGTTGTGTTGCTACCATGCTGTGTTGTCATGTGTTGCTGCCTGGCTGTTTAGTTGTCTTAGGTCTCTCTTTAGGTAGTGTGTTGTCTCTCTTGTCCCTCGGCTCTGCACGTGTTTATGTACGGTGGTATTCCCTGCATAACGTATCCTGTTAAATCCTTGTGTTTTGAAAATGTGCTCGCCAAAAGCTGGTCGGTTCTCACTCTCTCACTGATCAGTATCTGTGTGTGTTACAGCTGCACTGCCATCTCCTGGGTGGAATGGATTTGCATCCCAGTGGTTGAATAGAATTGAAAGGATTGAAAAGAGACAAAGGGAGTACATTTAATTATATTGGCTGATTTAATATATCCTCTAACAGAGTACTAATAAACCGTGTTTGTGTATTACAGACCAAATTGAAACTGCAGAAAGCAACTAGAATGGGTAAGTGTGACTTGAATTGACAGACTGATAATTGTTCTCAGGTTTTAAATTCTCACCTGAATGAGTAGTTTTTGTAAAATGATTTAGCTTCTTAGAGCTGAAACACAGTTTATCTCAGGCATAATCTCACTAATTTGTTGGTTTGGATTATTACAAGAGGCTGTAACGGAAAGTTGTGTAACAATGGCTGGGATTGATTCCATTTTGTTGGTGTGTTTAATTGCCATCGGGAGAAAATCTGGTAGGAATTGTAGTAATTATAATGTGTTTGGTGTTATATGATATAAAAAGCTGCTTGGTTTTCTTGATCAACTCCTAACCTCTGTTATAAAACAATACACATATGTATTATTGTGTTTCCATTGCCTTTATTGTGTCCCACCATTGGAATTGATACAACCCAAACGTCTTCACATGGCAAGTCACTATGTATGGACACAACACTACTTCCCATACACAGCAAAAAGACCCTGCATCAAATTTAAGAATGCTCCCCCAACAGACAGGACAATTTGTTTGTAAAGGTCCTAACAATGTTACTTGAAATTATATAAGAATATCATAGGAAAAGCAAATATGTCATTACAAATATTTCAGCGTTTGATCCAACGCTGCTTTTTAAACTAGTTTCAGCTTTCCTGCTCTCGCACAATTTACAATTCACATTATTTTTGACAGCCAAAGATCGAAGCTGCTTTGACAAATCATTGCCACAAAGGCTAGTGGATCAGTAACTCAAACACAAACATAGTTTCTGAACCACTTCTTTAAGAGTCACATTTCAGTATAACATTTAAAATCACTCACACTTTCTTAAATCATTCTGCAATCACAGTAGTTTTCAGAAGTAAAAACTATAAGTAAAAACAAACCACAAACTGGTTCAGAACCTCTCACATTTTCTTGCAAAACGAGAACAGGCTACAGAAAGAAGGCTTAGGTGCAGAGGCTGGTTGCCTAAATTTGGTCAATTACATATAACGGTACCCTACACACTTCTCTCCTCTGAGAACATAAGATCCTAAACGCCTTTGGCTGCCAACATCCACAGTTGGAGACTTCACTTCTTTGCACCGGCGAAGTGCTTGTTGAGGATGCCCTTGGCGGTGTCCAGGGCTGCGTCGGCGGGCACGGGGATGTGAGGGGTGACCCCGGCACCCTCCCAGGCGGGGCCCTGGGCTGTGTCTGAATGGGTGGTGGGGATGCTCAGGAACACATCACTGTCGCCCACGCGGAAGGTCTCAGGGGGGTGTGAGGCACCGTTGGTGGTCTCGCCCACGATCATGGCCCGACCATGCTTCTTCATGATGTAGACAAACTCCTCGGCGGCGCCGGCCGTGGCTCTGCTGGTCAAGATGATCAGGCTCTTCTTAGAGCCATACCTCGCACCTGAGAGAGAAGATGAGAGTCATTTTCATCTGCTGACAGCGCACAGTTGTGTTCTGCTTAATCCAAATCGATAAACTCATTATACAGTGCACATTATGAAACTTTTGAGTTTTTTTAACCTGTGAGCTCATTTAGAGTCCACAGCTCCTTAGTGGTGCCAGACGGTCTGTCGTACAGTTTGTCCAGCAAGACCTGCTTGTCTGCATCAAAGAAGTACGAGCAGAAGCCCGCAATGGCAGTAGTGGCCCCGCCAACGTTGTTTCTGCAAAATCAATTATACAAACTCATTCAATATAAAAGATGAACATGTTGTAAATAAAAACTTTCCCTATGGTGCAACTGTCCCCATTTAACCCAACGAAATGGTAAGCCACTCTGTAACTCTGTTCATCTTGGTGAACATAAATATGTTCCTCTAGTTGCTATGCTCGTAATTTGAGCTTTGATTTTCACTATAAAGAGAAGTTCTACAGATGTAGGATCTTCATTTGAGCCAGTTTGCCACAGCAGGAAAATAATCATGCAGCAACAGTAAATGTGAATTATTATGGGGATTATAATTAATGAACATTTTTGTAAGGGTTGATACATTTTTCATAAGGGAAAATCAAGTCTGAAATTTCAAAGTGGAAATTACAAACTTCAGAAGCCTTTTTAAACCTAATACACACAACTAGTTTTACATCACCATTCTGCAATGGTGTGATCAAATTATGATCCTACATCTGTACCTGAGATCAACAATCAGAGCGTCAGTGTTAACAACTTTGTTCCACACATGCTCCACGATGATCTGGGCAATGGCCTGAACCTCCTCGAAGTTACCAAACATGTCAAAGCGCAGGTAGCCAATGTTGTTCTCAAAAAGATCCGTGTGGAAGGAGACCTTGATCAGCTCAATGAACATCTCTGGAGATGGGTTCTGAAATCAACATAAATGTCTCAAAATTGTCCCCCTAATTAATACTGAAATTCAATATAAATTTTTTTCAGGCAAATATTCATTAAAAAGTTGCTCTCTGGATTCACATAAAATTATTCTCTATAGATAAATGTATCACATAGGCTAGAAATACAATACAACATCAAATGTGTCTTACCATTGGTGGCAGGGGTGGGGTGTTGTGTGTGGTCTTCAGGCACTTGTCTCCAGACAGTGTCATGAGGTCAGCGGAGAGTTTAGTCTCCAGATCCACCTTTGAAGAGATCAAGTTGTAGTCACCGCTCGCTGCTGCCAGCTTCTCTGCAACGTCCGCTCCGACATTCTCAAAGGCGTAGTTGTCGGCCACCAGAGTGCCAGTTGCCTCGAGAATGGCAGGGATCTCGGCACGGAGGTTAATGATCTTAATGGCAACAGCCAGGGCATCTTCAGCATCGACCTCAACATCGGGCATCACGCCGGTGACCTCCCAAGACTTCCCTGTGATGGGGTTGATGGACTTAGCCGAGGGCACTGTGACATAGAAGTCTGTGTCCCCAATCTTGATCTTGTCAATTTTCACGGACCCGCCAGCAGTTTTCTCCCCAACGATTGTGGCCCTCTTGAGGTTCTTCAGACAGTAGGCGACATCCTCTGCAATTCCCTTGGTGTTTGCACTAGTCAGGATGATGAGGGATTTCTTGGTCCCGTACCTCTCGCCCAGCAGTGTGGGCATGGACCACATCTCGGTGGTGGTGTCGGAGGGACGGTCGTACACGCTGTCGATGTGAATCAGAGGCTCGGCGTCGGTGAAATAAGACACAATGTATGGGATGCCAGACAGATCCCCGCTGCCTGTGTAGCGGAGGTCAAAGATCAGAGCGGACGTGGGCAGAATCTTTTTCCAGACCAGCTCTAGGAGGAGGGTGCCGATCTTGTCGGCCAACTCCTCCCCGATGATGTGGTCGATCCTCAGGTAGCCGATGTTGCCCTCTAAGACCTCCAGCTTAATGGAGCTCTGGAGCACGCCGATAAGCTGGTCCGGTGGCAGGGGTGGCAGGGCAGGGGCCACCGCAGGGACATAGTTGGGCTCATTGGAGATGACCAGTCGGGGGTCGTTGATGGTACTCTGGACCCCACCGGTCAGGACAGAGGCGAGAGTGTCGGGGTCAGGGATGCTGAGGATCTCTGTATTGCTGCTCGCAGCGTCGATGGCCTCCTGCATGCCAGCCAGCTTCTCCGGAGAGCAGTAGTTGTCCAGGAGAATTTTAGCCATGTCTACAATCAGGTCGGGTGCAAAAGCGCTGTGGATGGCAACATTGCCGAAGACCACCACCGATGCCAACAAGAGGAGAGACTTTGCCATCTTGTCGGGTTTCTAGATTGCAGTAAACCACAGTAGTAGCTGCTCTGCGGTGGAACGTACGTCTGCAAAGAGGTCCTTGGTCAAATGAGACTCTTTCTCCTGAAAGTTTCTGTTAACACACACAAGGCTTTTCCTCACAATAAACCTTTAATCGTATTATCCTGAGTACTTGGGTAAGACAATAACAAGCTAACAATATAGGTGCAACATGTTGCCCAAGATGTAGATGTTAAAAATATGTTTATTGCTGTGCATGTGAGGTAAGATTTGACTAGACACAAATATCTGCTGTGATTATACTTGGTGGAAATATTCACATTACTGTATACATATGTGAATATTTTTCATTTGAAGAAAACATCTCACTGATTGAACATCAATGTTAACTAGATATAACTAGATATAAATATATATATATATATGTATTTTGTACCTTATAATTAGGCCTTCTGTTGGTCAGTAAGTTGATCTTAAGTGTAATATACCATATTTAGGAGTCTAATCTCACACTCAGCATTAACCTTAGAATATAGAATTTATACTTAGAACATAGAATTTATACTTAGGACATATAACTTATACTTAGAATATAGAATTTATACTTAGAACATAGAATTTATACTTAGGACATATAACTTATACTTAGAATATAGAATTTATACTTAGAATATAGAATTTATACTTAGAACATAGAATTTATACTTAGGACATAGAATTTATACTTAGAACATAGAATTTATACTTAGAATATAGAATTTATACTTAGAACATAGAATTTATACTTAGAATATAGAATTTATACTTAGAACATAGAATTTATACTTAGAATATAGAATTTATACTTAGGACATAGAATTTATACTTAGAACATAGAATTTATACTTAGAACATAGAATTTATACTTAGAATATGGAATTTATACTTAGAATATATAATTTATA
This sequence comes from Oncorhynchus mykiss, assembly GCF_057628025.1. Lineage (NCBI taxonomy): Eukaryota > Metazoa > Chordata > Actinopteri > Salmoniformes > Salmonidae > Oncorhynchus > Oncorhynchus mykiss. The sequence continues at coordinate 15,125,451 of NC_143037.1, forward strand.
CTTAGAACATAGAATTTATACTTAGAATTTATACTTAAAACTTAGAACATAATATAGTCAAGTCGTCCAACCCCCCTTTCTTAATTTCCCATTGGCTGACTAAATATTATGGTCTGTAAATATGACATTGAGCTCTGAACAGTTCATCTCAGGTAATCAAAAACTCACAAGTTTATTTAACAGTTTAGTGTTGATTAAAAATCAAATGAAACTTACCAGGAACCAACAACATTTGCTCTACAGTTCTATTCAACCTCTATACTTCTATACCAGCGTAAAAGAGAACGTTTGTGTTTTCTCTTCTAAGCTACAGTATATGGCCTCCGTTTGGTCATGACACTATTCATCATTTCATGTGGACAGACTACGTAAACATAAATGGTACCGCAGATCTGTCATGATAAAAAGGGATGCTCTTCGTTCCGGTTCCGATCCTTGTTCTATAGTCTTTTCTCCTAACATGTATGAGCCCAGAACTTAATCAAGCATTTGACCAATTACGTGAAACTAGGTTAACCGATATTACACTATTCATAATGAGTTCATGTGGTTATCGTTGATGCTAATACACAGTAGGAGAACTGAGTACAGTAGTTCACTACAGGTTTGTATAGGAAATGCTCCCTCTACTGACTGGCTAAAGACTCCTCTACATTGCATGACTTAACAAATGAATAAAAGGACAAATAACAAATGCATTTAAAAGCAGATTAATATAGTAGTATAAAGTATTTGCGATAATCAAATGAAGTCCGTGATAGTACAATGAAATGAAATATCTCAACCCTGTTTCCTCGCCCATATTTAGGCCAACACAAATGTAGCCCAAAGAGTTACATCAAAGAGATTAAAAATACATTTAGATATTCATAACATATAAACAAGAGGATTTACTTCTAAATCTAATCCAATTTCTCAAACAAAATGACGCACAGAGGGGTTGGTCAAATTCATCGAAGGCAACTCATTTCATCCCCGTGCTGCGACAGTTATTGATCTGTATATTTTCAGGTGCAAAAAGAACGCTTTCATAAGGTGCCTAAATAATAATGTGCAATCTACTATTTTAAGATTTCGAATAAGAGAACCAAAATAGCTTTCCTTGGGGTGGATATATTATACCACAGATACATTATGTCAGGTTACAGAAAAATGACGATAATAAATGACATTTCTGTTAGAAATTACACAGGAAAAATAACATAATTCCAAATACAGGACAAACAAAGTAAGCATTTAAAGGAAAGAGAAATTAAAAATTGACCACTATTTCCCTTTATCTTGCTTTAAAAGCTTGGCTGCAATGATTCTCTGTGCAACACTCAGAGCATCATTTGCCTGGGCAGCAACGTGTGGCTCGACCCCAGAGACACTCCACACCTTCCCAGTAACAGCACTCAGGACCACCTGGTTAGGTATGGAAGCATACAGGATACTATTCCCGATCTGGTAGGTGCCGCTGGACAGGGACCCTCCGATGGTCGGCTCCCCAATCACCTTCACTCTGTTCAGGTCCTTCATGGCCCGCGTGAACACTTCGGCAGCTGACCCTGTCATTTGACTAGTGAGGATGTAGATATCCTTGGTGGAGCCGTACCTCTGACCCTGGATCTGAGGCAGGGTCATGACCTCGGTCATGGTGGTTGTAGAGCGGTCAAAGACGGTGTAAAGATGCCTCAGGGGCTCAGCATCGAAGAAGTAGGTACAGAGGAGCGGTATGGCTGTGGAGTAACCACCTGTGTTGTATCTCATGTCAATGATCATTGTGTCCGTGTTCACCAGCTTGCTCCACACCAGTTTGATCAACTGAGGGCCGATGGCTCTCATCACTTCTATGTCTGCCATCATATCGAACCTCAGATAGCCCACGTTCCCAGGCATCACCTCGATCTTGAACAGCGTGTCAATGATGTAACCCACCTCCTGAGCTGTTGGAATTTTTGGCATGTCATGCAGAGACTCGGGTTCGATGTCGCAGTAGAATATGTGCAGCCGGTGGTCGCCTGACGTCTCCTGGAGGTCAGCTGTTAGCTGGGATGCCAGAGACTCATAGTCGACCACTGAACGATATGAGCCCTCGGCCCATTTGGTGAGCAGCACTCTACTGACCTTGGTAGCGACCTCAGGGATGGCATAGTGTACTTCCAAGAGCTCCCCTGTCCCCTCCACCAGTGACAGAACCTCCTTGTGAAACTCTATTATCTCATGGGCGTGGTTCACGGCCTCCTCAGCAAGCACTATGGCATCGGGGACCACGCCTCCACCTAGCCAGCACTCCCCGTTGTTGTCTATGAAGTTTATGAAGGGGACGGTGATGACAATGTCTGTGTCTTCCACCTGGAATGACTTGGAGTGCATCAGGGTCCCAGATGTGATTTCCCCGATGAGGGTGCCACGGTGCAGCGACTGCATCAGATAAGCAAATTCCTCCCCTGCACTGGCGGTATAGTGACTAGTCAGGATGTACACTCCACGTTTAGACCCGTAGGGTGGGCCTAGGAGGCCGGAAAGCGTGTTAAACTCAGTGGTGGTGTTCTGGATCCTGTCGTATATGGTGAAGAAGTGGAACTGTTGTGACGGGTCTTGAAGGAAGGAGAGCAGGATGCCCATGGAAGCTGAGGACCCGCCTGTGTTGTATCGCAGGTCGATGATGAGGTTCTCTGTGTCTTTGAGGGCCTCCCAGATTTTTTGGGCAATCTGCTCTCCTAATTTGGCCATCACTGACACGTCTCCAAACTTGTCGAAGCGGAGATAACCAGTGTTTCCAGTTAGGATGCGTACTTTGAAGACTGTGTCCACCAAGTTCCTGAGAAATGCTGGATCACCTGGTATGTTCTCAGGTTCAAAGTCTTCCTCAATGATAACCGGGTGATCTTGGGTCAGTTTGATCATCAGACGAGGGTCCTCTGACACAGACTGCAGTTCATTGTTGAGTTTATTCGCCAGGTCCTCCTCTGAAATGACAGAGAAGAAATCAGTGGATTCCAGATGTTGAAGGAAAGCCGGTACTCTGTCTGTGAATGAGTAGTACTGCCTGATGATGTCAGAGACGCTCTGGATGGCCCTTGGAATGGCACTCCTGACCGCCAGTAGATTTTGGGCGTTAGCAACAGCCTCCTTGGCATTGATATTTACAGAGGGAGATACTCCACTCACTTCCCAGCTTTGGCCTGTTATTGGGTTCACTGACCTGGCCACTGGAATTGTGATGTAGAAACCAGAATCTCCTATTCTTATCTTCTCCACTTTCACTGACCCCCCGGCTGACCTCTCTCCAACAATGTTCGCCCTCTTCAAATGCTTCAGAGTGTAGGCGACTGCCTCAGCCGCACCCATAGTACGCTTACTGGTTAATACGATGAGGTCTTTTCGCTTTCCGTACCGCTCTCCCATGATAGATGACATAGTCCACAGCTCCTTAGTGGTGTTGGAGGGTCGATCGAACACAGTGTCAATGTGAATGAGAGGTTCTGGGTCGGAGAAGTAGGAGATGATGAACGGGACTCCGGAAAGCTCCCCAGCTGTGCTGTAGCGCAGGTCAAAGATTAACGAGGAGGTGTTGGCAACCTTGTTCCAGACGTTGTCCCGGAGCAGCGGGCCAAGCTTGGCGGCCGTCTCCTCCCCTATGATCTGGTCGATCCTCAGGTAACCCACGTTATTCTCCAGGACCTCCAGCTTCACAGAGTTCCTGACCAGACGGATGAGCTGCTCAGTGGGGAGAGAAGGGAGGGCGGGCGGCATCACTGGGACAAAGTTTGGCTCGAAGGACACAGTTAGTCGAGGGTCATTGAGTGCACCCTGCACGCCAACTGTCAGCACAGATGCCAAGGTCTTGCGGTCAGATATTTTGAGGATTTCTCCACTGTTGATGGCTTGCTGAATGGCCTCCTGCATGCCGACCAGATTCTCAGGGAAGCAGTAGTTGTCGAGTAGAATTTTTGCCATGTCCAGCACCAGAGCCGGCTGGAAGGAAGAGCTGCCAAAGAGAACATGGCAAAGAAGCACCAGCAGTGCTGGTGAGAACCGACCTCCTGCCATTACTGCGGAGAATGTTATATTTTATCTGTGTTGTCCTGCTTTTTTTCTCCATTCATTCAGAGGGGCGGTCTTTTGTTAAGAGAGAATGTTTTAACCACCAGGTTTCGGACAGCAACAATGACGTAAGAGGCTTTTGTTCCCAATAAACCTTTAATCGTATTATCTGAGGTGCATCCGCCAGACAGTAACAGATGAAAATGTTTAACTGGAGATGTTACATCAAAGGTATTATAATGTACATATTTGGCCACAGGATTATTGGAGTTTCCCTTTCTTCCACTTGCTTTATTTCATTTGTTTTATTACTGTGAATGTTTCTGTGTGGATGTACAGTATTTCGTTTTAGGCATCAAATACGCATTCCATATTATTTTTGGGGAATTTCTATGATTTGCACTATCATGTCATACTCATTTTCTTGAAAAAAAGGGATGAGATATGACAAGAGATTAGGTCAGATTAAAGAAGTGAAAGACAACCGGATTAGTGTGAAAGCCCCATGTGAAAGTCACAATCACTTATGAAAGCATTGTGGTTTGGCCAGATGGAGAATAGGGCCATGCTTTGTGAGGCCATGTCTGGGGCGCGGAGTGGATGACACGATTACACAGTTTGTGTTCACGTGTGTATTCCTGATACGCTGCCTTAAACACAGAATGCAGGATGGAAACTGAAGATTCAACAGCAATGATTATAAAAATGAACATGAATTACCATTTGTTTGAAAATACTTATATATTCACTATTTACAATGCATGTTTGCATCCAGATTTTCACTCACTGCACTCACTGTTAATTTGTCAAGGCTGAATAGAATTTAGGGTTGAGTGAGTTCAAAACTGAAATTTATCACTTGGAATTTGTACAACACAGAATTACGCAACTACATATTGTCTAATGCTGCAGCACGGTGTGTACCGTTAATCTTGCCTTAACTTCTAATACCCATTCTTACATAAGCCCGTCTGGCGATTCCTCATGACCAATCAGGACCTGGAATCTCATTTTAAGACTCTGGTACATTGTTCACTGTGTCATTTGGGAGGGTTAGTGTTATCCGTGATCCTTGGGATGTCCCTATCCTAAACCCTAACCTTAATCCCTACCCATAACCATTACCTAAGCCTAACCTTAACCCTAACCATTTTAATGGGGTAGGGACGTCCCAAGGATCCAGAAAGCAAGGACCCTTTTTGGAGGGTATGCTTGGCGCTAAAATGGATAGTGAGGAGGTCATCAGGGGGAGGAACTAATTTAGGCAATTGTGGACTCTGTTAACTAGGCTAAAATCAGATGTCACATCGTTTTTGAATGTAAAGGTGACCTCAACCCCAAAAGTGTTCGATGGGGTTGAGGTCAGGGCTCTGTGCAGGCCAGTCAACTTCTTTCACACTGATCTCAACAAACGATTTCTGTATGGACCTCACTTTGTGCACAGGGGCATTGCCATGCTGAAACAGGATAGGGCCTTCCCCAAACTGTTGCCACAAAGTTGGAAGCACAGAATTGTCTAGAATGTCATTGTATTCTGTAGCGTTAAGATTTCCCTACACTGGAACTAAGGGGCCTAGTCCGAACCATGAAAAACAGCCCCATCCGCCAAAACCAGATTCGTCCATCAGACTGCCAGATGGTGAAGCGTGATTCATCACTCCATAGAAGGCGTTTCCACTGCTCCAGAGTCCAATGGCGGCGATCTTTACACCACTCCAGCCGACGCTTGGCATTGTGCATGGTGATCTTGTGTGCGGCTGCTCGGCCATTGAAACCCGTTTCATGAAGCTCCCGACGAACAGTTCTTATGCTGCTTCCAGAGGCAGTTTGGAACTCGGTAGTGAATGTTGCAACCGAGGACAGATGATTTATACACGCTACACACTTCAGCACTCAGCAGTCCCGTTCTGTGAGCTTGTGTGGCCTACCACCTCGCGGCTGAGCTGTTGTTGCTCCTAGATGTTTCGACTTCACTATAACAGCAGGGCAGACCGGGGCAGCTCTAGTATCCTATGACGATACCACATTGAAAGTCACTGAGCTCTTCAGTAATGCCATTCTACTGCCAATGTTTTACTATGGAGATTGCATGGCTGTGTGCTCGATTTTATACACCTGTTAGCAACAGGTGTGGCTGAAATAGCCGAATCCACTCATTTGAAGGGGTTTCCACATTTTGTATATATAGTGTATATTAAGACTGGGCTATATTTGTTTTTACTGTGAAGCGGTGATGTAAGTGTCTACATCTAGGCTTCCTCATCCCCTGACAAACATTTGCTTCATTGGGACGGGAACCATCACCTCTGATTAGAATATATTGATGTGTATTGACTATTGTGCATTGACTAATGTTCACAACGGAAGTATATCGGGATCAACGCGTACTTAATATTTAGATATGTGTGCAATATTTTAGTTGAATAATTACAAAAACAGTCAAAAGAAAATGTAAGGCATGAATGAAGGAGTAAGATATATACATAAAAAATAGTTTATTGTCCACCATTAGAGGGCACTCTGTACACATTATTCAAAGAAGAAATTCATCCCCAAAAGTTGAACTTTAGAAATTCAAAATGAATATTAATTTATACAGTAGAACATATTTAGCGGAGAAATACACTGCTATGCTATAGAGAAGTTTCTGCCTCTAATATGAAACTAATGAGAACACTACATGTTTAATTCAAATGAATAATTTAGAAGTCATAATCATCATTTTCATTTAACCTTTATTTAACTAGGCAAGTCAGTTAAGAACAAATTCTTATTTACAATGACGGCCTATCCCGGCCAAACTCGGACGATGCTGGGACAATTGTGCACGCCCTGTGGGACTCCCCATCACGGGCGGATGTGATACAGCCTGGATTCGAACCAGGCACTGTAGTGACGCCTCTTGCGTACACTACAGAAATGCCCTGTTATAAAAAATACTTTCAAAATCTACTCTTTTCGATTATGATAATTTCTTTATAGATATCAAACAATTGATGAACACTGACTTCATAATAGATTCAATTTATCATCTCTTTTGTTTTCTAAAACCATTACAATAATGATACATAGTTAATAAATACTGAATTTCAGGTTTTATTGATATATTTTCTGAGCGTATACTAAATAAAATAAGTCAAAAGCATCTTACAACAGGAATGTACAGATTTACAGTAAAGGATAAAGGGAACCACCATGGATGTTACCTCTTACTACCTACATCCACACTCTGCCACCTTCATCTCCTCATACATCTGTCGCAAGGTGATGACACCATTCTCCTGGTACATGACCGGGATTGGGGCCAGTTTTGTGGGAACGCAACATGCCATGTTGGCTTTTTTGGGGTTCTTGAGATTGACCAGGGTTTGGATGAGGGCGTGTTTGGAAGGGGTCATGTCCTCAGTCAGGGGGTAGTAACACACCCCTCTACACTCAAAGGCGTCATACTCAGGGGGCGCCACGATCCACTGGTCCCAGCCGATATCTTTGAATTTGACGCGCATGGAGGTCCGTCGGCAGTAGCTGGTGTCCCCCTGCCTCTTCCGCCTGGGGTGTAGGTCCACGGGGATCTCATTGAAGTCGGGCCCTTGCCAGTCGCTCCCTGAGAAGACCGTCTCTTCCTCATGGACTATCTCCTCCTTCAGCTCCTTCTTGGCCTCTCTCTTCCTGCTCCCCAGGTCATCAGAGAAGACAATCAAAGCAGCTGACTGGTTATCCCCCGCACCCACGCTCACGTCAAAACCTCCGCCTTTGAAAGGCCCACAGTCCCACCTGTCGACCACCACCTCAAATGCACTGGCCCCACGGCCTGATTTGACCCAACTCTGGATGGCGGTGGTCACATCGAAAGCTTCCCAAGAGTGATGGGCCCCAACGACCTCTTTCCCATTCACAAAGTGGGCTGTGACATTGTTTCCTTTATACTGCACTTCATAGACCTTTATGGAAGCCCCGATCTGATTGGAGGAGGTTGAGTGCGAGGTCGCCCTATTATCCAGCAGGGTGAATAGCCTGAGTTCCGCCATGGTGACCTCTTCGTGATTTGGGACAGTTACATTGAACAGCAGTCTGTGTTTTGACTTTGTTCCATTTTTTGCAGAGTGACTAACATCTGCGAAAGTAGGCAACAGGCATACGGAGTTTCATATTTGATGTCACATATTTGAATCAATAGCCATAGAGGCACAAAGGCTTGCTTAATAAGCATACAGTACTAACATAATGCCTTCAGAAGTATTCACACCTCTTGACTTTTTCCACATTTTGTTGTGTTACAGCCTGACTTGTGTATTGTTAAAATTGAGATGTTATGTCACTGATCTATACACAATAGCCCATAATGTCAAAGTGGATTTTTGTTTGAAGAAAAAAAATGATTAAAAAAATAAATAATGATAAGCTGAAATGTCTTCAGTCAATAAGCATTCAACCCCTTTGTTATGGCAAGCCTTTGTTATGGTAGTCACTACAAATATACAAGCATCCATCCTAATTCAGTTGCCAGAGAGGAAGGAAACTGCTCAGGACTTTCACCATGAGCCAATGGTGATTTTAAAACAGTTACACAGTTTAATGGTTGTGATACTGTATGACAAAACTGAGGATGGATCAACAACATTGTAGTTACTCCACAAAACTAATCTAAATGACAGAGTGGAAAGAAGGAAGCCTGTACAGAACAAAATATTACAAAACATGCATCATGTTTGCAACAAGGTATGTAAGTAATACTGTAAAGAATGTGGCAGAGAAATACATGTTTTGTCCTGAATACAAAGTGTTATGTTTAGGACATATCCAACACAACGCATTACTGAGTACCACTCTTCATATTTTCAAGCATGGTGGTGGCTGCATCATGTTATGGGTATGCTTGTCATCGGCAAGGACTAGGGGAGTTTTTGGGGATAAAAAGATACGGAACACAGCTAAGCACAGGCAAAGCCCTAGAGGAAAACCTGGTTCAGTCTTCTTTCCAACAGACGCTGGGAGACAAATGTATCTTTCAGCTGGACAATAACCTAAAACACAAGGCCAAATCTACTCTGGAGTTGCTTACCAAGACGACATTGAATTTTCCTGAGGGGCTTAGTTACAGTTTTGACTTAAATCAGCTTGAAAATCTATGGCAAGACTTGAAAATGGCTTTCTGACAATGATCAACAACCAACTTGACAGAGATTGAAGAATTTAAAAAAGAATAATGGGCAAATGCTGTACAATCCAGGAGTGCAAAGCTCTTAGAGACTTACTCAAAAAGACTCACAGCTGTAATCGCTGCCAAAGGTGTTTCTAACATGTATTGTCTCAGGGGGGTGAATACTTACCTAGTCAAGATATATTAGTGTTGTAGTTTTCCTAAATTTTTCATCAAGGTTAGAATTTTTCTTCCACGTTAACATAACAGAGTACTTTGTGTAGATCGTTGACCAAAAATGACAATTAAATCCATTTTAATCCCAATGTGTAACACAACAAATTGTCCAAAAAGTCAAGGGGTGTGAATATTTTTGAATACTTTCTGAAGCCACTGTATGTATGTAAATGTTGTGATAACTGATAAAAAAAAAACCCTGTGGCATAAGTCTTGCCCCCAATATTCCTGTTTGACTTGCCTACGTACATACCTTGAACGGCAAAGCTGCGAATGACATCAGAACGAGGCATCGCGGACTTGTCGGAGGCATACTTGTTGTACAGTTCAATCATGAACGGCGGTGGGTATATCTTGCTGTGCTCTTGTGGGACATCTGATAAGTTGAGTTCTCTCAGAAACCCTTCCTTCATGTTTTCCAGAAAGCTCTGTAACCTGCTGTCCATTTCCTCCTTTTCAACAAAGTCCTGCTTGGAAGTCTCAGTGAAGCCCTCAGGATCTTCACTTTGGAGGACATCGTTCAGTGACTTGCATCTACAGGACCCCGTGGACACCAGCAAACTCAGACACATCTGGAAGAAGAAACGCCTTGAGCATTGCATCTTCAGAGCAAATCCTTCCCAATCAACACACTTTACCTTCCCAGTTCCCACTATGTATTTAACATGGACTTTGGGTGACGATCTGTTGAAATTGAGCTTCTTCTATGCTAGAGCTAGGATCCGCTCCCATGTTCTAGAGTAAACAGTAGCCTCGTTTCAACCAAAATAGTAGCACAGCCATTCTTATCTCGACCATTGATACTGTATCTTCATTTGGGCCTTGTTATCATTAGGGCGCTTGCCGTTAATGAATATTCTGTAAACATGTGACAGACACACTGCGATAATGAGCGAGGTGCTGGAAATTGCGAGACTACTGACAAACACTTTGCTAAATTCTTCCCACTTGCTTCCCACTAACGGGTCATAGTTTGAGGCCGACGGAAATCACCATAAGTTAGGAGAGGCAAAAAAAGACATAGTGAGAACTTCCCCATATTGATACAGGACATGTTTTCTTCAGAGTCTTTCAGATACATAAGCAATAAAGATGTCAAACTAACACATTTGCTTAGAAATGTTAGTTACAGGTTAAATTGGCAGCACTCAATATTCCAAGGGGAATTATTTGTGTAGAACACCTTCTTCATCACCAGTAAACATTGTGGCTAGGATCCAGTGACATCCGAGGCCAATGTGTCTGAGGACATTGGCCTGAGTCCTGGCACTTTCCAACAGTGTGTTTGTCTCTCTCACACATTCAGGCAGAACCCCCCCCCCCCCCCCCACTCTGTGGGATATCTTTATGAGTAAAGGCCAGTTAAATATCCTCTGACATGCATTTTCCATAGAGAAGAATGCACCAGATAAACAAGTGATTTGGTGATTAAGGTACTTTCTTTATTTGAGTCTGAAATGAGTAACGCATTCCTATTCCCTAAACATTCCTGTAATTCTAATATTAGCTGCTTGGCTAATACTGTAAATATGTAGGATGCTCTTTTTTTCCACTGATTGTTTTTTTGACCAATCACATCAGAGTTTTTCACATCCGATCTTTTTCAGTGCTGATCTGATTGGTCAAAAGACCAACAAGTGAAAAAAAGATCAGAATTGGGCAGCCTGTGTAAACGCAGCCTATGACGACTCAGGACAAGGTCATCATAAAATAAAACAACCCCAACCAATCTCCCAGGGTTCTCATTATTCATGTACTCCACTTTATAGAGCATTCAGTTTATTTCCATTTAAGTTTTGAGTCAATCTAGGCCATATTTGGGCAATTAAAGCACACATGATCAAAACCAGACAAAGCCTAAACAAAAGATAAATGCACAATTCACAATGTTGGAATAGAAATTACATAGCACAATATTCTCAAGACTTTTGTGGTAGTTTGACGTTAATCAACTACAGTCTGATGCTGACAATTTTGAATGTAATGACTTTGCACTAGTGGTCTATAAGTAATTAAGCTCTCCCGATCTTTCCGTCAATAAGATCAAAACAATCAATATCAGGTCTACCTCTTCAAATGGCCATTTTTTGAAAACTATTTTCTATTTCAAAACAGCAGGTGGCAGGAATGTGCTGTCTATCTCCATTTTCTTCGCTGAAAATGACGACAATGGATTCCTGATTCAAATTTATGCAAACATGACATGTCAGAAAACAACATGGGATTATTTATTATAACAGTACATTCACTCATGTATTAACCATTTACGTTGACAGATTAATTCAAACTGCACAACTAGTGAACACTACAGGCAAAACATAGTTTAAGATCCCAGCAATTATTTACAGAAATAAGTCTTATTTAGTTGTATTAGTTACATTATTATTTACAGAGGTTCCACTTTTGAGTGTTGTACCGTACGAAGACATCACATCTAAAGCTCACCTGAGTCCAATAGTCTAAGTGCAGCAGTGGAGGCTGGTGGGAGGAGCTATAGGAGTAGGGGCTCATTGCAATGGCTGAGTAAATGGAACTGAGTCGTACATGTCGTTTCCATGTGTTTGATAGCATTCCATCTATTCCATTCAAGCCATTGCAAGGAGCCCGCCCTCCTGTAGCTACTCCCACCAGCCTCCACCGAAGTCCAGTACATGGCAATAGGGTCCATCATTTGAGTTACTTTGGAATCCGTGTATACATCAAGAGCTCTGGATGGCTGAAGACTTGGAACTGACAGTGATACAGGCCCAAATTCAACTACAGTTGAGCTGCTGAATGACAAGGAAATGTCTGTGTGAATCACACTAATCTGATGGTCAGACACGGCGTTCTCTGCATCTCGCCACCCTTATCTATAATCCAGAAACCCTTATCTATAATCCAGAAACCCTTATCTATAATCCAGAAACCCTTATCTATAATCCAGAAACTCTTATCTATAATCCAGATCTCCCTCCATGGTGGGTTTATCCATTGCAGCCTCATCCAAAGATGTCTGTCTTTTTTACTGTACTGACTGAATGTCTCTTCTGCTCCACTCTGTCTGATTCATTGTACTCTCATGCATTATGCATTGAGGCTCCTTCCGGGTGGTTCTACTGGCAGGCGCAGGTCTCCACAGACATGTTGGGGTAAACCTTCAACACCATGTTCCGGCTGGGGTCCAGGAAGAGAACACTCAGAGAGCTCATCCTGTCCGGAACACAGCAGGGCTCTGGAATGCCGGGAACGATTCCCACCGCCCTCACAATGCTCTGGATGGTGGCGTGGTTCGAGGGCCGGGCAACCTGGGAGCCAGAGAGGGAAAGAAGCTGGAGTTAAAAGGGATTCTCTTTCACAAGGGAGTATGATGATGACATCACATTTGTTAGGCATGTACACTATATATACAAAAGATGTAGACACTCCTTCAAATGAGTGGATTGGTTATTTCAGCCACAACCGTTGCTAACAGGTGTATAAAATCTAGCATACCGCCATGCAATCTCCATAGACAAACATTGGCAGTAGAATGGCCTTACTGAAGAGCTCAGTGACTTTCAATGTAGCACTGTCATAGCATGCCACCTTTCCAACAAGTCAGTTCCTCACATTTCTGCCCTGCTAGAGCTGCCCCGGTCAACTATAGGTGCTGTTATTGTGAAGTGGAAATGTCTAAGAGCAACAACAGCTCAGCCGCGAAGTGGTAGGCCACACAAGCTCACAGAAAGGGGCCGCAGAGTGCTGAAGCACGTACATATCATCTGTTCTCAGTTGCAACACTCACTATCGAGTTCCAAACTGCCTCTGGAAGCAACGTCAGCATAAAAACTGTTCGTTGGGAGCTTCATGAAATGGGTTCCCATGGCCGAGCAGCCACAAACAAGCCTAAGATCACAATGCACAATGCCAATTGCCAGCTGGATTGATGTAAAGCTCGCCTCCATTGGACTCTGGAGCAGTGGAAACGCCATCTCTGGAGTGATGAATCACGCTTCACCATCTGGCAGTTTGACGGACGAATCTGGGTTTGGCGGATGCCAGGAGAACACTACTTGCCCCAATGCATAGTGCCAACTGTAAAGTTTGGTGGAGGAGGAATAATGGGCTTGGGCTAATTTCATGGTTCAGGCTAGGCCCCTGAGTTCCAGTGAAGGGAAAACTTTGTGGCACAGTTTAGGGAAGGCCCTTTCCTGTTTCAGCATGACAATGGTCTGGTGCACAAATCGAGGTCCATACAGAAATGGTTTGTCGAGATCGGTGTGGAAGAAGTTGACTGGCCTGCAACAGAGCCCTGATCTCAACCCCATTGAACATCTTTGGGATGAATTGGAACGCAGACTGCGAGCCAGGCCTAATCGCCCAACATCAGTGCCCGACCTCACTAACGCTCTTGTGAATGGAAGCAAGTCCCTGCAGCAATGTTCCAACATCTAGTGGAAAGCCTTCCCAGAAGAGTAGAGGCTGTTATAGCACCAAAGGGGGGAGCAACTCCATATTATTGCCCATGATTTTGGAATGAGATGTTCGATGAGCAGGTGTCTACATACTTTTGGTCATGTAGTGTATTTTATCCAGCATGCCCTTCGTCATCTGATCAATTAAAGCAATTCCAAACATATTTTCAAAACAATGGAACATTTTATTTACTAAATAAATACTACATGACACACTGAAGTAAAACACTACGCTAAATTACCTTAGGAATAGGAAATCCGCAGGTGCCTGCACAGTAGTAGGCATCAAAGGCTTTCGGGGCTAGCACCCACTCGCTCCAGCCGATGTCTGCAAAATCCACTCTCAGGTAGCGTCGGGCGCAGACCCTGGGTTCACTCCACTGTCTCCTGCGAGCCTTCTTCATCGTCCTCTCATCAAAGCTCAGCACCTGGGGCTTATTCAACCCCTCACTGCTCTCCTGGCCATGCTTTTGCCCATCTTTCATTGAGGGCTTGATCTTGGGAACCAAATAAGTGCTCTCCCATAGCTCATGGCTCTTCAGGGTGTTGAACTGGACCTCAGGCAGGTCATTGTCCAGTATTTGGTCCAGGGGGGACAATGCTTCTCTTTTCAGCCTAGAGGCTGGAGGAGATTCGTTGGATGACCGGGTGGGCTCCTCGCCCGAAGGGAAAGGCCCGTACCTCTGCAGGGTCATGGCCACACTGTTGGGCTCAGATATGGCCATGTCGTTGGCATACGCCAGGACGTACGGTAGGATGGCTGGAGAAAGGCGTTCCTGGTTCCTCTGGGGCCTCATCCCGAAGTCAAACTCAGCGGTAATGAGGAAGACTCCCAGGATGCTGGCCTCTTTGACTACAGCGGAGACATCACTTGTCTGCCAGGACCCTCTCCTGGGAGGGGGCAGGGTGACGTTGCCCAGCAGGGAGGCAAAGGCAGAGTTTGGGGACGTTCCTCGGAAGAGGAGCTGGGATGGGGGATGCCACTGAAGGCGACAGGAAGCGCTTCGGGAGCGCCGGCAGATCCAGGGTCGGTGGCGGGGACGCTGGTCCAGGAAGTGGAATGTGGCGGACAGGATGTCCTCCGACTCCTGGATGGACGACAGGTTGAAATGGAACCACACACTGTTCTTGGAGACTCCTGCAAAAAAAAGACAAGACAATGGAAAGACATGTGGTGACAGCATTTTCAATTCTAAACGTTATTTTTCAATGTAGCTTACTTTCAACAGTTTTTTCTTCTAACTATAATGTCATAAAAACAATGAATGATTAGCTCTGGGTGAAATAGCATCACATACAGCAGGTTATAGTGCATGCTACCACATGACATGATAACGATCTGATTGCAATACACAACATTTGGATTACAATAAACAATCATCTTAATTTGATCCCTTGACTCCCACTGCTGTTTGAAAGATAAACATTGCCCCTGAAAAGGTCTCAGACATGTGGAAATGCTTAGGAGCGAACGAGAAGAATTTTCCATGTGCCTCTATTGGCGTCATAATCGGCTTTGGTCTAATATGTCGTGGATACTAACAGTAGCCTATACTCTCACATTGAGCTTGTATCAAGTAGTGACAGGGCATGGGGGGTGCTTATATTAAACACATTCAGTAGCTGAACTTTATTTATGATTTATTATTTACGTTTTGCTCTTGCAAAATTATATGTATGTCACTGTACGGTTCCAACTGATATAGGCTACTGTAGCTGCTGTATCCTACCTACAGCAGCCCGCCACTTCATATTAGGTTATGTGACATTACAGTGTCATGCAGTAACATATGCACATATAATAATAATGCATTTTATGTAGCAGACGGCTTTCGGGACACTCAATGACATCTTACATTAAAAAGGCCTACATAAAATCTACTGCCGTGCATAGGGCAGGAGAACACTCACCTGGAATAGCCTTAAAACTTCTGACGGTATTTTCGTCTCGATGGCGTTGTGGTTCCTTACTGTACTTTTCATAGACTTTAAACATATTGATGGAGACCATGTCCCACCGTGCGCTTTCGCGCGAGGAGGTGCCATCGGTAGTTTCGTGGATATCGCTGTCCTGCTGCGTAATTTCGAATGGCTCCTCTGATAAAACTTCCCCGATTCCGGAATGAAAAAATAACATCAAATGCACCAGATGTAATAATATCTTCGTCATATTTTCGATGCAAAACGAATTATTCCATCAAGTACCGTCTTTCTTTAGTGTTTGAATGTGCCAAAATGTGAGAAAAATCATCCACAGCTCTCGGCAGTGCAATTCCAGGACGCGCTTGATTAGTTGTTTTTCTTTTTACTCATATGTAGATTTGAGGTCAACATTTAAATCGGTAAGTCGTATGGCAAACTTCACAGCGTTTTGCTCCACACTGTTTTCTTACTGACAGAGAGACCAGGGGGTAGACTACTGCTTTAGCAGTGACAGATGGTGACGCTTTGCAGCGCCCAGCCAACGAGAGAGTCAAGTCCGCAGATCTCCCACATTGTAGAATAACTGTATGTGCTGGCTGCTGTTAAATTTACAGTACTTTAGATATTGCAACTATGAAAACAGGAATTATATTATATTATTATTAAAGGTTTTCATACATCATTTAAAAAAAGCATTTACACTCTAAACCTCACTAATTAAATTCATTTTGACTGTTTGAACTATAATGTCTATTCCATTCCATTCTGGATAAACATAGGCATGATGATCACATAATGACTGGGGCACAGGGCACTCCCTTGTAGTGAAGAGTTGCATGAAGAATTGATGTTTCGGTGGCATGCCGATATGTAAAGACATATCTCCCTTCCTGGTCTCTCCAGCCAACCATGTGATGTTAAGACCTTTTGTGAGGTGCTCTTGTTTTTCTTCCATTTCATTCTTTTGTGGCCCCTCGGTCGGAGGGGCCTGCTGGAGCCTCCTGCGTTTCTGGGGTCTTGATGTCTAGTTAACAGCAGCACAATGCGGACCCTGTGAGAGAGGTGGTGACAGCCTGGCTACTGGGGTCAGTGAGCCATTAAAATACCTTCTACTGGCCCGACGGGAATCACTGAGGCCTTTCACACCACGCTTTACATGTCCTGCAACAGCACTAAAAGGCCCCTGCTCCTGAAGCACTCACTAAAGCAAGGATTGTCTTAAGGTTTTCACTACATAGCCCAAGCAAGATCATATCAGCCTCAGCTGTCATCATGTGTCGCGATCATGGTAGACCCTTCCCATTAGAGCTACCCATAATTTCCTTTGTAACAATGAGGTTGGAATAATACTGTGAACTTGTGAAAATTGTGTTAATGCCCTTTTAGTGTAAGAGCTGTTTGAAAAGACCACCTGGTGATGTCACCAGGCGGTAAATTAGTTAATAGACCAATAAGAAAGCGAGTTCCAAACCTCTCTGCCAATAACAGCTAGTTTTCAGTTTTCCCTTCCCCACCCAGACCAATCAAAAACAGTCCTAGAAAAAATATAGCTTGAGAAATATTTCTTAGCTAAGAAACTATTTTTGTTTCTTCTGGACCATTTTAATTGAAAACAATCACAGTAAGGTACTTAATTGTTACCCAGAAAGGAAATTAATATTGAGAAAGAAATTCATATTGAGATAAAAATGGCTGCATTGGACCTTTAACTGTTCATCATTTCATATTTTTTTAATCGGTACGGCAGACACTGGCCAAGACAATGGCCCCTCACACATAAGACCATTTAAAAAATGGCATTCCGTATGACATCATGCATGCATGAATCACCTCTGGTAGAGAGATGAAGTAGGGGGACAGAAGAAAACGCTTTGATTCACAGAATATCTGCCTGGGGCGTTCATCAAGGAGTGAAAGACAGTGAGTCCGCCATGTTGCTTTTGGCTGGACACCAATCTCCCCTCGACTTGTTTTCTTACTGCTGGCTAGGACTAAATGACCGCTCTGACTGATTTGGTCATGGATGTCCAAAGGCCATGAAAACCCCTCCATTACTCATCTGATCCCTGCCAAGATGTCCATGTGTGATCACACAGACCCTCACCAGACTGGGTCCTCTGCCATACCTCCCTCATGGACACTCAGAGAGAAGAGTTCACATCAATGTCCTCCTTCTGAGAAAAACAGACAGCAAGACAGACAGCCTTCCTCTCCCAGAGAGATATCCGGAACAGCTCCTGCATTTGCATAGCAGCACATTTAGCGATCAACGCCAACAGAAGATGGAATGCCTCCTGGAAAGGATTTGTTATGACAAATGTATGGCCCAAATCTCAGCAAATTGCAGGGTTTACTGTGTATAGATGACATCCGAGTGGGACTGGAGTAGTTTATCCCCCCCCCACACACCACCTGGGCTGCTTGCTGACAGAATGATCACATCAGGGTGTATTTCTGCAGGCCTTGTCTCGTCCAACGGGCCGCTCAGACGTCTGATTTCTGAATAAAGGCCTGACCCAGTGCCATGGCCTGTCGGAGCTCCGCATAAAAAGTGAGTGATTTATCATTGGGGTTCAGACATTTGGGTTCAGTAACAAAGGTAAAGAGCTGCTCTCAGCAGTGCGAGCAGCGCTAGCTGAGCGGTGCAGCTCCTCTCCTGAGACCCACTACATCTGCAGAAACTCAACCCACGGACAGAGCCAGCAATCAACATGATGGATTTCACCTCCAACGTTCGCTTCATGTGACCCAATTACAAAAATACTTTTGTGTGTTATTATTACTGCAAGAAATCATTATAGATACAAAATTAGACTTGAGGTATATTCTCTGACCACTTATGAATACACCAAAGTTATCTTTGCCTCAGTAAGGAGCGCTGGAGTTTTTCCCTTCAACTCAGGAATAATTGGCTGTAGATAGGGGAAATCCCTTAGCACTTAGGCAGAGAAAGAAACCATATAGTATTGAATCAAAGTTACATCCACTCATTAGATGGTTTTATTTCTTCAGCTCATTTTCTTCAAATCCCAGAGTAATCTTTAAGCCTCTGTATACCGTCTGCAGTATATCTGCCAAGACACTTACAACTAATACAGTAAAGCACAGTCACTTACACAATTGACCGTATGAACTCTTACCATTGCACTCACGCACACAATCTACTGAGATGGACCATTCTCTATCTCTTATGACGCTATGTCAAGTTATTATCAGTTGATGATCACTTTCCAGAACGTGAACTCATTGCTTTGATTACTTAAAGCAAGTTTTAATTGAATTGTTGGTCATTCTTAATGCGAGATGCCTATCTGAAAACAAGCAAGCCTGATGTGTTTGGGCACTTTTGAAAAATGGACAAAGCTATTGAGTTACAACCATTATTCACTGTTGGAGGCTTCTGTTTGGACGACACAGTGAGTTTGGCTGAGAAACAGCTGTATCTGCTTCAGGCAGGGGGAATGGGCCACGCCAATGGTCCAGTCGCTCTATGGCCCCTCTTTTGTTTATGCCTACGATGAGTTGGGGAAAGCGTGATTGGTCATAGAGCGTTGTATTCAATCCACATGGTAATCAATCACTTCAAGGGCTCCCAAACAGGGAGGCCATTTTCCCATCATCATTCAGTCAGTGAGACCATTACACTTCACTTTAATGCAGCAAATGGACTGACGACTGGCACTGCTCTCTCCCCTCCCATCCACACCGTTTCGTTTGACTGTCTATAAATCACTCCGTAATGCTGTGACTTTGGCCCTGCGCAACTGTAATGGATGAGATTTGCCCTTAAGCCATTTTTGAATCTAGTCTATGTGTGATATATCAGTGCTCGGAAGCAAATTATTTGAATGAAGTGTGTAATTTACCAGCCAGTTTTGAAGTTGTGCCCCCCTCCTATTCCCTCCAGCCCATTTTTTCATGAGAGAGAATGGAACTAGCTTGGTGTATTTCAGACAGACTTTTCTGGCCAAGCACATTGTTTCTCTTGGCCTCACACAGTAAGTCTGGCATTATGGGATTTTTTTGTGCCTTTAAATATATTTTCTTCATTGACCCATTTGGGAATGCTTGATTTTAAGCAGGATTTAAGACGATGCTATACTCTGTTAGGGGCCTGGATTTGCATCCGTATTCTCATAGTGCTTTGATGAAATACTCAGTAATATCGATAATCATGATAATAGTAGATGGCTGCCGTTTTAGGATCTCCTAACGAATTCTACTATTGAGTGCGTTTTTTCGCGTTATTTGTAACTTATTCTGTACTTAATGTTTCTGCCACTGTGTCTTATGACCGAAAAGGGCTTCTAGATATCAGGACGGTGATTACTCACCCCGTACTGGAGGAATACTTTTTCTTTAACGAGTCGGACGGGAAGGATTTACTTCAGACGCCCGACAAGGCCCTCATCCCTGACATTCGCAGGAGGAAGAGACGGAGATATCAGGGACGAAGGTTTGGGTGCCTGGTAAGGATCTGACGACGAGTGGGTAATCTGCCTTTACCATCAGTCCTAATAGCCAATGTACAATCATTGGATTGTTTCTCATCCAGCACCCATACCAACCAGTCATCTAGCAGCCACCTACACCAGCCAGTCATCTAGCACCTATACCAACCAGTCGTCTAGCACCCATACCAACCAGTCATCTAGCACCACACCAACCAGTCATCTAGCAGCCACCTACACCAACCAGCCAGTCCTCTGAAAACCAAACCAACCAGTCATCTAGTACCCACCTACACTATTCAGTCATCTACACCCACACCAACCAGACATCTAGCAGCAACCTACACCAACCAGTCTTCTAGCACCTATACCAACCAGTAAACTTGCAGCCACTTACACCAAACAGTCATCTAGCACCCACACCAACCAGTAATCTAGCACACATACCAACCAGTCATCTAGTACCCACATCAACCAGTTATCTAGCAGCCACCTACACCAACCAGTCATCTAGCACCCACACCAACCAGCCAGTCATCTAACACCCACACCAACCAGTCATCTAGTACCCACACCAACCAGTTATCTAGCAGCTACCTACACCAACCAGTCATCTAGCACCCACACCAACCAGCCAGTCATCTAGCACCCACACCAACCGGTCATCTAGCAGCCACCTACACAAACCAGTCATCTAGCACCCACACCAACCAGACAGTCATCTAGCACCTACACCAACCGGTCATCTAGCAGCCACCTACACCAACCAGTCATCTAGCACCCACACCAACCAGTCATTTAGCACCCACACTACCAGTCATCTAGCAGCTACCTACACCAACCAGTCACCTAGCACCCACACAAACCAGTCATCTACCAGACACACCAGCCAGCCATCTAGCACCCACACCAACCAGTCATCTACACCCACACCAACCACCCATAGCAACCAGCCAGTCATCTAGCACACACACCAACAAGTCAGCTAGCAGCCACCTACACCAACCAGTCATCTACACCCACACCAACCACCCACAGCAACCAACCAGTCATCTAGCACCCACACCAACCAGTCTTCTAGCTCCCACACCAACCGGTGATCTAGCAGCCACCTACACCAACCAGTCATCTAGCACCCACACCAACCGGTGATCTAGCAGCCACCTACACCAACCAGTCATCTAGCACCCACACCAACCAGCCAGTCATCTAACACCCACACCAACCAGTCATCTAGCACTCACACCAACCACCCACACCAACCAGCCAGTCTTCTAGCTCCCACACCAACCAGTTATCTAGCAGCCACCTACACCAACCAGTGATCTAGCACCCACAGCAACCAGCCAGTCATCTAGCACCCACACCAACAAGTCAGCTAGCAGCCACCTACACCAACCGGTCATTTAGCAACCATACAAACCAGTCATCTAGCATCCACCTACACCAACCAGTCATCTGGCAGCCACCTACACCAACCACTCATCTAGCACCTACACCAACCAGTCATTTAGCACCCACACCAACCACCCACACCAACCAGCCAGTCATCTTGCACCCACACCAACCAGTCATCTAGCAGCCACCTACACCAACCAGTCATCTAGCACCCACACCAACCAGCCATCTAGCACCCACACCAACCAGTCATCTAGCAGCCACCTACACTGACCAGGCATCTAGCACCCACACCAACCAGTCATCTAGCAGCCACCTACACCAACCGGTCATTTAGCACCCATACAAACCAGTCATCTAGCAGCCACCTACACCAAACAGTCATCTAGCAGCCACCTACACCAACCAGTCATCTAGCACCTACACCAACCAGTCATCTAGCACCCACACCAACCACCCACACCAACCAGCCAGTCATCTAACACCCACACCAACCAGTCATCTAGCAGCCACCTACACCAACCAGGCATCTAGCACCCACACCAACCAGTCATCTAGCAGCCACCTACACCAACCAGTCATCTAGCAGCCACCTACACCAACCAGTCATCTAACACCCACACCAACCAGTCATCTAGCACTCACACCAACCACCCACACCAACCAGCCAGTCATCTAGCACCCACACAAACCAGTCTTCTAGCTCCCACACCAACCAGTTATCTAGCAGCCACCTACACCAACCAGTCATCTAGCACCCACACCAACCAGTCATCTAACACCCACACCAACCAGTCATCTAGCCGCCACCTACACCAACCAGTCATCTAGCACCCACACCAACAAGTAATCTAGCAACCACACCAACCAGTCATCTAGCAGCCACCTGCACCAACCAGTCATCTAGCACCCACACCAAACAGTCATCCAGCAGCCACCTACACCAACCAGCCAGTCCTCTGAAAGCCAAACCAACCAGTCATCTAGTAGCCACCTACACTATTCAGTCATCTACACCCACACCAACCAGACATCTAGCAGCAACCTACACCAACCAGTCTTCTAGCACCTATACCAACCAGTAAACATGCAGCCACTTACAACAAACAGTCATCTAGCACCCACACCAACCAGTCATCTAACACACATACCAACCAGTCATCTAGCACCCACACCAACCACCCACACCAACCAGCCAGTCTTCTAGCACCCACACCAACCAGTCTTCTAGCTCCCACATCAACCAGTTATCTAGCAGCCACCTACACCAACCAGTCATCTAGCACCCACACCAACCAGCCAGTCATCTAACACCCACACCAACCAGTCATCTAGTACCCACACCAACCAGTTATCTAGCAGCTACCTACACCAACCAGTCATCTAGCACCCACACCAACCAGCCAGTCATCTAGCACCCACACCAACCGGTCATCTAGCAGCCACCTACACCAACCAGTCATCTAGCACCCACACCAACCAGTCATTTAGCACCCACACTAACCAGTCATCTAGCAGCTACCTACACCAACCAGTCACCTAGCACCCACACAAACCAGTCATCTACCAGACACACCAGCCAGCCATCTAGCACCCACACCAACCAGTCATCTACACCCACACCAACCACCCACAGCAACCAGCCAGTCATCTAGCACCCACACCAACAAGTCAGCTAGCAGCCACCTACACCAACCAGTCATCTAGCACCCACACCAACCAGCCAGTCATCTAGCACCCACACCAACCGGTGATCTAGCAGCCACCTACACCAACCAGTCATCTAGCACCCACACCAACCAGCCAGTCATCTAACACCCACACCAACCAGTCATCTAGCACTCACACCAACCACCCACACCAACCAGCCAGTCATCTAGCACCCACACCAACCAGTCTTCTAGCTCCCACACCAACCAGTTATCTAGCAGCCACCTACACCAACCAGTCATCTAGCACCCACAGCAACCAGACAGTCATCTAGCACCCACACCAACAAGTCAGCTAGCAGCCACCTACACCAACCGGTCATTTAGCACCCATACAAACCAGTCATCTAGCATCCACCTAAACCGTCCAGTCATCTGGCAGCCACCTACACCAACCACTCATCTAGCACCTACACCAACCAGTCATCTAGCACCCACACCAACCACCCACACCAACCAGCCAGTCAGCTTGCACCCACACCAACCAGTCATCTAGCAGCCACCTACACTAACCAGTCATCTAGCACCCACAGCAACAAGTCAGCTAGCAGCCACCTACACCAACCGGTCATTTAGCACCCATACAAACCAGTCATCTAGCATCCACCTACACCAACCAGTCATCTGGCAGCCACCTACACCAACCAGTCATCTAGCACATACACCAACCTGTCATCTAGCACCCACACCAACCACCCACACCAACCAGCCAGTCATCTTGCACCCACACCAACCAGTCATCTAGCAGCCATCTACACCAACCAGTCATCTAGCACCCACACCAACCAGCCATCTAGCACCCACACCAACCAGTCATCTAGCAGCCACCTACACCAACCAGGCATCTAGCACCCACACCAACCAGTCATCTAGCAGCCACCTACACCAACTAGTCATCTAGCAGCCACCTACACCAACCAGTCATCTAGCACCTACACCAACCAGTCATCTAGCACCCACACCAACCACCCACACCAACCAGCCAGTCATCTAGCACCCACACCAACCAGTCATCTAGCAGCCACCTACACCAACCAGGCATCTAGCACCCACACCAACCAGTCATCTAGCAGCCACCTACACAAACCAGTCATCTAGCAGCCACCTACACCAACCAGTCATCTAGCAACCACCTACACCAACCAGGCATCTAGCACCCACACCAACCAGTCATCTAGCAGCCACCTACACCAACCAGTCATCTAGCACCCGCACCAGCCAGTCATCTAGCAGCCACCTACACCAACCAGTAATCTAGCACCCACACCAACCAGTCATCTAGCACCCACACCAACCAGTCATCTAGCGGCCACCTACACCAACCAGTCATCTAGCACCCACACCAACCAGTCATCTAGCAGCCACCTACACCAACCAGTCATCTAGCACCCACACCAACGAGCCATCTAGCACCCACACCAACCAGTCATCTAGCAGCCACCTACACCAACCAGGCATCTAGCACCCACACCAACCAGTCATCTAGTAGCCACCTACACCAACCGGTCATTTAGCACCCATACAAACCAGTCATCTAGCAGCCACCTACACCAACCAGTCATCTAGCAGCCACCTACACCAACCAGTCATCTAGCACCTACACCAACCAGTCATCTAGCACCCACACCAACCACCCACACCAACCAGCCAGTCATCTTGCACCCACACCAACCAGTCATCTAGCAGCCACCTACACCAACCAGGCATCTAGCACCCACACCAACCAGTCATCTAGCAGCCACCTACACCAACCAGTCATCTAGCACCCACACCAGCAAGTCATCTAGCAGCCACCTACACCAACCAGTAATCTAGCACCCACACCAACCAGTCATCTAGCACCCACACCAACCAGTCATCTAGCAGCCACCTACACCAACCAGTCATCTAGCACCCACACCAACCAGCCAGTCATCTAGCACCCACACCAACCAGTCATCTAGCAGCCACCTACACCAACCAGCCAGTCATCTAACACCCACACCAACCAGACATCTAGCACCCACACCAACCACCCACACCAACCAGCCAGTCATCTTGCACCCACACCAACCAGTAATTTTGCAGACAGCTACACCAACCAGTCATCTAGCAGCCACCTACACCAACCAGTCATCTAGCACCCACACCAACCAGTCATCTAGCAGCCACCCACACCAACCAGACATCTAGCACCCACACCAACCACCCACACCAACCAGCCAGTCATCTTGCACCCACACCAACCAGTAATTTTGCAGACACCTACACCAACCAGTCATCTAGCAGCCACCTACACCAACCAGTCATCTAGCACCCACACCAACCAGTCATCTAGCAGCCACCTACACCAACCAGTCATCTAACACCCACACCAACCAATCATCTAGCAGCCACATACACCAACAATTCAGTCATCTAACACCCACACAAACCTCCCACACCAACCAGCCAGTCATCTTGTACCCACACCAACCAGTCATCTAGCACCCACACCAACCTGACATCTTGCATCCACCTACACAAACCAGTCATCCTGCAACCACACCAACCAGTCATCTAGCACCCACACCAACCAGTCATCTAGCAGCCACCTACACCAACCAGTCATCCAGCACCCATACCAACCAGTCATCTAGCAGCCACCCACACCAACCAGTCATCTATCACCCACACCAACCACCCACACCAACCAGCCAGTCATCTAGCACCCACACCAGCCACCCACTCCAACCCGCCACCCACACCAACCAGTCATCTAGCAGCCACCTACACCAACCAGTCATCTTTCACCCATACCAACCAGTCATCTAGCAGCCACCTACAGCAACCAGTCATCTAGCACCCACATCAACCACCCACACCAACCAGCCAGTCATCTTGCACCCACACCAACCAGTCATCTTGCAGCCACCTACACCAACCAGTCATCTAGCACCCACACCAACCAGTCATCTAGCAGCCACCTACACCAACCAGTCATCTAGCACCCATACCAACCAGTCATCTAGCACCCACACCAACCAGCCAGTCATCTAGCACCCACATCAACCAGTCATCTTGCAGCTACCTACACCAACCAGCCAGTCATCTAACACCCATAACAACCAGTCATCTAGAATCCACCTACACCAACCAGCCAGTCATCTAACACCCATACCAAGCAGTCATCTAGCATCCACCTACACCATCCAGCCATCCAGCACCCACACCAACCAGTCATCTAGCCGCCACCTACACCAACCAGTCATCTAGCACCCACACCAATCAGTCATCTTGCAACCACACCAACCACCCACACCAACCAGCCAGTCATCTAGCACCCACACCAACCAGTCATCTAGCAGCCACACCAACCAGCCAGTCATCTAGCATCCACACCAGCCAAACACACCAACCAGCCAGTCATCTAGCAGCCACATCAACCAGCCAGTCATCTAGCACCCACACCAGCCAACCACACCAACCAGCCAGTCATCTAGCACCCACACCAACCAATCATCCTGAGCCACACCAACTACCCACACCAAACAGCCATCTAGCTGCCACCTACACCGACCAGTCATCTAGCACCCACACCAACCAGCCATTTAGCACCCACACCAACCAGTCATCTAGCAGCCATACCAACCAGTCATCTAGCAGCCACCTGCACCACCTAGTCATCTAGCACCCACACCAACCACCCACACCAACCAGCCAGTCATCTAGCACCCACACCAACCAGCCAAACAACCAGCAACCCACCCACACCAACCAACCAACCAGCCACCCACAAAACCACTCATCTTGCAGCCACCCACACCAACCAGTCATCTAGCAGCCAGCTACACCAGTCAGCCAGTCATCTAGCAACCAGCCAGCGGCAGCCCTGCTCTGCTCTGTGTGCCTGTTAGCGATGTGATTTCCCCTCTTACAGCTGTGAATACTGGGCCCCCTGCACCAGGGCAGCTTTGATTTCTGCCTCTCTGTCACTCAACATTAGTTACCCCTCAGAATGGAGAAACTCTCTCTCCCTCTCTCCATATGCCTTTAACTCTCTCTCTCTCTCTCTCTCTCTCTCTCTCCCTCTCTCTCTCCCTCTCTCTCTCTCTCTCTCTCTCTCTCTCTCTCTCTCTCGCTCTCTCTGTCTCCCTCTGTCTCCAATGCTCTCTTTCTCTCTCTATTTGGGTGCACATTTGTGAGTTGGTTGTCAAGAGTACAGTAGCATAATTTGGTGAAAGATGGATCAAAAAGCAATATTTTGCACTGGCCATGGTAGGATAGTCAGCCATTGGAACTGATGTCTTCCATTCTAAGGGAACCAATTAACTCTCAGTCTCAGTGACTCTACCCAACCTCACATATCTACATCAAACCACACACACTCTTGTCAATGTGCCCAAATTGACTGTACTGGGTCTAATTTCAGGTTTTGTCTGACTTATTTCTCTAATTACAGCTTCCACAGAGCATGCTCTCGCTTACAGGCCTTTTCACATTGCCTGGAGCTATGATCTAACCCCAGTATGAACCTTTGACATCAAATATCTTGAACTTATAATGAGTGGAGTCTAGGTTGTCTGCTGCGTTCAACAGAAAAATCCCACACCTCACAAACCACTTTCTTTTAAGTTTCCTGTCTCTCTTTTGGTCTATGTTGAAGAGTGAAGTCAGTCAGAAAGATGGAGCCAAACATTGCTCACTCAGATATTCAATACCACTTCATGAAATTGCCTTGGGAGGTAGGGGACTCAATTTCAATGTGTAATCCCAATTCATTTCAATGTCTATCATGTCACAAGCAGGAAATAAAAAAGTGTGTTAAACGGTTGGCTTCCATTGAAAAACATTTAACAGGACGTCTACTGTACACTATATGATTTAACCATCAACATATGTTTACTTCTTCCAATACGGAGCCCCCGCCGTAACTGAAAAATGTGTTTTTCAGATCAACCGTCAAATGTAACCCTCTCGTGTGAAAAGCACCTCACAAAAAGGGCATAGTGCTTTGCCAGCATTGGGGCGGGTGGTTGGGTGTTAGGGAGGGCTATAGTTTGTATGGGCGGCAGTAATCCCATTGGCTCTGCAACTCAGCAGGGGAAGCATTGCCTGGACTCTAAATGCTGTGGAGAATGTAAGAAAAAGGCCGTCTAGAAAAAATATTGTTAGAGAAGGCCCTGCGTGAGACAATAAGCCTGCATTGTGTGGCCTCCTCCCACCCATGTCACACTGTACCTCTGGTGTGACATCATTCACTATGGGTTGTCCCTTTAGTCCAGGCTCAGACAAAAGAAGATAAGAGATTTAGCTAAGAATCAGTTGAATATACTTATGTACTGATGCTATCCAGGTTGATGATCTTGATTGTAGTAATTTTGTTTATTCATTCATAACACGTTTTGTGTGGTCTTTATTGGGGCTGAAAAGACCCTCAGACTCAAGTGGTTGTGGATACTAAAGACAGCAGCAGACCTGAAAAGAGAGAAAAGTATTTACTTTGTATTTGAAAAGGTTTGAGGCAATACAAATGAATGAACATGTGGACTTTTAAAATACATAGTACTCCTTTTCACAATATGTGGTACTGTCTTTTACAGTACTTAGTGCTGCCTTCTACAATACAGTGGCTTGCGAAAGTATTCACCTCCCTTGGCATTTTTCCTATTTTGTTGCCTTACAACCTGGAAATAATATTTGTATTATTTGATTTACACAACATGCCTACCACTTTGATGATGCAAAATATGTTTCATTGGGAAACAAATAAGAAATAAGACAAAAAAA
This sequence comes from Oncorhynchus mykiss, assembly GCF_057628025.1. NCBI lineage: Eukaryota > Metazoa > Chordata > Actinopteri > Salmoniformes > Salmonidae > Oncorhynchus > Oncorhynchus mykiss. The sequence continues at coordinate 15,154,525 of NC_143037.1, forward strand.
AATAGAAAACTTGAGAGTGCATAACTATTCATCCCCACCAAAGTCAATACTTTGTAAGCCACCTTTTGCAGCAATTACAGCTACAAGTCTCTTGGGGTATAGCTCTATAAGCTTGGCACATCGAGCCACTGGGATTTTTGCCCATTCTTCAAGGCAAAACTGCTCCAGCTCCTTCAACTTGGATGGGTTCCACTGGTGTACAGCAATCTTTAAGTCATACCACAGATTCTCAATTGGATTGAGGTCTGGGCTTTGACTAGACCATTCCAAGACATTTAAAATGTTTCCCCTTAAACCACTCAAGTGTTGCTTTAGCAGTATGCTTAGGGTCATTGTCCTGCTGGAAGGTGAACCTCTGTCCCAGTCTCAAATCTCTGGGAGACTGAAACAGGTTTCCCTCAAGAATGTTCATGGTGCCATCCATCATTCCTTCAATGCTGACCAGTTACCCAGCCCCTGCCGATGAAAAACATATCCACAGCATGATGCTGCCACTACCATGCTTCACTGTGGGGATGATATTCTCAGGGTGATGAGAGGTGTTGGGCTTGCGCCAGGCATAGCGTTTTCCTTGATGGCCAAAATGCTCAATTTTAGTCTCATCTGACCAGAGTACCTTCTTCCATATGTTTGGGGAGTCTCCCACATGCCTTTTGGCGAACACCAAACGTGTTTGCTTATTTTTATCTGGCCACTCTTCCGTAAAGCCCAGCTCTGTGGAGTGTACGGCTTAAAGTGGTCCTATGGACAGATACTCTAATCTCCGCTGTGGAGCTTTGCAGCTCCTTCAGGGTTATCTTTGGTCTCTTTGTTGCCTTTCTGATTAATGTTCTCCATGCCTGGTCTGTGAGTTTTGGTGGGCGACCCTCTCTTGGCAGGTTTGTTGTGGTGCCATATTCTTTAATGTTTTAAATAATGGATTTAATTGTGCTCCGTGGGATGTTCAAAGTTTTGGATATTTTTTTTATAATCCAACCCTGATCTGTACTTCTCCACAATGTTGTCCCTGATCTGTTTGGAGAGCTCCTTGGTCTTCATGGTGCCACTTGCTTGGTGGTACCCCTTGCTTAGTGGTGTTGCAGACCCTGGGGCCTTTCAGAACAGGTTTATATATACTGAGATCATGTGACAGATCAGGTGACACTTAGATTGCGCACAGGGGGACTTCACTTAACTAATTATGTGACCTTTGAAGGTAATTGTTTGCACCAGATCTTATTTCGGGGCTTCAGAGCAAAGGCTGTGAATACATATGCACGCACCACTTTTCCATTTTTTCTTATTTTGTTTGTTTTTTAAACAAGTCATTTTTTTCATTTCACTTCACCAATTTGGATTATTTTGTGTATGTCCATTACATGAATCCAAATAAAAAAATCAATTTAAATTACAGGTTGTAATGCAACAGAATAGGAAAAACGTAAAGGGGGATGAATACTTTTGCAAGGCACTGTACATAGTGCTGCCTTTTACGATACATAGTACTGCCTTATGTTTTCAAGCATATTCCAATATTATTGGAGCGGCAGGGTAGCCTAGTGGTTAGAGCGTTGGACTAGTAACCGGAAGGTTGCAAGTTCAAACCCCCGAGCTGACAAGGTACAAATCAGGCAGTTAACCCACTGTTCCTAGGCTGTCATTGAAAATAAGAATTTGTTCTTAACTGACTTGCCAAGTTAAATACAGATAAAAAAATATATATTTATTTGATAACGGGTGTTATTATTAACTGTGCCATACATGCCCAAGCAGCCTGGGAGACAATCTGCTTTTATTCAAAGCCCAGCCTCAGAGCTTGGTAAATGACATTCATCAGTAGACTGGTCCATGATGACACACGCTGTGTGACTCAACAGCACATCTCGCAACAGCGGTCACCTCCAGTGTCTAGACACATTCCTTCAACCTTCCTGAACTTCAATGATGCCGTTTTGAATCCAGGGCCAATAAAAGTCAGGTTGGGGAGAGGATAAACAGGAGGTTGGGGATCTGGAAGGGGGTTGTGGGGGTTGAACTCTGCAGCCTCCGGTTGTTTATATCCAGATTCATTAGGTCAGTAAAATACAGTCCTCAGCAGGATAAGTGGAATCTCAACCATCAACAGTTTGATTATCACTACCGGGGGGGATACACTCAGACAACGGGCTCTAGTTCTCAATGTCAGTGGTTGTAATTCGAACTGCTTGACTCCAGATGAAGTATGTCTGGACTGTTTCCACGTGGATGATTTGTCTGTTTATAAATGTATGTCGATTTAATGTTCATATGTGATATTTGTATTTTCTTGTTTTTGCCTTTTTTTTGGTTATTTTCAGGAACAGCAGGGGACTGTCCTTAACCAAACAATAAGACGGTTTTAGCAGCTTAGTTGTATAACTTAGATTAGTGTGAGTGGCCTGTTCGCACACTATGCAGCGGGTCAAGTTCATCGACGATACGAGCCAAGCCGAGCAAATCGTCCATCCCCAGAACGAACCATGCACTGCCTTATTTCATCATGAAAGTTTTATGCTTGGAAAAATAACAAGCTGGAAACCCAAGTGCTCAATGTAGAAAAAAAGCTAAACAAAAGGCTTCTGTTGTTACTAAATCAACGTTCATTTGCGACTTGGCAGCCCCTGCTTTAAGGAAGCCTGTGGTAAAAGGGTATTTCTTTCACATTGCTATCTGATGTCCTGGGTGGATTTTGTGTGATCATCTGGCATGACCTTGTAGATCTGAAATCAAGCCAGAACGACTTTCTTGAAAAGACGTCATCGCATATGTCTAACAGTAGATTTCGGTGTATCCAATTGCAAAGATAGCAGTGAAGCATAATTAAACCTTTGTCAAGGAGATACTACATCCGATATTCCCCCTCTGAATCTAAGTCTAAGCACAGCTGAACTGGTCAGAGAGAGAGAGGGAGGTAGAGAGAGAGAGAGAGAGAGAGAGAGAGAGAGAGAGAGAGAGAGAGAGAGAGAGAGAAAGAAAGAGAATGATAAAGAGAGAGAGGGAGATAAAGAGGGAGAGTGAGAGCGAGAGAGAGGGAGATAAAGAGCGAGAGAGAGGGAGATAAAGAGAGAGAGTGTGAGTGAGAGAGAGAGCGATAAAGAGAGAGAGCGAGAGAGAGAGAGAGAGAGAGAGAGAGAGAGAGAGAGAGAGAGAGAGAAGGAGATAAAGAGAGCGTGAGAGGGAGGGAGATAAAGAGAGAGAGCAAGAGAGAGGGAGAAAAGAGAGAGTGAGAGACGGAGACAAAGAGAAAGAGAGAAAGAGAGGGAGATAGAGAGTGCGAGAGATAGAGATAAAGAGAGAGAGAGGGGGAGAGAGGGAGAAAATGGCACGCTTAAAAAGAAAGTCACATTCATGAAGGAGGGAACCATTCCTGCACATTCTAAAATGAAATAAAAAATGTTATTCTCTGTGGCAACAGGTCCATTTCAGGATGTAAGGCTAAGGTATAAGAAATAGGTGAAGACCAAGAAACCAGGCCCGTTTTGGGTTTGGAGGGAATACATCATGCAGGTTAATTTGACATGGTGTTGATGACTCCGTGTGACTTGTCAATTGGCCCTGAACGACTTGAACGTCACCTGAGTACTAGGTGAGTACTAGTACAGCTATTACTGTAACTATGCCTACATGAAACAAGGCCTCGACTTAATTCAATGAGCAATCTGAGAGGCACCACATTTGTCATCATTTGGTTGGAGATTAATACTGTATGTGTTTTCGATGCATCACTGACATGTGTTCCCTGTCTGAACTCTGACCCTGTCTGAACCCCGGCCCTGTCTGAACCACGACCCTATCTGTGTACAATTACTGTATCTTTATGTGTATGTGTGCGTGCGTGCGTGCCTGCCTCTGTGTGTGTGTGTGTGTGTGTGTGTGTGTGTGTGTGTGTGTGTGTGTGTGAGTGAGTGAGTGAGTGAGTGAGTGAGTGCCTGCCTGCCTGCCTGCGTGCGTGCGTGCGCGTGCGTGCGTGCATGTGTGCATGTGTGTGTGGAGAGAGAGAGTATACTGAGATAAGAGAGAGGTGATGTTACAGTAGGTGCTAGTACAGGTCAGAGACTAGTCAAACACACTGGACAAATAGCCCAGGGTCGTATTCGTTTACACTCCACTTCAGAGAGAGCAAACGGCTATGATTTTCTTACAACCAAATTGCCATTGCCAGAAGGAGAAAATAAGACATTTCTGGCACATCAGATAATCAACTGAGTACTGAGGTATGTCTTGCAACTCAAGATTCTCTTAAATACTAATAATCTATAATAATACTATAATAATAATAATCCTTTCAATTGTATCAGCATGACATCATTGCGAAGGCCCTAACTTAAAATCAAGAACATTGTCATTGAAAGTGTTTTCTTGGGAACTAGATCGTGTTGTTGTTCCATTAGGGTGACCTCTTATTTGGAAATCAGACCAGTCTTGTCCAGTTAGTGTAAATGTGTGTATTCTGAAAATGTGTTCAAATCGGCTCAACAACACACATCAGAGCTTTATTAGCCTTCCTTCTTCAGATGGTTTCAAAAGGTTTGGTAGAAGTCAGGATGAAGCTGAAACAAGACTCATGGGTTGGAAAACAAGACCTACATGTGTGCTTGAATACCCATGTAGTTCTTCAAAAAATAGGAATTTGTCTGGCTATAGACCTGCATTTAATCAAACCCTCAACATGACTGATGAGTTAAAACCAAGAAAAAAGAAATTAGCTGGAATTCATAGGATAATTTTTTTTCTCTCTAAATAAATTAAACCTGCACTTGATTACATAAAGTAATGAGATGTTTTTTTGTCAACCATATTTTTACGAGCTGAATAAACAGCTCTCTCAGAGGGAAGGTTAGCTACATTGGCCAATCTCTGGCATAGTGAAATCTGAATCATTACAGTAGCTAAATGATTTTGGGCAATCAGCAATGGAAGATTATGGTTGGACTCTCTGGGACTTCACCTCGATCTGAGGGAAGGTGAGGGGCACACAAGGTTCATAATATGGAGTAAACAAAAAAAAAAAGTTTTTACAACTTGCTCGTAGAAAGACTACTTAAATTATATATTTGTTTTTCTCTCTTAAGAGAACTAGAGTGTAAACAAGCCAGCCAATTCTAAAGCTCCTCAGTTAACTACTTATCGCACGTCTATTACTCTGTCAGTATTTTCAGTATTTTCCACTTTGTGATAACCACAGAAAGAAACCACCAACATACATATGCATATACTGAAGTAATTGACGGTAATAGAAAAACTGTTGATTAGCTTTGCAGCAGTGCAGTAGCGAGTGTTTTATTTATAGTTTTTGGCTGTATAGTTGGAACAGTGGGTCTTTGTCTGCAGACAGAATGGTGCTCCCCATGGGTTCACCACAGGATCCCAGCTCTCACGGGCACAGGGAAACTATACATTGGAATACTTGACCTCCTATGAATGTTTTATTAGCTAGGGGAGTGAGTAAAAAAAAAAAAATCACCCGCCCTAACACACACACACACACACACACACACACACACACACACACACACACACACACACACACACCGTCTTCAAACTTAATGAGTAGTGCCTGAATGCAGCATCTACAGTAATGCTCTAGTTGACTTGTGAGGGGAAGGGAAGGGGTGCGGGAATTGGATAGGAAGAGGTGTGAATCATGCTTACCTTCTTATAATATGATCACTCTTTTGCTGATAATTTTCCTACACAGCAGGAAATGTACACTTGTAGTGTATTCAAGGTTTAAAAATGATTCTAAAGTTAGCAATACCTACTTTAAAATGTCAGACTTGATTTGTCCTAAAGCAAAATAGATCAATCCCTATAAAAATGTATTTGAATTCTAATCCACACACTATTTTACATTTACTGTTGATGCAGGTTGATTTTTGTGCCGTGGCAAACTGGCTCAAATGAAGATCTTACATCTGTACTCTCACTGCTATGGAAATACAGTTTATCAAAATGAAGTCTTCTCCAGACAGAGGTTTCAAATCCAAGTAATATCCCAGATGCAAGGTTACGAACTGGGATCTCTTCACTCATTGGCTTCTGTGCTATGAAGTATGGCTCTTGAGCTGTACAGCTCTATGTCTTGAGATATTAATAAAGTGTAAGAATGACTTTCCCAAGTGCTCATTCAAATAAAACACTTTCTGGTTTGAAATGGAGCTCACTCGTGCACAGGGGATATGTTTGAAGAGCTCTGCAGGTTTTACTTTGAAGGCCTTCACATCAAGGTGATGGGGGATTTTCCCTCCAATGGATCACTGTCTTAGTGGGATTTTGGTCTTCACTTTGAGGTGGTGTATTATTCGTTTGAGGGGTGAAAACTTAGATTCCTACTGAATCACCCGCTGAGGATTCCCTTACGGCTGCCCATTTAACCAGCGCCCCAGAGCCTGTCATAGCTTGGACCAGAGATACAGAAGTCTGAGCCAACTTCCTTCCCCCGTGATGAGATTACTTTAGGAACACTTCCAGAATCTTCTCCTCTCCCATGACACACCTACCTCCTTTGTGCACAAATAGACGTACAAGCTCTGCTCCGAGGTTATGGAAGTCCTCGTACAGAGAACTGAACCGTCTTCTTGACAGACTTGTGCAAATGAAGTCTGCAAAAAGCGTTTGCAAATATTCCGCCTCACATCTTCATTTTCAAATGTGCTCTGCAGACGTCGTTAACGATTCATCACCCCAGGCCTTGCTCCGGAGTTGCATGTCCCTGCACCTGTTTGAAGTGTTTGGTAGCCAGTCTGGGGGGGGGGGGGGGGGGTGCCTTGCTCTTTCATGTATTTTAGTCATGTCTATCACCTTAAACTTAATTAGCTGCGCACACACACACACACACAACACTTTGAGAGGTGCTGTTGAGACAGATAAGACCTGTGGGGGAAGCAAATGGACAAATAATGAAGCAAAAAAATGAGAAGTGTTCTGAAGCTGCCGGGTTACAGGGCAAGGTTTCGGGAGCCGTCTCCAAAACGATTGCAGTGTTGCATGTCCAGGAGCTCAACCAGCTGACCTGCTACCGTGTGTATAACTTATTTGATTTTATTAGGACTCCCATTAGCTGACGCCAATGGCTACAGCCAGTCTGGGGTCCGACACATAACAAAAAATACATTACAGACTAAAATACTTCACAATTGACATACATTTAAAACATTAACGAAGACATTGCAGACTTACATACACAGAGTGTACACAACATTAAGAACGCCATCAGTTTTTGACCTCAGAACAGCCTCAATTCATCAGGGCATGGACCATACAAGATATCAAAAGTGTTCCACAGGGATGGTGGCCCATGTTGACTCCAATTCTTCCCACAGTTGTGTCAAGTTGGCTGGATGTCCTTTGGGTGGTGGATCCTTCTTGATACACACAGGAAACTATAGAGCTTGAAAAACCCCGCAGCGGTGCAGTTGTTGACACAAACCGGTGCGCCTGGCACCTACTACCATATCCCATTCAAAGGTACTTAAATTGTCTTGCCCATTCACCCTCTGAATGGCACACATACCATGTCTCAACAATCCATGTCTCAACTGTCTCAAAGCTTAAAAATCCCTCTTTAACCTGTCTCCTAACCTTCATCTACTCCGTTTGAAGTGGATTTACTAAGTGACATCAAGAATTGTGCAAGACAAGAGAGAGTTAAACTCAATTTTGCCATGGGGGAACACTAGAGGAGGCTGGTGAGAGAAACTATAGGAGGACAGGCTCATTGTAATGGCTGGGATAGAATAAATGGAACTGAGCCAAACATGTGGTTTCCATATGTTTGATATGTTTGATACCGTTCCATTAATTGCATTCCAGCCTTTAGAATGAGCCCTTCCTCCTGTAGCTCCTCCCACCAGCTTCCTCTGGGGCAGACATGTCGTCATAATCACCAATGGCATTCAAGTGAGCACCAACAATGACCTGCGGTCAATATACAGTATTTGCATATTCATGAGCTATAAAAAAAAATCTCACTATGATCTTTTGGAAACTTAAAGTGTCACTGTGCATTGCCCTATGAACAGTAGGCGTATACTCTTTGTGTGTGTATTGCATGTATGTATGAGTGTGTTTATTTGTGTACTTGTGCTCGATGAGTGTGGGTATGCAAATGTGGAAAAATGTTTGTTGTCTTCTGTGCTGTGCAGTTGGCTGGACAGCGAGATCTCTGTTGCTCAGACTAAGGTGTGTCTTGCCAACTGAGGAGTTGTCTAGGCAAGAGCAAGAACTCGTCCTGGATCGCGCTGTCTGGCCATCACACGTCAGACTCAAAACAACGGTACTGTGAACAATTGTTCAGAAAAGGATGTTATAGAAAGGGATGTACAGTAGGTTTTACTGATCACATGGGGACTAAAGTAAACCCTTGAGCGGCGTGTGTATCCCATCTTAAGATAGCAGAGACAAGTTTTGGAAGCTTAGAAGTCTTAAAGGACCTTGATGAAAGACCTCAGGCAGCTAATAAGCATGCACACACACACACAAACACTCCAAGCTCTTATTTTACAACCTTTAACTAAACAATTGCAAAGTGGAGGTGACATTTTTACAAGTTGTTCCAACAGGGAAGCATGCTAATTTACTTGTATTCCGTTATTCTCGCACTTTATAGAGCTGAATGTAGTGGAAAATGGTTCTTTTGACAGCTTTGGAACCGACGCAAAACAATCAATTGAACTTTATTCTCTACCGTTCTAGTTTGTTAGGAGGAATAACTAGCAGACATATAATGTTGTGAACCCAGGTTATGGTGACATCGTATAGAACAGGATTTCCCAAACTTGGTCTTGGGCCCCTCCCAGGTACACTTTTGCATTTTGCCCTAGCACTACAAAGCTGACTCAAATTGTAACGAACCTCGTCCTCCTCTTCTGAGAAGGAGTAGCGAGAAGGATCGGAGGACCAATTTGCAGCGTGGTAAGTGTCCATAATGTTTATTTTACTACATAAACTGAACACTACAAAATACAAAACAATAAATGTGAAATGAACTAAACAGTCCCGTGTGGTACTAACATGGAAGACAAACCCCCACAACCCAAAACTGAAACCCAGGCTACCTAAGTATGATTCTCAATCAGGGACAACAATTGACACCTGCCTCTGATTGAGAACCATACTAGGCCGAACTCAAAAACCAACATAGAAAAACAAACATAGACTGCCCACCCAACTCACGCCCTGACCATACTAAAACAAAGATAAAATAACAGAACTATGGTCAGAACGTGACACAAATAATCAAAGGTTGATGGTGAGTTGGTTATTTGAATCAGCTGTGTAGTGGTAGGACAAAAAACAAAATGTGTACCCAGGGGGGCCCAGGACCGAGTTTGGGAAACACTGCTATTGCACATCTTTCACTCTTTTCAGGGTATAGTTACACAGCTGCCGTATAAAACCAACCTCTTCCTCACTTTGCATTTTGTCTGTTGGCTATAAAGATATCCTTTAACTAGACTCCTCATCTCCTGTTACCTCTCTGCTACAAGAACACTTCAAGCACGGCTGAGCATTTAACCTCTACGGATCGGTGTCCCTAAACCGGGACAGTTGTTGCTCAATGGAGCATTAACATAAAAGCTATGGAAGTGTAGCTGGGGCCCTGAGTGTTTTCTAATCACATGACCTGGCAGGGAAAACTCAGGGCCCTACCTATGTGTGGCCAATCTCTTTCCTGTCATGATCTTATCACTGCTATGGCCTACAGGAGTGTCTCAACCTGGCTCCAAGAGCAAATTATCCCAAAGAAGCAGGCCCTCCTGTCTTCCATAAGCTTGACATTCACCAGGCTGTTTTGACTAATACTAACCATGTAAAATGGAACCAATACGCAACTGTAGAAGTATTTCTGTCCGTATTATCTACCAAAGGAGGAAAGCATAATATGTCAGGATTTACTGATGTTGTCAATCCAAAGTGAACGAGGTTTGTAGCTACTGGCAACAGATGTCCCTCTGTGAGTGAAAAGAGTCACGTTGGAGCTCTCTTTACCCAAATAAGTGGTCATGACTACTGGGTGGGGGATTGGTCAACTCACCAAATATCATCCAAGAGGCCAAATCCTTCAGCATGGAGTTTCCACTTCAATATGTCTGTCAAAAATTCAAGTGGTTCTCATAATTTGAGCCTTTCCTGTTTTGGGGCCAGCCATTAGGGTGGGTGAGTGCTTAACATTGGGACCTTTAAAGATGGCTGTATGGAACTTACTGTGCATAAAGCTGTCCTTCATAAGGGATACTGCAGTACACCCAAACAAATGCACCGATCAATATGACATTTGTTACCAAGCCACCAAAGCACAGCTTATGGAATGGGAGTATGTAATCGGAAGACAAAAACGATTTGGAGCAGTTTTTGTCGAGCAGCGGGAGTGTGTCTGTGTTGTGGGAGGCGTGCCAACGACCACGGTGTTAGTTGGGGCTGTAGTTGGCCCATGACCACCCATGCTCTGGGAGAGAGAAAGTGTGTGTGTGGTGTGTGTGTGTGTGTGTGTTGCCTGAATAACAACAGCACACAAAGCCCTGTCCCCTCCTGCTGTGCCGCCTGTGAAAGTCAGCTGCTAATGGCCCCATATTGAACATATAAATACCATTCCATAAATGATTAGCCACACCAGCTAACGAATGGCTGTGGTTTCCTCCATAGGAGGAAGGTGTAGCCAAACAATAAACAACATGGTGTTTTATGAACGTCCCCTCATTGAATCGCTTGTACACCAGAAAAATGCTGGCTCTAGCATTGTAAAGGTCAGGCTAAAGTGTGTGTTTTTCCTTTTGTTCGACTGAACAGATGAAAACATTTACTGTAAACTCTCTCTCTTTCTCACACAACCCCCTTAACCCCGCCATGCTGGACGTGTCCAAAAAGTTGCTTGGAGCCATGAAAGTCTTTACTCAAAACCAATGTTGAAAATAGTTCAGCCAAATAGACAACAATACTGACCATAAACGCTGGAAAACCCAGAATGACTTGGAAACCCCCTGGGATCATAATCGCGTGTGGTTAATATATTACTGTTGACCTTTGGGTTGGACTGAGTAATATCTATTCAATATTTGTCCTCCTCCACCATTTTCATAGTGAGTGAGAGCAACCACAAGCCTCTGAGATTCATTCTTTTTTTTTAAGAAAATAAAGTTCGGAGATAGATTGGTGCCAGAATTCTTGTAAATACACAGCATACAAAGTCAACGTGTACCGTGGTCTGTAGAATACAAAGAAAAATCACAAATCTATCTCCATAATAAAGTCTGAACCTTTGACCGACATTGATGTCTTTTCTTTAGCTCACATGTTCTATCTCTTCACTGGTTATTAATTTGGGAGCAAAGTCTCAGGCTGATGTCCAAATATTCCTTAAAAAGGTACTGTTTGTGTGGAAACAAAACATCAATTTGTTCGACGTCTGATGAACCAAACGATGATGATACTCCACACACAGGCACCTGGAGAAGGCACGGCATTCATCATCGTGAGAACAGGACTTGATGCATTTCTCCTGACATGATAGCAGAATCAGCATATTCAGAGTCATTTCTCTCTTGGCAAGGAGACGTCACCGTAAAAGTGAAGCCGAGTTGCAACTGTCATCAAAGCCAGAGGGTGGAATATAGTTAGTGAGAATAATGGTGTCCTAGGCATTGGCAGATGGAAGAGCGAGACTTGCCAATGGAAGGTATACTCATATCCTCGGCTCCGTGGTCATTGTCGCAGGAGCAGTCATGGAAATATAATATTTTATTAATCGCCCGCAATTTTGGGAACTTCACACGAGGTTCAGAAGACAGCAAGAGTGGGTAATTATTGTGAGTGTTCAAAGCCAAGCACTTTGCTCTTAAAAGTAGGACACATTTTACATGCTAGCAGGACGGAGGAAATAGGATTCCGAGTGTAAAACGGACAGACACTGCAGTCTCTCAGCACTCTGTCCTCTTGATACAATTATTTGTGTTGTTCTTGGACTCCTGGAAACTGCCTGTGGCCCGGGAAAAATCTCCATCTTTGGATAGAAACACGACATTGACATAGATTTTTTTCGGCAACTCTTCCCAAATGAGTTTGTCATAGAAATTCTCCCGGAACCATTCATGTGGAAGAAGAGCTGTGTTCACATCTTCACATTTAGGTCTGCGGTATATACAACAATTGCAAACAAGTGTAAAATAGTCTCACTTTAATCAATGTGAAAGAGTTGCCCTCCTCACCGCCCTTCAACATGCAACAATTTCAAAGATTTGACTGAGTTACAGTTCATGTAAGGAAATCAGTCGATTGAAATAAGTGAATTAAGCCCTAATCAATGGATTTCACATGACTGGGAATACAGATATGCATCTGTTGGTCACAGATACCTTAAAAAAAAAGGTAGGGGCGTGGATCAGAAAACCAGTCAGTGTCTGGTGTGACCACCATCTGCCTCATGCAGCGCGACACATCTCCTTCACATAGAGTTGATCAGACTGTTGATTGTGGCCTGTGTGATGTTGTCCCACTCTTCTTCAATGGCTGTGCGAAGTTGCTGGATATTGGCAGGAACAGGAACACGTTGTCGTACACGTTGATCCAGAGCATCCCAAACTGGTCTGGTGAGTATATAGGCCATGGAAGAACTGGGACACTTTCAGCTTCCAGGTATTGTGTACAGATCCTTGCAACATGGGGCCGTGCATTGTCATGCTGAAACATGAGGTGATAGCAACGGATGAATGGCACGACAATGGACCTCAGGATCTCATCACGGTAACTCTGTGCATTCAAATTGCCATTGATAAAATGCAATTGTGTTCGTTGTTCATTGCTTATGTCTGCCCATACCATAACCCCACCACCACCATGGGGCACAACATTGACATCAGCAAACCGCTCGCCCACACCACTCGATACACACTGTCTGCCATCTGCCCGGTACAGTTGAATTAATCTGTGAAGAGCACACTTCTCTAGCATACCAGTGGCCATCGAAGGTGAGCATTTGCCCACTGAAGTCGGTTACAATGCCGAATTGCAGTCAGGTCAAGACCCTGGTGAGGACAACGAGCACGCAGATGACCTTCCCTGAGACGTTTTCTAACAGTTTGTGCAGAAATTATTCGGTTGAGCAAACCCACAGTTTCATCAGCTGTCCGGTTGGCTCATCTCAGACCGTCCCGCGGGTGAAGAAGCCGGATGTGGAGGTCCTGAGCTGGCGTGGATACAGGAGACCGGTTGGATGTACAGCTACATTTAAAAAAAAACGTTGGAGGCGGCCTATGGTAGAGAAAGAACATTCAAGTCTCATAGAACATAGCACCTTTTTTTCTAAGAGTGTTGATGTTCTATCTAGAACTTAAAATGGTTCTTCGGCTGTCCCCATAGGAGAACCCTTTGAAGAACCCTTTTTGGTTCTGGGTAGAACCCTTTTGGTTCCAGGTAGAACCATTTTGGGTTCCATGAAGAACCCTTTCCACAGAGGGTTCTACGTATAACACGTATAACCCAAAATGGTTCAACCTTTTTGGAACCGTTTTGGAACCGTTTTTACTAAGAATGTAAAGCATTGTGTTGTGTGACAAAACTGCACATTTTAGAGTGACTTTTTATTGTCCCCAGCACAAGGTACACCTGATCATGCTGTTTAATCAGCTTCTTGATATGCCACACCTGTCAGGTGGATGGATTATCTTGGCAAAGGAGAAATGCTCACTACCAGGGATGTAAACAAATTTGTGCACAACATTTGAGAGAAATACTTTTTGTGCATATGGAACATTTCTAGCTCATGAAACACTTTATGTGTTACGTTTATATTTTTCTTCAGTATATATGTTAGTGTTTACAAATGTTATCATCATAGCGTCATATCTCTCCTCTTTTCTATTTGCGACATTCGGGATGTCATGCACTTATTTACCTTATAGCCTGTGGGCACGGCATAATAATGCACATTCCTCACGCTTGCAGTTTAACCAATGGGCTCACAATTATCACCTTTCTCTCTTTCAACCAATGGGCGTAACTCTTGGGATGTATTTATATGTCAAGTTACCCTTGTTCTCTCACTTGCTGTTTCCAACAACCACCTCCCCACCACCACCAGCTTAAGGCCTGTCATCAAACTCCTTTTTTCCCAGCAGGGGGGTCTCTGGCACCGAAGAGCATTCCTATTTTAATGCATTTTCATATTGCACTCCGTCTCGGTTGTTCCTTCAGTTAGCCTTTCCTCGATTGAACTGAGAAACAGAATCTTATTTCGACAGTTCTCCCTGGACCTCCATGGTTAACCACTGCTGCTATCTGATGGGGAGTCTGCTGTGGTAATGGATAAGGGCCCCTGGTCCCAGGCAGACTGACTGTACGGTACTGTGCTGTATTGTACAGCCAGCAGACGAGGATCACTAGCACCATCTGTTGGTTTATACATAATGACTCTGGATATGGATCACACACACACACACACACTATTTGTAAGGTTAATCGTGCTACAGTAAATTACTATGACGCCATAAAGAATTCCAATTACAGTGCCTTGCGAAAGTATTCGGCCCCTTTGAACTTTGCGACCTTTTGCCACATTTCAGGCTTCAAACATAAAGATATAAAACTGTATTTTTTTGTGAAGAATCAACAACAAGTGGGACACAATCATGAAGTGGAACCACATTTATTGGATATTTCAAACTTTTTTAACAAATCAAAAACTGAAAAATTGGGCGTGCAAAATTATTCAGCCCCTTTACTTTCAGTGCAGCAAACTCTCTCCAGAAGTTCAGTGAGGATCTCTGAATGATCCAATGTTGACCTAAATGACTAATGATGATAAATACAATCCACCTGTGTGTAATCAAGTCTCCGTATAAATGCACCTGCACTGTGATAGTCTCAGAGGTCCGTTAAAAGCGCAGAGAGCATCATGAAGAACAAGGAACACACCAGGCAGGTCCGAGATACTGTTGTGAAGAAGTTTAAAGCCGGATTTGGATACAAAAAGATTTCCCAAGCTTTAAACATCCCAAGGAGCACTGTGCAAGCGATAATATTGAAATGGAAGGAGTATCAGACCACTGCAAATCTACCAAGAACTGGCCGTCCCTCTAAACTTTGAGCTCATACAAGGAGAAGACTGATCAGAGATGCAGCCAAGAGGCCCATGATCACTCTGGATGAACTGCAGAGATCTACAGCTGCGGTGGGAGATTCTGTCCATAGGACAACAATCAGTCGTATATTGCACAAATCTGGCCTTTATGGAAGAGTGGCAAGAAGAAAGCCATTTCTTAAAGATATCCATAAAAAGTGTTGTTTAAAGTTTGCCACAAGCCACCTGGGAGACACACCAAACATGTGGAAGAAGGTGCTCTGGTCAGATGAAACCAAAATTGAACTTTTTGGCAACAATGCAAAACATTATGTTTGGCGTAAAAGCAACACAGCTGAACACACCATCCCCACTGTCAAACATGGTGGTGGCAGCATCATGGTTTGGGCCTGCTTTTCTTCAGCAGGGACAGGGAAGATGGTTAAAATTGATGGGAAGATGGATGGAGCCAAATACAGGACCATTCTGGAAGAAAACCTGATGGAGTCTGCAAAAGACCTGAGACTGGGATGGAGATTTGTCTTCCAACAAGACAATGATCCAAAACATAAAGCAAAATCTACAATGGAATGGTTCAAAAATAAACATATCCAGGTGTTAGAATGGCCAAGTGAAAGTCCAGACCTGAATCCAATCGAGAATCTGTGGAAAGAACTGAAAACTGCTGTTCACAAATGCTCTCCATCCAACCTCACTGAGCTCGAGCTGTTTTGCAAGGAGGAATGGGAAAAAATTTCAGTCTCTCGATGTGCAAAACTGATAGAGACATACCCCAAGTGACTTGCAGCTGTAATCGCAGCAAAAGGTGGCGCTACAAAGTATTAACTTAAGGGGGCTGAATAATTTTGCACGCCCAATTTTTCAGTTTTTGATTTGTTAAAAAAGTTTGAAATATCCAATAAATGTCGTTCCACTTCATGATTGTTGTTGATTCTTCACAAAAAAATACAGTTTTATATCTTCATGTTTGAAGCCTGAAATGTGGCAAAAGGTCGCAAAGTTCAAGGGGGCCGAATACTTTCGCAAGGCACTGTATATGATGTATTCTATCTGGTTGAACATCACTAATGACATAACAAACAATGGCGCTATGGGGGTCCCAAATGACATTGTTTCACTCTTCTGTCATGATTCAATCTCCTGTCATGTGCTCCTACAAATTCAACAAAGATTTCTGTAAGCAAAGAAAGTATCTTAAAGTCGGACATGAATCTCAGTGCATCACCCATCTCCTCCTTTTATGTTGGTGACCTTCACCAGCATGTCACCGAAGATATTTCAGTATGAAGATATGTAGAAACTGTTTCTCCAATAGAAATCCCTGATCACGCTTGTAGGTGATGTCGTGGCGACTTTGGCTAGCTAAGCTTATGCGCAGAAACACGTAATCGGGTCTAAAGGTTGCTCGCGCTTAACTGCACATGTGCAGGCCGTCAAATTAAAGTCAGTCCTTCGATGTAAAGTTGTTTTTGACAAAAATTTAAAAGGTGTCAGTTTGTCACTTTCACAAGGTTGGAGTAATAACATGTTCAACTACTTAAGACGTTGACTTGGATCTAGGTTGTGCCTTTAGATTTGGAGAACATGAACAACTAAGGAAGAATGTTTCACTTCTCTCATTGACTTCTCAAACCCCAGTCTGGTCTGCCGAGACTGTTTCACAAGCGTTCCCGGAAGTCTTTTGATGTTGGGCTTTTGGGTTTAGAAACTCTGTGATGGCCCATTATACTCAGGACATCATCACCTGCCGATTGCTGGCATATGTTTATGTCAACAACTATCAGCCAGCCAATTCTGACCGAGCCCCGATCGAGTTGAACTATGAGATGTTTAAAGGAAAACCTCTGCTTATCATGTCGTCTCAGCCTAACCCCCTGTGGAAGAGCGGGGTGTGTAATGAGAAAAAAGTGGTTATTGGGCACTATAAGTCTCGCAAAGAGCGTGAAGCGAAAATTGGAGCCAAGGCCACTAACCTGTTCATCAAAAGTGTTGGTTCAGAAATGGATGAACATTTCCCAAGCCCCAGGTGCCATCTCAGCTGATGGCCACCCAGTTCTTGGTCAAGCGACCTAGGTCTTGGTCAAGCAACCAGGCAGAGGCAGTATCACCGTAAAACGCTGCGTGGCCAATGCAGATGTTGGGTTGTCCGTGCAGTGCCTTTCAGGTGGGGGAGGCAGTGGTGCCGCTGCAGCTGTGTTGGAACTTGAAGCCAAGCATGGGACTGAGAGCATTGAAATTTGCTTAGCATTGAAAAGCATCTAAAACAACACTGAAATGCTCTGCAAGATAAAGTATTTCTGTATTTGCAAAGTTTTTTTGTTTGTTTGAATTTGGCCAAGTCTAGATAAAGATAAGCTCAACCTGATCAAAATTTTAAAGTTGATTACTGTAAACAAAAAAATAAAATTCCTTTGGTTTATTTTACTGTGTCTGTGCACAGAATATCAAATGGTATGTAAAGAGACAAGCTGGGCATTTAAAATAGCTGGCTGTAATAAAATGGCAAAAATCACACTCACGAACGCTTCAATGGAGGCTGCTAAGGGGAGGACGGCTCATAATAATGTCTGGAACGCATCAAACACATAGAAACCATGGAAACCATGTGTTTGATACCATTCCACTGATTCCGCTCCAGCTATTACCAAGAACCCATCGTCCCCAATTAAGGTGCCACCAACCTCCTGTGGCACGCAGACACACAGATCAAATCTAATCAAAGTTTATTTGTCACGTGCGCCGAATACAACAGGTGTAGTAGACCTTACAGTGAAATGCTTACTTACAGGCTCTAACCAATAGTGCAAAAAAGGTGTTAGGTAAAGAAATAAAACAACAGTAAAAAGACAGACTATATACAGTAGCGAGGCTATGAAAGTAGCGAGGCTACATACAGACACCGGTTAGGCAGGCTGATTGAGGTAGTATGTACATGTACTGTAGATATGGTTAAAGTGACTATGCATATATGATGAACAGAGAGTAACAGCAGCGTAAAAGAGGGGTTGGCAGGTGGTGGGTGGCGGGAAACAATGCCGAATGCCCGGTTAGCCAATGTGCAGGAGCACTGGTTGGTCGGGCCAATTGAGATAGTGTGTACATGAATGTATAGTTAACGTGACTATGCATATATGATAAACAGAGAGTAGCAGCAGTGTACAAAGAGGGGCTGGGGGGAGGGGTTGGGGGGGCACACAATGCAAATAGTCCGGGTAGCCATTTGATTACCTGTTCAGGATTCTTATGGCTTGGGGGTAAAAACTGTTGAGAAGCCTTTTTGTCCTAGACTTACCACTTACCATGCGGTAGTAGAGAGAACAGTCTATGAGTGGGGTGGCTGGGGTCTTGACAATTTTTAGGGCCTTCCTCTGACACCGCCTGGTGTAGAGGTCCTGGATGGCAGGCAGCTTAGCCTCAGTGATGTACTGGGCCGTACACATTACCCTGTGTAGTGCCTTGCGGTCAGAGGCTGAGCAATTGCCGTACCAGGCAGTGATGCAACCGGTCAGGATGCTTTCGATGTTGCGGCTGTAGAACCTTTTGAGGATCTCAGGACCCATGACAAGTCTTTTTAGTTTCCTGTGGAGGAATAGGCTTTGTCGTGTCCTCTTCACGACTGTCTTGGTGTTTTTGGACCATTCTAGTTTGTTGTTGATGTGGACACCAAGGAACTTGAAGCTCTCAACCTGCTCCACTACAGCCCCGTTGATGAGAATGGGTGTGTGCTTAGTCCTCCTTTTCCTGTAGTCCACATTCATCTCCTTAGTCTTGGTTACGTTGAGGGATAAGTTGTTATTCTGGCACCACCCGTCCAGGTCTCTGACCTCCTCCCTATAGGCTGTCTCGTTGTTGTGTCGTCTGCAAACTTAATGATGCTGTTGGAGTTGTGCCTGGACATGCTGTCGTGGGTGAACAGGGAGTACAGGAGGGGACTGAGCATGCACCCCGGTGGAGCTCCAGTGTTGAGGATCAGCGTGGCAGATGTGTTGCTACCTACCCTCACAACCTGGGGGCGGCCCATCAGGAAGTCCTGTATCCAGTTGCAGAGGGAGGTGTTTAGTCCCAGGATCCTTAGCTTAGTGATGAGCTTTGAGGGTACTATGGTGTTGAACGCGGAGCTGTAGTCAATGAATAGCATTCTCACATAAGTGTTCCTTTTGTCCAGGTGGGAAAGGGCAGTGTGGAGTGCAATAGAGATTGCATCATCTGTGGATCTGTTTGGGCGGTATGCAAATTGGAGTGGGTCTAGGGTTTCTGGGATAATGGTGTTGATGTGAGCCATTACCCAACCTTTCAAAGCACTTCATGGCTACGGACGTGAGTGCTACGGGTCTGTTGTCATTTAGGCAGGTTGCCTTTGTGTTCTTGGGCACAGGGACTATGGTGGTCTGCTTGAAACATGTTGGTATTACAGACTCAATCAGGGAAATTATGAAAATGTCAGTGAAGACACCTGCCAGTTGGTCAGCTCATGCCCGAAGCACACGTCCTGGTAATCCGTCTGGCCCCGCAGCCTTGAGTATATTGACCTGTTTAAAGGTCTTACTCATGTCAGCTACGGAGAGCGTGATCACACAGTCGTCCGAACAGCTGATGCTCTCATGCATGTCTCAGTGTTGCTTGCCTTGAAGCGAGCATAGAAGTTATTTAGCTCGTCTGGTAGGCTCGTGTCACTGGGCAGCTCACGGCTGTGCTTCCCTTTGTAGTCTGTAAAAGTTTGCAAGCCCTGCCACATAAGACGAGTGTCGGAGCTGGTGTAGCATGATTCAATCTTAGCCCTGTATTGACGCTTTGCCTGTTTGATGGTTTGTCTGATGGCAAAGCAGGATTTCTTGTAAGCTTCCGGGTTAGAGTCCCGCACCTTGAAAGTGGAAGCTCTACCCGTTAGCTCAGTGCGAATGTTGCCTGTAATCCATGGCTTCTGGTTGGGGTATGTATGTACAGTCACTGTGGGGACGACGTCCTCGATGCACTTATTGATAAAGCCAGTGACTAATGTGGTGTATTCCTCAATGTCATCGGAAGAATCCCAGTGTGTGATAGCAAAGCAGTCCTGTAGTTTAGCATCTGCCTCATCTGACCATTTTTTTTATAGACCTAGTCACTGGTGCTTCCTACTTTAATTTTAGCTTGTAAGCAGGAATCAGGAGGATAGAGTTGTGGTCGGATTTACCAAATGGAGGGCGAAGGAGAGTTTTGTACGCATCTCTGTATGTGGAGTACAGGTGATCTAGAATTTTTTTCCCTTTGGTTGCACATTTAACATGTTGATAGAAATTTGGTAGAACTGATTTAAGTTTCCCTGCATTAAAGTCTCCAGCCACTAGGAGCGCTGCCTCTGGGTGAGTGGTTTCCTGTTTGCTTATTTCCTTATACTGCTGACTGAGAGCGGTCTTAGTGGCTTTACCACCACATCTGTCTGTGGTGGTAAACAAACACCCACGAAAAGTATAGCTTGTCCCATGATTCCTGACACTACATAATGAGACTCCTTCCTCTCTATTTACATAACCACAGCAGAGGAATAATAGCCGTCCATGCATGGACTCTAACAGTAGACAGTAACACTATGAAACTGAACTGTCTATCACACAGTGCCAGAGGACTTTACAGTAATGTGCTATGCCTGCCTACATTGATTGGCCGTGAGCAGTTGTTGAGTGGTTAGCTCAGTTTTAACATGTACTATGAGTGTGAATGCACTGCTGACATCTGGTGGAAACACTTGTGTTGACAGTGATCGATTCACGTCGTCTGCCTCCTCCACTCAGGATGTTGGGGCTTTCTGCATGGCTGGATCCAGGTGGAGACTCCGATTAGCAACATTTCCTCTTGTGTAGCTCTGACAGCACTCTGATACTCACCCACCCGATATCATTCATCAGTGTTTCATTACATGGACGGCCTGATGATTTATATTATATGACCATCGTAAAGACCAGGGTACTTGCCACCCCAAAACAGCCCCAAAAAAGCCCAGCATGAATCTTTCTGGGTACAAATACCCATTTGGTCGTACTATGCTGAGAGATGGACAGATACAGCGCTAGAATTTACAGTTCTGGCATGCCCTGCTTCTTGTCCTGGAGGAAGCATTAGAGGAGGAGAGAGGGAGCGCTAGAGGAAGGATATAAAGGATTCTTTGAGCTCAATTCCATTATCTTAAAGTCAAATAAAAAGGGGCCTGGACTGAAGCTCTGAGGCGTTGTTAAATTTCTTCTCTTCTCCTCTCTGAGCTTCCCTGAGGCTCTCGTGTTTCTGATCGGAGGAAAAACAATGTCTTTAATTTGACTCTGCTTGTTTGGATTCCGGTTCTCAGGGTTTGACGTTCAGAGGAGGCAGAGAGAGAGAGAGGTCTTGTAAAAGCAGTGTTGGAGCGCTGTGGTCTCACTGCATTTCACGCAGGCTGATATTAACGGCTCAGTGTGGAGGCCCACGATTTGTCTGTTTACTTTGGCCACGACCCTGGGTGGTAATACCCTGCAGCGATGGTATAGAACCTAGAGGGTATGGTGGAAGAGAGCACAAGCAGTGGATGGCGGATGGAAATGACCAGCTGAGGCCTGCCTGGGGATAACATGTTTTTTGGTTGTGCTATGCTGCCTGCGAGGGTCCCCGTGAATGAAAGTGACATGGCATCCTCATTGCATAGTGTTATTTCACTGATCTGACTGAACGTGAATTGTCATTATGTTGAAATTATTTGCGTTCGCTCTCTCTCCCCACCTCTTTCTCTTCATACTGTAAAATGATAACAGCCACCTTGATTCATTTCCTTTGCACATTTTCTCATAAAATCCTGGACTGGTCTGTGAGGATACACACCATATGGCAGCAATGGAGCATGTTTTATATAACTGGAAGTTCGCCCCATTAACCCAGTATTTTAAAGTCCCCATGCAATGCTCTACTGTACTAGGCTTCCTGTGTCAAGGCGAGAATCAACACTCAACTCTAACATCAGAGTTTAACTCCATGATTGTGAACTTGTGACTGTGGAAAATAGGCTTTAGTGAGGCCCTAGAAAAGTAGAACGGGGAGAGGGATGGAAAGAGGCCCAACTAAACACTGAATGTGCACTTTTGTTGAGTTCGAGTTAACAGGAGGTACGCATCACTGGAGTAGATAGAAGATGCCCTTTACCACTGACACAGGATCAGATATAACATTAAATTAACACTTAAAGTTAGACTAGTGTAATCTGATCCTAGATCTGTGGTAAAGGTAAACCTCTACTTCAAGCCCTTTCTCCATATCCCAATGGCTGTTTCAGGCAGTAGACTGGTTGGCTGGCAACGTCACGAAAACGATGTGTCCACTTCAAAGGGGGCAGAAGGCCGTGTGTTGTTATGGTTCTGGATGGCCAGATAGACAGTTTCAGATTCTTGTCAACAATGACAAGAAACTGCCAGGTGGTGAATCGTAAGTTCCTAGTTTCAGCTCGTTTTGAAATTGTTCTTGATACCATGTCTTGTTTTGAGGTGTTTTGACTGATGTCACGTCTATGCTTTTACGGCAACAAAAAAAATGCCAGCTAGCTAACCAACAACTGTAAAAATGTATGAGACAACAAGTGCTCATTGTGCAATTTTATTTATGTTTTAAATAAAACATTGGAGACAAAATATAGTTTACATTTTATCAACGATCTAAGCCAACCCAGTCTGTTTTGCCCCTTAGTTGAGCACCCGTCGGTTTTGTTGCTGAACAACCAACCCTACATAACAGTGAGGTGTATTTAAAACATGTTCAACTCTGACTCCCTCTAGTGGCATTTTGTAAACGATGCATAATATTGTATACTACCCCCATAAAGAATAATACAATTTCGGTTTCAAAATGATAAATCTTACAAACAAATTATTAATATTGTTAGAAAAAGGTAAGAACTGAGGGTATCTGATAAATGTGTCAGAAACATTACAGAACCCTGAAATATACAGGGTTTCTTGAACTTTTTTCGTCATACAGGAAACGATGTTCCATATTACAGGAATAATGTTTCATATTACAAAAATGACAGTCATATGAGGAGAAAGCAGAAGCCTCTGCCTACCCAGTTATGTGAATATATCCCCTGCACGTGGAGGATGCACACAAGGTAATGCGTATGGAGAAGGAAATGCATTGCTTTACAAAGACCGTCAGGGTGTACCCTTTTCCCGCATACTAAATGTTTGCACTTTTGGTGACTTGACCTACATTGCATACCATATGAACTTGACCATAGCGCATGCTTTATGCCCTTCATGGGAGGTGATCTGGGGTGAGATTCTGATGGTATTGCCTGCAGTAAGATTTGAGTTTGATTTCCAATTAAATAGAAAAAGGGATTTTCTTGTCTGGATCCTCTCATGTGTAAAAAAAAATAAAGGCAGCTTTCACAAGCCCCATGTTATGAAATAGGTGCAAACCTTATATCGGCGGAAAGAGGGGATTGAGCTGCAGCCACTACAAGAAACGGTAAGTCTCTAGTATAAACATACCGGGAGCTACTCAATATTCAAAATGATGTCACTTTGTGACGCACGGGTGACTATCAGGCTATTATCAGGTTATTATCAGGTTATTAAAGCAGGACGGTGGTTAAGTCCTGCTCCTATATCCTATGTGACCATAGTACCTCAATCATACACCTTTTCTATGTTTGTATACCGTCTGTCTTTCTGTGCCAGAACTGAAGCCACATCCGCATTCAGGGAAAAGCACACAGTTCACAGAACCCCTCACCATACAGTCCCCCTCACCTTCAAACCAACTGAGCTTGTTTAATAGTTCTCTCCTTATCGTCAAGGGTTCACACTGTAGAACCCCCACGCCCCCAGTCCAACCAACTCTTTCGCCTCTTCTGGTGTTCAACAGAATCTTGGAAAAGAGAAAAGGTCATTGCCTTGATCCGAATATATATATTTCATATATTTCAAACATTAATGTCACTAGACTTTAAACTAACTATTATTTACCTAAGTAGCAAGAGATTTCCATCGTTTAGCATTTTCTTCACCTCACACGAGTTGACCTCAGCAGTGCCTCCTGGCTGTTGTAACATGACACAGTTGGTTCTTGTCTGCGGGGCGACTCATCCAACCCCTCTGACTCATAGAACGCAGAGATGCTGAAAATAATAATTTCATAAATATTCAGGTGACATTTTTGCAGTCTTTAAACTGAATCTGACATTATGAGGTATCTTGTGATATGTCTTGCAGTGCTGTTACTGCCCATCCACCCACCATCCAGGTGGGTTCTGTAATCCGTCAGGTCAGGCCCAGGGCTCTGCTACAAGGTAGGGAGGGCCAGGCGTCTCCCCCGGCCCTACTCTTTCATCTGAACAGATCTTCCCCTGTCCTGCTCCTCGAAGAGCTCCTCTCTGTCTTCCAGGAAGTATATTCCTGAACTCCCATTGGTGCTCACGTACTGTGGTGTGACATCACTCAGGTGCCAAACAACGTTTCAATGGGAGGCAGAATTCCTTGGAAGATATCAAAATGGGAAGGGAAGGAATGAGAAGTACATGCAGTTTGATGTTAGCCTCTGCATAAAAAGACAACTTTGTTAGGTGTGAAAGATGAAAATGTGTCTTACAAAAAGGTAACATTTAAATGAATTAAAGCTATGCTGACATTACTTTGTGAAAGGAAAAACTGTAAATTGGATTATGTTGTCCGGATAGCAGGTTAGTGTTTTTCATCATGGATGTTGTTCTGGAGGCACAGCCACAAAGTCATAAAATCTGATTTTAAACCTAACCACACTGTTAACCCTAATGCCTAACCCTAACCACACTGTTAACCCTAATGCCTAACCTTGACCACACTGTTAACTCTAATGCCTAACCCTAAATTAAGACTAAAAAGCTAGTCTTAATTTTCATGAATAAAACCAATTTCTACTTTGCAGCTTGCCTATCTAAGAGAAAATCGCTCTGTTCTTCCTCCAGGACAAGACTCATGGCAATAAACATCAACCTGCATCCGAATGTATATGTGTTTACCTGGAGCAGGACGGCACAGAGACAACCGGACTTCAGGAGGAGAGCCTCTCAGCAGCGTGACCACCCTCTACATGCCAGAGAGACAACCGTCACTCACTGTCACATCCACAATTACGGACTGAGAAATGGCCATAATAATGTATAGTAAGCCTTATAAGCCTATAAGATAATGAGTGGTGATACAGAAATATTGAACAGATCAATCACACGGAGTGAAACAAAAACCCTCTCTCTCACACTAACATTTCCACAATATCTCTGTCTTCCAACGCTCCCACCCACCCCCATATACAGCATGCCAATTCACACCTGGAGCTACGGTTGAACAATCGTATTACGTCACACCAGTCTGCGTCTATATTTACCTGGTAGGACAATCCCTTCAGCGGTTCTCCATTGACTGCCAGGATGACGTCTCCCTCCTGGATCTGCCCACTCTCTTCCGCTGGCTGGCCAGGGAAAAGCTTCTTGATCCGGACAAGACCACTGCCCGAGTCTCCTTTCAAGGACTCGAGCTCAGGGACCAGGAAGCTGAAGCCCAAGCCATTCAGCCTCTTATTCAAGGTCACCTCCAAAGTGTTCCCTGTAGGGTGGAGGGGTTAGGGGATTGAAGTGTGTCAGAGTTCACCTTGGGAGGCTTGGACCGTGGATCCAGACTGGGTAGCTGTCAAAGGTAACACTCTCTCTCACAAAAGCCTAATAGACCTACTGTATTCACTCACACTATACTGATAAGATGGTTTAGTTGCCTGTCAGTGGGTGTGCTTGCTTGTTTTTACACCATCTGCTGGTCATATTTCTCCTGTTCGGCTGGCTGATTTCTAATCCCTTCTTCAGTCAGGGACAATGCTTCTGAGCTCAGTCCCTCGAAGCGCCAGTGTTCCCCTTACACTAAAGTTCCCTTGTCGATGATATACTATCCCTTACCGTCAGACACAAAGCTGTAGTCCTTGGGCTTGACCAAGAAGGGGGTGATGACAGCAGGACAGCTGTTGTTCCTCTTCTGGGTGATGTCCCGGTGGGAACTCTGAGGGGAGAGGTGGCACCCTGTGTCTGGGCTCAGAGACACCCAGGGCAGGCTGTTCATGTTCTCCCTCTCCAGGACCAGGGTCACCACCTTGGACAGGAAACGGTTACATAAAGACAAACAACAGTTAATGCTTCTCATTAGTCTGTACCTTTCAGAAACTAGTTTTAAAACTACTCTCTTAGAAAAAAAGCTTCCAAAACAGTTCTCCGGCTGTCCCCATAGGAGAACCATTTTTGATTCCTGTTAAAACCCTTTTAGGGTCCAGGTAGAACCATCTGTGGAAATAGTTCTAGATGGAACCCAAAAGGGTTCTTCAAAGGGTTCTCTTATGAGATCAGCCAAAGAACCCTTTTAGGTTCTAGATAGCACCTTTTGTTCTAAGAGTGTACTGTATATAAACAGGTATATTCACATTGCACAAGATAAACAGCACATAATCAGAACACATGTTAACATGTCAGTGTTTGTTTGCACTCAGTTTTGTACACAGTTCGGTTAAAGGCCAACGCAGAGGCAAAACGATGATGGTGTTGCCTTGCTCTGGTGTTACAGCTGAGATATTGATGTTCCTTTACCTTTCCTGTTTTTGCCAGACATTCCACAGCCTGCTGATATGTGAACCCTTGAAACCTGATTCCATCAACTTTCAGCAGTCTGTCACCTGTTAGATGCAAGCACACACAAAATCTCACTCATCTAAATTCAATTTGTGCAGCAATAATCCAGTATAATGTTCTTCTAAATGTCATTATTATTCCAGGTGCTTTACTGTAACAGAGTAGCGCTTGTTCAGCATTATACTGTACCTGACTGAATGCGGCCATCTTGCTCAGCAGCCCCTCCACAGACTAGGCTTTTGATGTAGATACCTCCATGACGCAGGCCTGTGTTCACACCACTCTGACAAATCAGAAACACAAGGTTATTATCCAACAACATGACAGTCTCGGTTGAAACGTAAGTTTATCAATATACTGTACACCATCAATAACATTTGCATGTCTGACTAATTGCTGAAGTGGCTTAATATGACAATGTACCATAAAGGGTTAATTCCCCATATTTTTTTCATGCTAATATAATTGCTAAGTCCCTACTCTCTGGGCTCTACTTTAACAAACCGAACGCCATGGTAAATCTTAGCTCTGGCAGTAGAGCTACAGTTTCAGGGTGTAGGGAATATTTGTGCTATTTTCACTGCGGGAATTATGAGCGCAATAGCTGGCGGTGCCGCAAAAGGACAGGGTTTTGATGAATAAATAAATTATAGGTGTGACTTGGTCAATCTCTGGCCAATCGACGAGGGCTTGGTCAATCACTGGCCAATCGACGAGGGCTTGGTCAATCACTGGCCAATCGACGTGTTTCATGGGTTAATACTGCATGCTGTTGTCTCATGTTCTGTAGGTTATTGAAGGTCTTTGAGTTGTCATCAACAGTAATTCGGGCTGGGGGCACGGAATATTCTCTTCCCGGTTCATTGTGGATCGATACAGTTTATTAAATAGCATAGGCTACAGTAATGAGTAATAGTAATAATAAATGCAATGTTTGCTCAATATGTTCGGAGCGTAGACAGTCAACATTGTTGCAATTGGACTTAACGAGTATAGGCCTTTACGCGGTGCACTTTCCCCTGAAATAAAACATCCTAGGCTACCGTAAATTGTATTACACGTGTTGAGCACGTTCTCAATAAGCCAGACACCGTTGATAGGGCCTTAAATGACTTAAATAAGTTTGGAGCAGCCCGTCTTCGGTAAGACAAGAGGCGCTCTTTGAAAATGGAGTTTGAAATAAAGTTTGCACGGCAGGTTGGCTTATGTGAACGGTGAATACTGCAAAAGCCTCACAAGTAGACCACTTAGAAACCTTGTATGGATAGGGTACTTGACTAATGCATTGCCAGGATCAGGAAGACAGCAGACACATTGCTGTTGAACCAGTTTTTGTTCGAGTAGGGTAAGTGTAGCTTAAAGGGCTTTTATAAAAAATGAAATGGAAAAACAAGCAATTGTTACAGGAAAATAACTGAAATGTTTCTAAATACGAGTGTGACCGGATCATCTCATGTCTAGTTCCATGATGGGCATATACAGTAGGATACAGGGAGGCTTATTTAAGCAAAAAAAAAACAGCAGGTTAAAATAACGTACAAACTAACCCTAACCCTAAACCCTAACCCTAACCCTAACCCTAACCCTAACCCCACATAGTACAAATAAAAAACATTTTAATAACGCTTTGGTGATTTAAGAATGACTGTATGTGGTCTCACGAGTCAAACCCTTTATAATCGTCTTTCCTACTTGGCAAATGCATTAGGCAGGACAAAAGAAAATTGTCTTCATTGAGAGGAGGGGAGGTTATGATTGGTTTTTCAATCAGATGAAACTAAATGGGAGGTTTACGGGCACAAAAAGCACATCTCTCTTGTTCCATTTGCATTTTGGCAGTGGGCGTCACGGCTGGATAAGCTGCGTTTCCGCTGTCCAAATCCATGCCAAAACCAACCGCGTTACCGGTAAGATCAGCTTTGGTTGGTCTTAAATATCCCCACCAACGCTGCCTGAAATTGGCACTTTGGGTCACGTTTTTAAGGACACACCCCGCCCACCTCTGCGCAAGCGAGCTCATATAAGACATGTAAATGACCAATTCTTGCCATACGGTTTGAAAACAGAAGAGCGCCGGTTTTAATAGGGCGTGAGTTTGACAATTGCGCTGGCTTCACGCCAGCCGAAAATAGAGCCCTCAGGCTGCTAGGTGAGAGGGATGTATCAAGATTAAAAGGAATATAGTATGTTTATACGATCTTACAATCTATCGCTCTGTCTCTCACACATAGGTCTCTCACACATAGGGGGTAAACAAATAGAATGTCTGCCAACAGACACACCAGGAGTGTGATGTGGGATGCTTTCATCCCTGATCCACCTTCACATCATCCGAATCCCAGTGAGAATTAACAGGCATTTTAATGACGTCTCGGAAGGCTGTTACTGCTCCCTTTCTCTCTGCCTCTCTCGATCTTTCGCTCCCTTGCTCCCTCTCCTTCCCTCCCTCCCTCTCACCCGCTTGCTCACTCTCTCTCTCGTAGCCTACTGTACTGTCCAGTAAGCAGGCAGGCTCCAAGCTGCAGGCTCTAGTGGGTCCAGCTCCAGCTCCTCCCTCTCCAAGGTGATTAACCCCAGGGGTCTAAAGGATTACTACCCAGAGACACAGAAGCAGCTGACTTCCTGACTAGACTAATTTGTCCATCCCAGACTTAAGTACAGTAGGTCCATCTCCCTATAGTACCACTGACCAGTAAAATAAACCCCTTCCGTACAATGGTGTGAGATCACTGATCTCAGATCAGATGTTGAGGAAAAAATGGGAGCTTGTCTGGCCCTCTCTTGGGGTATTGGGTGGGAAATGTTCTCTCTGGCCGGAGTGTGAGGTTATATCATGTGTATAACAGTCATTTCTAGCGCTGTCCTAGGGAGTTAGACATGAAATAGTTCACTTACAGCGATACTGATCCCTAAACCTACTCCAGCTTTCTTCTTCAGCTCCACAGAGATCTCACCACCCCTGAAGCAGTTTGTGGAAGGAGATCTGGAGCGGCAGTCCTGGATAATTAATAGGGAATAAGAGTTCATGATGAGATTAAGATGGATGATACAATTCACAACAAAGGCACCATTGTATTGTATTTGTTTCTATTCGTTGATTTAATTGACATTATGTAGAGTTGATTGCTAATGTTCGTTGTCTTGTTTGTGTACAAAATGAATACAATTGTTCCCCAATATTAGCACATGTAGAGTATTGTCCTTAACATGGAGGAGATGATGGTCAGTAGCCATTGGTTACCTGAGCGTTGAGGATGCGTACATCAGGGAGTTGCAATCTACTGCCAGTCTTTGGGGTCAACATGACAGACACGATCTCATCCAGGTCGTCCTCCCCAGAGCGCATGTTAGTCCTCAAAGTGGTCTGGGACTCGTAGGTCTTCAATAGCGGAGATCTCACGTTGTTGGGTGTCGAGGAAACTGTACAGAAACATCAACAAAAACACACCAAAAAAATCCACATTGTAATAAAAGTTGAAATGTGGAATTATCAACTAATAACGAAAGCCTAGCCATGTATGTAGTGAAGATCCAGAGAGGACGAAAAAGTACATTCCCATTTGGAGCTCTAACTAAAACATCTAGCTGAAAAGCCAGTCGACTTAAAATATAGTTTATCACGGAAAGTAAATGAGCCTGAACAGAGCAGAGATATATAGTACCTGTCAAAAGTTTGGACACTCCAACTCATTCCAGGGTTTTTCTTTATTTTTACTATTTTGTAGAATAATAGTGAAGATATCACAACTATGAAATAACACATATGGAATCATGTAGTAACCAAAAAAAAGTGTAAACAAATCAAAATATTTTATATATTTCAGAATCTTCAAAGTAGCCACCCTTTGCCTTGATGACAGCTTTGCACGCTCTTGGCATTCTCTGGTACTGACTAGTACTGTATATACGCACTTCCAGTACCTTTGGGCTGGGTCACGATGAGTGTGACCTCCTGTGGGCTGTTCTGCATGACCTCTGCAGCCTCACTGAAGGTCATGCCCTCCAGACTGGTGTGGTTCAGAGAGATCAGACGCCCACCTGAGGGAGAACATCACCACAACATTTCATATAAATAATCATTTTGTTGGTATCCACCTAGTCCTGGTCTTAGAATCAACAGGTACCCATAGCCCCTATCCAATTCCTTCAGATCTGTAAAGACCATAGAAATAGGGGATACGAAAATAGACTGGGAGTTGCATCTAAACTCAGCAAAAAAAGAAGCGTCACCTTTTCAGGACCCTGTCTTTCAAAAATAATTTGTAAAAACCCAAATACCTTCACAGATCTTCATTGTAAAGGGTTTAAACACTGTTTCCCATGCTTGTTCAATGAACCGTAAACAATTACTGAACATGCACCTGTGGAACGATAGTTAAGACACTAACAGCTTACAGACGGTAGGCAATTAAGGTCACAGTTATGAAAAAGTAGGACACTAAAGAGGCCTTTCTACTGACTCTGAAAAACACCAAAAGAAAGATGCTCAGGGTCCCTGCTCATCTGCGTGAACGTGCCTTAGGCATGCTGCAAGGAGGCATGAGGACTGCAGATGTGACCAGGGCAATAAATTGCAATGTCCGTACTGTGAGACGCCTAAGACAGCGCTACAGAGAGAAAGGACGGACAGCTGATCGTCCTTGCAGTGGCAGACCACGTGTAACAACACCTGCACAGGATCGGTACATCTGAACATCACACCTGTGGGAGAGGTACAGGATGGCAACAACAACTGCCCGAGTTACACCAGGAATGTACAATCCCTCCATCAGTGCTCAGACTGTTCGCAATAGGCTGAGCGAGGCTGGACTGAGGGCTTATAGGCCTGTAGTAAGGAAGGTCCTCACCAGACATCACCGGCAACAACGTCACCTATGGGCAAACCCATCGTTGCTGAACCAGACAGGACTGGCAAAAAGTGCTCTTCACTGACGAGTCGCGGTCTTGTCTCACCAGGGGTGATGGTCGGATTCGCGTTTATCGTCAAAGCGTTACAACGAGGCCTGGACTCTGGAGCGGGATCGATTTGGAGGTGGAGGGTCTGTCATGGTCTGGGGCGGTGCGTCACAGCATCATTGGAATGAGCTTGCTGTCATTGCTGGCAATGTGCGTTACAGGGAAGACATCCTCCTCCCTCATGTGGTACCCTTCCTGCAGGCTCATCCTGACATGAGCCTCCAGCATGACAATGCCACGAGTCATACTGCTCGTTCTGGGTGTGATTTCCTGCAAGACAGGAATGTCAGTGTTCTGCCATGGCCAGCGAAGAGCCCAGAACTCAATCCCATTGAGCACGCCTGGGACCTGTTGGATCGGAGGGTGAGGGCTAGGGCCATTCCCCCCAGAAATGTCCGGGAACTTGCAGGTACCTTGGTGGAAGAGTGGGGTAACATCTCACAGCAAGAACTGGCAAATCTGGTGCAGTCCATGAGGAGGAGATGCACTGCAGTACTTATGGCAGCTGGAGGCCACACCAGACACTGACTGTTACTTTTGATTTTGACCCCCCCTTTGTTCAGGGACACATTCCATTTATTTTGTCTATGGAACTTGTTCAGATGTCTCAGTTGTTGAATCTTGTTATGATCATACAAATATTTACACTTGTTAAGTTTGCTGAAAATAAACGTAGTTGACAGTGAGGACGTTTCTTTTATTGCTGATTTTACATTCAGTAAAAACAGTTCCAAAGGGGTTATTTGGCTTTCCCCATAGGAAAAGCCTTTTTGGTTCCAGGTGACCCCTTTTTGGTTTCAGGTAGAACTCTTTAGGGTTCCATGTAGAACCCCCTGTAGAAAGGGTTCTACCTGCCACCAAAAAGGGTTCTTCAAATGGTTCTCCTATGGGGACAGCCGAAGAACACTTTAAGGTTCTAGATGGCACCAATTTTTTCCTAAGAGTGTAGATAGGGCCCTAGTCATGACTAATTAACCGGCAGTGTCAAGAGAAAAAGCTCACATGAGAACTTAAAAATAAACCTGGCATGCAAGGCTATTGTTCACCAATGTGCCCAGGCGTCATAATCCGGTGTGAGCTTTGTGGAGACGAGCCCAGAAATAAAACCTAGTCACCTACCTGGTCTGATGCGGCCATCTTTATCCGCTGGTCCTCCCCGCACGATGGATGCTATGAAGACACCCAGGTCATACTTCCCCACCATGTCTTCTCCAACTATCACAACACCTGAATAGATAAAAGTACTTCTCCATTTTAGTTCTATTCTACAACAAGTCCATTAATGGATACATGACTAAATGTTGTAAGCGATGAACTTACCGACGCCGAGCTTCGGGTCTTTCTTTAGGCACACACAAATGACTTCTCTCTCTGGTATGACTCTCTTCATTTGGGCAAAAACATCTGTTGACAGAAATACCGCAGCTACCTTTTAACACATTACTGTACATTGACCGCAGCACCTCATAAGAAACCCGTATGCCATCTCTGTGGATGATACTGACAGGCTACTACAACGGTTGCGAGGATGTCTACCGCACGCACGGTGCTCGGATTTGGAACGCTTCCAGAATGTGAACACTTGATCCTGTACCTGATTACCCAGTGTTAAGAGGTTAATTTTCTTAGGAGCTGATCATCTATCCATACCTCTGCCTGCTAAGGACATGGGGTTGACCTCTGACCCACACTTCCCAGACCCACGAGACAGGGCTGGAGACAGGTTCCCAGGCAATGGCCTCCTTCTGCTGAAAATTATACAGGGAGAAATGACTTACAACATGCAGGGAAATAGAAATACTTACAACGTGCAAGAAATTAAATGCAAAGGAATGTACAGTAGTGTACATGGACAGAGACAATACAGGGAAGGATACTTTACCCACTGGGCACAAACTGGTTGAATCAACATTGTTTCCATGTCGTTTCAACAAAATAATTCAATGTGATGACGTTAAATCAACGTGGGAAACCAAGTGAATTTGCATAAAGTCATCAACATAAAGGGATTTTGTCATTTTTTTCACCCAAATTTGAACCTAAATCCAGTGACATGGTGACATTCGTTGATTTCACGTTGAAGTCACGTTAGTTGACAAGTCAACCAAATGTAATTCAAAAATAGATGTTGAACTGGCGCCTGTGCCCAGCGGGTATGCTCTCCATCACTCCTACCCCTGCTCGTGGAGGACACGCTGCTGTTTGATCCGCGCCTCGATCTTGGCGGCGATGTCATCACACAGTTTGGTCATGGAGCCGTCCTGCGGTGTGGTCAGACCGCTGTCTGTCAGTACGGTCTCAGAGTTCCTGTTCATCCGGATGTTCTGTGCCTGACACACTGCCGCATATTGCACTATGTTGTCCTCTGGAAAGAAAAAAAGGGCTCTTTCGTTCAAATCAAGGTTGGTCAAAGGTGGCTATAATGAAATCAAGATAGATGTAGATCCAATAACTGTGCTATAATCCAATGATCCAGAAGTTTCTCTGTTTGGCCTGTCAATAAGCCCACGTGGTACATTAGCGAGATATATAGCTTATTAGCTATATACTGTATATGACTGAAGGGTCTGGCAAAAAATGATTCACCAAGAACAGGACACAAACTGTATAGAATCAGAACAAGCTGTCACTGGGACACTATTTACAGGAATGTAGACGTGGTTATGGTTTGGGCCAGGAGTTTTTTCTTGACCACGTGACTTTACCAATTATGATGTCATCATAAAATGTTCTGACCTGAGGCCAGACTGTGTCCGAGCTGGCGAGAGTTCATCTCATTGTGAAACTTGTGCTGGGCAGAGCAGAGGTTGCACAGGTACGTGGCGGTCTTGGATCTCTCGGTGACAAAGGTGTGCTTTCTCGCGCTCCCTCTGCTCTCGATGACAAATTTCCGGCACTGTGGTGGGACAGAGAGCGAGGAGGGGTTAAGGTATTTACAGACATAACAATCCAACAAAACAACCGCTACAAAATTCACTGACTAAACAAACACTTTATAGTCAACTATATTCACTTTCAATATTCCTCAGTTTCCTTTATTAAAATCAATCTCCGGGAATAAAAAAAGAAAACACTTTTACTGCTGAAAACTAATATCCCAAGTATAAACACAGTAAATACACACACTAAAAGGGTCAAAAAAATACATTGAGCATAATAGTGCATTTTAAACACAACTGCAAACTTCAAAGAGTTGGTCTGATGGAAATCCGTTATGTCATCGGCCTCCCTCCTTGCTTGAAGAACAATAGAGAAGCAACAGAGAACAAAAGGGTAAAGCCCAGAGGGGTTCGATCCCGGGCTGTGTCGCAGCCGGCCACGACCGGGAGACCCATGAAGCGGACCACAACTGGCCCAGCTTCGTCCGGGTTAGGGGAGGGGTTTCCTTGTTTCTTTGCCGGGATGTCCTTGTCCCATCGCGCTCTAGCGACTCCTGTGGCAAGCCGGGCGCATGCACACTGACACGGTCGCCAGTTGTACGGTGTTTCCTCCGACGCATTGGTGCGGCTGGCTTCCGGGTTAAGAGAGCAGTGTGTCAAGAACCAGTGTGGCTTGGCAGGGTCGTGTTTCGGAGGACGCACGGCTCTCGACCTTCGCTTCTCCCAAGTCCGTACTGGAGTTGCAGCAACGGGACAAGACTGTAACTACCATTTGGATATCACGAAATTGGGGAGAAAAAGGGGGTAAAATAATATATTTTAATAAAAGAGGGGTAAAAAAGAAAGGAAAGGCTTCCCCACTTGTGCCATGTCATGAGGATACCTGGACCACCTATTGAGATGTGCCTTTTGTTAAGTAAATCAGGATTAACACCCGATTTTCTTTTTTGAGATGAAAAGGAGATTGGAGTGCCACTTTAAAATGTTAAAAACTGAGTTATGCATTATCTAAAGCATAATACTCACAGAGGAGGAGATACTGTTTGTTTCCCACCAGTGGAATGTCTGACTCGTGGAGCGAGAGCTATCTTTAACCTCATACACTATGACTCCTCTGGCACACACTCCGAGGATCAGCTCTCCGATGACGGGCTTCTTCTCGCGCCCCACGCGATAGAACAGAACACCGTACTCAGGAAGCTGCTGGGTGGCCTGGGGAGGAAGTTAGATGTTAGAACTAGGTCGTCACTAGCTTCCACAGCCACAAAGTCATACATTTCTCTTTATTACATTTTATTTTAACCCTAACTACACTCCTAACCTTATGCCCAACCCTAACCTTAAATTAAGACCAAGAAGCACATTTTGTTTTCATGATTTTTTATGATACTAGACTTTGTGGCTGTGGAATCTAGTGGAAACCGGGAACTGCCGATGTGCAAGTTTACCACACGGGCTAAGAATACAAGCCAAACATTTATGTAATATACTATATTACCATTTGTTCACCATTAATCCACTGTGCCACAGCCTTTTGGTGTAATGATTCAAATATCAGTCCACTGAGTATGAAACTAATAACATGAATATAACGATATAAAACGTAGAACTCTATGAAGAGTTTTCATTGGTTCATGTTACCTTGAGGAACTCAAGCTCGGACTCGTCGGTACTCATCGTGGAGTTGTTGGCATGTAACCGTAGCAACTCCTCCTTTAGGTAAGGCAGGGCTCTTTTCTCCATGACGCTCTTGGCAATGTACTGGTCTGGTCGATAGTAGTTCCTCCCATAAACCTTTAGAAAAGATCAGACAAAGTTAGTCATCACTCAACTATAACATTTCCAGAGCTAATATTACAAAATACTAACAAGGCAATTGATACTTAAGTATGCAGATCAATCCGCCTAGACCTTGACCAATCATGTGACAATTGTGCGATACAGCATATCAAAGATACTTCATGACCATATAACTAAAATAAAAAGTAGCAAACACCTCAGGCATGCAGTCTCCATACTCTGCTTGGAGAGCCAAGGCACCCAGATATAGGCCTGTCTCTTCATGGCAGGACAACCTGTCCTCCAGTATATCTTTCCTCAGCTGTAGGTAGTACTGGTGACGAGTCAGTTTGTGCCTGCCAAAAAAAACAGAATATGCTTACATAGAGAAATCGGTGGACCATGTTGCCTGACCTCTATGGATTCTATAGGTCGTCCTTCAATACGACACAGTGTGAGCATAGGAGGATGTGTCGTACTGTACTTACAAAAGTAGAGCGATGTCGTGGACGAAGAATTTGACCCTGAAGAAAAGGACAAACGTGGACGTAGGCACTTTCTTCCAACTATGGGGGGCAACCTTGGATATCTTTGTGTCATTGTCCAGGAAGAAAAACTCATTATCTAAAAACCGAGACAAGATGAAAAAGAGTGACATGTTTAACACATCAACCATGTAAAGACTTTTTCAGAACTGTAGTTAAACAACAACAAATCAGCAGGTAGCGGACAAGAGCCATTCAAAACAAAAACACTAGTGAACCTGGTCAATTACCATCAATGTAAGCAAGGCCGAAGTAGAAGTGTTCAATCAGGTTGGAGTGGGCAACAATCATATCAAAGACATCCCCTCCTCCTGACTTGACGTCACACTTGACCAGGATGCTCTGTCCGTTTGGCATGACCACACTCAGCTCCCTCATAGTGGAGTGAGACTTCCCTTTCTTTGACTGGATTGGCAGACAGAAAGATAGTGATTAATAGATAGACAGGCTGGTGATAGTTGGGATGATGTAAAAAAAAAAGCATTTGATGATGGAGTTCTTGATGATGAAAAGTCATAATTACAACAATGGATCCGGGCAGCTCCAAGACAACCAGTGGCTCATCTAACATTCGAAAAAACTCTGGACCCACATCCTGCACATAAAAAAAGAGGGAAACGTTAAGAACTACACTATGTGACAAAAAGTATGTGGACACCTGCTCGTCGAACATCTCATTCCAAAATCATGGGCATTAATATGGAGTTGGTCCCCCAATTGCTGCTATAACAGCCTCCACTCTTCTGGGTAGGCTTTCCACTAGATGTTGGAACATTGCTGTGGGGACTTGCTTCCATTCAGCCACAAAAGCATTAGTGAGGTCGGGCACTGATGTTGGGCGATTAGGCCTGGCTCGCATATGGTGTTCGATGGGGTTGAGGCCAGGGCTCTGTACAGAACAGTCAAGTTCTTCCACACCAATCTCAACAAACCATTTCTGTATGGACCTTGCTTTGTGCACAGGGGCATTGTCATGCTGAAACAGGAAATTACTTTCCCCAAACTGTTGCCACAAGACATTTCCCCAAACTGTTGCTCCTAGACATTTCCACTTCACAATAACAGCACTTACAGATGACCAGGGCAGTTCTAGCAGGGCAGAAATTTGACAAACCGACTTGTTGGAAAGGTGGCATCCTATGATGGTGCCACATTGAATGTCACTGAGCTCTTCAGTAAGGCCATTCTACTGCCAATGTTTGTCTATGGAAATTGCATGGCGGCGTGCTCGATTTTATACACCTGTCAGCAACAGGTGTGGCTGAAATAGCCGAATCCACAATTGTATACACATATATATATACATACACACACACACACACACACACACACACACACACACACACACACACACACACACACACACACACACACACACACACACACACACACACACACACACACACACACACACACATACATACATACATATATATATACACACACTGTATATATGTACTATATCTTCTGGTATTTCAACCCAAAAT
The DNA here is from genome assembly GCF_057628025.1 of Oncorhynchus mykiss. Lineage (NCBI taxonomy): Eukaryota > Metazoa > Chordata > Actinopteri > Salmoniformes > Salmonidae > Oncorhynchus > Oncorhynchus mykiss. The sequence continues at coordinate 15,192,882 of NC_143037.1, forward strand.
GTCACATGACTCTCTATGATATCATACCTTGGCTTTCTTTTCATTAAGACTGACAGTGGACTCGTTCAGATACACATATGGTATAGGTCTGATGCTGCCTCGGCGAAAGCCATCCAGGTAAGAACTACAGGGGTTACGGAATTGATAGCTGCAGTAACTCTCTCTGTGACGTAGCCCCTGGGCAATTCTGTAAGAAAAAAATAATACATGGATTCTTTAATTTATTGTCCACAGACTGTTGGGTGAACTATCCCTTAAAAAAAACACATTTGTAAAGCTGATACTTTGTGTATTACGGTCAAAATGAGCCTTTGTTGTTTGAAAGGCGCCGGCTAGGTTCTTACCCTCTGCTGAGCTCGACTTGGAATGTTGAGTTGCTTCTGTTTCTCAGCGCCCAGGTAGAGTTATGGTACGAGGCACTTCCTGAGAAACTGTGAATCCTCTCTCTGACCATCTGACTCCGGTCAGTAAGTTGAGGACCATTCTCAGCCATAGACACATGATTGACCTAGAAAACCAAATAAAATTGCAGCTACTGAATTAGAAAAGTTGCACTGACCTATCCTTAAAAATAACCATATGTCACAAACCCAGCTTCAGAGCTACAGACATACAGAGCTAAAAGCTCAAGTTAATGACTTCATGTCTCCCCCACCGCTTCAACGGACGCTTTATTTAATTAGGCAAGTCAGTTAAGAACAAATTATTATTTACAATGACGGCCTACACCGGCCAAACCCGGACGATGCTGGGCCAATTGTGCGCCGCCCTATGTGTAGGCCTATACCAAACTGGGCAAGACCGATCTCAATTTCAGCGTATCGATAACAAAGGGACAAAATGAAGAGATAATGACTCACGTATGACTGCCAAATGTATACCTGTAGACCAGGGTTTTGCATACACAACAGCCAGGTAGGTACAGTGATACCTATACTGACTAGAGGTGCATTTCATAAACCAAAGGGAATGTGGGTGAACTCACAGAGTCCCTAAACACATCTTCTACTAGCTGTTTGATGAGCTTCTCTGGTGGGGGCAGTTGAGCAGTCTTGATGTGCTGGTCACAGGTCTCCAGCACAGTCACGAGATCCGCTCGTCTCTGGACCGTGTCCTCACACATGCTCAGCAACAGGTTGTTCAGTTTGCCACTCAGCTGAATGGGCTGGTTTTGAGGTAGTTGATAATCAACGGACCAGTAGAGGGTCATTCCTAGGGAATATACAACCATCTGAAAAAAAAACAACACACAAAAATGAGTAAAATCCTTCCAGAGGAAATCATGTAAAACCAAAAGCCAAGAACCAAAACAGTGGGGAGATGTCATGCCAATAACCATAGGAGTTTTCCAGACAGCACAGACAGATCTGGAACTACGCTAGTAGTGATATACAATTACATCATTTTTTTAAAAATGTGTAAAAAAAAATTTAGCCGACTTCGAGATTCTACTTGTATTTTATATAGCGCTTTTCATTACATCTATTATTATTATTATTACTCTAAGAGCAGGATTTATTGATGACCTTTTCTGAGGCTGTCCTGTTGGAGGCAGCATGTCCAGCCTGTACCTCTGGAGCAGTGAAGGAGCCCAGGTCCCCAGACCGGGCACAGCTTTTAAAAGCAAGGTTCCCACTGGCTGACAGTAACATAGAGCCGGGGCTCAGTACACTGCACATGTTACCAGGACCTGACAACAAGACAAAAGACATACTATTAACTTGCATGTCTGCATGGCTATAGGAATAACTCACTCCAAAAGGGTACGTTTGTCAGATGTTAGAAGTAGAGCACGATATGATATGGTGGTGCCTATCTTTCCCATTCATTTCGGGTTTGAGGCCTATTTCTTCTAATGCATAAAGAGGCATGTAACATCAGAAGTCATGGGATATTAGACCACTTTTGAGGTCTGCAAACATGGGACAAATGTTTAATGGGCCATGAGCAATCCCTTTAAGACCTAAAGATCCTTTTAGTAACTGCCAGTGGGTATTTTCATGGGTCAGCAATGGGATATAAATGTGCCCAGGTACCTTTGTGGGAGATGTCCGTTAAGGCCTCGGCGGTGCCCAAAAGCAGACGCCACACCTCATCCTCCTCCAGAGGTGACCCCCGGGCCTCCAGCACCTCTGCCAGGGTCACGAACGTGCCCATCCTGGGGGACACAGCCATGAGTAGATACAGTCATATATTATATAAGGGGGGGGGGGGGATATTTGTTGTTATTTAAGTTCAAACGCTGTACTAGCGAACTTTATTCCTAGTTATATGTACAGTATCTACCTCAATTGCCTCGTACCCCAGCACATGGACTCAGTACTGGTACCCCTTGCATATAGCCAAGTGCTCGTTAGTCGTTGTGTATTTATTATTACGTGTTTTACTTCTCTATTATAGACTCTATTATATTTTTCTCTGCATCGTTGGGAAAAGGCCTGTAAGTAAACATTTCACTGTTAGTCCACACCTGCTGTTTACAAATCATGTGACTAATTCAATCTGATGTTATTTGATGAGCAATATTTGTTTCATCATAGTCTAAGTGAAAAAATAAGCGAAGCTGATATTTGGATTACAATTAAACTGTTGAATGTAAGAAACTTAATCATTTCCAGAATAATTTCGGAGTTTTAAAACGGGTCCACACAACCGTACTGTCTTATCGCATAAATCATTATCTCAAACTGATCCTTTTCGCTGAGAATATAGAGATATTAGGATAAATATCTATAGTACAATGAGTAAGGCCAATGCTTGGTCTAATGGAAGGCAATAGAGACACACCCCCTCCCCCCTCTGTTTCTTTCTCCCTCTTCCTCACACACGCACACCAGGCTTTCACACATTCAAACTGAGCTTTCAGTTGGCAAATACCGGTAATTGGCTTTCACAGAGCCTGGAGGATTTGCTCTAATGTCTCTGCTCTCTCTGTGCCTTTGATTTTTTCCCCCCTCTCGTCACCAAGGTGACGGTGAAGCGTTGAGATGAGAAGTGACAGTGCTGAGGTTCTCTGACATATTAAATTAGTTTACCTCGTGTGATTTCACTAAACAGCGATGGCATTTTAGAATTAGGGTCGTTCCACAAGAAATTGGGACAAAAAAAAAAAAAACATTACTATATGTAATACATGAAAAAGTATTTTGTAGCAAGGAGGTTGGAACAACCCATTAGGTATTATGTTTTTGTGTGCATATAAAACCTTATTTTAGAGGGATGCTGGTTTACTTTTCTTTAAATTAAACCTCAAAGTTGTGGAGTTATACACTGACTGAGTGATGAATGGAACGACAAGGTGGTATCCCATTTCACTCTAAAATCATACGTTGATTACTAAAAATATAAACTAAATCAAATGATGACACAGAACTATAATAAAATTAATGTCAGCGATGTAATTGATTGTGTAGCATCTCTGGTTCCTGCAGGTGGAAACGTCTCCAAAAAGATACACTCTAGGGAGTTAATTATGCTGGGTTCGTCATTACAGTTAAACAATATATTGTGTAGCCTTGTTGGTGTTTTGAATCGGGGATAACTGTGGGTAGATGGGTATTCATACTGTATGAATACTCAACTCAAATTAAATAAGTAATCTTCATACCAATACTCAGAGTTAGCTGAGACCTAAAACGCTCTGTACCAACATTTGATCAAGGATTGATCTGGGCCAACAAAGACTGTCCGGAGACACCAGGTTTAGTGGGAGATCTAATTGCTACAAAGCCATTGTATCTGCTCTACAGGAACACAGTAGTTCCTATTGTTTTTCAACCTGGGTGCAGTTGAACAGGACAGCATTTACAAGCCGAGACTAAGCATTCGCCATCTTATTTCATGACGACATTACTTTCAAAGTAGTCCTATAAAATAGCGTTTCTCATAAACAACGGCAAACTGAAGATTCATTTTATCCCAAAATAAGTAGGTAGGCAATCACTCAACTGTAACTCACACAAGGTTGTGTTTTCTGACAGAAGAGAGTAAGCACTACTGCTGCAATAGCAGGTATCAGTAAAATGGCAATACTGTATCTTAGATTAGAAGGCTGGTATAAAGGACATCAACAAAGTGAGATGTATTGATGGGTACGCCCACTACCTAAATACCACGTTCTCAATTGGTTTACACTGAAAAGAAACAAATATAGGTCTATTTTTGCAACAGGACAGTTTGTACAAAAATATATAAATAATTTAAATATAAAGGCATGATAACTGGCTATATTAATGCTGTCGTTACATTTAAAACATATTTACTAACTCTTATCCTGGCAAAATATCAAAATCACTTGCCCAATAATTAAATTGATGTGCTAAAACTATCGCTGACGATAAACTCTTGATCATGCCTACCAGGTTATTGTCTAGAAACTGTTGATGGAATATGTTGTAATTAAACTGTAAATACCTAATGACAAGATCAGGCCACAATTACCTCCCGATGACATACCGGCATTCATTCACTTACTCATTGGTCGTGTTCCCGGGACTTTTAGACATTCATAGAATATCACATTTGTGTTGAATAGATGTAGGTCTATATTTTTGTGCAATTCTATCCAATTAAACCCATAACTTTACCTAATTTCATTCAATATATGAAGACGTCCCTCTTCAGAAAACCTCCAGCTCGAATGTAATCTTCTCAAGCATCACACGGCATTCCACCTGTGGCTGTACTCTTCATTCGCTACTTTTTCTAGCCTATCAGGCGATTTTTCATCTATCCATAATTCCATCACAATATAGCGTGGAAATAAGTAATTTTCTCCATTGAATATAATGTTCTGTACACAAACGTAGCGATGTATCGATACTGGGTTTTCGGTCAATTTGGACTATTTTTAGACTCCAGGTATAAGAACTCAATTGGATTACGCAGGAGCTGTTTGACAAGCAGCAAGTTAGTGGTCAACCAATCGGTGTGGGAAAGAACATTTAGCTAATCTTTCAATAGTGTAGTGATACACGTATTGTTCTGCTCAATTCTACTAATCCAACCCGTGTTAATAATATATATATATATATATATATATATATATATATATTTCGACTATAATGTGTGATTGTTGTTTGGCTAAAGTCACCAACACTCTCTTTCTCTTGCTATCTGTTTACTTTCTTACGTTCTCTCTCTCTCTCTCTCTCTCTCTCTCTCCCACACTCTCTCCCTCTCTCTCTCTCTCTCTCTCTCTCACACTCACTCTCTCTCTCTCTTTCTCTCTCTCTCTCTCTCTCTCTCTCTCTCTCTCTCTCACACACCATTTCCATTCAAAATACTAACGCTAAACCAACACCTAACTCCTGACCCTAGTTATAACCCTAACCCTAATTGTAAACCTAAAAGAATGGCGCTGAAGGGAATAGTGCCATTAGTTGGGGCGAAGGACATACTACTCATCCCAGGAGGCGTTATAGAGGCCAGTGTGTGGGATACCAGATGAGACTAGGTTGGCGAGTGGATAAACCGCATTTCCCTTCTGTTCAATTGGCGAACGTTTGTTTACCAATTTTTCTTACTTTTTAACTGCATTGTTGGGAAAGGGCTCTTAAGTAAGCATTTCACAATGCAGTCTACAGCTGTTGTGTCGGAGCATGTGAAAAATAAATTGTATTCAATTTGATTTGAACCCTGAACCCTGAACCTAACCCCTAAACCTAAAATAGCTTAGGCCCACGAGAACAAATGCACAGTTAAAAAGTGAGAATAATTAGCTGGGAGAATTTTCCTTGTTTTGCTATCCTTGTGGGGACTTTTGGGGATATCCGGTACCCAATCTCAATTCAATTCCTGGGGCTCTGTTTGTGTTTGTGAACATAGCCCCAAGACCAGGTTGCTTAGGGGACTTCCTTTTAGGTGGTTGTAGAATTTAACATCTCTTTTCTGGTAATTAGTGGGTATCGGCCTTATTCTGCTCTGCTTGCATTATTTTATGTTTTACGATGTACACAGAGGAGGTTTTTGCAGAATTCTGCATGCAGAGTCTCAATTTGGTGTTTGTCCCATTTTGTGAATTCTTGGTTGGTGAGCGGATCCCAGACCTCACAACCAAAAAGGGCAATGGGTTCTATTACTGATTCAAGTACTTTTAGATACAAAGATGACTTTTGAGTAGTAAGACATGTACAGTTGAAGTCGGAAGTTTACATACACCTAGGTTGGAGTCATTAAAACTCGTTTTTCAACCATTCCACACATTTCTTGCTAACAAACTATAGTTTTGGCAAGTCGGTTAGGACATCTACTTTGTGCATGACACAAGTAATTTTTCCAACAATTGTTTACAGACAGATTATTTTACTTAAAATTCACTGTATCACAATTCCAATGGGTCAGAAGTTTACATACACTAAGTTGACTGTGCCTTTAAATAGCTTGGAAAAATCCAGAAAATTATGTCATGGCTTTAGAAGCTTCTGATAGGCTAATTAACATCACTTGAGTCAATTGGAGGTGTACCTGTGGATGTATTTCAAGGCCTACCTTCAAACTCAGTGCCTCTTTGCTTAACATAATAGGAAAATGTAAAGAAATCAGCCAAGACCTCAGAAAAAAATTGTAGACCTCCATAAGTCTGCTGGAGGAAACCAGTACAAAGTATCTATATCCACATTAAAAATGAGTCCTATATCGACATAACCTGAAAGGCCACTCTGCAAGGAAGAAGCCCCTGCTCCAAAACTGCCATAAAAAAACAGACTACGGTTTGCAACTGCACATGGGGACAAAGATCATAATTTCTGGAGAAATGAAACAAAATAGGACTGTTTGGCCATAATAACCATCGTTATAGAGGAAAAAGGGGGAGGCTTGCAAGCCGAAGTACACCATCCCAATCGTGAAGCACGAGGGTGGCAGCATCATGTTGTGGGGGTGCTTTGCTGCAGGAGGGACTGGTGCACTTCACAAAATAAGTGGAATCATGAGGAAGGAAAATCATTTGGATATCTTGAAGCAGCATCTTAAGACATCAGTAAGGAAGTTGAAGCTTGGTCACAAATGGGTCTTCCAAATGGACAATGACTCCAAGCATACTTACAAAGTTGTGGCAAAATGGTTTAGGGACAACAAAGTCAAGGTCAAGAGTGGCCATCACAAAGCCCTGACCTCATCCTATAGAAAATGTGTGGGCAGAACAGAAAAAGCGTGTGAGCAAGAAGGCCTACAAACCTGACTCAGTTACAGCAGCTCTGTCAGGAGGAATGGGACAATATTCACCCAACTTATTGTGGGAAGCTTGTGGAAGTTAATCAATTTAAAGGCAATGCCAACCAAATACCAATTGAGTGAATATGTAAACTTCTGACCCACTGGGAATGTGATGAATTCTCTCTACTATTATTCTGGCATTTCACATTCTTAAAATAAAATGGTGATCCTAACTGACCTAAGACAGGCAATTTTTACTATGATTAAATGTCAGGAATTGTGAAAAACTGAGTTTAAATGTATTTGGCTAAGGTGTATGTAAACTTCTGACTGCAACTTTATAAAAGCAACATATATCATTAATAAGAAAGGGCTAGAAGCATTTTATATGGTGAGCTACCAAGTGACTAGAACAGGCAAGCCACATACTATTGTGGAGGACTTGATTATTCCGGCTACCGCAGATATGGCTGGGACAATGCTGGGGGAAAAGGCCAACAAAAAATATACAGACAATGCCTTCAAACAACACTGTTTTACGACTCATCAGTGAAATGGCAGGAGATGTTTTGAAACAATTACTGTTTCGCATACAAGCCAGTGAATTCTATGCGTTACAGCTGGATGAGATAACAGACTTGGCGGGCCTGGCACAGCTCAGCCTGATATATGTCCATTATATTTATGGGGGGTCAATTCAGGAAGACAAATGAATTCAAGCTTACGGACAATGTAAAATGTGATTATAGCGAAGCACTTGAGTGAGCTGGGTGCACAATTACGCCAGTACTTTCCTGAAATAGATGACACAAACAACTGGATTTGTTATCCCTTTCATGCCCTGCTTCCAGTCCACTTACCGATATCTGAACAAGAGAGCCTCATCGAAATTGCAACAAGTGGTTCTGTGAAAATTGAATTTAATCAGAAGCCACTGCCAGATTTCTGGGTAGGGCTGCACTCAGAATATCCTGCCAGCTGTGTCACTAGAGATTCTGGGTTTGAGTCCAGGCTCTGTAGCAGCCGGCTTCCCACTGGCTTCCCACTGGCCGGGTTGTGACAAAAACTCACACTCATTCTTATGTTTAATAAATGTATCATATAGTGTGTGTGTGGCAGGTTTACAATGATGGCAAAAAAACAACATTAGAGAGTGCACTGACCCTGGTGCTAGAGGGGGTACGCAGTTGGAGGTTGAATGTTTGAAGGGGTACTGGACTATAACAAGTTTGGGAACCACTGCTCTACTGAGATTTACTGTCAAGGCTCAGGTCTGGCAGAATCTGTACAGAAGATCTAGGTGCTGCTGTAGGTTCTCTCTCGCTCTATGCACGAGCGTAAGTGCTTATTATGGCGAGATCACAGAGGTGAAATGCCTCTAATGTGTCCTGCATAGTGTACATAAACTAATACCGTGAGAGGTAGGCTACCGCAGGCTATACAACACCGCAGGACGATTTGCTCTTGAATGTCACCTAGTTCTCATCGGTAACTTCCGGCAAACATCGCAGGGTTTCGACGACATCGGTATGAAATGGCAGAAACTGCCTCTGTGTCACGGACTCAAAGATTAGGCTACGTAGTACACATGTATTTTGCAGACCCAGGCCTGCCAGTGGAAGGAAACGCAGTGGATTCAGAGGTTGTCCTACTAAGCAAAAAAATAATATAATATCTTCAAACATTCTGCTGTATATTTCAACGGAAGACCAGAAACCGCGGTTTGACAGTTTTGGAATTTCTAACGCGTTCTTTTGGAGTAGGGTGAGTTCGATATTAAACCATTATAAGACATGTTATTGTTAGCAGTGGGGGGAGGGTATTAGCACTGATGGGTTGCAAAGAACACAGAAAATACATGAAATAACTGCAATTAGCTAGTTGGACCATATTGTCAAGTTTTGGCTTTTAAAGACATGCACCGCAGAAAAGAAAGATGGCTATTAGGATATTCTCAAACGCGCAAGACAGGCTACAAAATGCGCTAACGTTACATTTTAAGACTCTTTAACTACCTGCTAACAGCTAGTGCTACATTGTAACAACGACCTAACGTTAAGGATCTTCGCGGCATATAGGCTACTGACAACATCAACGGCGTGGTTACATTTGCCATGCTATATTTTGATTTGTAACATCACCATCATTTCTAAAATGAATAAGAAACACAAGCCCACCATTCGGTCATAAATGGGCTTTTGACAATTAGCCTACCACCAATGGACTAGTATAAACTTGTGAGTGCAAGTTAACTTATTGCCTGCTGCTAGTGCGTCAAGTCGATTTCTATTAAACAAGTGAGAGGTGTATAGCTGCAATTTGTCTACATTTCATCCAATATACCTAAGAATAGCAGAATAATGAATAGACGATATTATGGTCACATAGACAACCATCTATTATAATAAGAACGCTATTTATCATGTAAATATGGTTAAATCATATCTTAATTTGACTATCTATTCAAGTAAAGATTCATACAATTTCGGTGATGTTTAGTGTCGCATGTTGTTTTTAAATTATTTTTGGACACCTTCATTAACCATTCCAGGTGTCATATAGAATAATGACCTCCGTAACAGATGAAGCCAGAGGCGTTTGGCACATTGCTTCTAATGCTGATGTCTGCTCTCAGTGGTGATAGGCTTCAGTGTCTTCATTAGCTGGTGAATCCCAGAAAAACACATAGATAATGTGAAGTCATATTAATTTAGGTTAGATGTAGACCCCAGTTGGGCATTGCTGTATGAAAGAGAGTCATGGATGGCCCTGAATGGTTTGACAGCTGGTTTGAAAGCTGAACAACTCATTTTCATGTTCAGCTTTCTTCCAGTTATGCATTTAATTTATTCCTTGAAAATGAAATGGCCCCCATTTTACTGAAATGCCCCACACCGTGAACGTGTGATTAGTGAGAGACCTTGAAACAGCATCAGATGATGTAGCGTGACGACATGCTTCATCGCTATGGTTCTCTGCCTCCCTCTGATCGCATATTCTCTCAGATTCTCTGTGATTTGAAGCAGCACTCATCTAAGTTTCACATCTAAAGACCAACTGACATGTCATACAAATGCTCACATTCCAGTGATAATGTGGCGGGAAAAAAATTGTCATGTTGTTTTAATAAAATTACAAGCATATCATTAAAATTAATCCGACTGTATTGCTATGGTCATCCTGTTGTCCACACCGCCATTCATTCTGCTCCAGAGCACACAATTGGATGGAGCGACTGCATGGAAACCATTTCATTTTGAATTTGGGAAAGCATTCTGTTCAGGCTTCTCCAAACCCTGTTTTAGTCCCTCCATCTCATAGCAGGGCTTCAGGCCGTTGACATGCCTTTCAACCGGGATGAAAAAACCCTGCTGAACGCCCCTTCATGTGGAAAAGGGGAAGGGGGTGGCTGTATAGGAGTATGGAGGTCAAGTCATGGTCTGTTGACCGTGCAGCCATCAGCCAGTGAAAATGTCCTCAGCACAAATGTTCTAGATTTGACTAATGATTTCTTCTTCTAGCTCCTTATCAAATTCAGCGCTCCCTCCCGCTCTCCTTTTCTCTCTCTGCCTCAATACTTCCTTCCATTTGCCTGAACAATGAGTCTTAAATATACATTTCTGCATGCTCAAATGGACTTCGGACAGTGGTACTAGTCCTTCTTGTTGGGATAGCTGTGGGATTTCTCTATAAGCTAGTGATGAACTTTTCTAGCGCTGGCCAATATCTCGCCCGAACAATCATCTAAAGACATTGTGTTTGTTTTGCATTTTCTATGTTAAAATCGAGCCCAGACGACTCGTTACTATTGTGGCAAGGAAACAAAACACGAAGTGGATTTAACTTCTTTAGCAAAACAGCCCTAATGTTAGAAATGAACATACTTTTAGTGTCATCCAGAGTCACATTTATTTATTTTCCCTGCCTTTCCACACAGTATTTTACATTCAGCAGGTTTTTAAAGGACCAGAGTGTGGTCTGCTTTGTTTTAATTTTTGCCATGGAAACGTATTGCGACACTGGTATCTACACAGCCCTATTTCAAATGCTCGCAAAGCACTGCCACAAACCCCAGGAAATGCCTCTCTGTTTTCTGATATTGGAGATGTTTTTAAAGCTGTAGAAGCAGGATGTATGCAATGGATTTTTTGAGCTGAAGGTTTAGCCAGCTTAGGCTAACACAATTGTGGCTGAAACATTGGTCCCTGTTTAGACCACAATTGATTGGTGGTACCAGACAGTTTGCTGGGCTGATGTTTTGCTCTGCTGTGCTCTGGTTTTACATTTTTGAAAGCTGTGATCCAAATCCTGGAATGAATTTGTACAGTATATTGATTTATGATGGGATATAAAATACCAGCTAATCCTATAAACCCAGAACTATAATGTGTTGTAATGCATTTAAACCTTTTTATATTAACTGTATGTGTAACGCAGTATACCCTCGCTAGCCTAGATGACCCAAATGTCATCGCTATTGAGGGAGGACTTGATTTCTCTCATATACTGAATCATTTCCCCTCATGAATTTTGACACTCAATGCAGCCTCTGTCAATCGTACTCCCATAGATTGACAGCTATGGCTTGGAAGGTCCAGGTAATAAGCTGATAATATGCTAATTGCTTTTTTTTTATCTTTCTGTTTCTTCTCCCTCTGTCTTAGGTCTTGAGACAGAAGTCCCACTTGGATGCCCAAAATCGGAATAATCATGAATCGGAATAAGCGTGAAAAGGAGTATTACAGTTTAGATGTCGGGGATTCCACTTTTACGGTTTTGAAGCGCTACCAGAATTTAAGACCCATAGGCTCCGGAGCACAAGGGATTGTCTGGTGAGTAGATGGAGCTGTGAATTGGAAAGGAAAAGAGATGCCCAATGCTCATTTTCCAGTGGCTATGTTAGAACTGTGTGTGTTACTCTGGGAAATAACATCTCGTCTGAATCATACTATAAAATATCACAATTTGCCAGCTATTTGAAATGGTATTGGAAGTCAATGTGATTCATACGTTATTAGCTGCGGTAGGTTGAAATGGCATTGGAAGTCAATGTGATTCATACGTTATTAGCTGCGGTAGGTTGAAATGGCATTGGAAGTCAATATGATACGTTATTAGCTGCTGTAGGTTGAAATGGCATTGGAAGTCAATATGATACGTTATTAGCTGCGGTAGGTTGAAATGGCATTGGAAGTCAATGTGATTAATACGTTATTAGCTGCTGTAGGTTGAAATGGCATTGGAAGTCAATGTGATTAATACGTTATTAGCTGCGGTAGGTTGAAATGGCATTGGAAGTCAATGTGATTAATACGTTATTAGCTGCGGTAGGTTGAAATGGCATTGGAAGTCAATATGATACGTTATTAGCTGCTGTAAGTTGAAATGGCATTGGAAGTCAATATGATACGTTATTAGCTGCTGTAGGTTGAAATGACATTGGAAGTCAATATGATACGTTATTAGCTGCTGTAGGTTGAAATGGCATTGGAAGTCAATATGATACGTTATTAGCTGCTGTAAGTTGAAATGGCATTGGAAGTCAATATGATACGTTATTAGCTGCTGTAGGTTGAAATGGCATTGGAAGTCAATATGATACGTTATTAGCTGCTGTAGGTTGAAATGACATTGGAAGTCAATATGATACGTTATTAGCTGCTGTAGGTTGAAATGGCATTGGAAGTCAATATGATACGTTATTAGCTGCTGTAAGTTGAAATGGCATTGGAAGTCAATATGATACGTTATTAGCTGCTGTAGGTTGAAATGGCATTGGAAGTCAATATGATACGTTATTAGCTGCTGTAGGTTGAAATGACATTGGAAGTCAATATGATACGTTATTAGCTGCTGTAGGTTGAAATGACATTGGAAGTCAATATGATACGTTATTAGCTGCTGTAGGTTGAAATGGCATTGGAAGTCAATATGATACGTTATTAGCTGCTGTAGGTTGAAATGGCATTGGAAGTCAATATGATACGTTATTAGCTGCGGTAGGTTGAAATGGCATTGGAAGTCAATATGATACGTTATTAGCTGCTGTAGGTTGAAATTACATTGGAAGTCAATATGATACGTTATTAGCTGCTGTAGGTTGAAATGGCATTGGAAGTCAATGTGATTCATACGTTGTTAGCTGCGGTAGGTTGAAATGGCATTGGAAGTCAATATGATACGTTATTAGCTGCTGTAGGTTGAAATGGCATTGGAAGTCAATATGATACGTTATTAGCTGCTGTAGGTTGAAATGACATTGGAAGTCAATATGATACGTTATTAGCTGCTGTAGGTTGAAATGGCATTGGAAGTCAATATGATACGTTATTAGCTGCTGTAGGTTGAAATGGCATTGGAAGTCAATATGATACGTTATTAGCTGCTGTAGGTTGAAATGACATTGGAAGTCAATATGATACATTATTAGCTGCTGTAGGTTGAAATGGCATTGGAAGTCAATATGATATGTTATTAGCTGCTTTAAGTTTGTTTATATGCTATATGTTTGCCATTGTTCCAGTATTACACTTCAATCATTTGGATTCTGATTTTGATCTAGGATGTGGGAAATAAGGAACAAAACTCATCTTTCATTAAAACATATATATATTTAATGCCTTCTAGCCTTCTTCAGATGCATCATAAAGTATGGACGTACATTTGTATTTCTGTGTTTCCAGCTCAGCGTATGACCACAACCTTGAACGAAATGTGGCAATTAAAAAACTCAGCCGGCCTTTCCAGAACCAGACCCATGCCAAAAGAGCTTACAGAGAACTGGTGCTCATGAAATGTGTCAACCATAAGAACGTAAGCCATTTACCTCTCTGAATCTGTGTGTCTGATAGAAAACAGGAACAGCAAGTAGAAAAGGGAGTTGTCCCAAATTATTGAATAGAAAGTTGTTTCTCTTGTACAATTGAACCAAAATGTAAGATCATCACAGATCATTCTCGAATGTTGCGATCCTCTTGCAGCTCTTATATGAATTCTTGATGTTTCCCTTTTTCTAAAATGTCATTGTCTATTTGATGTGGTGTTATTCATTTTCGGAAGAACCCTTCTGTAGTTTTAGCGCGCCCTTAGGCAGCATATTGTCAGCATGAAATGCAATGTTCCTACATACGCTGCTCACAGAACTATGATGCACTGATGCATCTTATATCTCCACAGATCATTGGCCTATTAAATGTATTCACGCCACAGAAGACGCTGGAAGAATTTCAAGATGTGTAAGTAACATTCATTGTCGCCTTTGCTTATAAAATCAATAAGGATAAATTGCAATACTGTATAATCTCTGTTCCCTGGTAGACTGTAGTGCTGAAATGCCCAAAAGTATATTTTGGATGTGTTTTTTTTTTTGTACAGTGTAGTGGGGACCAGGGTCTATTGTGGGATAACTGAAGGGTTAGTACATTGTAGTGCATGGGAGGAAATGTGATTCATTCTCAGAGCGGAGGGAGGTACTTTGAGAATCTCTGTCTTTCTGATTTGGATCTAAAAAGAAAAATGAACATCATGGCTGGGGGGTAAACAGCCTGTTTCACTATGACGGAGGAGCAGCCCACTCCTGTGTGCGTGTATGTATCCTGCAGCATCACACAATAGAATACATTTGAGTCATTTATGAAGTCATTTACGATGCTTTATTAAGTAGTGTAATAGACCAGGGTTTTTCAAACTATTCTTGCCAAGGCAAACCAGTGACCGAGGGACCACCATCATATCTTAGCAAAAAAAAAAGGAATCACATCTTGTCTTATCATTGGGTGAATGATAATGACAAGTAATCAACATTTTAAAATGAATAGATTTGGGCGACAGTTATTATTTTGACCTCCCCACAGTTTATTGGAAGAGGAAGTGTAACTTGCAGTTTTTAATCTACACAGTTTGGCATCAAGCTGAGAAACACTTTAGCAGTTTTAAGATAATTTCCTGCAATTCTATGTATTTTGCCATGGCTAATGCTGTGTTCCTCTGCTCAAACATTATAACAAAATCAATGGACGTGTGGCCTGAATGACCGTGAACATTTTTTTTATTTTATTCTCCCTGACTGTCTAGCTGTTATTTGATTGTTAGTTTTCAAAGAGCGCATTATTTATATATATACACACTACCGTTTAGAAGTTTAGGGTCAGAAATTAGACATTTCCTTGTTTTCCATGAAAACATACATGAAATGGGTTGCAAAATGAATAGGAAATATAGTCAAGACGTTGACAAGGTTATAAATATTGATTTTTAATTTAATTTAAATAATAATTGTATCCTTCAAACTTTGCTTTCGTCAAAGAATCCTCCGACAATTACAGCCTTGCAGACCTTTGGCAGTCTAGTTGCCAATTAGTTGTGGTAATCTGAAGAGATTTCACCTCGTGCTTCCTGAAGCACCTCCCACAAGTTGGATTGGCTTGATGGGCACTTCTTACGTACCCTACGGTCAGGCTGCTCCCACAACAGCTCAATTGAGACCCAGTGACTGTGCTGGCCACTCCATTATAGACAGAATACCAGCTCACTGCTTCTTCCCTAAATATTTATTGCATAGTTTGGAGCTGTACTTTGGGGCGGCAGGGTAGCCTAGTGGTTAGAGCGTTGGACTAGTAACCGAAAGGTTTCATGTTCAAATCCCCGAGCTGTCGTTCTGCCCCTGAACAGGCCGTCATTGAAAATAAGAATTTGTTCTTAACTGACTTGCCTAGTTAAATAAAGGTAAAATTAAAAAATGGTCCTGTTGTTGGAGGAAATTGGCTCCAATTAAGCGCCGTCCACAGGGTATGGCGTTGCAAAATGGAGTGATAGCCTTCCTTCTTCAAGATCCCTGTACAAATCTCCCACTTTACCACAACCAAAGCACCCCCAGACCATCACATTGCCTCCACCATGCTTGACAGATGGCATCTCTTCCAGCATCTTTTCATTTTTATGCATCTTTATGCATCTTTATGCATTTTATGCATGAATGTTCTTCTTTGAGATCTGAACACCTCAAACTTAGATTTGTCTGTCCAGTGTCTGTGTTCTTTTGCCCATCTTAATCTTTAATTTTATTGGCCAGTCTGAGATATGGCTTTTTCTTTGCAACCATGCAAAGAAAAAGGCCAGCATCCCGAGTCACCTCTTCACTTTTGAGGTTGAGACCAGTGTTTTGCGGGTACTATTTGATGAAGCTGCCAGTTGAGGACTTGTGAGAAGTCTGTTTCTCAAACTAGACACTCTAATGTATTTGTCCTCTTGCTCAGTTATGCACCGGGGCCTCCCACTCCTCTTTCTATTCTGGTTAGCTGTTCTGTGAAGGGAGTAGTACACAGCGTTGTATGAGATCTACAGTTTCTTTGCAATTTCTCGCATGGAATAGCTTTCATTTCTCAGAACAAGAATAGACTGACGAGTTTCAGAATAAAGGTGATTGTTTCTGGCCATTTTGAGCCTGTAATCGAACCCACAAATGCTGATGCTCCAGATACTCAACTAGTCTAATGGTTACAGTCTGAAGCCCTGGTGTGTGAGTGAGAGCACGAGATGTGTGCACTCTGCTCATATTCTTTCATGTGTGTGGTTGTATCTGTGTGCGTCTGCCTGTGTATGCATACGTTTGTGAGTGTATACGTGTGCACTGCACACCTTTCTGTGTAATGTCATCCACCCTCCCTTCTCCTCTGTATCCGTCCCCAGGTATATTGTGATGGAGCTGATGGATGCCAACCTGTGCCAGGTGATTCAGATGGAGCTGGACCACGAGCGGCTGTCCTATCTGCTCTACCAGATGCTGTGTGGCATCAAGCACCTTCACGCCGCGGGCATCATACACAGGGTGGGCACACACCACCACACCTTGCCTGGCCAAGCAACCTTAATATGACCCAGTCCTCCTGTGTATTCCTAAAGTTGTCCCTTCTCTTACAATGCATTCACCTTTGGAGAATAAAATAAATAATAATTAATTTCATTGGCCTGGTGTGAATGATACTTAAGCATCGGTAGAGAGTTATCCATCTCAAAAGCGTATCCCCCTCCTGTCCCCCAACCTCAGGATCTGAAACCTAGCAACATTGTGGTAAAGTCTGACTGCACGCTGAAGATCCTGGACTTTGGATTGGCCAGGACAGCAGCCACGGGACTCCTGATGACCCCGTACGTGGTGACCCGCTACTATCGCGCCCCTGAAGTCATATTGGGCATGGGTTACCAGGCCAACGGTGAGTGAGTGACCGAGGGACCGGCCAATTGGAGCTGTGTGTGCTGCAGAACGCTGTTTGTCGCATGCCCCGCCCACAAGGTCCTGAGACACACCCACCTTCACAGCCACACCCCCCTCCCGTGTCAGTGTCGCAGTCAGAGGGGTAGGTGGCACGCCTGGCTATGCGTTGTGGGTTCCTTTCCTGCTGCGTAGAGAGCCAGTGCACAGCAGGTGTAGTGCTTGTGTTTTCTAGGAGGCTGGCCAGAGAGGGCGCAGCTGTACTAGATGTCAGTGTGATCCAGTCCCTAGTTTGGCTTGCCTTTAGCAATTAACGTTTACTACAAGAATGTGCAGATGTGATGGGGCTTGATATCTCCGAATCATTGGACTCGCTGCGATAAAATTCAAAGATTAAATACGAGGGAAAAAACTGCCTGAAAATATGGGCATCCCTGCAGTGTCTAAAAACGACCCAAACTTTCCTGCTGACTTGTTGCTTTGCCTTTCTTCTTCTCCTTCTTTCTATGCTACACATATTTAGTGGATATATGGGCTGTGGGCTGCATTATGGCAGAAATGGTTCGCCACAAAATCCTTTTTCCAGGAAGGGATTGTATCCTTGCGCTGCTTGAAGCAGTTCAGTTCTGCATTTGAAAAAAATTTAAAGAGTTTATTTTTGAAGGCTTGTTACAATGGATTGTGGAGATCATGTCAAAGAACAACTGTCAAAATTCTATTTCTCTTCTGATATGCCTGACACCTCCACCCCCCCCCCCCCACACACACCTTCCCTCTACCCCCCAAAGCACCCAGTGCTGTAGCTTGATGCACTTCCGACTTATGCAACAAGCTCCTGAAATAGAATTCGACAGTGTTTTGCGCTTTCATTTTTTACCAACACAATTGCAAAACATACCCTTTTTAAATCATATTGTTTGATGTTCTTCTTCAAAGATAAGCAGCCATTTTGGCAGAGAATAAGAAATGGACCCTGTCCTAACAGAATATCTAATATCAATGATTGACTGGTCAATCTTTTATCAATGATCAAAAATTGGCCTTTGTCTATTAAACTGATAGTAAAAAATCTTGAGGGTTTTATGTATTTCTGCTGTCATAAAACAGTTTCTTTCTGCAGGCCTCAAGTGTCAGTGTCTTGCTAGCCGAAAGCCAATGCTATGTGGCCAATGTAAAAAAAGAAAGCCAATGCTATGTGGCCAATGTAAAAAAAGAAAGCCAATTTAGGCAGTTCTTTGGCCCACTTCCACTTTGTTTAATAGTATGCCAGATAGTGAAGCAAAAAACCCTCACCTTATCATGATGCACTGCCTAGTCGGACACTGACAGAGGTTTGACATGAGAGTTGGCATGCCTTCATTTTCTTTGTTTGTATTCACACACATCACCTTGTCTGCATCGTAATTACTTCCTTGTTTTATGATTTTTCATATGATTTTTTTTTGGATTGCTTTGAGTTCTGCATGCTAATTTGGTTGTCATTCCATTTTTCAGTTGATGTCTGGTCTATTGGCTGCATCATGGCAGAAATGGTCCGAGGTAGTGTGTTGTTCCCAGGCACAGATCGTATCCTTCCCTGGACCCTCGTCGTCCCTCCATTGTGTGTGTGTGAATATTTGTGTGTGTGTGTATACAAATGTGTTTGTTGTGTGTGTGTCTGGTGGTCAGCGTATCGTACTGCATTTGTATGTTATTCATTTAGCAGATGCTCTTAACCAGAGCGAGTTACAGGATCGATTAGGGTTAAGTCCCTTGCTCAAGAGCACATCGACAGATTTTTCACCTAGTCTGCTTAGGGATTTGAAACCAGCGACATTTCACTCCATCCAAATTACTTTCCACTGGGTATATGTGAAAGGGTTTGTACCTGTCGGCGGCCATTTCAACTCAAGGGAAAAGTGTTCTGATCACTTCACCTCCATTACACAGTCCCACGCCGAGACTGTTTTCAGTCTTCTTTGTGTCCGTCTCACTGGAGAAGAGGCGATCGAACAGCTTTCCCTTGGTTCCTCAATCACAGTCGTTCTACAAATGTCTGTAATCCTCCTCCTTTATCCCAACTACAAGCACAAAACCAATATCCCGCCTCTGAAAAGCCCTGTGCAGCATTTTTCTTACATGTTGGAACGTCAGATATTGATCAGTGGAACAAGGTGATCGAGCAGCTGGGGACTCCAAGTCAGGAGTTCCTGATGAAGCTCAACCAGTCAGTGAGGACTTACGTGGAAAACAGACCCCGCTATGCCGGCTATACCTTCGAGAAGCTCTTCCCCGACGTCCTCTTCCCAGCCGACTCGGAGCACAACAAACTGAAAGGTAAGCGGGGAGAGCACACGCCCCTGGGGGACACCCCAAGCATGGAAACTGCAGTATGGTGTGTCATTGTGAGATGCAAAATGTCTCATACATGTCTGTATGACTAGAATATCCCATATATAGTAGTCCGTTTGCTGAATATAAGTATATTATGTGCCTAACACTGTCTCTGAAATTGGAAATTCCACAGAAAGTAGTCTGATCATGAATAGTATTTTATGTAGTGGTTTGAAGCCTTACTCTGCTTTGATTCGGATCATGTTTGACTAAGGGACTCTATTCTGGCCCACTACACTCATTTATAAGCACAGTGAATGTCAGCCGAGGGAATGAAAGGGGAATTTGCTCACGCCATTAATTTCTCTATTTGTCTCAATTGTCTTGCAGCAAGTCAAGCCAGAGACCTATTATCGAAGATGCTGGTAATAGATGCATCCAAACGGATCTCTGTGAGCGAGGCTCTCCAGCACCCCTACATCAACGTGTGGTATGATCCAACTGAAGTGGAGGCGGTAAGCACTTACTGGCCCATTATGTGGGCGTGGAGGGGTGGTTCTTGTGTTAATGACCTACTCTTACGTTAGATAATAACATGACTCTTCATATCTACTGTGTGTGTTTTTTATGCATGCATATGCCTCGAAATACACATTGAGTGGTGATTCACAATAAGAGGGAACGTCAAAACAGCCACACGCAAAATGATGAAAGCCCTGTGAGTTTGCCTGCCTGGGAAAAGCTTAGCCCGGATCAGATCATAAAACTCCCTGACTGTTTAAGCAGGGGCTCTGGATTTGACATCCATTGACAGCCAGGTCGTCATCACCGAGAGTGCACTTGCCGTTTTCCCTCTGTCAACCAATCAGACCCCGGCTACCGTAAAGTGCGGGGGTGGAGAATGAGATGTTGCACTCCACTCAGTCACTCGCATGCAAGCATTCCTCACAACTGACAAAATCGGCCTTGAGACGTGTAGATTTGGCTGCAGTGCAGCGCCTTGCGCAAATGTATCAAATTTGATTGTGACTCAGCCAAGTGAAAAGAAGGCCAACAGTCCCCATGTCACCCCACTTAAAGTACACTGTGCCCTGTCCTGTTCCTCTTGCAGCCCCCACCACTGATCACAGACAAGCAGCTGGATGAGAGGGAGCACACGGTGGAGGAGTGGAAAGGTACAGTAGAGAGCGAGAGAAGCCATTTTCCTTACCCAATCTTTGATTCATACACTTTGAGCATGTTTACATTTTCCACTATGTTACATTACAATTGCACATTATTCTACTAAGAATCTACATCTCAAGATGTTCTTGTGGGACATTCAATCTTAATATTTGAGTTTTATGCAGGTTTTGCCCTTTGTCTGTCTGTCCTAAAAAAAATGCCTGTCTAAAGTGAGATGTGTTTATGGTGCATCCTACCCCTCCCTATCTGTCTAATCTAAACCTGGTCTGGTGATCTAACCCTGCTTCCTCTGGGAGCGTGATAATGACGACAGGGCATTCACACCCGAGTCTAGCAGAGCCCTGTTTATTGGCTCTATTCTCAAGTGTGGACTCCCGTGTCATATCATGCTAGCAATGTTCCTGTCTGTCATGTTCTTCTTAGGTTTATGTCTCATGTTTAGGGTTGCAAAATTCTTGAGATTCACAGGTTTTCCAGAAATTCCAGTTGGAAGATACCTAAATAGCCTGCTTGTTCCCTCCTAATTCCAGGAATCTGTTTTGGTGTAGTTACCAGAAGTTCAACTGTAGTCACTCTTTTTACTAAATCTTGAGATTCATTGCAGATTTGATATACATGGAGGTCCAGGACTGGGAGGAGAGAACGAAGAATGGAGTGATCCGGGGACAGCCAGCGTCTTTAGGTTAGTTTAGAGGGTTTTCTCCAAGGGCAACCTAGCACTCAAACTCTGATAGTTATACTCTATAACTAGGGCACAGAGTTGTTCCTGGTCAGGTCTTATGGTCAGAGAAATCTCCTGGCTCTAGAGTACTATGTGTGGGAGCAACAAATTGAGACTGGCACGGTCTCTCTGCCCGTAGTTGGCTTCTGTTCCCGTTCTTAATGAAGAACCTTTCCTCTTTCTGCCTAACCAGAAGTGGTTTAAGTCTGACTTGATACCCCCTATCTGTTTCTCCATACATGTAGCACAGGTGCAGCAGTGAGCAGCAGCTTCCAGCAGCACACTTCTGCGTCGTCCTCGTCCGCCAACGATGTGTCCTCCATGTCCACCGACCCCACCCTGGCCTCGGACACAGACAGCAGCCTGGAGACGGCCTCTAACACGGACCAGCTGGGCTGCTGCAGATGACCATCACCCTGCCCTGGTCCCTGTCCCACCAGTCCCTCCGCTTGTCTTCAATGGTGTAGAGTTTAGGCCAGTTTCGATGTTTGTTTGTTTGTTTGTTTGTAAAAAAAGAAAACAGTTTAAAAAAAACAACATTTTTTCCTTAAAGTACTACTACAGAGTCATTTTTATTACATTTTATTAATATTTTTTAGTCCAGGCTGTAATATCAATTTATTTTTAACCTAGGAACTTCATGATTTCACTACGCTGCAGTTTTGGCCAATGGTGATAGTTTGAGAACGTCTGTAAAAGAGTTTTACATGCTTTCATTTTGTATCTTTGTTTTTAGTTTAATCTACTTCTATTTAAGCTACTGCTGTTTCAACTGGCCATATCAATGTAGCTTGTACAGATTTTATGGTGAATATATTTTTTTCAAATTTAGTTTGCAGTGAGCCATTCTAACCATCATTTAAATGATACATTTATGATTTTAGTACTCCCCTTCTGAATAGTACTATTTCTTTGTCTATTCTAATCTCTTTCATATAGAATATTGTTTAATGCATATCCATTGGGTTGGATTTTGAGATATACTTTAGATTTATTTGTAAAAAAACAAACAAAAAAAACAGTTTTCCTTGTGAGTCACTACCTCCTTGAAAAAACAAAACAGTTTATCAAACCGCTTTCTTTTTTTCTTTTCTCATTAGTTTAGTCTTAAAATATCTCAAAATGCTGTTAGATTCCTGAACCATTTTCTCTTTTGGTAAGAGAAGACATTTTAGTATTTATTTTTTGTTGTTGAATTTTTGTCTGAATTTTCTTTTCCAATGTTATGGGTGTTACAGTATATGACGGAAATGGCGCAGATAGGCCCAGAAAGGAAACTAAGGAGCGTTTGATCATTTTCTTTGTTTGTCAGTGCTGAAGGCACTGCTTCCTCTGCACTGGTCAGTTATTCTCCAGTGATTCTTTTCTACAGCCCCACTGTCAAAGAAAGAGTAAACCTATGTTGAACGCTAGGACTGAGAAACGTGGCGGTATGCCGAAGAGCTTTGTGCGAAATAGGATGTTACTAGCTAGAATACATGACTTGAGACGGTTGAAGGTACATGAAGAATGTGTTTCGATTGAGTCCAGAACGGGGACGTAAAAGAGAGGGCTTGTGTATGTGGTGATGTTGGTTGTCTTTGGAGGGATGGACATTCTGCAGGCTTAAAGCGCAGAAACAAACTATTTAAAGAAACAAGGTTCCTAATCTGTGCTCATGTTATTCATGTAATATAAGTGTGCAGGCAGTTTGCAGTATATTGAACATTTGAAATTGGAAAATGAGTGTACAATACGTAAGTAATAAGCTGGATCTCAGAGAAGATAATTGGCTGAACCCTTTGCAGAACTTGTACGTATGCATGCACTAAGTAAATGTCACCCTATGCTTAGTACATCACACAATAGCTACAGAACCACCTCAAAACCCAAGTGAATCAGTGATTCTGAACTGTATGCAATAATGGTGTCCTTTGTGTTTTTTTAAATGTTTAATTTAGCTTTTTAAAAGGAAAAAGTGCCTGTAGTTTGTCAAGCATTCATTCCTGAGTATCTCGGATGAGTAGTCCTGTTGTGTCGAGGTCAATAACGGTTCCTGATAATGACTACAGTAGTTTCCACAAATAAGTCAAATCACATTTGAGGCGTTTATCATTAATGTGTTGTACATTTTCTTGGAATTGGTAAGTCTCCAACTTTACGGTCAATGTTCTGTCAAGAGGATGATGTATGCTTCTGATTATTTTAGCTCATACATTTGACATTTCTTCAAAAAGGGGGCAGTTTTATCAAAGTAGGTCTTTCATCAAAGTAAAATACGTTTAAAAAATTACAATGGTAGGTGCGTATGGTTTGCGGCTTTACTTTGCATAATGAGAATGTGCTTGATGATTTTAGGAGGGAAATTATCATACTGTTTTGCCTCATTTCCTCAATATTAAGCCAAATGTATTTGCGCTGAATGGTGGCTGTGGCAGTGTAGCTGTTATGCGGTGGCGTTGAAGAATGCCTGTGCTAAATTATGGAGTTTCAGAATGTAAATTACCATGTAGTGTGTTGTTGAATGGTCGATGGGGAAGGTATGCAGAATAACAGCCAATCACATGTAACCATTATTATAGTAGCTGTGTTTATAATTCATAATTATGATGACTTTTTTTGTTATTTTAAGTGCTCTTCTGTTTCTTAACCCAGCATTATTAGGGACACATTCAGAATGGTTTGACTTTCTGTGGCTTTTTGCTTTTCTATCTCTCAAAATTGTAATTGTGATTTTTAAGTAGGCTTTGATGAACTACCTCACACTCAATTTCTACCAGTTCTTGGATTCCTAGTTGCCCACATGATTAGCTATCGAAGACATGTGAATACAGATTCCGTTATTTATTTATTTGAAAGTGTAATATTGTCAATGTTAGGAAACTTCTAGTTGTGTACGGTGTGTACTTCACCTAGATGTAAAGAGAATTGTTTATGTAAATGTCACCCCCCCCCCTCTTTTCCCCTCTTGTTTTTACAGTTCATGTGCAATACCTTCTGCAAATTATGCTAGTAGTAAACTAAGTGATGGATCTAGCCTGTTACTTTGTATTTTTCTGAAGGTAGAGAAATGTTTGGTACTGTCAATCCATGTTTTCCTTTTTTTATGAATTAGGATGATTCCTTGTGACTTTTAATCTATGATGTTACGTAATCAGTCCTAAACCAGTCCTTAATCTATGGCCAGAGGCGGTTATATCATACATGGCCAATAGATTTTGATTGGGATAAGGCCAAATAATGATAAAGGAAAAAATGTTAAAGATAAGTAATGCCTAAAAACAAACTCATATATATATATGGTGCTGGTTTGTTATGCAACTAGTTAAACATTTCTGGCTCTGCATCCTGACCGCAGCCAGTGAAAAGTACACTACTGGAATAAAAACACTGGGATCTGATGATGCCAACTTAAAAAAACAAACATGTACTGCAAATAAAAGAAACAAAATTTGACTCATGCATTTGTAGGTCTTTCTTTTGAGCTTGATCTTAATATGTGGTATAATGTGTTGGAATTGTGAGTAAGACACTCTGAACTAAGTAGAAGATGCACGGAACACAAGCTTGCTGACCCATACATAAGGTATCAGTCACGAAATGACACCTGTCATCTTTATTTACTTAGATTGCCATAATGCCATTCATTACAAGTGTGTAGATTCATAATAAATAAGCAACTAAAATCTTAATCAAAGACATAAGAAACATTCAGCCTAAGTTTGTTTTAAGAGATACACATTTCAACTGCAATCATCGACAGGGCGAACACTAGACGCTTGTCTATAACGGTCGTCTTTCAAAACACAACCTTGTGAACAGCATATGAAAAGGGTCTGTATAAAATGTAAAAACAAAACAAAAACTAGTCACATTACCTTAAATAATGCACATTATTATACTGCGTATAGTGGTCTTCAAGAACCATATGTTTCGTGTTCAAGCCTCAAGACATTTCTATGCAGTAGCAGTAATCATTTGCTGAAAAAGGGGATTCTATCAACAGTTTCACCACATGCAACGCTCACATGAGAATGTTCTGGGAAATGTATATAATTGTTATCCATTCAAATCTATATCAATGTTTTAAGAATTAGTTTAGGCTCAATTTACAGGGCTGGCTTGATCAACAACACAGTTACATTCACTAAAGTATACACCATTTTTCAAAATGTTCAATTAATGGCGGTGCATAAAGATGTCAGAATTCAGGTTTGACTTCATTGTTTTACCACTAAGTTACAGTGCCTTGCGAAAGTATTCGGCCCCCTTGAACTTTGCGCCCTTTTGCCACATTTCAGGCTTCAAACATAAAGATATAAAACTGTATTTTTTTGTGAAGAATCAACAACAAGTGGGACACAATCATGAAGTGGAACGACATTTATTGGATATTTCAAACTTTTTTAACAAATCAAAAACTGAAAAATTGGGCGTGCAAAATTATTCAGCCCTTTTACTTTCAGTGCAGCAAACTCTCTCCAGAAGTTCAGTGAGGATCTCTGAATGATCCAATGTTGACCTAAATGACTAATGATGATAAATACAATCCACCTGTGTGTAATCAAGTCTCCGTATAAATGTACCTGCACTGTGATAGTCTCAGAGGTCCGTTAAAAGCGCAGAGAGCATCATGAAGAACAAGGAACACACCAGGCAGGTCCGAGATACTGTTGTGAAGAAGTTTAAAGCCGGATTTGGATACAAAAAGATTTCCCAAGCTTTAAACATCCCAAGGAGCACTGTGCAAGCGATAATATTGAAATGGAAGGAGTATCAGACCACTGCAAATCTACCAAGACCTGGCCGTCCCTCTAAACTTTCAGCTCATACAAGGAGAAGACTGATCAGAGATGCAGCCAAGAGGCCCATGATCACTCTGGATGAACTGCAGAGATCTACAGCTGAGGTGGGAGACTCTGTCCATAGGACAACAATCAGTTTGGCGTAAAAGCAACACAGCTCATCACCTTGAACACACCATCCCCACTGTCAAACATGGTGGTGGAAGCATCATGGTTTGGGCCTGCTTTTCTTCAGCAGGGACAGGGAAGATGGTTAAAATTGATGGGAAGATGGATGGAGCCAAATACAGGACCATTCTGGAAGAAAACCTGATGGAGTCTGCAAAAGACCTGAGACTGGGACGGAGATTTGTCTTCCAACAAGACAATGATCCAAAACATAAAGCAAAATCTACAATGGAATGGTTCAAAAATAAACATATCCAGGTGTTAGAATGGCCAAGTCAAAGTCCAGACCTGAATCCAATCGAGAATATGTGGAAAGAACTGAAAACTGCTGTTCACAAACGCTCTCCATCCAACCTCACTGAGCTCGAGCTGTTTTGCAAGGAGGAATGGGAAAAAATGTCAGTCTCTCGATGTGCAAAACTGATAGAGACATACCCCAAGCGACTTACAGCTGTAATCGCAGCAAAAGGTGGCGCTACAAAGTATTAACTTAAGGGGGCTGAATAATTTTGCACGCCCCAATTTTTCAGTTTTTGATTTGTTAAAAAAGTTTGAAATATCCAATAAATGTCGTTCCACTTCATGATTGTGTCCCACTTGTTGTTGATTCTTCACAAAAAAATACAGTTTTATATCTTTATGTTTGAAGCCTGAAATGTGTCAAAAGGTTGCAAAGTTCAAGGGGGCCGAATACTTTCGCACGGCACTGTATATACTGGATTTTTAAACTACAGCCTGCGACATAGTTCAACACGCCAATAAATCAGAATATTATACTATATGTTTTTAAATCGCCGTCTTGGAGCTAGAATTGGGATCATGTATACTGTGCTAACGACAACACTGGAGAACAGGAGAGCAATACAGCGAACTTATCAAACGAGGTATTCGCGGCAAGTACATGGGGGCCGCCATCTTTATGCACCTCTGCGATTGTTATCTTACTGCAAGTGACTCTGAGGATGTCATGTGGCTCTTCAACAAGTAGTGTAGTGATTAAGTTAAGCAATACATGTACCATGTGAGTATTGACAGTAATTGACTAACTACACCTCTGGACAAGCACGCAACATTTTCTTTTATCGAATTCAAAAAGTCTGCAAAGGCACAGCCAGCACACTTCTTCATTGTTCCTTTGAGGGCAGTAATCAGCTTCATGTGCCCCAAACCAACATGGTGGCTTCAACCCTGGTCCTTAGCAGAGTCCAGCTTTGGTAATGTTGTATTTGCATATTGTGTACTGTTGTAGGCAGCATATGATTAACACAGCAGGGATTATTGTATAGTCATAATGATAGCAGTCGAAACCCTTTGATTTACATTAAAAGTATACTGACAGAGTTGACCAGAGTAAACCAAGGACCGAGGCTTTGTCACCAAACGACACGGAATTCCATCCAGATAGATACTCGTGGTAGTCATAGGCACACTTTGAGGCCTGAGGAAACATTGAGAGACGCAGCTGCCTGCGTTGGACAACATGCAGTATTATTCACTGAGTCCATGTAGTTGTCAGTCTTGCTTGCCAGACTCATGGCACTCAGCTGTGGGAAGAGACTATAGAGGACTATAACCAGGGCTATTAAATGTCACTAGTCCTTGCTCCCAGAGCCAGGTCCCCCAGAGTGGAGAAGAAGTCCTCCATTTCCTTCTCCAGGAGCCGGTTCCTGTTCTCTGCGTCGTGACGGGCTCGCTCTGAGTTGCGGAGCTTGATCTCCAGCATCCGCTGCTTTTTTCTCTCCTGCTCCATCTCCTGCTCCAGACGCTCCATCTGAGCACACAGCGCCGCACTGGACTCCTCCAGCCTGCAGGGGGCACACACACACATATGTTGATTTCCACAAATGTAGAGCTGGTGCTCCTCAGTACATGTAACCCGAGAAAGATTGTTGACAGATTTATAGCAATATTGAGTATTTTAGAGGGGAAAATACTCTAGTCCTTTGATTTTTTGGGACACTAGGAATCAATCTACTCAGACAGTGCATATTTTGTTGTTATGTTCACATGAACTGTTTCTCAGAAGTTTCTTTCAAAATTCGGACTTATAAACCCCCATAGTACAATAAATAACCTTGCAGACTTACCTTTTGATCCTGGTCTCGTAGGCCACCTTCTGTTTCCTCAGCTCATCCTTCAGACCCTCCACCAGGCTGGTAAGTGCTTTGGAGCCTCCATCAAGGTCTTCTGGCGT
Organism: Oncorhynchus mykiss; assembly: GCF_057628025.1. Classification (NCBI taxonomy): domain Eukaryota; kingdom Metazoa; phylum Chordata; class Actinopteri; order Salmoniformes; family Salmonidae; genus Oncorhynchus; species Oncorhynchus mykiss. Next base: position 15,221,612 of record NC_143037.1, read on the forward strand.
CACGATGGACGGCACCACCATATTGGCTATGGTGTTCCCGTTGTCACTGCAGCCTGCACTGCTAACACACAGCTCCATGGCTTCACTACTGTCCTGCTCTTGCTCTGAGACCCTATCTCCAACTCTCTCCTCCACCCGGCCTCCCCTCTGACCCTTGCCCTGGGGTGAGGCTAGCTCCTGCCATTGGCACTCCTCTAGACCCTTCCCATTGCCACAGTTAAGCCCTGAGGGCTCGCTGCCTGAGTCGGATGCGGAGATGTCACAGGAGGAGGTAGACCAAGGCGTGCTGGCTACACTAGGGCCACTGCCCATGCTGGAGGAAGATGTGACGTTGTCGTAGGTGGACAGTCTCTGGGAAAAGCCGGTGGAGTCCCTGACACGCTCCCCCGAGGAGGTGCGCCTGTGGCTCCTCAGAGAGGACAGCCCGTTCATCAACCAGTTGCCACTGGGGGACACGGTGGTGACGTCGGCCTGAGGAGGGGGCCGTGGCGTTGAGGTGCCCTTGAAGGAGTACTTCCAGGAGGGAAGGTTCTTGGTCTGCTTGCTGGGGCTGACCACTGGCTCCCCCTTCCCTGAAGGAGCAAGTCTAGGTGGAGGGGTGGTGGCAGCACAGAGCTTTGCGTCCAAAGAAGAGGCGCTGCTGCAGGCGAGGTCCTCGTTGGGGTTGGTGGGGCAGTTCTGGAGGTCCTCCTCAGAGATCCAGCCACCGATGCTGTGCTGCTGGAGCCTTTGGCCCTGGAGGGTTACCTCTGGTTGGGGAACAGGGACCTCCAGCTCCCCTCTCCCCGAGTACAGACGGTTATGTTCACTGATCAGTACGGTCATGAGGCTTTGGACTAGGGAGGTCCCTTAACAGGAAATAAAAAACAATAAGGAACTATACTGTACAACGCTGCTCTACTTTAGATTTGACATGTTTTATGAACTAGAGATAGACAAGATGAGTCATGAATAGATAACCTGCAATAGTGACGTTTCTCTGTACTCTGCTTTCCATAGGCTAATGTACTGTATCTACTCTGCCTCATACCTCCCAGACAGTTGTATAAAAAAATATTAGGAATGTCTCATATGATTAATACAGTGCCTATTAATATCAGTATAATATAAAATGAATGAGAGTTCACACCTTCCATAATAGCCACTGGGTCCTCCATTTTGGGTCGGAGGATATTTGGGCCAAATACCGTGGCCAGGTTCTGTACACTCATCTTGTTTTTGTTTGCGTGAGACTGGACCTCGTCAAGAAACCTACAAAGGACGGCATGGCACGGTGGGATGGAATTAAAATTATATGAAAATGGCACCGTGATAAAATAAGATATTTGAGATCTTCAAAAGAAGGAGTTGTATGTTTGTGGACGTACATGCATATATACTTCAGGAGATTGTAGTTGGCGGGAGGAAGATTGCTCACTTGCTTGACCAGCTCCTGTACACCCTAAAAGATGAGAGGAGAACATACAGTATCACCATCACTTGTTTCTTCACATAGACAACATGTACTTGAACACTGGCTTCTATCGAATGACAGAGCAGTTCTGTTCTTTGGCTTCGGTGTCATAGTGTGAATACTAACATGAACTGGAACTAGTGCAGAGAAGTGTCTCTTACCTCCTCCACGTCTTTGGCCAGCAGCTGAGCACAGGAGAGGAAGTCCTCATACTTGGAGAAAGGGACCACAGGCTCAGGCAGTTCACGGAGGTAGAGCTTCAGCAGGGATGCCACCGTGTGGACGTCAGTGTTACTGCAAGAGGGTACAAAATAGTTATCTAGAGTGGTCTACTAACTGCATGAATCAGTCCAATAGCAAGTGCTATAGCCTTAGTGGCCAACAGTAGAGGGATTTATTGTGTGTTTCACAGGCGGCTGGGTGGCACCTTAATTGGGGAGGACGGGCTCATAGTAATGGCAGTAATGGAATGAAGTCAAAACATCGTACACATGGTTTACTTATGTTTGATACCATTCCATTCACTTCATTCCAGTCGTTGTTATGAGCTGTTCTCCCCTCACCAGCCTCGTGTGTATACACTATCACAGTACAGGATGCGTACTCAGAGCAGGCACTGACCAGCTGTCTTCATTGACATTTCCATCTCTCCCTGACTCAGTCTGTAATGCCTACATGTTTCAAATAGACCACCATAGTCCTTGTGCCCTAGAACTCCAAGGTAACCTGCCTAAATGACTACCGCCCCGTAGCACTCACATCTGTAGCCATGAAATACTTTGAAAGGCTGGTCATGGCTCACACCAACACCATCATACCAGAAATCCTGGACCCACTCCAATTCACATACTGCCCAAACGGATCCACAGATGACGCAATCTCTATTGCACTTCACACTGCCCTCTCCCAACTGGACAAAAGGAACACCTACATGAGAATGCTGTTCAGCGTTCTACACCATAGTGCCCTCCAAGCTCATTACTAAGCTAAAGACCCTGGGACTGAACACATCCCTTTGAACCTGGATCCTGGATTTCCTGATGGGCCGCCCCCAGGTGGTGAGGGTAGGCAGCAACACATCCGCCACACTGACCCCCAACACGGAGGCCCATCAAGGGTGTGTGCTTAGTCCCCTCCTGTACTGCCTGTTCACCTATGACTGCGTGGCCACACACGACTCCAACACGACGGTAATATGCCTGATCACCCACGACGATGGGTCGACTGTTCTCTCTGCAACCGCATTACAAGCAGTAACGGAGCGCCAAGTCTGGGACCAAAAGACTCCTGAACATTTTCGACCCCAAGCCACAAGACGGCTGAACAGCCATTAATCAAATGGCTACCCTTATTTTTGCACTGACTCTCTTGCACAGGCTCGATATACACTCACTGGAATCTAACCACAAACTCGCAAATACTACACACACACACACACACACACACACACACACACACACACACACACACACACACAAACTGCTACTATCTGTTTATTATCTATGTATAGTCACTTTACCCCTACTTACATGCACATACCTCAATTACCTCGACTGACCCGTACCCCTGCACATTACCAGTACCCACTGTATGTAGCCTTGCTATTGTTATTTTATTGTGTTACTATTTTTCCTTTCATTTATTTACCAAATGTTGTAACTTTTTTTAAGGGCTTGTAAGTAAGTATTTCACGCTAAGGTCCACCCACACCTGTTGTATTCAGCACATGTGACTAATAACATTTCATTTTATTTGACTGTCAATAATTGACCACTGCCACCATTACTGTGGCCCCCACTTCTACATCCAGCTGAACAAATAGCAAGTCAGCACTTTTTGCCATTCAATATCAGCGAATGCAGATCTACCTGTCAAACAGAGGCTTATCCCCACAGTCAAAGGCTTCCTGTAGATCCTTTACCAGGTTAGCCTGCCCTGGCATCCGAAAGAGGCCCTCCTCATCCAGACCTCGTTCCTTTATGAAGTCCACACACTGCTCCACCAGAAGAGGTGCCAGGCGGTGCCCAAATTTCTTCTCATACTGGACTGTGTCTTCTAAATGCTGGCCAAATATCCCTGCAGGCAAAAAACATGGTTTACATACAGTATAGGGTTCTGTATTTCAGTATTTTATGATGGTTGTCATTCATTCAATTTAAAAAGTTTTAACATATTAAAATGACAAATCAATGGAAAGTTATCTTCAGGAATACCAATATGCAGTTTGTCAACATTCAGTAGTTGGATGAACAGTAAACACAAAGTGCAAATTAAATAAAGGAGAAACGGAAAGGGAGGAAAAACAGTTCAGACAGTCTCCACATCTACATCGATCAATCGCGCACCGCATCTCACCTGATTGTGCGCAACGCCGCCTCTCAACACAGTCGCAACCACTAGACACTGACAGATCAGAGTAGTCGTAGTACGTCATCGAGCAAGTGCTACACAGAATCAGAGCGTGCTTTTCATACATGCCAAAGCCACATTTACCAAGCAGCGACGGTCGAAGTAATTCAATCCAGTCTGGCTCGTGCACTCGAGATGACTGGTTTTCTAATAACACGTAATGACCGTAATGACACATCTATAGACGTTGTTGATAGCGTAGCGTCCGTGCAGAAGTGGGAAGAGGATGAGCAAGAGATAAAAGGTTTGGTGGCAGATAGTTAGCACAGAAACATTTAAATAACAGACATGGAAGCGTCACGGGTTCTGCCAGCAGTATTCCTGTTAACGACAGTTCTATAAATTGGCAACAATTCTATTCTTGATGGAGAGCGAGAACTTGGAAAGCATTCCGGCAGCCATGTACATTTGAGACGATGGAAACGAAATACACTCCAGTGCAACAGGACATTCAGGGGCCAATACAAAACGTGTCAATAAGCCTTGAATACTGTACAGATGAAATCCTGCTGTTATCAGCAATCTCGTGTATATCCTCCTGATGTAAAAATGGAAATGATAGCCAACCGTTTTCAGTTTAGGCCCTATTTACATGAATTAGACATGTCGGGCTAAAGAAGAGTGATCTTCGGCATTGCATGCTCCTTTTAAAATGTAATGTATGAAGCCACAAGTACTGGCTGCAATACAGTGCCTCCCTTCCAGTTCCAGAGAGTTGGTTGGTTTAAAGTTACAGCAATGATCACAGACATACTGTGATCCTCCTATTTATAACGTCCTTTTCGTAACATAATATCTGTACATCCAGCTGCCTCCACACAACCTAGCCTAGTTATATTTCTGGACACATGTCAAGGATAGTAGCATACAGTAGACTAGCCTCCAGTGCAACGTTAGCAACTGTACAGGGTGTAAAGACAGACTAGTGAGGAAATGAAGCTCTGGTAGGACCTTTTATTCTGTTCTGAACATACAGTGCATTCGGAATGTATTCAGACCCTTGTCTTTTTCCACATTTGGTTAATTACAGCATTATTCTAAAATATATTACATAATGACAAAAACATTTTAGACATTTTTGCAAATGGATTTTAAAAATATATCTAAAAAATATCACATTTACATAAGTATCCAGACTCTTTACTCTGTACTTTGTTGTGGCTCCTTTGGCAGTGATTACAACCTTGAGTCTTCTTGGGTATGACATTCAAAGCTTGGCACACAGATCCTCTCAAGCTCTGTCAGGTTGGATGGGGAGCATCTTTGCACAGCTATTTTCAGGTCTCTCCAGAGATGTTTGATCGGGTTCAAGTTCCTGCTCTGGCTGGGCCACTCAAGGACATTCAGAGACTTGCCCAGAACCCACTCCTGCAATGTCTTGGCTGTTTGCTTAGGGTCGTTGTCCTGTTGGAAGGTGAACCTTCGCCCCAGTCTCATGTCCTGAGAACTGGGGCGAAGCAGGTTTTCATCAAGGAACTCTCTGTACTTTGCTCTGTTCATCTTTCCCTCGATCCTGACTAGTCTCCCAGTCCCTGCCGCTGAAAAACATCCCCACAGCATGATGCTGCCACCACCATGCTTCACCGTGATGCTTGGCATTCAGGACACAGAGTTCAATCTTGGTTTCACCAGACCAGAGAATCTTGTTTCTCATGGTCTGACAGTCCTTTAGGTGCCTTTTGGCAATCTCCAAGTGGGCTGTCATGTGCCTTTTACTGAGGAGTGGCTTCCGTCTGACCACTCTACCATAAAGGCCTGATTGGTGAAGTGCTGCAGAGATGGTTGTCCTTCTGGAAGGTTCTCCCATCTCCACATAGGAACTCTGGAGCTCTGTCAGTGACCATCGGGTTCTTGGTCACCTCCCTGAACAAGGCCCTTCTCCCCATGATTGCTCAGTTTGGCCGGGCGGCCAACTCTAGGAAGAGTCTTGGTGGTTCCAAACTTCTTCCATTTAAGAATGATGGAAGCCCCTGTGTTCTTGGGGACCTTCAATGCTACATACATTTTGTGTTACCTTTCCCTAGATCTGATCCTTGACACAATCCTGTCTCAGAGCTCTACGGACTATTCCTTCAACTTCATGGCTTGGTTTTTGCTTTGACATGCACTGTCTACTGTGTGACCGTATATACAGGTGTGTGCCTTTCCAAATTATGTCCAATCAATTGAATTTACCACAGGTGAACTCCAATAAATTTGTAGAAACATCTCAAGGATGATCAATGGAAACAGGATGCACCTGAGCTCAATTTCGAGTCTCACAGCAAAGTGTCTGAATACTTATGTAAATAAGGTCTTTCTGTTTTGTTTTTTTAATGTTTTTGCTTTGTCATTATGGTGGTATTGTGTGTGATTTACAAAGATGTTTTATTTATTTAATCAATTTTAGAATAAGGCTGTAACGTAACAAAATGTGGAAAAAGTCAAGGGGTCTGAATACTTTTCAAATGCACAGTACGTCATAAAATGATCTTCTGTCTGTCAAACCACTGACCCCATAAAGCACTAGACAAAGACGTTTGAGTGACATATACAAATAGCATAATGTGAGCCCGTACCAGAATATGCTTTTACTGAGATTTAGAGTGCATTTTGTAATCATTCTGTCTAGTAATATAATTCTGGGCAAAGCAGTTTACCTCTAGCCCGGCTAAACCAGCCTGAACAAAGCAAAACAACGTTGAAACCGAGCAAAATCATTTGGAATGCCAGGCTAGTTTACCTCCTCCAAAGGGTGCCCAGATGACCCGTCTTATGGCCTTGACCCAGTCGTCCATGTCACTCTGAGAGTTGGCCATGAGCAGAAAGGCCTCATGACTGAGCGCAGCACGGTCCTTTTCTCCTCCTGGACCACCTGAGCGAGAAAGAGAGAGAACGAAAAAGAGCAAGAGAGAGATGAAGAGAGAGAAATGGAGAGAAAGAAAGAAAGAAAGAGAGATGGATAGAGAGAGATGGAGAGAAAAAGAACGAGAGATGGAGAGAGCGAGAAAGAGGGAGATGGGGAGAGAGAGATGAGTGGAATTAGTCTTTGAAAAGTACATGTTTTTGCCAGACTCCAATCTTGGGGAAGACTGGACTGATGTTAAGGTTGATGAGTCCAGCAGCCACTTCAATATCCTCCCATGTTTTCCCCCATACCACAGCTCTACAGGGGGAGATGGTGTCCTTCAAGATCCCACCCCTGTATTAGGCTACAGTATGAGATATTGTGACTGGTCAACAACCTCTGACTCCTCAAAAATCTAATTGTCTAAATTAAAATTCTGATTTGATTTTCAGCAAATCAAGCTAATTATCATCTGCCCTCATCTCAGACCTATCAGTAAATTACGTTGTAACTGGCGTTAGTACCACTAGATGGTGGAGTTGATTTGTTTAGAATACAGTGACAGCTACAAACTTAACAGAATGACTTAAATACCGATATAGACTACATGTCTCAATTGATTGACCCTAATTGTCACATTTAAGTGATTAATCAGATATAATTATTGAGATGTAATTTTACTGTGGTCGTTATATGTTATGGTATCTCTTGCCATGTTACTCAATAGCATTTAGCTTCGGGAAGGTAAACCAAATAGAAAACAGCAGTGCCTCAAAGTTAAAGGCCTTTGTCACCCAGCTCAGCAAACTCACACCTTTATCACTGAGCAGACCAGTTGCTGTGTACTCATGTGACCCCTACACTCTTAGAAAAAAGGGTTCCAAAAGGGTTCTTCGGCTTTCCCCATAGGAGAACCCTTTTTGGTTCCATGTTGAACCCTCGGTGGAAAGGGTTTTACCTGGAACCAAACCTGGACCCAAAAAGGGGTCCTCAAACGGTTATACTATGGGGACAGCCAAAGAACCATTTTAGGTTCTAGATAGCACTTTTTTAAGAGTGTAGATACAAGGTTGTATTCTAGTACCTAGCTGAAATTCTTTAGTCATCATTACTTTCATCATTATTACCACATGCAGTCATTTCATTCAGTCAGTACTTCATATACGGTACTGAATATTATGTTGATGGAGTACAGATGTCGGATCTTAATATGACCAATTTCGTCGCAGGAGAAAAATAATCCCGCACAGGAGGATTTGAATGAATATCGAAAATGTAGAATCGCTGTCAGGGGGCAGCTGGAAGTGGTGTTTGTAGGCTGCACAATGCAGTACAATACCTTGGGGGTAATTGCAAAACAACCGACCTCATATCATCAAGTATTCTCATGGTTTGCTAAAGTATTGTGAAATGCCATAGAGCAGTTTTCTGAGCAGCACACTTCAAAGCCAATCATTACAGGCTCGCGGCCAGTGCTGTGCAATCATTTTTACACTTTGTATGACTGGAACCTAATGTTGGTTACTGTTATTGTTTAACCAATCCAACAGCAGCTAGGTACCTACTGCCTCCCTGCCTCCAGAGGCACCTACCTTTAGTAGGTAGCACTTTTCCAGTAGGTAGCACTTTTCCAGTAGGTTGCACTTTTCCAGTAGGTTACTGCCACTTGCAACGAGAGTCAAAGGCAGCATCACGTGATAACGCATTCAAATTCCACCGAGCGCGAAACGTTTACAGTCACATTGTAGCCACTGTAGCAGTGTGAGCTAGTGATGGGCAATCCGGCTATTTTCAGTGAGCCGGCTCGTTCCGCTCAGGTCACCAAAAAGAGACGGCTCTTTTGGCTCCCAAACCGCTCTTTAAAAAAAAATGTTTTGTAATTTTTCAAGTCAAACAGTTTGCGAAAGTTTGACTATGATCGATGTTAAAACAATTCTAATTAAATGATTAAATCATACTTAACCACAAATGTATTTAAAAATGCATTGGTTTGTTATGAAAAAGGAATGCTATTAAACATTTGCATTTAAAATATAACTTTTTAATGTTTATGAACAAAGTGCATATAAATGTAACAATTCAAAATGAATACAATCTGAACAACAAATAATAGAATATTGCACCATATCAAATAAAAATAAATAACAATGTGCAAAACTGCAGCATCCCACTTAAAACATCAAACTGTTCCCTATTTTCTCTCTCTTCTTTAGCGGGAACGGATGTGGCCACTATGCAAAGTCTCCCTGTCATGACTTTAGTACGCCATGGGTAGACAGAGGCCTTGTTCTTCCACCAGTTCAAAGGATCTGCAGATCTTTGGAGGAGGGGCTACTCCAAATAGGATCGGACTTCCATAATGGCATCTACTGAGGGATTCCTTTGTGCTGCATCCCCAGTTGCTCTCTCGTCAAACAGCATCCAAACAGAATACGTTTGTGGCACTACTGTTGGTGCTTCTACTCCATCTGATCTCTCTTCTTCCTGTTGCCCTGGTGCCTGAGCCAGCTGACTGCTTGGGCTGTCCCTCCCTGCTGCTGAGGTTATTCTTTGAAGAGCCTCATCAATCGCTGTGGCATCACTGAAGGCTAACTTCTTAAACCTGGGGTCAAGTGCAGCAGTTTCTGATAGCACATGATTATATTCCATTCCGTGGAATTTTCTGTCCATTGATGAACATAGGGTGTCCATGAACTCTGTCACATGTCCTGTGGTTACATTTGCTTCTCTCTGGCGGCTGGCTGTGATTCGCTGCAGACCCTTACACAGGAGTATCATTTTTGAGGCTGTCACATAGCTGAGAAGAGAGAACAGTAACTTATTAGTTCAGGTTCATGTTTTGTCTACTGATACAACATTCTCATCTACTGCTCATACACATATATAATACTAAATAACGATGTAGTAATAACTGTTTACTGTACCTCTCTCCACTGATCTCCACAGTGACCTGCTCAAAGGGTTCCAGGACTCCATACACCTCCTCCACCATCTCCCATTCCTCTTGGGTCAGAGCATCAACAGGTGCATTGACAATGGCATCCTTTGACTCAAGAAACTGCTTCAACAAATAAAATGTTGAATTCCACCTTGTAGTGCAGTCCTGTTTAGGCCTCAGCTCAGGCAACCCCATCTGGTGTTGTGTCGACTTTAGTTTTTCAACACCTACTGTGCTCCTGTGGAAGTATTCCACAGCTGCTTTCACTTTGTCCACAGTGGGCTTCATCACCTTCAGAGCATCTCTTACAAACAGGTTGATTGTGTGGGCAAGACATGGATGATGGGTCCATTAACATTTTTTCATGGCTTTGGTTATGTTAGCTGCATTGTCGCTAACACAACAGACTACTTTTCCATCTACTTGCCATTCTCAACAGTTCCTCTGCCAAGTTCTCTGAGGTGTGTCTGTCGCTGAACTCAAAGCAGTCCAGAAGACAGCTAGACATCAACAAATCTTCAATGAAGTGACATGTAACCGACATGTAAGAAGTGGTTACCCTTGATGTCCAGCAGTCAGTGGTAAGACAAACTGCAGTAGCTTTTTGGACTCTTTCCCGCACTGAAGCCTGTATGCTCTCGTACAGTTATGGAATAAGTGATTTTGAAAGGTTTGTCCTGCTTGGAATTGTGTACATTGGATTTAGACTATTGCTATAATACTTTCTAAAAACCTGTCCTCCACGATCGAAAATGGCTGGAAATTATTTTAGCCAATATGCAATATCAATTTGCTCTTGTTTTGCTACAGACTTTGGCATAAACTGGTCCATAGAAGACTGCGTTGCTGTGGGTCGCAGAGTAGGCCTACTTGACTGAGTGGATACGTGGAGGTGCTGGCTCCACAACTATCACTAGCAGGCCCGCTAGTTTCTCGAAGCTCCGCTACAGCTAGCTTCACAGTTGGGTGCACAGTTTGGCTATGCCGGTGTAGGTTGTGCGTAGAACCGGCTTATATGAGATTTTGTTTTGGCAAATTCTACACTGTGCTCGAACATTCTCTACATTATTAAAATGCATCCAAATGCTACTGTGCTTCCAACTAATTTTCCAGCTATTATTTTCACAGCTGTCCTTCCTCTCTCCTCGGCTGCTAAGTGTGTGACTAGTGTGAGCAACTAGTGCTAGCAATCTCGTCATCATCTAAAAATGGAAATATCTGACACAAATAAACAAGTAACAGAATCCATCTCCTCAGTACCTGTTAATGAATGAAGTTGACACCGACCAGAATAATTATCCTTTGGAATAGCGTCCTCAAGCATATTGCTTGGTCTGCTGCTCCATCATTGTAAGCTTGCCTACATGATATTATACAGGCTACAATTTTTTGAGATAGTAAAATATGTTATTTAGCTGACAGCTTTAGCTTAACCTCTTAGAGCTCTAGGGGCGCTATTTCATTTTTGGATAAAAAACGTTCCCGTTTTAAGCGCGATATTTTGTCACGAAAAGATGCTCGACTATGCATATTCTTGACAGTTTTGGAAAGAAAACACTCTGAAGTTTCAGAATCTGCAAAGATTTTGTCTGTAAGTGCCCCAGAACTCATTCTACAGGCGAAACCAAGATGATGCATCACCCAGGAATTAGCAGAATTTCTGAAGCTCTGTTTTCCATTCTCTCCTTATATGGCTGTGATTGCGCAACGAATGAGCCTACACTTTCTGTCGTTCGCCCAAGGTCTTAGCAGCATTGTGACGTATTTGTAGGCATATCATTGGAAGATTGACCATAAGAGACTACATTTCCCAAGTGTCCGCCTGGTGTCCTGCGTCGAATTCGGTGCGCAATAGCCAGCTGCTTCCACTTTACCATTTGATTCAGGGGAGAAAGCATGTGTCCAAGAACGATGTATCAATGAAGAGATATGTGAAAAACACCTTGATGATTGATTCTAAACAACGTTTGCCATGTTTTCAGTCGATATTATGGAGTTAATTTGGAAAAAAGTTTGCGTTTTGAGGACTGAATTTATGGATTTTTTTTGGTGGCCAAATGTGATGTATAAAACAGAGCTATTTCTAATACACAAGGAATCTTTTTGGAAAAACTGAGCATCTGCTATCTAACTGAGAGTATCCTCATTGAAAACATCAGAAGTTCTTCAAAGGTAAATGATTTTATTTGAAGGCTTTTATGTTTTTGTTAATGTTGCGTGCTGGATGCTAACGCTAATGCTAACGCTAAATGCTAACGCGAAATGCTAACTCTAGCTAGCTACTTTTACACAAATTATTGTTTTCCTATGGTTGAGAAGCATATTTTGAAAATCTGAGATGACAGTGTTGTTTACAAAAGGCTAAGCTTGAGAGATGGCATATTTATTTCATTTCATTTGCGATTTTCATAAATAGTTAACGTTGTGTTATGCTAATGAGCTTGCTGATAGATTTACACAATCCTGGATACAGGGTTTTTTTCATAGCTAAACGTGACGCAGAAAACGGAGCGATTTGTCCTAAACAAATAATCTTTCAGGAAAAACTGAACATTTGCTATCTGAGAGTCTCCTCATTGAAAACATCTGAAGTTCTTCAAAGGTAAATGATTTTTTTGAATGCTTTTCTGTTTTTTTGTGTAAATGTTGCCAGCTGAATGTTAATGCTAAATGCTACGTTAGCCATCAATACTGTTACACAAATGCTTGTTTTGCAATGGTTGAGAAGCATATTTTGAAAATCTGAGATGACAGTGTTGTTAACAAAAGGCTAAGCTTGAGAGCTAGCATATTTATTTCATTTCATTTGCGATTTTCATGAATAGTTAACGTTGCGTTATGGTAATGAGCTTGAGTCTGTATTCACGAACCCGGATCCGGGATGGGGAGATCAGAAAGGTTAAGAATGATTAATAGCCAGAATAGTGGTTTCACTGTGAAGCTAATATTGCATTAGAGCTGATAATGTACTTCTCTAATGAGTAGGCTTGCATTGTGAGTAATTCATATAACTATCACACCCGTGCATATTATTAAATGACATTGATTTCCAAGATTTATATTAGTTGATAACTAATATTGAAAAGGTGATATGATGCATTCTAACTAGATAAGAAGGCCTAGGCTATTCCATCCTAATGTAAGCTAAATGCATTGTATACAAAACAAATACTGGCATGTGATAAAGGACAACGTGTCCAAAATAATTATGTAAATGTATATCAAATAGAAATATATAGTCAATTAAATGAATACAGAATTGTAATATGATTGATGCCTTTCTCTCCTTGCAGTGGATTGGACAGATGCAGTCACCAGATACTTTAGATGCCCAAGCCTCAAAACCAGAAACATGAGGAGACATCAACAATTGTAATTTTAAATAAATCTTAACTTTTTTATTGGTTTTCCTGTATCAGTGCATGAGTCCTTAAAACACAGTCCATTGTACAAAATAAATAATTACCAAGTGAGGGATTTCAAGGAGATTAACCTCCAACAGTCATAAACTTGTTCAGTACATAAGCTTGTTCAGCCACCGTTTTTTTTATAGACAGGACCAGAGTCTACAGTTTTTTTTTGTTCCAGCCCTTCACTAACACCTAATTCAACTAATTGTGGTCTAAATTGAAGACTTGTTCAGTGTATTCCCCTGGGTCAGACATCACATCTGTATCTTAAAATGAGCTTCATAAATTACAATGTCCTAACAAATCTGCATGGTACACAATAACATGGGTGAATCTATTTCTATCTAACATTGTGATGTAACACTCCTGAATATGATCCTGGGATATGGTGATTATCCTGGTGCCTGGGAAGTTCACAACAAGTTATTTACATCTGCAGGGTGTCATGGTGGGATCCTTCATCCTGGAACAAGCAGAGACAAGGGGGGAGTAATTAACCTCACTGCTCAAATTTCAGTAACGTTACTGGTTCAAGTTGATGAAGCCACAACTACCTTTATTAATGTGCAATCGTTGTTAACAGTTTTGCATATTTTTTTAGGCTTGGTCAAGTTGTTTACAGTAAGAGTAGAATAACTTAACTTCTAATTTTTAACTAGTAACACCAACCCCAATGGTGCAACACGATAGGGAAAGGGAATGTGGCAAGAAAACGTTAGCTAGGTAAACAGACACTGCATACAGCTAGCTAGCAAAACAGACTCGTCAACAAAACGCACAAATAACTTGGCTGGCTAGCAAGCCTAGACTGAACAATACACAATGAACAGATGTTGTTAAAATGTTTTACCTCCAAACGAGTCGGGCAGGACTGTTTTCTTCTGCCAAGCCAATGCAATGGAGTGAAACGGGATCAGGAGCCCACTTTAGTTCCTGAAAATATTTAAAAAATATTTGCGACATGTCTTTAACTGGCTAGCAAGTTCACCAATTCATGACTTAAAAACGGTCAGATTCTTCACAATTGACCCATTGCTGAATCTACAATTAGTTAGTTTAGTTGTTCATATCTAAACATACGATAAGCAGGATGAGATCGCCTGCTAGCTGGTCACACACTGGTTGAATCAACGTTGTTTCCACGTCACTTCAATTAAATTACATTGAACATGGAGTAGATGTTGAATTGACATGTTAGCTCGCTAACTTGGCAACAAGCGGATAAACACCAGTGACTCAGAATTTTAATAAAACATTCATATGAAAGTAATTTGTTGATTTAAAAAAAAACATAATTTTATGAATAAACAAACGTTATACTTACGTTATACTTGTGCGTTCCTGGTATAACTCGGGCAGTTGTTGTTGCCATCCTGTACCTGTCCCGCAGGTGTGATGTTCGGATGTACCGATCCTGTGCAGGTGTTGTTACACGTGGTCTGCCACTGCGAGGACGATCAGCTGTCCGTCCTGTCTCCCTGTAGCTCTGTCTTAGATGTCTCAGTACAGACATGGCAATTTATTGCCCTGGCCACATCTGCAGTCCTCATGCCTCGGTAAAAAGGCCTCTTTAGTGACCTAATTTTTCATAACTGTGACCTTAATTGCCTACCGTCTGTAAGCTGTTAGTGTCTTAAAGACCGTTCCACAAGTGCATGTTCATTAATTGTTTATGGTTCATTGAACAAGCATGAGAAACAGTGTTTAAACCCTTTACAATAAAGATCTGTGAAGTTATTTGGATTTTTATGAATTATCTTTCAAAGACAGGGTCCTGGAAAAGGGACGTTTCTTTTTTTGCTGGGTTTGCATGTCAGTACAAACACACAACATGAAGGTTACATGTGGGAGAGGTGTTGTGCCGTGAGTTGTTGCTTTATTTGTTTTTTCGACCCAGGTTTGCTGTTTATTTGCACTATATGAGATGTAAGGGAGTTCAATGCAATATTGGCTCTGAATAATACTGCACGTGTCCTTGAATTTGTTCTGGACCTGTGGACTGTGAAAATACCCCTGATGTCTGGCGGGGTAAGTGTTACTGGCTGGCAGTGCTGTGTGTAAGTTGACTATGCAAAATGTTGTTTTCAGTAATATGGTGTCATAGCTCAGTTGAGTACTGAACACGGTTGCTTTAAGAATGTATCTGGCACGTTGTGCGTGAACAGAGGTGTAAAGATTGGATGAGTGAGTTTTTTACGAGTTGTTAACATTAAATAGTACCTGCAAAATCTACTCCGGGATGCTGGCCTTCTATGCAGAGTACCTCTGTCCAGTGTCGTTGTTCTTTTACCCATCTTAATCTTTTCTTTTTTTGGCCAGTCTGAGATATGGCTTTTTCTTTGCAACTCTGACTAGAAGTCACCTCTTCACTGTTGACGTTGAGACTGGTGTTTTGCGGGTACTGGCCTTCTTTAGACTAGTTGAGTATCTGGAGCATCAGCATTTGAGGGTTTTGCGCTCTTCGGTGATGTGAGTAGTACACAGTGTTGTATGAGATCTTCAGTTTCTTGACAATTTCTCGCATGGAATAGCCCTTTCTTAGAACAAGAATAGACTGATGAGTTTCAGAAGAAAGTTATTTGTTTCTAGTCATTTCAAACTGTAATCGAACCCACAAATTCTGATGCTTCAGACACTCAACTAGTCTAAAGAAGGCCAGTTGTATTGCTTCTTTAATCAGAACAACAGTTTTCAGCTGTGCTAACATAATTGCAAAAGGGTTTTCTAATGATCAATTAGCCTTTAAAATTATGAACTTGGATTAGCTAACACAACGTGCCATTGGAACACAGGAGTGATGGTTGCTGATAATGGGCCTCTGTACGCCTATGTGTATATATTCCATAACAAATCTGCCGTTTCCAGCTACAATAGTCATTTACAACATTAACCATGTCTACACTGTATTTCTGATCAATTTAATGTTATTTTAATGAACAATTTTTGTTGTTTTTTTCAAAAACAAGTGACCCCAAACTTTTGAACGGTAGTGTATATAGGATTGAATCATCAGCATACATGGACACACAGACTTTGTTTAATGCCAGTGGCAGGTCATTGGTAAAAAGAGAAGAGGGCCTAGAGAACTGCCCTGCGGTACACCACATTTTAGATGTTTGACATTAGAGAAGCTTCCATTTTTTTTTTACAACAGTTTGCTATGAGCGGGCAGCAAGCTGATAGGCCTGTTGTTAGATCCAATAAAGGCCACTTTACCACTCTTGCGTAGTGGAATGACTTTGGCTTCCCTCCAGGCCTGAGGACAAACACTTTCCTCTAGGCTCAGATTAAAGATATGACAGATAGGAGTGGCTATAGCAGCTACCATCCTCAGTAGCTTTCCATCTAAGTTGTCAGTGCCAGGAGGTTTGTCATTATTGATCGATAACAATAATGCCTCCACCTCTCCCACACTAACTTTACAAAATTCAAACTTACAATGCTTTTCTTTCGTAATATTTTTTTTTATGCACGAATACGATGGCTCACTGTTCATTGTTGGCATTTCCTGCTTAAGTTTACCCACTTTGCCATTAAGTAATCATAAAAATAATTGACAAAACCAAATGGTTTCTGATTCGATGAAAGATTTGTCCCATATTTCCATTTAAAGTACTCCAAAGTTTTTTTTCATCATTCTTCATGTCATAGATCTTGGCTTCATAATACAGTTTCCTCTTCTATTTGTTGAGTTTAGTCACCTAACTTCACGATTTGCAGTGAGTCCCACTCCTTTTGCCCCATCTCTTTCAACCATGTTTATCAATAATTGGAAGAAGCAATTTCATAGATTCATCAAGCGCAGAATCTGACATCATGGGAAAATCAAAAGGAAGTTAAAGCTGGGTCGCAAATGTGTCTTCCAAATGGACAATGACCCCAAGCATACTTCCAAAGTTGTGGCAAAATGGCCTAAGGACAACAAAGTCAAGCTGTTGGAGTGGCCATCACAAAGCCATGACCTCTATCCTATAGAAAAATTGTGGGCAGAACTGAAAAAGCGTGTGCGATCAAGGATGCCTACAATCCTGACTCAGTTACACCAGCTCTGTCAGGAGGAATGGGCCAAAATTCACCCAACTTATTGTGGGAAGCTTGTGGAAGGCTACCTGAAACGTTTGACCCAAGTTAAACAATTTAAAGGCAATGCTACCAAATACTAATTGAGTGTATGTAAACGTCTGACCCACTGGGAATGTGATGAAAGAAATAAAGCTGAAATAAATCATTCTCTCTACTATTATTCTGACATTTCACATTCTTAAAATAAAGTGGTGATCCTAACTGACCTAAGACAGGGAATATTTTTACTAGGATTAAATGTCAGGAATTGTGAAAAACCGAGTTAAAATGTATTTTTCTAAGGTGTATGTAAACTTCTGACTTCAACTGTATATCCTTCTATTGCTACTGCTGTATCATCAAATGAATTATCTAAGTGAGTCTCTGACATGGCTAATATATGGATGTTATCTATTGTCAGCAAGTTATTGATTTCATGAATGTAACGGTTGTCGTCTGGAGATAGAGGAGAGGACCAAAGCGTAGCGTGGTTAGTGCTCTTCTTAATTTAATAATAATCAAAACTGAACACTTCAAATTACAAAACAACAAAAGTGACAACCGAAACAGTTCTACCTGGTGCAGACACACAAAGACTGAAAACAACCACCCACAAACCCCAACAGAAAACAGGCTACCTAAATATGGTTCCCAATCAGAGACAATGACTAACACCTGCCTCTGATTGAGAACCATATCAGGCCAAACAAGAAACCCCACATAGAAACAGAAAACATAGACTGCCCACCCAACTCACGCCCTGACCACACTAAAACAAAGAAAATACAAAAGAACTATGGTCAGAACGTGACAGTATTTCCCCCCCCCCCGCAAAACCTGAATCTATAGGGGAGGGTCTGGGTAGGCATCTGTCCGCGGTGGCGGCTCTGGTGCTGGACGTGGACCCCACTCCACCATAGTCTTAGTCCGCTTCTGTGGCCTCCTAGGAACGGCGACCCTCGCCGCCGACCCTGGCCTGGGAACCCTAATAAATGAGCCCACAGGACTGAGGGACACCTCTGGACTGAAGGACGCTTCTGGACTGAAGGACGCCTCTGGGTTGAACAAACTCCTCCGGACTGAGGGGCAGCTCCGGACTGAGGGGCAGCTCCGGACTGAGGGGCAGCTCCGGACTGAGGGGCAACTCCGGACTGAGGGGCAACTCCGGACTGAAGGACAGCTCCGGACTGAAAAGCAATTCCGGCTCTGGCGGCTCCTGGCTGACTGATGGCTCTGGCGGCTCCTGGCTGGCTGGCTGCTCTGGTGGCTCCTGGCTGGCTGGCGGCTCTGGCGGCTCCTGGCTGGCTGGCGGCTCTGGCGGCTCCTGGCTGGCTGGCGGCTC
This sequence comes from Oncorhynchus mykiss, assembly GCF_057628025.1. Taxonomy (NCBI): domain Eukaryota; kingdom Metazoa; phylum Chordata; class Actinopteri; order Salmoniformes; family Salmonidae; genus Oncorhynchus; species Oncorhynchus mykiss. The sequence continues at coordinate 15,240,053 of NC_143037.1, forward strand.
TTGTGGCTCCTGGCTGACTGGCGGCTCTGGCGCCTCCTGGCTGACAGGCGGCTCAGGACAAACGGGAGACTCTGGCGGCTCAGGACAGACGGGAGACTCTGGCGGCTCAGGACAGATGATGCGCACTGTAGGCCTGGTGCGTGGTGCCGGCACTGGTGGTACCGGGCTGGGGACACACACCTCAGGGCGAGTGCGAGGAGCAGGAACAGGGAGTACTGGACCCTGAAGGCGCACTGGTGACCTGGTGCGTGATGCCGGCACTGGTGGTACTGGGCCGAGGACACGCACCTCAGGGTGAGTGCGAGTAGCAGGAACAGGGAGTACTGGGCTCTGGAGACGCACAGGAAGTCTGGTGCGGGGGGCTGCCACCGGAGGGCTGGTGCGTGAAGATGGCACCGGATAGACCGGACCGAGAAGGCGCACTGGAGATCTGGAGCAACGAGCCTGCCCAATCTTACCTGGTTGAATGCTCCCCGTAGCCAGGCCAGTGCGGCGAGGTGGAATAGCCCGCACTGGGCTGTGCTGGCGAACCGGGGACACCATGCGTAAGGCTGGTGCCATGTATGCCGGCCCGAGGAGATGCACTGAAGACCAGATGCGTAGAGCCGGCTTCATGGCACCTGGCTCGATGCCCACTCTAGCCCGGCATATACGAGGAGCTGGAATGTACCGCACCGGGCTATGCACACGCACCGGGGACACAGTACGATCCACCGCATAACACGGTGCCTGCCCGGTACAACGCCCACTCTCTCCACGATAAGCATGGGGAGTTGGCGCAGGTCTCCTACCTGCCTTAGCCACACTCCCCGTGTGCCCCCACCCAATACATTTTGGGGCTGCCTCTCGGGCTTCCTTGCCAGCCGTGTTCCCTCAAAGCGCTGGCTCCCTTTAGCTGCTGCCTCCGCTCTCCTGGCTGCCTCCACCGGTTCCCATGGGAGGCGATCCCTTCCAGCCAGGATCTCCTCCCATGTGTAGCAACCCTTGCCATCTAGAATGTTCTCCCGTGTCCATTCCTCCTCATCACGCTGCTCCTCCTGCTGCTGCCTGTTACCACGCTGCTTGGTCCTTTTTTGGTGGGTGGTTCTGTAACGGCAGATTTCCTCCTCTTCGTCTGAAGAGGAGTAAGGATCGGACCAAGATGCTGCGTGGTAAGTGTTCATGGCGATTTTAATAAGAAAAGCACTGAACACAATGAAATACAAAAACAATAAACGAATACGTGAAATAACCAAACCGAAACAGTACCGTGTGGCGACAACCACACACACACGGAAACAAACACCCACAAGCCAACATTGAAACCCAGGCTACCTAAATATGGTTCTCAATGAGGGACAACGATAAACAGCTGCCTCTGATTGAGAACCATATCAGGCCAAACATAGAAATGGAAAAACATAGAAAAACACACATAGACTGCCCACCACAACTCACGCCCTATCTATCTATCAGAGATAGACATCATATGGAAAAGAACAAACAAACCAAAAAAGGAAAGAAAAAACATTCAGCAGCCCAATAATCAGTTGGTCTGTGTAAGTGTGTGTGTGTGCTGCAGGGTTGAAGCTACAAACCCATAGGCTTGGCGATCTCATCCCATCCAGGCTTTTCAGATAAACGATACCCTCGCGGCATGTAGTACGCGATCTGCAGATAGACTCTACTCAGTATACATGGCATTGGGACATGCCAATATTGACGCCCTGCCTCGAAACTCTGCCTCAAAACCATCAATACACGCTGAATTCACCTGCACAGTTGATCTCAATTATTATTGGTCACCTCCTTACCGCTCCCTAAAATATGATATTTGTGTCCTGTTGCAACCCAAGTCTTTCAAGATACACTATGTATGCAAAAGTATGTGGACGCCCCTTCAATTTGTGGATTTGGCTATTTCAGCTAAGCGTCAGCTGGAGTGATGTAAAGCTCACCACCATTGGACTCTGGAGTAGTGGAAACGTGTTCTTCTTTAGTAATGAATCACTTTTTACCCAAAAAATGCTACCTGCCCCAATGCATAGTGTCAACTGTATAGTTTGGTCGAGGAAGAGTAATGGTTTGGGGCTGTTTTTCATGGTTCGGGCTAGGCCCCTTAGTTCCTGTGAAGGGAAATCTTAACGCTACAGCATACAATGACATTATAGACGATTCTGTGCTTCCACCTTTGTGGCAACAGTTTGAGGAAGACCCTTTCCTGTTTCAGGATGACAATGCCCTCGTGCACAAAGCGAGGCCCATACAGAAATGGTTTGTCGAGATCGGTGTGGAAGAACTTGATTGGCCTGTACAGAGCCTTGACCTCAACCCAATCGAACATCTTTGAGATTAATTGGAACGCCGACTGCGAGCCAGGCCTAATCGCCCAACATCACTGCCCGACCTCACTAATGCTCGTGGCTGAATGGAAGCAATCCCCACAGCAATGTTCCAACGTCTAGTTGG